>NC_137771.1:122349412-122949412 GCF_963455305.1 Plecotus auritus
AAAAAATTAACAAGGAAACAGAGGCCTTAAATGACACACTAGATCAAATGGATCTAACTGATATTTACTAAACATTTCACCCCAGAGCAACAGAATATACCTTTTTCTCAAGTGCACATGGAACATTCTCAAAGATAGACCACATGTTAGGGCACAAAAAAAAGTCTATGCAAATTCAAGAAGATTGATGTAATACCAAGCATCTTCTTGGATCACAATGGCATGAAGTTAGAAATCAACTACAATAAAATCACTCAAAAACACTCAAATTCATGGAGGCTAAGTAACATGTTATTAAATAATAAATGACCTCAAGAAAGAAATTAAAAACTTCCTAGGAACAAATGAAAATGAACAAACAACTACCCAAAAACTATGGGACATGGCAGAAGCTGCCCTAAGATGGAAGTTGATAGCACTACAGGCCTCCCTCAAGGAATAAGAAAAAAGACTAATGAATGATCTAATCCTACAACTAAATGAATTAGAAATACAACAGCAAGAAAAGCCCAGAGGAAATAAAAGGACAGAAAAATAAAGATCAGAGCAAAAATAAATGACAGAGACTAAATAAACAGTACAAAAGATCAATAATTCCAAGAGCTGGTTCTTTGAAAAGATAAACAAGATTGATAAACCCTTAGCCAGACTCATCAAGAAACAAAGAGAGAGGATCCAAATAAATAAAATCAGAAATTAAAGTGGCGATATAACAACGGACACCTCAAATAAAAAGGATTGTAAGCAAATACAATGAACAACTATATGCCAACAAACTGGACAACCTGGGTGAAATGGACAAATTCCTAGAAACATACAATCTTCCAAAACTCAATAAGGAAGAATCAGAAAACCTGAGTAGGCCAATAACAACTGATGAAATTGAAGCAGTAATTAATAAACTTTCAGCAAACAAAAGTCCTGAACTAGGTGGATTTACAGGTGAATTTTATCAAACATTCAAAGAAGAACTAACACCCATCCTTAAATTATTCCAAAAAATTCAAGAGCAAGGAATTCTGTCAAGCTCTTTTTAGGAAGACAGCATTATCCTAATTCCAAAACCAGATAAAGGCACTACAAAGAAAGAAAATTACAGACCAATATCCCTGATGAGCATAGATGTTAAAATTCTCAACAGAATATTAGCAAATTGGATCCAGCAATATATTAAATCACATGATCTAGTGGGATTTATTACAGGGATGCAAAGCTGGCACAATATTCGAAAATCAATAAATGTGATACATCACATAAACAAATTGAAAGGTAAAACCACATGATCATATCAATAGATGAAGAAAAAGCATTCTACAAAATCCAACTTCCTTTTTTGATAAAAACCCTCAGTAAAGTTGGAATAGAGGGATCATATCTCAACATAATAAAGGCCATATATGACAAACCTACAGCCAACATCATACTCAATGGGCATAAGTAGGTTTATAGTTGTGAGTACATAGAACAGTTTATTCTTGTATTATTTATTTACATTTTATATGAGCAACTGTAAACCTACTTTTAAAAATTATATTTTTATTGATTTCAGAGAGGAAGGGAGAAGGAGAGAGAGAGAGAGAGAGAGAGAGAGAGAGAGAGAGAGAGAGATATCAATGATGAGAATCATCGATTAGCTGCCTCCTGTATCTCCTGCATGTTCTACACTGGGGATTGAGCCTGCAACCCAGACATGTGCCCTGACTGGGAATTGAACCGTGACCTCCTGTGTAAACCTACTTTTACCAATCTCTATATTATAAGTAATTTATTTATACTAAATTATAATTTAGTATAAATTATACTATTATAATACATTATTAATGTATTATAATAGTACTAGGGGCCCGGTGCACGAAATTCATGTACTGGGGGGGAGGGGAGGTTCCTCAACCCAGCCTGCTCCCTCTCACAGACTGGCCTCCCTCTGTGGGAGGCGACCGGGCTGATCAGGGGAAGGCACCAGCCCCATCATCTCACTGCTGCAGCCACTGCCAGCCACCGCAGCCACCAAGGTGTTTTCATTAACATGGACTCCAGTCCCCTCACCATGATGACAACTTTCTTTAGGCATTTTCAAAATGTGTCTTTCATAGGATATGACATTTCTTTCTTTCTTTTTTTTTTTTTAAATCCTCACCTGAGGATATGTTTCCATTGATTTTTAGAGAGTGTGGAAGAGAGAGGGAAAGACAGAGAGAAACATCAGTGTGAGAGGGACACTTCAATTGGTTGCCTCCTGCATGAGCCCTGACCTGGGGCCCAGCCATGGAGGAGCCTGCAATCTAGGTATATGACCTTGATCAGAATCAAACCCGGACCCTGTGGTTGGCAGGCTGAGGCATTATCTACTGAGCCAAACCCACTAGGGCAGGATATGACATTTCTTAGCCCTCCAGCAGCAGACCATATTTTCCTCCAGGAGTGTGGTGGAAAAACCCTAGATCACCTTTTTGGATTCTTATTACCCAAGTTACCAAGAATATTACCAGTGGCATACAGGGAGCTTAGCCAAGGAGCTGTCAGAAAAGGTATTTCCTCTGCAGCCCCCTGGCTCTGCTCCAGCCCTGCTAAAGCCTCTGCCATGTCTTGGGCAGGGACCCCTGGCTCTGACCAAACCTCTGCCACAGCTTGGGCAGGGCCCCCTGGCTCTGCTCAGGCCCTGCTCAAGCCTCCACTGTGGCTTGGGTAGGGCCCCCCGGCTCCTATCGAGCCTGTGTCACAGCTTGGGCAGAGCACCCCGGCTCCACTCTGGCCCTGCTCAAGCCAAGGCCTGGAGGCCAGGAGTGGCCGGGGGCATTCTGGGACCCTGGCAGCTCAGGGCCTACATGAAGGCCTATAGGCTTGGAGCGGCCTGGGTCCTGAGGATGTTCATGGGATCCAGGCCGCTGGGTGTCTGCATATGCAAATTAACCTTGCCATCTCACTCCTGATTGGCTGGTGGGTGTCACAGAGGTACAGTCAATTTGCATCTTTCTATTTTATTAGTGTAGATAATTTAAACAGATTTATGTTTTAAAAATTGGCTCAGGTGACTATGGAGGCTAACAAGTTTAAAATTTGCAATTTGAAGACAGGCAAGAAGAGCTGATGTCCCAGTTTGAAGGCTGTTAGCAAGGATAATTTTCTCTTGCTTGGGAAAGGGTTGGCCTTTTGTTCTATTCAGGCCTTCAATTGACACGATGAGGCTCACCCACATTATGGAGGGCAACCTGCTTTACACAGTCTGTTGATTTAAGCATCAATCTCATCCATAAACACCCTTACAGAAACACCTAGAATAATGTTTAACCAAACACCTGAGCATCCTGTAACTCAGTCAAGTGGACACATAAAATTAACCATCATATTCCTCATTCTTCTGATGGAGATTTGAGGTTTAGTGAGGTGTAGAGATTTTCTCAAAATACAAGTAAGGACACATAGGATTAGAACTGTTGATATGTTGATGAAAACCAGATCTTCAAAGAGGGGGAAAAAAAAAGATAAGAAAGAAAAGTCCTGGTTTGTATCACTTGCCACATTCCATGAAGGAAAAAGAGTAGTGATGGAAAGGAAGGATAAAAAACAAGAGACATTTTGCAAGAATGAAGTGTACCATGTAATGAGCAATGTAATCAAAACAACTTTCTGTACCTAAGGAACAAAAAGAAGAAAACAGCTATATCTGATCACTCACTCAGCCAGCATCAAATTGATACTTAAGTTATTTGAAGATAGGACCTCAAATCATTGACAGGGAATCACTTGGGTAGTTCTGACTAGTAGAAGAATTGGGGTCAGTTCAACTTATGGACCATCTCAAAGTTTTATCACTAAAGCTTTATGAGAAACAAATTTTGTTTCTGAGGTATGGCTTAACTTACCATCCATCCCAAATTCAGTTATATAGAATCCAGGTTTGATCATGGACCCTGGCAAGTGGGTCTTAGCAGCTCCTTTGAAGTGGGCAAGACAGTTCTCATGCCTCCAACCTTCCCATTAGAGAAAATGGCACAATACAAGGTTCACTTTTAATTATATATTTTAAGACATCAAACTAAAAATATGGGGAAAATGTTCCAATTTTTAATATCTCACCTTAAATTGCCTTTCCTCAAACTCTAAATTATTAGTTTCATACTGAAAGTAAGAATATTGCAGATTTTGAGAAGCAGTTCTATTGATATTTGAGGTTTGAATGATTAAATATTTCACACATGCAAACTTTAATTTACAAAATTTATAGTAATAAACATCAAGGAATAACTATTTCCTTGAGCTATTTTTATTTCTAGATGCTTTCCCCACATACAAATGTTATAATCTGAAAGTAAATCTGGAAAAAGGATTTTGAGTTAAAAGTGCTCAAAGTCCTACTTTTAAAAAAATCAATGAACAAATCCCTATTTAACTAGGGACAAAATCAATCGTTCTGTGCATTTGTATTCCAAGAAGCATCTGTGATATGAATTTCTCTTCTCCCAAAGCAGCGTGTCATCTCCTTGCCAATATATGCTCAGAGATGCTAGTAAATTAGAAGACCCATGGATCCCATAGTGTGGTCTACCAACCGGCAGCATCAGCAAATTTTTGTTTCCTGCAAATTCTTGCCCCCATGTAAGACCTGCTGAACCAGGATACCGTTGGGGGATGGGGCTCAGCAGTGTCTTTACGAAGCCTCCAGATGTTTTTAATGCATGCTAAAGTTTCAGTCACTGTAGTAGATGATTCTTTTCCTTTATAAGGCCACATCCTACAGAAACTAGGTTCACATAAGGCAAAATCCAGAGCAAAATAGTCTGTGAAGGAAAGAATATTCTGTTTTATTCTGTAAGGATTAGATTATATATCTCCAATTAAACACTCAGCACTTGCTCTTTCTTCCAACCAAAAAAAGTAATTCTAATTCTTAGCACCCCAGATTTCAAGGAATGCACTGAATTCCTGCAGTAACTACTTGCAATAGGGTATGTGAAATGTTGCCAACCAGGGATACTCATTACAGACCTATTGCTTAGGGTTTTTATTGGAGACTGATCATGTAGGCATCCTTTGTCTAGTGTGTACCAGAATTCAGATTCCCAAAGGAAAGCAGGTGTGCATCATCATCACATTATTTATATAAGCAATTAGGCATAGTGAGCCACTCTTATCAATTCTGGAAATGGTGGGAACCCTTCTGAAATTTCAGTTTGCAGATGCCAGCCAAGAGCCAACTGTGTAAGCATGATATTCTTAAAAAAGGATAGCAATCAGTCCTGCTATGTCAACTAATTTCTGTATACTTCCTTTCTTTTTCCTTTATCAGTAAAATGGTAATGTGGACCTATTATACAGTTGTTTTCAAGATTAAATGAGATAATGTATATAAACATGTAAAACTCTGATTGACACAGAAGAAGCCCTTAATAAATGTTAGCTAAAGTTGATATCATTTGTGTTGAAGAGCACTCCCAACCCCCAGAATCAGATATTGACAGTCAAGGGTGATTATAGTTAATCTTTTTCTTTTCCCAGTGCCCACCATGTTATCCAGCACTCAGAAGATGCTCCTTAAGAATTTGGTGATGATGGTAGTGATTTGCCCTCTGATCTAATCACTCTGTTTTATCTTTCAAGTACTCCTATGTGGACTTTCTTACAACTAGTTTAATCTTGAGTCAGTCGTTAAATTGTTTAACTATGTAGAAAACTTAGTTTCCATTGTCATCAACAATGAAATTCTGTCCAGTAGGAAAGTTTACTGTTATTCTGTACAAGAATATATAAACAATAGCAACATTAGTGAACTGGTGTACAGCTAACAGACAAAACACCCAAGGTTCAGCTGATGGTTCAGTTCATTTTTGCTTCTTCTCATTTCTTTGTCCCTTTACTTGTAAGCATAACACCCTCAGTGTTCATCTGTGTCCAATTATTAGTTGACTAGAGGCCTGATGTACGAAATTCATGCAAGAGTAGGTCTTCCTTTCCCTGGCTGCCAGCACCAGCTTCCCTCTGGCACCCAGGACCCAGGCTTCCCTCAGCTTCATTCAGAAGGTCGTCTGGAAGGACATCCGGAAGAACATCCAGTCCAGTCTAATTAGCATGTTACGGTTTTATTATTATAGATGCTGGGGCTCCTCATACGGGGCACCACCTTGTCGGGGCTGGCCAGCAGCCCCTGAATGACAGATGAACAGGTCACTCTGACACAGTTTCACTGTCGGGGATAGGGCTAAGGGATGGCCTGGCTGAAGGAGCTGTGCAGCTCCAATTGCCTGCCTTGTTAGCCTTTTATTGGAATTTTTATCTTTAGATACAATCAATACGGTAAGTAATCTTGGGAGGACACATGTGTTTAAATTGTCCTCTAGGCAAGAGATCCAGGGATTTAGCATAAAGATTCCAGTAAACACCTGGGGGTCTGAACATGCACAGACTTGTCTGGAAAGGTCAAGGAATAATTAGGGGTGCCACCTTTGACACTCCCCTAAGTCAGAATTCTGATAAACAGGGCAGACAGCCTTCCACACACTTCCCTTTTCTCGGAATATCCTCCTTACAAGCTTTCCAACCAAGTCTCTCGTGCTCCCCAACAAGTTGAGTACTGTAGATTCTTTCTTTAACATGACTTTTTCTTTAGTTTATTTCTATTTTTACTACAATCACATATGAAGCCCACCCCCACCAAGAAAAGTTCATTCATAGTTGCACTAATAAGATTAAAGAAAATTAGAGAGGACATTGGAAGACCCAGTTTAAACTTGGTTGTGACACTTCCCATCATGTGACTTTTATCGTTATTTAACTGTAGTTTTCTTACTTTTCAAATGACTTTAATTAGATAATTCTAGTGTCAACTCAAGACCTTTCCACCTACTGATCTCTGTATGAAACATTTTACTCCAGCCTCCTATTTTGATTGCTTATGACTAATCACACCTTAGCCTAGTTTCCCCTTCCAGAGCCTCCAGTAACCTCTCAGATTATGGTCAGAGGTCTATTATCACCTTGTGCTTACCTTAATTACACTACTTGAGTCATTCATCCAACATCCAACAACAATGGGGTCTTTACCATGTGTGAAGCACTTGCTGGCTTCTTATGATTAAGGAGACAGTTTCTCGTCTGTTCCTAACATTGTGAATATTGCATTGTATTTGTATATTTGTATTTCTGTAGTGAACAGTAATTACTTTGAAGGAAAGACTGTGCTGTATTTACTACATGTGCAGCACTTCTTCAATAAACTCAATAAATATTTGGTAAATACAGTCATCAGAGGTTCTTCCACCTTATGATTCTCTTTTTCCATTTAAATAATTTGTTAATTTTCAATTACAGTTGACATACAATAATTAGTTTCAGGGGTACAACCCAGTGATTAGATATAATGTAACTTACTAAGTCATCATCCTGAAATATCTCACACCCATCTGATGCCATACATAGTTATTAAACTATTATTGACTATATTCCTTATGCTGTACTTTACATCCCCTTGACTATTCTGTAACAATCAATTTGCACTTCTTAATCCCTTCACCTTTTTCACAATTCCCCCAATACTTCTCCCATCTAACAACTGTCAAAATGTTCGCTGTACCTATGAGTTTGTTTCTGTTCTGCTTATTCATTATTTTGTGCTTTAGATTAAATTGTTGATAGATATGTATTTATTGCCATTTTATTGTTCACATTTTAAATCATTTTACTTCTTAAAGAAGATCCTTTGACATTTCATGTAATACTGGTTTGGTGGTGATAAATGAATTCCTTTGAATTTTTCTTGTCTGAGAATCTCTTTATATTTTTAACGATAGCTTTACTGGGTAATCTTCTTAGTTATAGGTCCCTGTTTTATATCATTTTGAATATTTCTTGCCAATTGCTTCTGGCCTGAAAAGTTTTCTGTTGAGAAATCATCTGAAAGTTTTAGGGGAACTCTCTTGTAGATAACTGTTTTTCTCTTGCTGTTTTTAAGATTTGTCCTTTATCTTTAACCTTTGACATTTTAATTATGCAATGTCTTGGTGTGGACCTCTTTGGATTCATCTTGTTTGGGACTCCCTGCACTTCCTACACTGGTATGTCTATTTTCTTCACCAGGTAAGGAAAACTTACTGTTATTATTTATTCAAATAGGTTTTCTATTTTTTTTTTCTCTCTCTCTCCTTCTAGTACTCCCATGACACAATGTTGGTACACTTGAAGTTGTCCCAGAGTCTCCTTATAGTATCCTCATTTTTTTTTTTTTTTGTTTCCTTTTTGCTGTTCTGATTGGGTGTTTTTTGCTTCCTTACATTCTGAATTACTGATTTGATTCTCATATTCATCTGCTGTACTGTTGATTCTCTGTAATTATTCTTTATTTCAGTAAGTATATTTTCCCTTTCTGACTGATTCTTTATTATGGTTTCCATGTCATTTTTTATGCTGTTAAAGTTATCACTAAGTTCATTGAACATCCTTATAATCAGTGTTTTGAACTCTGAATGTAGTAGATTGCTTATCTCCATCTTGTTTAGTTCTTTTTCTGGAATTCTGTTTTTTAATGTTTCTTTGTCTCCTCATGTTGGCAGCCTCCCTGTGTTTGCTTCTGTGTGTTAGGTAGAACTGCTATGTTTCTCGCACTTATTAGAGTGCCCTAATGTGGTAGGTGGCAAGGCTCCATGATCACCCAAGCTCAGCACTCCAGGTGTGCCCCCCTCCCATGTATACACCCTCCTGTTGCAATTGAGCATTGATTGCTGTTGGCATGTCTATGGGAGGGATTTATACCAAGGCTGATTGGCTGTAGGGACTGGTTGTGACCACTGGCCACCACCACTATGTAGGATCAGCTGTGCAGGGGCCCACTCCATGGAGCCTGATCTACTTCAGGGGGCTCTGGTGCATACTGAATCTTCTCCTTGAATATGTTGCTTGTGGAGGTGGTTGGGTAGTACTTTGATGTGTTCTGAAACTGTCTAGTGGGTAAGCTAGCTCTGGGACCTCCAGGGAGGTGCAGGTCAAGGTCAGCCACCAGCTGTGTTCTGCCCAGGGCTACCCCTCATGAGCTACTAAGAGATCTGCTGATGGCTGCTACTTGTGCTGGGCTTAGAGATGCCCAGGCAAGGCCAAGCTGCTAGCCAAGGTTAGTTACTACTAGTGCCAGGTCTAGTGCTGCTTACTGTGAGGTACTGGACATGTTGAGTCCAGATGCTTCTTGTTTGAAAGATTTTAAGAAAGTTTGAATCATGAGCTGATTTTACTGGCTTTTCCATTTATATAGAAAAGCCAGTAAAATCAGTTGGGTAGGCTTGTAGATTGAGTAAGGCAGAGTCTCAGAGAATCACCAGTGTGGGAAAAGCAATTTGAACCTGGTGATGGAAACAGGTATGGCACCTGCCTACAGGGTCTATGGGGAAAGTCTCAGAAAAGGAACAATGACCTCTGCCAGCACTCTGTCTGGGAGAAAGCTGCCCCTCCAGCTCTCTCATGATGCCAGACAATTCAGTGTCTTCCTGTATGTCCCTGGTGCCTTTTGAGCTGCTGCCCTGGGCTGGAGCTTAGAGGGAACGAGTCAGAGTAAGTCCAAATGTGGATCCTTTAAAAGGAACTGCCTGGGATTCCAGCAGCTTCCTTCTCCCTCTGCCTCGAACCTCACTGGTTTTCACAACCAGAAGTTATGGGGACTTCTCTTCCTGCCACTAGAATCCTGTGCTGGAGGCCTGGTTTGAAGCTGGGACCCCTCACCCCTAGGAGGGAACCTCTGGAGCCAAAATATCCCTCCCAATTTTCATCTACCACACCTTGGTGTGAGACTAGCCTTTTCTGTGCCTCCACTTCTCCTAGCAGTCTTGATGTGACTTCTTTAATTCCCTAGTTGTAGGACTTCCATTCAGCTCAATTTCAGGTAGTTCTTAGTTTCAGACTCTTGACAGGTGGTTATTCTGTAGTGTAGTTGTAATTTTGATCTTCTTAAACTTATGATTCTAAACATATTTGAATCCAACCACTCTAGCTTCTGCCCTTTGTTATGAACATATGCCTTTGACATCAGTGGTTTAAATAAGCCAACAAATAAGTGAAAAAAATGAACAAACATAGAAACAAATAATAAAAAATTAAAGTGTGCACATTAATCTACATGCCTCTGATTTCATTATTTTTAATCCTGAAAAACTCAAGATGCTGTGTTCAGTAGTAGCGTCCATGCCCTGAGGACCAAAAACCAGTGTATGTATCAATCACCAAGCCCCACTCTGCATTTACACAGGCCATTTCAAAATGTTTTTGAAACATAGGTGCTAATAAAAATGTGTTGAACCAAAAAGTTTACAAAATTGAAAGAAAAATTTGCAATTGCACAGAATGTGTTCCTTTTCTTTTATTTATGTTTAAAAATTGTTTAAAGGCCTCTAACACTAACATCTATAATAATAAAAACATAATATGCTAATTAGACCGGACGTCCTTCCAGATGACCTTCCGAACAAAGCCAGGGCTGTGAGGGAAGCCCTAGTCCCAGGTGCCAGAGGGAAGCTAGTGCCAGCATCCAGGGGAAGGAAGGCCTACTCTTGCACAAATTTCGTGCATTGGGCCTCTAGTATATCATAACACACAGAGCCAGTTTATTTACTTTGAGAAGGCTCATATCCAGGATAAGTCATAAAATTGAACTTTACTACTCAAACATTTTCCTTCAATCTCAACATTTTATTTCATATTTAAATAAATGCTCTAATAGTCATTTGCACCCATGAATCATTTGCAATTTCTTTTCTGTGATGGCCACTGGATGGCAGTAGTGTATCATATTAGTGGCATTTGGTTTGATGGTTCTTTTTTGTTTCTATTAGGCATAGAATAAGCAGTTTTGTGAAGAGCAAAATGTTAGAGGGACTTTTTTTAGAGTGAATATAGACAACCAATTAAAAATGTTAATTGAATATAATTACATCCCCCCTAATTGAAATAAAATAAATGTTACCTTATATTCCTTCCTTAGTCTTAGATTTCTTCATAGTACCTAAGAGACAGATACAGAATTGAATTTTTAAAATTTAAATTATTTATTGTTGAAAGTATTATATATGTCTCCCTTTTCCCCCATTGACCTTTTCTTGCAGAATTGAATTTTTTTCTTCAGAAAATCTATCAGTTTTACCATAGACAATTTGCTAAATCTTCTTGAACCACAGTTTTCAAATCTGTAAACAATTATTATAGTACCTAACCCTATCATGTGTTAAATAGGAAGATGTTTGCAAGAGCTACTGCCACATAGTTCTAAATTAATGCTAACTTTAATAATAAAATGACAGTTTGTTATTAGTTGCAGACTCTTGACAGGTGGGAAAGAGCTGAAATGAAAACCTTCACCTTGAGCTTAAATAGGGAGAGAGAAAGAAAAGTGAAAAGAAAAACAAAAAGGGGATTACCTAACAGGTTTTTGCAAAAGAAGCAGTGATATACAGTGAAAAAAAGAGCATCAGTTTTAGAACCATAAAAGACCAAAGTGGAAATGTTGATTCTGTTGTTTACTAGCTGTAAGGCCATGTATTCATTACTTTGCTTTGCTTAGGCTCAGTTTTTTTATTTAAATCAGAACTTACAGTAAAAACTATTAGGGCTAATCCTATATAATAAAGAGGTAATATGCAAATTGACCATCTCTCCAACACACAAGATGGCCGCCCCCATGTGGACACAAGATGGCTGCCTCAAGATGGCCAGCAGGGAAGGGCAGTTGCAGGGGATCCAGGCCTGCAGGGGAGGGCAGTTGGGGGTGATCAGGCCTGCAGGGGAGGGCAGTTGGGGGTGACTGGGCTGTCAGAGGGGGGCAGTTGGGGGGTCCAGGCTGGCAGGGGAGGGCAGTTGGGGGTGACCAGGACTGCAGGGGAGGTCAGTTGGGGGGGACCAGGCTGGCAGAGGAGGGCAGTTGGGAGCGACCAAGCCTGCAGAGGAGGGCAGTGGGGAGTGACCAAGCCTGCAGAGGAGGGCAGTTGGGGGTGGCCAGGCCTGTAGGGGAGGGCAGTTGGGGGCGACCAAGCCTGCAGAGGAGGGCAGTTGGGGGAGAACAGGCCTGCAGGGGAGGGCAGTTAGGGGGGACCAGGCCTACAGGGGAGGGCAGTTAGGGGTGACCGGGCTTGCAGGGGATGGCAGTTAGGGGCAACCAGGCCTGCAGGGGAGGGCAGTTGAGGGGAACCAAGCCTGCAGGGAAGGGAAGTTGGGGGTGATCAGGCCTGCAGGGGAGGGCAGTTGGGGGCAACCAGGCCTGCAGTGTAGGGTAGTTAGGAGGGACAAGGCCTGCAGGGGAGGGCAGTTGGATGCAATTGGGCCAACAGGGGAGCAGTTAGGCATCGATCAGGCTGGCAGGGGAGTGGTTAGGGGGTGATCAGGCAGGCAGGCGAGCGGTTGGGAGTCAGCAGTCCTGGATTGTGAGAGGGGTCCCAGATTTGAGAGGGTGCAGGCCGGGCTAAGGGACACCGCCCCCCCCCCCATGCATGAATTCATGCACCGGGCCTCTAGTCTATATATATAAAAGCTTAAGTGACCAAACAATTGATCGATTGGTGGCTATGACATGCACTGACCACCAAGGGATAGACACTCAATGAAGGAGCTGCCCCCTGGTGGTCAATGCACTCCCATAGTGGGAGTGGTGCTCATCTGACCAACCTATCCCAGTGGCCCAGTGGCCCACCAGCCCAGTGGCCCACCAGCCTGGCAGCAGCCACTCACTCCCTCAGTAAACCTGTAGGTCCAATCTCCAGAGAACGGGCCAGACACTGATTGAATGGTGCCACCAGCATAAACCTGACATCACCACTGGCCTCCTAGAAGTTGGCCTTGGGCACCATGGCCTCTTCTCCTCCCTAGATGCTCCATAAGGAAGAAACATATAAAAGCAGCTGCCAGGTGGCTCCCGAAAACCAGCACGAACGTCAGCAGGAAGGATCTAGATCCTGGGCTGGCAAGGGTGTCCCACTGTCAGCCCAGAGGATCGTGCCCTGGCCCCCTCCACACCCGCCTTGGGAGGGGCACCAGATGCAGGGCTCATGGCTGGTGAGCCCCACTGCAGCAGTGTGAGCCTCTCCTGACCAGGACTGACAGGGCACTAGCCCACGGCAGGCACAGTGGGGCCAGGATGAGTGGGAGAGGCAAGCAGGAGTGGCAGGCGGCATTGGACTGCTGTTTTCAGCCCAATCCCTGCAGGCCATGCTGAGGGACCCCACTCATGCACGAATTTGTGCACCGGGCCTCTAGTATGAGATAAAACAAGCTAATACATGTAAAATGCTTGGCAAGTAGTAGGTATTAAGGTTGATATTTCCTTTCTTTTAGACTTTTATAAAAAACTACAAAGAAACTTTGCATGTTACAATTTCATGTTATTATTTCCCTGGGGCTTGAGTTCTTTGAGAAGTCTATTGAACACATAGATTTAACAAACCCTTTTGTATATCTGAATGTAAATGTTATAGGTTTCAATAATTTTTTTTTTTTTTTTTTTTTTTTATTTAGAGAAATTTATTCTATTAGTATGCATTCTTTTTTCCCCCTTACTAACAGCACTCACAAAATCTTATCTGGATGTCAATCTCAGGTGACAGTTTTCAGCATTAGCAGGCAGACAAGTTTGCCAGTGTTCCAACAATTTTACTCTGCAAAATCATATGAAAAATGAAACATGTTACCAAAATTATTCCAGTCTCAAACAGTTAGAGTGTAAAAATCAAGAAAAGTCAAAAATAGCCCAACAGACAAAAATATATGAAAAAAGTTTAGAAAGAACAACATAAAACAGAGCTGGTTCACTGTTGTTTTTCTTATTGTTTAAAAAAATAAATTGCAGTAAACATTTTAAATTATATCTTATGAGATCAGTGTTATTTTAACTATATTTGTTTAACTGTTTATATTTCCACATTATACTTTCCATTTAGAAATATAAATTATTCATGATTATATCTTGACAAATAAGGAAAAGATTATTGTGCAATTAAATGGTATATTGATTCTAAATTATCAGTTTTACATTTAATTTTTATAATTTGACTTAACTGGAAATTCACAGAAAATCTAGAAAAGAGCACTATATTTATGGAAAAGAACTCCCATCTGTAACTGTTTTTTTTTTTTTCTTCTCTGTTTTTTTTTTTTTTCCCTTTTTTTTAAGGTATTATATGTGTACATATCTTACCCTTGCCCCCCCCACCCCACTCCCATACCTGCCCTCACCCCCCAATGTTTTGCATCCGTTGGTTACTCTTATATGCATGCATACAAGTCCTTCAGTTGATCTCTTATTTCCCCCACCTCTCCCTAACCTTACCGCTGTAATTAGACACTCTGTTTGATGCTTTACTGCCTCTGTAACTATCTTTTGGTTCATCAGTTTATAATGTTTTTCATTATCCCTAAATGAGTGAGATCATGTGGTATTTTTCTTTCATTGACTGGCTTATTTCACTTAGCATAATGTTCTCTAATTCCATCCAGGTGTCTACAAATGGTAGTAATTCCTTCTTTTTTATGGCAGCATAGTATTCCATTGTGTAGATGTACCATAGTTTTCTGATCCAGTCATCTGCTGACGGGCACCTAGGCTGTTTCCAAATCTTAGCTATTGTAAATTGTGCTGCTATGAACATAGGGGTGCATATATCCTTTCTGATTGGTGTTTCTGGTTTCTTAGGATATATTCCTAGGAGTGGGATTACTGGGTCAAATGGGAGTTCCATTTTCAGTTTTTTGAGGAAACTCCATACTGTTCTCCACAGTGGCTGCACCAGTCTGCATTCCCACCAGCAGTGCACGAGGGTTCCTTTTTCTCCGCATCCTCGCCAACACTTGTCGTTTGTTGATTTGTTGATGATAGCCATTCTGACAGGTGTGAGATGGTATCGCATTGTCGTTTTGATTTGCATCTCTCGGATAATAAGTGACTTTGAGCATGTTTTCATGTGTCTCTTGGCCTTCCTTCTGTCTTCTTTCGAAAAGATTCTATTTAGGTCCGTTGCCCATTTTTTTATTGGATCATTTATCTTCCTTTTATTAAGTTGTATAAGCTGCCTGTAGATGTTGGAAATTAAACCTTTATCAGTGATACCATTTGCAAATATGTTCTCCCATACAGTGGGGTTTCTTGTTGTTTTGTTGATGGTTTCTTTTGCTGTGCAAAAGCTTTTTATTTTGATGTAGTCCCATTTGTTTATTTTCTCTTTGGCTTCCATTGCCCTAGGGGCAGTATCACTGAAAAAGTTCTTTTGGCATATGTCTGAGATTTTGCTGCCTGTGGATTCCTCTAGTATTTTTATGGTTTCCCGTCTTATATTTAAGTCCTGTATCCATTTTGAGTTTATTTTTGTGTATGGTGTAAGTTGGTGATCTAGTTTCATTTTTTTGCATGTATCTGTCCAATTTTCCCAACACCATTTATTGAAGAGACTGTCTTGACTCCATTGTATGCTCATGCCTCCTTTGTCAAATATTAATTGTGCATATTGGTTTGGGTCGATATCTGGATTCTCTATTCTATTCCATTGATCTATATGTCTGTTCTTGTGCCAGTACCAGGCTGTTTTGAGGACAGTGGCTTTGTAATACAGCTTGAAATCTGGTATTGAGATCCCTCCTACTTTATTCTTCTTTCTCAGGATTGCTGTGGCTATTCGGGGTCTTTTTTTATTCCAGATGAATTTTTGGAGAGTTCTTTCTAGGTCTGTGAAATATGCTGTTGGTATTTTAATGGGGAGTGCATTGAATCTATAGATTGCTTTGGGTAGTATGGACATTTTGATGATGTTGATTCTACCCATCCATGAACATGGTATGTTCTTCCATCTGTTTACATCTTCCTCTATCTCTTTTTTCAGTGTCCTGTAGTTTTCCGCATATAGGTCTTTTACCTCCTTGGTTAGGTTTATTCCTAAGTATCTTAATTTTTTTGGTGCGATGGAAAATGGGATTGCTTTTTTAGTCTCTCTTTCTGTAAGTTCACTGTTGGTGTATAGAAATGCCATAGATTTCTTGGTGTTAATTTTGTATCCTGCTACCTTGCCGAATTCATTTATTAAGTCTGTTAGTTTTTTGATAGAGTCTTTCGGGTTTTTTATGTACAATATCATGTCATCTGCAAATAGGGACAGCTTTACTTCTTCTTTTCCAATTTGGATGCCTTTTATTTCTTCTTCTTGTCTAATTGCAATGGCTAATACTTCCAGTACTATGTCAAACAGGAGTGGTGAGAGTGGGCATCCCTGTCTTGTTCCTGTTCTTAGGGGAAATGGTTTTAGTTTTTGCCCATTGAGTATGATGTTAGCTGTGGGTTTATCATATATAGCTTTTATTATGTTGAGGTATGATCCTTCTATTCCCACCTTGTTGAGAGTTTTTATCAAGAAAGGGTGTTGGATTTTGTCAAATGCTTTTTCTGCATCAATTGATATGACTATGTGATTTTTATCTTTCAATTTGTTTATGTGATGTATCACATTTATTGATTTTCGGATATTGAACCATCCTTGCATTCCTGGGATAAACCCTACTTGGTCATGGTGTATGATCTTTCTGATGTACTGCTGGATCCGATTTGCTAGAATTTTGTTGAGGATTTTGGCATCTACATTCATGAGGGATATTGGCCTGTAATTCTCTTTCATTGTGTTGTCTTTATCTGGTTTTGGTATTAGGGTGATGCTGGCTTCATAGAAGGAGCTTGGAAGTGTTCCTTCCTCTTGAATTTTTTGGAATAGTCTGAGGAGGATAGGTTTTAGTTCTTCCTTGAATGTTTGGTAAAACTCTCCTGTGAAGCCGTCTGGCCCCGGGCTTTTGTTTGCGGGAAGCTCTTTGATGACTGCTTCAATTTCTTCCATAGTTACTGGCATATTGAGCTGTTTAGATTCTTCCTGATTGAGTTTTGGAAGGTTATATTTTTCTAGGAATATGTCCATTTCCTCCAGGTTGTCCAGTTTGTTGGAATAGAGTTGTTCGTAGTATTTTTTAACAATCCTTTGTATTTCGGCGGGATCTGTTGTTATTTCACCTCTTTCATTTCTGATTTTGTTTATTTGGGTCCTCTCTCTTTGCTTCTTGGTGAGCCTGGCTAGAGGTTCATCAATCTTGTTTATCCTTTCAAAGAACCAGCTCTTGGTTTTGTTGATCTTTTGTATTGTTTCTTTGGTCTCTATGTCGTTTATCTGTGCTCTGATCTTTATTATTTCCTTCCTTCTGCTTACACTGGGCTTTTCTTGTTGCTCTTTTTCTAACTCTTTGAGTTGTTGGGTTAGGTAATTTATTACCCCTGTTTCTTGTTTTTTGCAGTAGGCTTGTAGAGCTATGAACTTCCCTCTCAAGACTGCTTTCGCTGTGTCCCATAGATTTTGGATTGTAGTGTTTTCATTGTCATTTGTTGTCATGATGTTTTTTATTTCTTCTTTGATCTCTCTGGTAACCCAGTCATGGTTTAATAGCATGCTGTTTAGTCTCCATGTGTTTGATTTCTTTGGGTTGTTTTTATTGTAGTTGATTTCCAGTTTTATGCCACTGTGGTCTGAGAAGATGCTTGATATGATTTCTATCTTCTTGAATTTGAAGAGACTTTGCCTATGTCCCAACATATGGTCTATCTTTGAAAATGACCCATGTGCGCTTGAGAAGAATGTATATTCTGTGGCTTTGGGGTGAAATGTTCTGAAGATGTCAATTAATTCCATCTGGTCTAGTGAGTCATTTAGGATTGATGTTTCTTTGCTGATTTTTTGTTTAGAGGATTTGTCCAATGGTGATAGTGGGGTATTGAAGTCTCCTACTATGATTGTATTGCTGTCAATCTCTCCTTTGATATCCTCCAGGAGTTTTTTTATGTATTTGGGTGCTCCTGTATTGGGTGCATATATGTTTACCAGAGTTATTTCTTCTTGTTGGATTGCTCCCTTTAGTATTATGAAGTGGCCTTCCTTATCTCTTGTTATGTCCTTCAGTTTGAGATCTAATTTGTCAGATATAAGTATTGCTACCCCAGCTTTTTTTTCAGTTCCATTTGCCTGGAAAACCTTTTTCCATCCCTTCACCCTCAGTCTGTGTGCGTCTTTTTTTCTGAGGTAGGTTTCTTGTAGACAGCAGATATATGGGTCATGTTTTCTTATCCAATCCATTACCCTATGTCTTTTGATTGGGGCATTTAATCCGTTTACATTTAAAGTTATTATTGATAGGTACTTATTTGTCGCCATTCCTATTCTTTACACCTGTGTTCCTTCTTCGCTTCCTATTTCTTTTTTTTTTTTTTTTTACAGCAGACCCTTTAGCATTTCTTGCATTGCTGGTTTGGTGGTAATAAATTCCCTTAGTCCTTTTTTGTCTGTGAAGGTCCTGATTTCACCTTCAATTTTGATTGACAGCCTTGCTGGGTACAGTATTCTTGGATTCAGACCCTTCCTTTGCATGACTTTGTATATTTCATTCCATTCCCTTCTGGCCTGATGAGTTTCTGTTGAGAAATCAGTTGCTAGTCTGATGGGGGTTCCTTTGTATGTAACTTTCTGTCTCTCTCTGGCCGCTTTTAAGATTCTTACTTTGTCGTTGGTGTTTGCCAATTTAATTATAATGTGCCTTGGCGTCGGTCTTTTGGGGTTCATTTTGCTTGGGACTCTGTGAGCTTCTTGGATTTGTGTGGGTTTTTTCTTCTCTATATCAGGGAAATTTTCTGTCATTATTTCTTCAAATAGGTTTTCTATTCCTTGCTCAGCTTCCTTTCCTTCTGGAACCCCTATTATGCGGATGTTGTTTTGTTTCGTGTTGTCCCAAAGTTCCCTTAGGCTCTCCTCCTGCCTTTTAATTTTTTTTTCTAGAAGTTGCTCTACTTGGGTATTTTTTCCCATCTTGTCTTCTAGCTCACTGATGCGGTCCTCTGCTTCTTCTAGTCTACTCTTGATGCTTTCTATTGAGTTCTTTACAGCAGCGATGTCATTTTTCATTTCTTCTTGGTTCTTCTTCATTTCCTCTTGGTTCTTGCTCATATTGTCAAATTTGTCTTCCATTCTTTTCAGCCACCTTATGACCATTTCTCTGAATTCTTTTTCTGGAAGGTTGCTTGCTTCCATTTCGTTTACTTCCTTTTCTGGTGATGCCTGCTTTTCTTTCATATGCGGGCTGTGTCTTTGTCTCCCCATGGTCTCTCTTCTCTGGGTGTCTGGTTATGTAGTTCTCTCTCTCCTGCGTCGATTTAAAGGCACAAAATACAGCACTACCAGGTACAACACACAAGGCACTGAACAGAAATGTATTCACGATATTAATAACCTCCAATAAAGGTGACCACCAGAGAGAGAAAGGCAAATTAGGGGATAGTAGAGAAAGAAGAAGAGGAAAAAGAAAGAAAGAAGAAGAAGAAAAAAAAAGGGGGTGTCAAAATGAAATTGGGAAAAGGGAAAAAAAGAAGAAAAAAAAGTAAGAGAGACAAGAAAGAGACTAAGAGAGAAAGGGAAACAGACTATATATATTGGGGATAAAACTCCAATAGAACAATTGCTTATCCCAGCAAATGCCAGCAACAAGTACCTGGGGATTAATACAAACTACAACACCAACTAATATTGAGTGAGGCAAGGGAAAACAGAAGCACTAAACAAACAAAAAAATAAACAAAAGAAGAATAAGCAAAACAATCTCACAAAAAAGCATAAAAATTCGATATAATCTACATTCAAACGAACAACAACAAAAGGACAGAGAGAAAAACAATTTTTTGGATAGTTAAGACAGCGAAGAGAGAGGTGTGTATGGACTTGGAGCAGGGGATTGGAGATTAGATATATAAGTAGGGTGAAATTTTAAAAGGGGGTAAACAGAAAGTATAGGGAAAATCTAAAGCAGGAAAGGGGTAAGATAAACAGGACACTGAAAAGGGAAAAGTGAGGAAGAGAGTGATGGCATAAAGGTAGATTTGAGATAGAGTAAAATGATGCTAAAGGAAAGATAAAAATAGAATGTAGAACATTAATCCCAAAACAAAATGAAGAGAAAATAAAATGACACTTAAAAAAAAAAAGATAAAATAGCAGTTGTAATAATACGGATTGAAAATAAAAATGTAATAATTAAAAAGGTAAAATCAAGTGAGGAAAAAAATTAGTTTCTTGAGTAAAAGATGCAAAAAATGAAAATAAAAAAATAAAAAATAAAAATAAAATGTGGAGTAGTGAAGGTCATTCACTTCCTCTGTTGTTCTGTTTGGCACGCCTGTTTCTCAGTCCGGACAGTATTGCAGTTCCCTGCGTTCCACTGCTCTTCAGTGATGTAAGCCAGTCCTGATTTTAAGCAGGCGGTGTGTCTTAATTCGTATTCCTTTATTTTTGATTACACAAGAGTCAATTTGTGATTCAGCCCCTGGGTGGCAGTGTTTCTGGATTGACTTCCAGGTTTATCTATGGCCTCTCTAGGGAGTGTTAGAGCCTTCTTTCCCCGGTTTGTGGGAGTGGGCTGCCTCAGAGCTGGCTCTCCGATGGTCACTCCCCGCTCCGATCCCCAGGTTCCAGAAAAACAACTTTCCCCTGCAGTCTCCCAGGGTGTCCCCAACTGGGTGAACCTATGAATTGGGCTTAGTAATCAGAAGCAAGAATTTCAAGAGGAAAAAGCCCAAGTGTGCGCACTCCGTGGCTGCGCGTAAGTCTAGCACACCCCTGAAATTCTTAGGGTGTCCCTGCACTTCAGATCAAAATGGGTTGCTTTTTAGAGAGCCCTTCTGTTAGCAGCTCTGAGGACCCCCTTCCATATTCACAGATCACGCCAGCCCCAGCAGCCACCGATTTTTCTAGGCACAGACTTCCCTGGTCCTCCAGCTCCCGCAAAACGCGCGTTCCTCTCTCGCGCTGGGACCAGAGACCTCACCTTATCCTAGCGAAATCTGACCTTTCCGTGGTGGAGTGTAGAGCTCCTCTGAACCCGTGTGTTTGCGCCAATTGGGGAGCGTTGTTCTGGGGCTCGCAGCTGTTCCGTGGGTGCCGCAGTTGTGGATTCTCAGGCTTCCGATAAGCTCCACTTTCTGGTTCCAGATGGCGGCGACTCCGCGTCCAAGCCCGCAGCTCTGGGAGGGGACCCAGCCGCAGTGGGAGCTGCCAGGTCAGGGGAACCCCGTCTAGCAGTCTCCCACCTTCTTCTGGAGTTCAGCTGTCCCCCAACTTGCCAACAAACACTCCTAGTGCGACCCTCAGCTGTTCTTTCTTTTTGCTCCGGGACAAGGCTCGGAACACGTCTGTCTATTCCGCCGCCATTTTTCTCCCATCGGTTTCAATAATTTTAAAATTTTTATTTGAACCTATAAATTATTTTCAGTCTTCAACAGCTTTCTTTAAACTTCCATTCTCTGGGTAAGATGTTAATGAGAAGACAAGGCAGTCTAAGGAATTAGAAAAGACATAGAGGATTAATCTACTAAATAGAAATGCAGTCACGGCATGATCTATGTTTAAAAAGATGATAAGAAATGAACTATTTCAAATAATGTCTAAGGATTTTTTTCTCAGGAGTTAAGAGAAGAAAATGATGGACTAAAGTAAATCAGGAAAAAAAAGTTGTGTCAAGATGAGTTGATCAATGTTGACTGAACATGGTGAGGAATATCAGCAACAGCAATGTGAAGAGCATTCTGGGTGCCTCCTTTTCAATACATAAACGGTGTTCTCATGGATTACAGTTTGTATTTTAAGTAGTAGCAAAATAGATAGTAGAGAATACTCTTCCTATTTATAGAAAAAATCTATGCCTTCAAAATATAAATCCTGAAATATTTGTTTTCAAAAATAGTATCAGCTACCTGCTCATTAACTATCTCTCTCTATTTTCAAGAACAGCGCAGACTATTTTAAAATACTGGGAAAACTTATTCATCATCTGATCTAATCAAGTATCACACCAACAAAGGCCGTGAGAAAGGAGTGCGTGTTTCCTGGCTGCACAGTTTGCTTGTAGCACAACTTGCCCAGTTCCTAACCCTCAGGATAGAGCCCACAATGAGAGTCTAGTTGGTTGGTTGGTTGATCTTTAATTGCTATATCCTCCTTTATATAGTAGACCAAAGAATTGCTGGTGATAAAAGCAAGAAAACCATTTTTAAAAAATCCCACTTTATGAATTTAAAAAGATACCTTTATTAGACAGTTTTAGAAATCTGAAGGGATTTCTTGTATTTTTATTTCTTATGTACTCAGGAAATAAGGTGTAAACAACACAAAATAACTTTAAAAGGTTGTTTTAGCAGCTTCTGATCTTAAGAACCAAACTGAGGGAATAATGCAATAACAGCCCGATTTAGGGGGTAAATTTCATGGAGAGCCAAACACTTAACTGAATTGGGTGTTCTTTCAATTTTGCCTTTCATTCCCAGGGTGGTAGAATGGTGTTTAGCTGTCTCCATTATATTGCTCGCTCCTGCTGTCCCAAAAGGCCGGGGATTCTCATTAATTTAATGGGAAGCTGCTAAGCCCTTACCATTCTCACCATGAACTCACCATAGTCAGCACTATCTGTCATTCCCTATTTATTATTTTCTGATAGCTAAAGTGCTGCTGTGCTTGGAACATCTTAAGGAATCCACTCTCTTTTGGTAGGCTTCAGTTATAGGCATTACAGCATAGAAGCAGAACATTTTAAATGCCAGCTGAAAAAACAAAAACATGTTAATGAGTTTTTCTTTTTAAATAATTATATTTTTTTAAAAAGGGATATTTTGGGGAACATAATCCAAATGACATTAGATTTCACTTGAGAGACTATACTTTTTTTTTTTTTAAGATTGTAAGCAATGCCTTTACTTTGCAATTTACTGATTAAATGCTAATTTTAGAAAGTTACAAAATACACCTACTCTCTTAGGAATTCCATTGTAAATCAAATGGAAATATCCTATTGCATTGGATGGTTAACCTTCTCATTTAAAGATGAGGGACATGAGGCTAAGAGAAGTTGAGCCATTTGGTGTAGGTTACACAACCAATTAGAGTCAGGGGTGGATGGAACTCAAGTCATATAATTCCTCAGCTGGCACAGAGCTTTTGACACCAAGTTCTTGGTTGGACTTATTTTGAGGTTAGTTCAACTGGGAGATTGAAGGAATAAGGCAAATTGCTCTCATACCTTGGAATTCTTCTTGGGGATTGGGTTAGGTGAAGAAAAATCACTAGCTTGACCATGCTTTATAAAAGGATGTCATTTGAAGGTACCATGGGTTGGATCAACATGGAGGTAAGGTCTGGTATAAGGGGAAGATCATAAACTCTGATGAGACTTCCAATACATGACTTCTGATTTGTTTGACTAGGAATTGGGTGCAGGAAGGTGCAGTTGCTTGATCTCAACTCTAGTTTCTTTCAGTTTAACTAGTAATAAAAGCAAAAGCCACAGAAGGATTGTTTAAGGGCTAAATTGGATAGAATATGTAAAGCATCCAGGAGAGTGATTCGTTTATATTTGATGTTTAATAAACCTTAAAACTTATTTACAAGACAATTTGCCGGGGCTGACCAGCAGACCCTGAGCAATGGATGAATGATTACTCTGACACATGATTGCTGTGAAAGAGAGGGCTAAAGGACTGTCTGGATAAAGGAACCAAACAGCCTCAATCGCCTGCCTCTTCAGGCTTTTATTGTAACAGCAGTTTGAGATAGTTTATCCTTTAGATACAATCAGTAGGGTAAGTAATCTTGGGAGGACACATGTGTCTGCAGTGTCCTTTAAGCAAGGACACCTAAAGATTAAGCATAAAGATTCCAGTAAACACCCGAGAGTCTATACGTACACAGACTTGTTTGGAAAGATCAAGGAACAATTAGGGGCAGCTGCCTTCAGCCAAACTTTCATGTTCAGAATGTCTTCCTTACAAACTTTCCAACCAAGTCTCATTTGCTCCCATACAGCAATTAATCATTTAAACTAAACCTGAGATTAAATCATGGTATAGGGTAAGGAAGCAAAAAGTGAGGGAGGCTCTGAGTGAATTTAACAAACAAACCAGAAAACATTAGGAGCATGTCAGAGTCCTCACTTTGTTTTTCTATAAAATACAATGTTTTTTAATAAATTAACAAATCATAAGGGCATGTAGGTCTGTGCTTCCTAAACATTCGTTCTCACTTTTAGAACATCTCAGTCTTAGCCATTGCTAGTATATGATAGAAACAACTATGGGAGGCACCTAACACAGCCTTCTAAAAGCAAAGCATTTTAACTGAGAGTAGTTGTTTTTTTTTGTTGTTGTTGTTTTGTTTTTGACAAAAGTTTTGTTGTTTTGTTTTGTTTTTGATAAAAGAAAACTATTTCTTTTTGTGCTGTGGTCAAAGACAATATAATATTCATTTGTCCTGTGATTGTATTTTCTGTATATTATTGATCTGAGGCAAATAGCACTCAGAGGAGAGAGTGTTTTCTTAGGCTTTGTCCATTCATTTACTAGCAAAAAGAATCAAATTAGCAATTTGGAGATGTGTTCTCCTTTCCACAATTTGTCATGTGAATGGACATTGAAAGAGCATATGCTCCATTGGTCTTAAGAGAATTAACAACAATATATTCTCAATTAAATATGGGTAATCTTGCCCATTTAGTATTTATGAGGTTCATGGGAAATATCACTGAATGAGAGACAGTTGTCTTCAGGGAGCTTACAGTTCAGCTCTTGTTTATTGACCATCCATAGTGATTCACAGAGCTGATTTACAGTCACAGAAATAGAATCTATAAACCAGTGTTTGTGGAGAAGCAGGCTTCCTCCTGTTAAGAGCAATTCCATATACAAATGTTTGCTGCAATGTAATAAACAGAAGCCTCTTGGAAGAGAAGAAAATTTAACTCTTTTTGTGGGTGGAAATTTGATTATATACTTCTCCCTCAACTCAAAGTGTAGATGGATAAGCTATTTAGAATTTTGAATAGAATGGTTCTTATGAAGTTTAAGACCCACTACCCCAAAATAGCACCTTGACATATTGAATATTTTAAACTGAAGGAGTTTGAGAAAATGGCAGAAACAGGGAGGTCATTCTGACCTTCCCCACATCCTTATCCCTCTCTCCTGAAACGGCTGGAAAACTCTCATATGAGAGGTGCCCTCCCTGTGCTGAGTGGAATGAAAATCCTACTCTCCAGAGACAAAGGGATGCCAAGAAGAATCCTGACAAACAGGCCTTGCTAAGTTTCCCAATTTGCTACACTTACCTCACACTCCTTAATCTGTCACACTCCTACATGACTGCACTCCTCAGCAAACTTAGCATAAAATCATCAGGTCTAACTGTTTTTGGGGGGTTTTCTTTTCCTTATGAAGTCTCTCATGTCACATAAAACTTATATTAAATATATTTGTATGTTTTTATTCTGTTAATCTTTGTCAGTTTAATTTTCAGATCCAGTCACATCACACGAGTGTCAAGGAAAACTTTTTCCTCCCTTATGGTTTATTTCTCCATTTTTTCTTCACCCTTTTTTCCTCCCTTCCGTCCTCCCTTCCTTCCTCCCTCCCTCCCTCTCTTCCTTCCTCCCTTCCTTCTTTCCTTCCTTCCTTCCTTCCTTCCTTCCTTCCTTCCTCCCTCCCTTCCCGCCCCATTCAGGAACCCTGAATGATAATTAGCCAGGGCCTAAAAAGTCACATCTCCTTCGTGTATAGTGAGAGATAAGGTGCATGTTACCGTTCTAAGGGAGTCGGCACAAAGGGCAATGGGGATATAAAAATGAGAATGGAGTGAAACTTGAGTAAAACGAATTAGTAACACAAGTGGACTATTTAACCTTAAAACTTTTACTTCTAGAATCTTGCTATGAATAGATCTTCAATTTTGAGCCTCTATTAGTGGAAATAATGAGGAGATTAAGTAAATACACTTCATACTCACGTGTGAGGTGATGATGGGGAAAATGAGACATTTGGGGGGGCTAGAAATCTGAATCTAGCCATTGCCCCTTTAATTGTCTAGTCCTGCAAGACCTGTTTATAAACCTTCCCCAGATGAAGTTATCAGTGCTGGTTGAGGTCTCAAAGGCCCAGCACATAGGGCTCTTTAAGAACTTGAAAAGGGGACTGGAAAAACCCTTATTTGGGAGACAAAGAACTGGAAAAAGTATAAATAGGGAAAGCTTCCTCCATGTTTTTGCCCAGAAATTTGAAAGACATTTTTCTCTGGGCCTGCATGTAATAATAATAATAATAATAATAATAATAATAATAATAATAATAATAAAAGTGTAACTCCATTTCTCTAAGTGTTGCTTGGTTTTTCTCTGGTCTTCTGTAACATTATTGGTCCCCTGCCTGTGAAACCAACTGTGCTGGACTTTTTGGCCTCTGATGAGTGGACCGGGTTTGGGGGCCAGGGATGCCAGATAGGCCTCCAGGAGGCACTCCTCTGCTGATTTAACAGAATTGAACCAGGGGACTCTGGGCACTCCCGGATCTCAGCCCAGGACCTGGCTGGCATCTGGAGAGAGTGGATGGACACATCTGGACCTCTTGACAGAATCGGTAAGGCAGGGGCCCCAATCAGTCAGGCCCACTCTGAGTGAGTGGAAGGGGAGCTTGATCACCTCCCAGGAAGTCAGATGACTTCTTCAGGTAAATCCATCAGGAATCGGGTGGACTGTTTAAACTCTGAGTGAAGTCTGCTGAAGTGTAGTCTGAGTTCAGGCATGAAAAGTCAAAACTCAGACTGTCTGGTATATGAATGTAAGTGTGAGAGTCTGTGTGAAGCGAAAGCTACTTTGTTCCATTTGGCTGTACACATGAGAGCATTTGGTATCTCTTTCTGTTGTTTAATTTGTTTAAAGATAGGGCAAACCCCGCTTTAGGGGGAGGCCTAATTCTGTATGGTGAAGCTGAATGCTGTGACAGACTGTAGCTGTCCCAAGCAACTGCTAAGAATTCTTTTTCTCAAGGTCATTCTTGCTCTCTATCATGGAGGGAATTAGCCCGCTTAGCTAATGAAATTTCTGTCTATGTTTGTACAGTAGAAAACTTTTAATTTGCTCTTCCCTGATTTATGATTTTGTTATGTTGGGTTAAAAATTTTAAAATTCTAAGGTTAATTTAAAGGTATAAAATTTGTAAAGGTTGCAACCCAGAGAAGTTTAAACAAAGGTTAGACCACTACCCTTTTCTCCCCTGCTAAGGCTTGTTGGGTTAAGATTAGTACATTTTCTCATGGACTGTATAGGGCAAGAGAGAAAGACTGCCAGATTTTTATGACTTTCCTAGGTGATTTCTGTTAACTTTTCATAATCAACTGCTTTGTGGGCTGCCTTTTTCAGCCCTTCTAGCAAGCAGAGAATCATGTGGTCCTAAGACCTGCGACCTGTCTGCCCTTCCTGATAGGTTTACAGTGGGTCTCTGTTAGGGACAGCATCCTCTCTGACTTGGGGAGGAAGAGAGCCTAAAACTGCTCTGGAGCAGATGTGAGATGGGGTGGTGGTGGTGGGATTTGCTGGGTAAGGTGGTAGGCTCTCAGCCTGCTGAGATGGAGGAGCCCTAGGCTGGGGGATGGGGTGATGGTCAGAGAGATCAAAAGTGTAAAGGAGGAGGAGGATTTAAGATCCTCTGGAGCAGTGGTTTTCAACCTTTTTAATGCCACGACCCTTTAATACAGTTCCTCATGTTGTGGTGACCCCCAACCATAAAATTATTTTCGTTGCTACTTCATAACTGTAATTTTGCTACTGTTATGAATCGTAATGTAAATATCTGTGTTTTCTGATGGTCTTAGGTGACCCTGCTAGCAGTTCTCGACCCACAGGTTGAGCAAAATTACAGTTATGAAGTAGCAACGAAAATAATTTTATGGTTGGGGGTCACCACAACATGAGGAACTGTATTAAAGGGTTGCGGCGTTAGAAAGGTTGAGAACCACTGCTCTAGAGGCTTAGAGTAAAGAAGGAAAAGTCTGGGAGGGAGAGAAGCTGTTACAGAGAGAAGGATGTGTCCTTAAGTGTAAAAAGCCTAAATATACAGGATCTCAAATCACTTACCTTGTTTCCCCTGCTAAGGACAGAGTAAATAGTTAATGCAGAAAGGGGGCGGGGTGTGTCAGTGGGGAGATCAGGAAGAGATAGTTTTTTTTTTTTTAATTTTTGCTTATCTGAGCTATGCTGAACTCAAGGCCACAAGCTTTCTGCAAAGCACAATAAATCTTTCTCTGCCCCATTTTATTCTCTTAACCCCTCCAATACATATAGATAAAATCTCATAATATTTTATTGGTCATACTAGAAAAAAAATAATTCTATAGTCAAGACCAAATCCCAAGGTTATCCTATCTAATAAAAGAGTAATATGCAAATTAACCATCACTCCGCTACACCCACAAGCCACACCCATCAGCCACGCTCACCAGCCAATCAGGAACGAATATGCAAATAAGCCCAACCAAGATGGCTACGGCCACAGAGAGCAGGAGGGAGGCTTGGGTTTTCCCAGCAATAGAGGAAGCCAAGCTTTCCGCCTGCCCTTGCTGGCCTAGGCCTCCACTCAAGGCTACAAAGTTTCAATGATAGAAGATACATAAATCCCAACAGAAATAGCTGCCGCCAGGGAGCAAGTAGAAGGCTTGGCTCCACTCTAGGCTACAAAGTTTCAATTGTAGAAGATAAATAAACCCCAGATACCAGGGCCTCCGCTTGGGTCATGGGGGGTGTGGCCGGCCTGCAAACCACCACAGGCCCCTCACCCAGGCTGCCCCATGCCCCAAGGGAACCCCCACCCTGATCTGGGACACCCTTCAGAGCAAACCAGCTGGCCCCCACCCGTGCACCAGGCCTCTATCCTATCTAATAAAAGAGTAATATGCAGATTGACCATCACTCCAACACACAAGATGGCTGCCCCCATGTGGTCAAAGATCCTGCCCCCATGTGGACACAAGATGGCCACCACAAGATGGCCAGCAAGGGAGGGAAGTTGGGAGGGACCAGGCCTGCAAGGGAGGGCAGTTGGGGGCAATCAAGCCTGGAGAGAGGACAGTTAGGGGTGACCAAGCCGGCAGAAAAGGGAAGTTGGGAGTGACCAGGCCTGCAGGGAAAGGCAGTTGGGAGGGACCAGGCCTGCAGGGGAGGGCAGTTAGGGGTGACCAGGCCTTCAGGGGAGGGCAGTTAGGGGTGACCAGGCCTGCAGGGGAGGGCAGTTAGGGGCAAATAGGCTGGAAGGGGAGCAGTTAGGCATCAATCAGGCTGGCAGGGGAGTGGTTAGGGGGTGATCAGGCTGGCAGGCAGAAGCGGTAAGGGGCAATCAGGAAGGCAGGCAGGCGAGCAGTTGGGAGCCAGCGGTCCTGGATTGTGAGAGGGATGTCCGACTGCCCATTTAGGCGTGATCCCTTCAGGATCTGGCTTAAACGGGCAGTCAGACATCCCTCGAGGGGTCCCAGATTGGAGAGGGTGCCGGGTGGTCTGAGGGACACCGCCCCCCCCCCCATGCACGAATTTCGTGCACCGGGCTGCTAGTTAAGGTATAATAAAAAATTTAAATAAAACTATTTAAAAGGCTCAGAAAATTTATCTACATAAAAATAAGCCGAAACAGAAGGCCATAACAGAAAACTAACATAATATAAAATGTTACACATTTTAATTTGCCTGCTCTTAGTTTGTTAAAGGTGTATTTTCTTGTAAGCAAAAGTATATTTAAAGTGTGTTCATAAATGTTAATCTAAGAAATGCTGACTGTTTATGTTTGGTAAGCATTAAAGGATTAAGGTTTCTAAGAATAAGGGATTCTAATACAATTTAAAGAAAAAATAAAGAGAAGGCCAATACAAGTTACTGAAAATAAAAATACTTAATAGGAAGTCTGAGGCATGGCTATATATATATATAGCCTTGTTTCCCCTGCTAAGGACAGAGTAAATAGTTAATGCAGAAAGGGGGCGGGGTGTGTCAGTGGGGAGATCAGGAAGAGATAGTTTTTTTTTTTTTAATTTTTGCTTATCTGAGCTATGCTGAACTCAAGGCCACAAGCTTTCTGCAAAGCACAATAAATCTTTCTCTGCCCCATTTTATTCTCTTAACCCCTCCAATACATATAGATAAAATCTCATAATATTTTATTGGTCATACTATATATATATATATGACATAGAAAGAAGGCTTAAAGGCTAATTTGAAAGTATAACATTTGTAAAGATTATGTATATTAAAAAAAAGAGAAATGTTAAAAGGAAATCCAACTAGTATTATTATAATCATCTATTCATGAACCCTGTCTACCCTGGTTATATATTATGTATGTCTTGTTTGGCTTGCCATTTTCAGTTATTTATTAGGATCCTCCTACAAGGCATAACTTGGTCTTTCCCTTCCTCCCTCACTCCTGATCCTGACAGCATCTGTGACTGGATTGAAGATTGGATTGAAGATCTTTTCTTTCAGGAGGCCCTCCAGGCTCTCAGTCCATAAGAAATTTCCCTGCACACCCTTGTCATCCTCTGCTTTCTTTTCCAGTCCAACTAAGAGTAATTTTTCTCCACAGGTCGGACCGCAGCCTCCGGGAGGGAGGACTGCTACAGCGGCAGTCTGTAGTTTTCTCCGAAACTCCTGCTGTTTCTATTTCTACTCTCTGTGGGAATTATCTTCCTCTGCTTCACAATAGGAGGGGGAGCCAGCACGGCCAAGACACCCAGTTGGCGGGGATGGGCAGATACCCTGTTCTTACTTACAAAGAAACCTGTGGGAAAAGTCAAGGTTGCTGCCTGGAAAGAGGATGGGCAGCATAGTAGGCCCTGAAGCCCAAGCCACCACTGCAGGAGCGCTTTTCTATGTGCAAACTATCTCTCTCTGCAGCCCCAGCTGTGTTTGGCTTGCCACTAGGAGCCAAGCAGTGGTGAAAGACAGGGATGGCAAGGCCCTATAACCAGTAAACAGGGTTAACTGGAGAGGGCAGAGGGAAGGCATTCTCCCTGAATAAGAGAGCTAAGAGTGGCCAGGACTTTCAGACTCTCCCAGAGAGGAGGAGTCTTGACTGAGGGACTGGCCAAGACCCTGTTAGGTTAGGTGGACTGGAGGCTGCATGTTGAACTTGTAGACTGCAGTTTGCTGGGCAGATGTGCGAGCCCAGTTGTATAGGGGTTAAGCTGCCTGTGTACAGCAAAACAACTTTCTCCCATGCCAGAATACATTCTAGGGAGATTGGACAGACTGTTTGCAGTTAGAGTAAAGAAGGATGGTCTCCCGCACACAGTCGTACAGATGTCCAGTGTGACCAGTGAAGAGGAGCCAATGGCACTTAATAGATAACTTACAGAAAAGTTACATGATGAAAGTGACTTACAGAAAACTACATGATGAACTTAATTGGTGCCTTATCCATGGACCTGACTCCAGAGAGTCAAGGACAGTTTACTTTTGCATAAAAGGGTCTATAGTGAAATTTAGTCACCCTCCCTCAGAGGTGTTTTGCATAGCTTTACCATGTGTCATGTTTAATAGCAAGGGATATGGCTACCTGCGGTGACCACAGTACCAATATTATGTTTCATTATGTTAATAATATTGTATTAACCTTTAATTATCTTGTAGATTCGAATGCAGCTACCACCAATTACTATAGACCTATGTTGGTCTACAGACTTTAGTAGACTTTAGAAGTAACTGGTAAGTGTCCAGTTTCCCACACTAAGCCCATTGGTATGGCCATATATTAGCTATCCTAGAAAGGCATTACACATTTTAAATTTCTTCTTGTCACTTAAAGACAGTTACTGTTTTGTTATAATACATTTAGAAAAATATTACTCTGAAGAGTCCATAGAAAAGACTGGCAAGAAAAATCAGAAGATCTTAAAGCAGGTCAGTATATTTTTCTCCTGATATAATTCCTCCGAAATTTGGCAATACTTAATAAATAAATCATGACAATACATTCCTTTGCATAAATTCAGTAAGACCAGTTTCCAATAGTGGTTTTATTGACTGAAAACTTTGACTGGAATATCATGTTTAAAGAGCCCTGACTTGAAGCCAATAGGAGTGCCACGGAGAAAGCCTGGTATCCTGCTTGGTAGCCCTGAAAATAGCTAGCGCTGGAGTGTCAGGCCCATACCCTACCATCACTGGTGGTTTGGTCAGAAGGGGAGCAACGAGGACTCCTTTGCATCCCTGCGGAACCCCCATGCACTCTGGGCCACGATGAGTAGGAGGGCTGCTGAGATGGGCCTTAAAGCCTAAGGTGTGGGCCTGGGCGGAGTCACTACAGGTAAGGAATTCACCTAACCCAGCAGATACTGCAGGCAGGCCTGACGGCAGCTGGATGGCTTGGTTTCCCGGCCCTATGGGGCACATTAAGATTCAATCATGAAATTCCGGCAAGGTAGTCAGTTACCATTGTTGTTGTGTTTATGCAAACAATCAGGGCAAATTGAATACAATAGATAAAATGGTCTTAATTTAGCTCTTTTAATAAACATTAGGGTAATTTTAAGGAGAAAAATTCTATTTCAATAGAAGTTATTAGAACTGAAATGTTTTCTTTCCCTTCCACCAGACCATTTTTTGCAACTATTACTATTCTAATTGCTCAATAATACTAAATTTTATAATACAGTTTGTCTCTGCCAGGTCACAAGCCCACCTCCTTCTGTGCCCAGGCCTCATCGTCCCTCTGACAACAGCAAGGATCTCTTGGCTCTGAGGGAAAACTCCATCCCCCTTCAGCTTAGAAGTAGTCAGAGGAACCCACCAACGTCCATTTTGCCTGAAAGAATTCAGAGCCAGGATCCCTGAGGGAATATATTAGGCAGTTAGACAGACATGAGCAGAGCAAGGACTATGGGCCAACTGAAGAAGAAATAGATAGAACCTTGAAACGTACTTCTCACCACTCCAACTGCTCTGAACCCAGAAATAAAGAAACCTGTGCAGACTCCCTCTCTCTTCCTGTAAGAGAGCCAACAGGTTTAGAATAGCTAATAGATAGAATTAGTAAGCTCTAGATGTTATTCCAGACCAGATTTCTGGACTACCATCACAATCCCTTGGGTAATAAAGATAAAAGAGACTTGAGCAGCTAAACACCCTATTCCCTAAATCCCCAAGTCTTCTACTGAATCCCCAAGGCTGAAAAATCATCTTGAGGATCAAAACAGGGAGGGGGGTGATGGGGATAATGAAACATTTTGGGGGGCTAGCAATCTGAATCTAGCCACTGCTCCTTTAATTGTCTGGTCCTGCAAGACCTGTTTATAAACCTTCCCCAGACAAAGTTATCAGTGCTGGCGCCAGGCCAGGCCTTTGGTTGATGTCTCAAAGCCCCAGCACATATAGCTCTTTAAGAACTTGCAAAGGGGACTGGAAAAACCCTTATTTGGGAGATAAAGAACTGGGAAAAGTATAAATAGGGAAAGCTTCCTCCATGTTTTTACCCAGAAATTTGAAAGACATTTTTCTCTGAGCCCACACGTAATAATAATAAAGTGTAACTCCATTTCTCTAAGCATTGCTTGGTTTTTCTCCAGTCTTCTATAACAGTGACATGTTAAAAACATCAAGAGGGAAAAACTCTGAAAAAGAAGCAATGTTTAGGGTGGGCATTTGATTTTTTTTGGTGTTTTTTTTTTTTTTTTGGTGGGGGGGTGCTTTGTAGAGGAGGAACAAAATCCTCTTTCTCTACCTCCTAAGTTCTATGGCTGGGCCTTAAAATAAAATTGACAAAAGACATATAAAGATCAGGGGGAAAGGTCTTACTTACATATATATGCATTGGAGTTTGAAAACAAAAAAGTGACAGAATGAGGTGGTCAGATGAATGATGCTTATATACCACTAGTGGCCTGGTGCACAAAATTCTTGCACAGGGGGCATTGTCCCTCAGCCCGGCCTGCACCCTCTCACAATCCAGGACCACTGGCTCCTAACCGCTCACCTGCCTGCCTGCCTGATCTCCCCTAAGCATTCTGTCTGCCAGCCTGCTTGCACCCAACTGCCCCACCCACTGGCCTTTTCACCCTCAACTGCCACCCCCCTGCTGGTCTGATTGCCCCCAATTGTACCCCCTGCCGGCCTGCTTGCCGCCTACTGCCCGCCTGCTGGCCTGCTCACCTCCTACTGCCCCCCCTGCTGGCCTGTTTGGCCCCAACTGCCCCCCCCCCCACTGGCCTGCTCGGCCCCAACTGCCCCCCCTGCTGGCATGCTTGCCCAAAACTTCCCCTGAGTATATTTTGCAATGTGTATGTTTAAAAAAATGATTTTATTAATTTTAGATAGCGAGGAAAGGAGAGGGATAGAGAGATAGAAACTTTAATGAGAGAGAAACACTGATGGGCTGCCTCCTGCATGGCCCCTACAGGGCATTGAGCCCACAACCCAAGCATGTGCCCTGACTGGGAATCAAACCAGGGACCTCTTGGTTCAAGTATTGATGCTCAACCACTGAGCCATATATGCCGGGGACAGTGAGTATTTTTATTCATACTGCAAGCTGATGATACAGACATAGACCACTCTGTATCTGAAATCACAGAAATGAAATTGCTTGAGGCCTTTCTCTAATTCTGGGTTAACTAAACCATAACATCCACATTGAAATGGTGTGTGTGATTATGCACACTAACTGCAGGTTTTCCATCAGGTTTACCACTCCCATGGGAACTTTAAATCTCACTGTAGCCAGTCTCTAATTTCTTCTACTTTCTATTCTGTTCATAAGTGCAACTTGGGATTCAAAGCAGAAAGACATTAGCAAGGCTTGGGGGTTTATAACTCCATCTTTGAGGATGAAACAAATTAGCAGTCAAATCCTTTGTGTAGATCATTGTATCATCATCAAGATTAGATAAATTATAAAAAAATTAAAATATTTTTAAATTTAATTATAGGAGGTGTGTATGTAAGATAGGTAGGAAAAGAGCTATTTAGACATGAAACATAAAACAAGGATAAGTGCACAAAAGACATATAGAACTATAGCAAGAATCTGTGGTAGGTCCTGCCCAGTGTTTCAAAGCCACTAAGTCCTCCTAAGGCCTGGAGTGCACACACACACACACACACACACACACACACACACGTGCACACACACACTGTATTTGCCTTCTAATGCCACATAATAAATTGCCATACACTTAGCAACTTACAACACTAATTTATGATTTCACAGTTCCCATGAGTCAACAGTCTGGCATGTTTTAGTTGGATTCCCTGCTTAGTGTCTCTCATGGCTGAACTCACAATCTCAGCTGACTGTATCTTCATCTGGAAATTCAACTTGGGAAATCCACTTCCAAGCTTTCTCAGATGCTTGGCAGAATTCATCTTCTTGTAGCTGTCTGACTGAGGTCCCCATTTTCCTGCAAGATGTTGACCAAGGATCACTCTTAGCTCCTAGAGGCTGCTTTCCACAGCCCAGAGGGCTTCTTCCATAGGTCTCTCCACAACATGGCAGCTTATTTCTTTGCAGACAGCCTATGGGCTCACTGAATTGGGTCAGGCCCACCCAGAATAATTTCCCTTTGAATGAACTGAAAGCCAACCATTAGGGACCTTAATTATATCTGTAAGATTTTTTTCACCTGTGTCATTTAATGTAACTTAATTATAAGATTGATATCTCACCATAATCTGCCTGCACTCCAGGAGAGAATTTTATGAAGCATGTAAAACAGGGGACAGGAATTTGGGGAAGCTGTCTTAGAATGAACTCCAGTATTTATAGCCTTTGTCTCAATACACATATTCTAACCTGGTTTGCATTCTGCCTCACAACCTATTCTTTATTTTTACAAGCTCAAGTCCATTATGATTTCACTATATTTCTCATCTTTGGTCTTCAATTTCTGTGTCACTACTTGTGATGTCTCATGGCCTAGGCTGCTGTTGTTGCTTTACTTGGAGACATTACTTGGCCTTTTATACTTGTTCAGTTTCTAGGTCAACCTACAACCCTTTAACAACAATAATGGCAGCAAGAACAATAACAACAGAAAACATGAGAAGATGCCATACACGCAGAATAGTTCAAAGTGATTGCATGTGTATGTTACATGTCTACCATTTCTTCTCGTTGGGGGATTGACTTAGGCATTCAACCAAACCAAGCAGGGAAGTCCTATTTTTAAAGTATGGAGAAGTGTTATCTTACTTTTAAAAATAATTTTCTTGTGTAAGAGTTAATGACTGTACCACTTTGGAAATCAGTTTGGATGTCTCCCATGCCTCAACAATTCCATTCTTAGTTATACAGCCCAAAGAATTGAAAATGGGTGCTTAAACCAAACCTTTTACATGAATGTTTATAGTATCATGTTCACAATAACCAAAAGGTGAAAACAACCCAAAATGCCCATCAATTGATGAATGGATAAACAAAATGTGTTATATTTACTGAATGAAATGTTAGTTCACTAACATTTAATGTTAAAAGAAATAAATAAAATTATGATATAAGCTACAACATGGATGAAATGTAGAAACATTATATTTTAATAATTTCATCATATTTTCATAGGTAAAAGAAGCCAGATACAAAATATTGCATTTCCATTTATCTAAAATAACCACATAGGCAAATCTTTAAAGACAAAATGGATTAGAGAAATAGAAAACATAAAAAGCATATGGTAGGTTATGTTGAGATTTCTTTCGGTGGTGATAAAAATGTTCTGAAATTGCTGTGGTGGTGGTTATACATGTGTGTGAATATACTAAAAATAATTGCACTGGGGACTTTAAATGGGTGAATTGTATGGTATATAACATATATCTCAGTAACACAGTTAATATAAAGAGTTAATAACTGCTAAAACTGTTAGGTAAACAGTGATGAAGCATGAACCCTTTTCTCAAAGCCTAAGTAAAAAAAGAGCCTCATTTATAACAAAGTGACTTATCCTTGGCCAAGTCTTTTTCATATACTAAAAATATGTTTTTCTTTAGTTTTTGATCTGAGGACCTTCAGTGAATTTATGTTGTCCCTTAGTCAGATTAAGAGAGCTCTCTGGGAGGTATATGTGTGGGCTTTGATCATGGACTCTAGAGAGAACAGTAACTCACCATTGCTCTTGGAGATTATTTACTTGTTTCTCTTACTGCCAAGTACCTTCATGGGGAGTGTTAGGAGGGGTGAAGGTGGACGTTCACATTTAGTTTCTTAATGGGATCATTAAGCAGCTTCACAGATGTAGGGTTGTTTTAGCACACTGGCTGCAAAGTCAAACTCCAGATGTCGTGGCCATGTGGAGTTAAGTGAAGCTAAACTGGACCAAGAGTTTCAAGGGAGAAGGGAAAGAGAAGAAAACAAATAGTAATGGGCACTTCTGAAGGGAGGCATCCACATATCTTCTCGTTAATGAAGTGTTTTCCGTATTAAGCAACTGCCACATTTAGTAAATTAGAACATATAATTTCCATATTTTAGATGAGAAAAGTAAGACCTAGAGAAATGGTCACAGTTAGTCAATTGTGTAGTTGTAATTTAGTCACAGTTTTTTTTAAAATTTATTTATTCCTGAAGACTTCATTCTCCCAACTCTTCTTTTTTCACTCTACATGAGTGATTCTCCAATGAAGGAAAATTTGGGAAATATCTGGAGACATTTTGATTGTGATAAGTGAGTGGGGGAATGCTACTGGCATTGAGTTGGGTAGAGGCCATGGATGTAGTTAGATATTCTGCAATACACAGCACATCCTTGCAGAAAGAATTATCTGGCCCAAATTATCAGTAGTGCTACTCTATATGCAGCTTAGTATCTCATCAACTTCCATGTGTTCAGCAAAAACCCACTGATGATTCCAATTCTCACATTTATATCCCTAGATTGGATCTTTATTAAGAACGTTGGACTTACCTATGCAACTGCTCCCTAGAAATATCTTCTCATAAATTCCCCAAACTCAAAATATTTAGTTGTCACATATTTGGTCAGTATTTAGATTTTCAATTATGACATTATATGACATCACAATTTTGTTTTACACTTTATTTCTTTGAATCAGGATATAAATAGAGGCTACACATTGGGATTGCTAGGTATGTCCCTAAATACTCTGCTAATCTATAGTTTTCTTTCATTTATTTTGTGATGTAGGTTGATTTTGCTGATTGTAACCTTTGTTGTTCTCAATTTCTCACACATTAGTAACTGTTCTGGAGGTCTGATTAGATTCAAGTTCAACTTTTTTTTTTTTAAGCAAAATTAATTCACAGGTAGTACTATGTTTTTCTATTAGGATGCATTTAAAGTCTAGTTGTTTCTCTTTTGGAGTTTTAGTAGCATTGTTGATCAATACCTACCTCCATTAAGTCAAATGGGCATATACTAATTAAATAATTTCTTCCTTATGTATTAGCTGGAGTATTTCAATAAAGAGAAACTTTCCCTCATCTAATATTGGTTACCTCTTTGTACAGTTCATATAGGAAAGGTAAGCAAATGCTTAATTATTTCTCTTAATCATTTTCAAAATGATTTACTGGTACTCCTCAGTGACAACCAAATAGTTTAATACACTATTATTATGCACTGAAGGACTGAAACTTATTTGGTATGTTTTACTCCATTGTAGTTTTCCTCATTATTGACACTCAGATCGTCCCCTTTCGTGAGTGAGAACCTTTTGAACTTGGATCCTTAGTTCCTCCAGATGTTGAAGGTTTATACATTGGACTGAGGTTCTTTTGTCTATCTGAACCTGATTATTTTTTTTTTATTTCTCCAGATTTCTGTTTTTTTTGTTTTTTTTTTCAAATTTTTATTAAGGTATTATATGTGTACATATCTTACCATTGCCCCCCACCCCCACCCCACTCCCATACATGCCCTCACCCCCCAATGTTTTGCATCCGTTGGTTACTCTTATATACATGCATATAAGTCCTTCAGTTGATCTCTTATTTCCCCCACCTCTCCCTAACCTTACCACTGTAATTTGACAGTCTGTTTGATGCTTTACTGCCTCTGTAACTATCTTTTTGTTCATCAGTTTATAATGTTTTTCATTATCCCCAAATGAGTGGGATCATGTGGTATTTTTCTTTCATTGACTGGCTTATTTCACTTAGCATAATGTTCTCTAATTCCATCCAAGTGCCTACAAATGGTAGTAATTCCTTCTTTTTTACGGCAGCATAGTATTCCATTGTGTAGATGTACCATAGTTTTCTGATCCAGTCATCTGCTGATGGGCACCTAGGCTGTTTCCAAATCTTAGCTATTGTAAATTGTGCTGCTATGAACATAGGGGTGCATATATCCTTTCTGATTGGTGTTTCTGGTTTCTTAGGATATATTCCTAGGAGTGGGATTACTGGGTCAAATGGGAGTTCCATTTTCAGTTTTTTGAGGAAACTCCATACTGTTCTCCACAGTGGCTGCACCAGTCTGCATTCCCACCAGCAGTGCACGAGGGTTCCTTTTTCTCCGCATCCTCGCCAACACTTGTCGTTTGTTGATTTGTTGATGATAGCCATTCTGACAGGTGTGAGATGGTATCGCATTGTTGTTTTGATTTGCATCTCTCGGATAATTAGTGACTTTGAGCATGTTTTCATGTGTCTCTTGGCCTTCCTTCTGTCTTCTTTCGAAAAGCTTCTATTTAGGTCCGTTGCCCATTTTTTTATTGGATCATTTATCTTCCTTTTATTAAGTTGTATAAGCTGCCTGTAGATGTTGGAAATTAAACCTTTATCAGTGATACCATTTGCAAATATGTTCTCCCATACAGTGGGGTTTCTTGTTGTTTTGTTGATGGTTTCTTTTGCTGTGCAAAAGCTTTTTATTTTGATGTAGTCCCATTTGTTTATTTTCTGTTTGGCTTCCATTGCCCTAGGGGCAGTATCACTGAAAAATTTCTTTTGGCATATGTCTGAGATTTTGCTGCCTGTGGATTCCTCTAGTATTTTTATGGTTTCCCGTCTTATATTTAAGTCCTGTACCCATTTTGAGTTTATTTTTGTGTATGGTGTAAGTTGGTGATCTAGTTTCATTTTTTTGCATGTATCTGTCCAATTTTCCCAACACCATTTATTAAAGAGACTGTCTTGACTCCATTGTATGTTCATGCCTCCTTTGTCAAATATTAAATGCGCATATTGGTTTGGGTCGATATCTGGATTCTCTATTCTGTTCCATTGATCTATATGTCTGTTCTTGTGCCAGTACCAGGCTGTTTTGATGACAGTGGCTTTGTAATACAGCTTGAAATCTGGTATTGAGATCCCTCCTACTTTATTCTTCTTTCTCAGGATTGCTGTGGCTATTCGGGGTCTTTTTTTATTCCAGATGAATTTTTGGAGAGTTCTTTCTAGGTCTGTGAAATACGCCATTGGTATTTTAATGGGGAGTGCATTGAATCTATAGATTGCTTTGGGTAGTATGGACATTTTAATGATGTTGATTCTACCAATCCATGAACATGGTATGTTCTTCCATCTGTTTACATCTTCCTCTATCTCTTTTTTCAGTGTCCTGTAGTTTTCCGCATATAGGTCTTTTACCTCCTTGGTTAGGTTTATTCCTAAGTATCTTAATTTTTTTGGTGCGATGGAAAATGGGATTGCTTTTTTAGTCTCTCTTTCTGTAAGTTCATTGTTGGTGTATAGAAATGCCATAGATTTCTTGGTGTTAATTTTGTATCCTGCTACATTGCCGAATTCATTTATTAAGTCTGTTAGTTTTTTGATGGAGTCTTTCGGGTTTTTTATGTACAATATCATGTCATCTGCAAATAAGGACAGCTTTACTTCTTCTTTTCCAATTTGGATGCCTTTTATTTCTTCTTCTTGTCTAATTGCAGTGGCTAATACTTCCAGTACTATGTCAAACAGGAGTGGTGAGAGTGGGCATCCCTGTCTTGTTCCTGTTCTTAGGGGAAATGGTTTTAGTTTTTGCCCATTGAGTATGATGTTAGCTGTGGGTTTATCATATATAGCTTTTATGATGTTGAGGTATGATCCTTCTATTCCCACCTTGTTGAGAGTTTTTATCAAGAAAGGGTGTTGGATTTTGTCAAATGCTTTTTCTGCATCAATTGATATGACTATGTGATTTTTATCTCTCAATTTGTTTATGTGATGTATCACATTTATTGATTTGCGGATATTGAACCATCCTTGCATTCCTGGGATAAACCCTACTTGGTCATGGTGTATGATCTTTCTGATGTACTGCTGGATCCTATTTGCTAGAATTTTGTTGAGGATTTTGGCATCTACATTCATGAGGGATATTGGCCTGTAATTCTCTTTCATTGTGTTGTCTTTATCTGGTTTTGGTATTAGGGTGATGCTGGCTTCATAGAAGGAGCTTGGAAGTGTTCCTTCCTCTTGAATTTTTTGGAATAGTCTGAGGAGGATAGGTTTTAGTTCTTCCTTGAATGTTTGGTAAAACTCTCCTGTGAAGCCGTCTGGCCCCGGGCTTTTGTTTGCCGGAAGCTCTTTGATGACTGCTTCAATTTCTTCCATAGTTACTGGCATGTTGAGCTGTTTAGATTCTTCCTGATTGAGTTTTGGAAGGTTATATTTTTCTAGGAATCTGTCCATTTCCTCCAGGTTGTCCAGTTTGTTGGAATAGAGTTGTTCGTAGTATTTTTTAATAATCCTTTGTATTTCGGCGGGATCTGTTGTTATTTCACCTCTTTCATTTCTGATCTTGTTTATTTGGGTCCTCTCCCTTTGCTTCTTGGTGAGCCTGGCTAGAGGTTCATCAATCTTGTTTATCCTTTCAAAGAACCAGCTCTTGGTTTTGTTGATCTTTTGTATTGTTTCTTTGGTCTCTATGTCGTTTATCTCCACTCTGATCTTTATTATTTCCTTCCTTCTGCTTACACTGGGCTTTTCTTGTTGCTCCTTTTCTAACTCTTTGAGTTGTTGGGTTAGGTAATTTATTACCCCTGTTTCTTGTTTTTTGCAGTAGGCTTGTAGAGCTATGAACTTCCCTCTCAGGACTGCTTTTGCTGTGTCCCATAGATTTTGGATTGTAGTGTTTTCATTGTCATTTGTTGTCATGATGTTTTTTATTTCTTCTTTGATCTCTCTGGTAACCCAGTCATGGTTTAATAGCATGCTGTTTAGTCTCCATGTGTTTGATTTCTTTGGGTTGTTTTTATTGTAGTTGATTTCCAGTTTTATGCCACTGTGGTCTGAGAAGATGCTTGATATGATTTCTATCTTCTTGAATTTGAAGAGACTTTGCCTATGTCCCAACATATGGTCTATCTTTGAAAATGACCCATGTGCGCTTGAGAAGAATGTATATTCTGTGGCTTTGGGGTGAAATGTTCTGAAGATGTCAATTAATTCCATCTGGTCTAGTGAGTCATTTAGGATTGATGTTTCTTTGCTGATGTTTTGTTTAGAGGATTTGTCCAATGGTGATAGTGGGGTATTAAAGTCTCCTACTATGATTGTATTGCTGTCAATGTCTCCCTTGATATCTTCCAGGAGTTTTTTTATGTATTTGGGTGCTCCTGTATTGGGTGCATATATGTTTACCAGAGTTATTTCTTCTTGTTGGATTGCTCCCTTTAGTATTATGAAATGGCCTTCCTTATCTCTTGTTATGTCCTTCAGTTTGAGATCTAATATGTCAGAAATAAGTATTGCTACCCCAGCTTTTTTTTCAGTTCCATTTGCCTGGAAAACCTTTTTCCATCCCTTCACCCTCAGTCTGTGTGCGTCTTTTTTTCTGAGGTGGGTTTCTTGTAGACAGCAGATATATGGGTCGTGTTTTCTTATCCAATCTGTTACCCTATGTCTTTTGATTGGGGCATTTAATCCATTTACATTTAAAGTTATTATTGATAGGTACTTATTTGTCGCCATTCCTATTCTTTACCCCTGTGTTACTTCTTCGCTTCCTGTTTCTTTCTTTTTTTCTTTCTTTCTTTCTTTCTTTTTTTTTTTTTTTTACAGTAGACCCTTTAGCATTTCTTGCATTGCTGGTTTGGTGGTAATAAATTCCCTTAGTCCTTTTTTGTCTGTGAAGCTCCTGATTTCACCTTCAATTTTGATTGACAGCCTTGCTGGGTACAGTATTCTTGGATTCAGCCCCTTCCTTTGCATGACTTTGTATATTTCATTCCATTCCCTTCTGGCCTGATGAGTTTCTGTTGAGAAATCAGTTGCTAGTCTGATGGGGGTTCCTTTGTATGTAACTTTCTGTCTCTCTCTTGCTGCTTTTAAGATTCTTACTTTGTCGTTGGTGTTTGCCAATTTAATTATAATGTGCCTTGGCGTCGGTCTTTTGGGGTTCATTTTGCTTGGGACTCTGTGGGCTTCTTGGATTTGTGTGGGTTTTTTCTTCCCTATATCTGGGAAATTTTCTGTCATTATTTCTTCAAAGAGGTTTTCTATTCCTTGCTCAGCTTCCTTTCCTTCTGGAACCCCTATTATGCGGATGTTGTTTTGTTTCGTGTTGTCCCAAAGTTCCCTTAGACTCTTCTCCTGCCTTTTAATTTTTTTTTCTAGAAGTTGCTTTTCTTGGGTATTTTTTTCCATCTTGTCTTCTAGCTCACTGATGCGGTCCTCTGCTTCTTCTAGTCTACTCTTGATGCTTTCTATTGAGTTCTTTACAGCAGCGATGTCATTTTTCATTTCTTCTTGGTTCTTCTTCATTTCCTCTTGGTTCTTGCTCATATTGTCGAATTTGTCTTCCATTCTTTTCAGCCACCTTATGACCATTTCTCTGAATTCTTTTTCTGGAAGGTTGCTTGCCTCCATTTCGTTTACTTCCTTTTCTGGTGATGCCTGCTTTTCTTTCATATGCGGGCTGTGTCTTTGTCTCCCCATGGTCTCTCTTCTCTGGGTGTCTGGTTATGTAGTTCTCTCTCTCCTTATCCCAGGCGAAATCTGACCTTTCCGTAGTGGAGTGTAGAGCTTCTCTGAACCCGTGTGCTTGCGCCAGTTGGGGAGCGTTGTTCTGGGGCTTGCAGCTGTTCCTGGGGTGCCGCCGTTGTGGATTCTCAGGCTTCAGATAAGCTCCACTTTCCGGATCAAGATGGCGCAGACAGACTCTGGAGCATTCAGGATGCACCAGGAGCAGCAGAGCGAGGTGATAAGCAGAGTTGAGCCTAACCCGGCACACCCAGATTTCTGTTTTGTAGATGGTATTCATATTATTACTACTTAGCTTTTAAAATAACATCTTTTGTCATGAGGCAAAACGAAGTATCTGGGGGGAAAAAGAGTCAGGAAATGAAGGAGCCTGCTGTTTTGATCTAAATTCTCTCTTTTAAAAAATTAGCTTAATTGAGATATTAATGACAAATAAAATTACAAGACATTTAAAGTGTACATTGTTGTGATTTGATATATGTAAACATTGTGAAAAGATTCCCCATCTAGTTAATTGACACACCCATCACCTCACATATTTATCTTTTTTGGGGGGTGGGAGGAGGTGAGAACATTTAAGTTCTACTCTCTTCGCAGATTTCAAATATATACTACAGTGTTATCAACTATGGTCACCATGTGTTGATCTAATTTCTTAGCTATCTTTCTAAAATGTAAACAAATTGAAACTTGCATTGCCCCACAGCTGACATCAGAACCAAGTCCCAACTTCTTAAAGAGCCCCTTTATCCTCTAAATCCTGGATAGCTGGCTTCTTGTCTGGCCAGTTTGCCCTGCTTAAACTTCAGTCATCTGGAATCCCTTGCAGTTCTCCCATTATGGCACCGTGTGAATGACCCACATCCCCCATGGTTCAGGGTTTGGGCTTTGGAAGAGGGGCTGCATGCAAATGAAAGAGATGCGACAAGAAATAATAATTTGGAAATATTGGGGGACCAGGCGGGAGCCCAGCTCAAGAGGAAGGACTCTGCTTGGGCTCCAGCCTTGCCATCCTTTTATTCAATTTTGGGATACACCTATAGCCCTTAGGCAGGCAATATCCAATAACAGTCATACTATCTTATCAGTAAGGATAAGATAGGGAAGTTGCTTCAGCTACCATTGTCTGGACTAAACAGTGGGTGTACAGCCCTGACCTTTGCCAGAGCTCAAGGGTCACCAGCCTTCCGGGTTCCTTGTCCACACCTCTCTGCTAGTGAAGACATTGGGCAGCTTCCCACAGCACTGTTTCTCCAGCTTATTGTGTTTTGTTCACCATGTTCTTTCTACGTGATCACCTAGAACACACTCTCTACTCTCTCCTTTGCTTCTATTTCTCCTTGGGGCTTATCTTATATTTTTTTTCCTCTTTGAGGGTTTGCCTATTTCTCCTAATTTTGCTGTGACAGTTCTAGATTATCCCCTATGAAGATCAGTTTATTTTTTTAATTAAATCTTTATTGCTGAAAGTATTACATATGATCAGTTTATTTTTTAATGCGACTTTTCACTCTCACAAATGTCCCCTTTGGATGATACATTATGCAATCATCCTACCTCTGAACCCACAATCCCAGAACTGTCTTATATACTCATCTTGTGACCTTCCATGGCATACTATAATTGTACTTATCATTTCTCAATTCAATGACTCTTTTTTATTTCCTTGTTTATATTTGCTATGAATTGAACTGTGCTCCCCCCACATTTATATATGGCTATCTTTGGAGACAGGGCCTTTAAAGTGGTAATTAAAGTTAGTAATGTCATAAGGATGGGGTCCTAATCCAATATAACTTGTTTCCTTCTGGGAAGAGGAATAGACACCAGAGATACACACACACAGAGGCAAGAGCAGGTGAGACACAGTGAGAAGGTAGACATCACAAGCTAAGGAGAGAGGACTCAGAAGAAAATAAACCTGCTGGCACCTTAATCTTGGACTTCTTGTCTCTAGAGCTGTGAGAAAATAAATTTGTTGTTTAATCCAGTTAAGCTGCAGTATTTTCTTTTTATGGCAGCCTTAGTAAACTAATAGTCTTCTTTATTACTGACTTATTAAATTTTTTATTCCTACTGCACATTTATAGTGGGCACTGTATTGTCAGGGTTTAGTCAGAGTAACAGAAACATTAGGAGTGATATATAGTAAGGAATTTCTTATAGGGAGTTGACCTTATGCTATGGTGGCAGCTGGCTAAATAGTCTATAAATAGTCTAAGCTATCTATGTCTGAATTAAGAAGGCAGGCACTTGGGAAGAAACGATGGAGGTGAAGTGGTGAAGAGCAAGGAGAAACTGGAACCCATGAGGATAAGGCTGGAACCCATAAGAATGGACTAGAGAAGTTGTGTTGTTCTTTCCAAATCTTCAGTTTCAATGCTGCAAGTGACTTGCAATGGAAGCAGAATATTTTGTCACAGAACTAAGCCATTTACCTGTCCAAGGAGATGGAAATGTGAAAGGGATATCTGATGGTAGCAGGAGAAGTGGTGGACTGGGATCTGCCCATGCCGTCAAGGTGAGCCAGCTGCTGGGCCTAATGTGTGTGAGTTGCAATAGTGTCTAGTAAAGAGCCTGCACAGATCTTTCCAATATTTTTTTAAAAAAGGCCGTTCTTTCCATTCCCCTCTCAGATATTATGCAAATGTCACTGTGGCCCACACTAACTTGAAATTACACAGTGAAGAGAATTCTAGGAAATGGGTTCCCCTTTAGCTAAGTGGCACAATATGAATCCACCAGACACTCAATATTATTTGTTAAAAAAATAAGTGATATTGAAGCTAGTGACCTCATCAATAGTATTTTGATCCTTCTCCTAGAATGGAAAGGACTTAGGGAACTCATCTAGAATCTTCTCTAGAAGCTGCTTGCATAAATCTTCCTCTGTAGACTCTGAGGGTATTAACATTTTATTATGTGTTTGGTATTTTATTACTAAATTAATAAAGATGAATAAAATATATTAGATATAATGCTCCAAAAATAAGCTTGAATCATGAAAACTGGCTAGATGATCAATTTATAATTTAGCTAAAATAGATGATGAACAAAGAACATCAAGTAATGGGCCTTATTACTTCATATTTATTCTCAATCTAATGTAATTACAGATTACCACCTGGTTTATGAAGTAGCCTGTTTAAGTTTTTGTTTTAATTCTTCCATTTCTTGACTGCTTTTTTTATTCATTCAACATGAACTGAAGAAGGGGAGGTGGGAATTTCTGAGACACATAATGTACTGTGACATTGGAACATTTTATTCACTTAATTTCCCAGGAACCAGCAATTTGAAGTGGAACAAAAACACCATTGCTATTGATTGCTTATATTGAAGGACAATATATGTTTCAACACATTAACTCAGAAAAATGATTAATTGCCACAGCATCTAAACAATGCTCTGTAACTGATGACTGTAGTTTTTAGATAGGTGATAGTTTGTATGAACAATGCTAGACCGCTTTACCTCTGGGACACTTGAAGCAGCTCAGCTGTTACAAAAGACCCCATGAACATGGAGATTTTCCTTTTATATTTACCAGGGTCACTTAAGGAACCAACCCCAGGACCGTGGATTGGTCATTCATTCTTCAGATCTTCTGCTTGGCCACTGCTGGAAGGGAGGTATAACTGCAGGAGACAGATGTGCATGGTCAGGCATAACCAAGTGATCATTCAAAGGCTAAATACCAAACATATGAACTACTTTGGCAAAATGTCTACAGTAGAATAATTGGTTAAATATTGTTGGGATATAGGCAGATTTTATTTATCCAATTAAATCTGAGGCATTATTTATTTTAATGTGCATAAATACAGGTTGCTAGCATTTTTCTTTTGTTTGTTAGAATTGAAGGGAGAGAAAATGATCCATGAACCTCCTTTCTCAATTAATGAGGTAAAAGTGAGAAAACTGGAAATGCATATAGATTTTCTTGACTATTTCTCTTAATACAAACATCTACATTAATAAAAGAGAAACATGCAAATTGACCATCACTCTGCTACACCCACCAGCCAATCAGGATCGATATGCAAATTAACCCAATCAAAGATGGCGGGTAAATTTGCATATGCAGGCAGGCCAGCAGCGCCATGGCCTGCCCCTGGGGATCTGGGTTCATTGGGAGCTGGGGGAGGCCAGGTGGGCAGCGCCAGATGCCGCCTGCAAGGTACCAGTCCATTGGCCTGGGGAGGCAAGGTGGGCAGCACCAGATGCCACCCGTGGGGTCGGGTCCATCGCAGGCCCCAGGAGGGGTGGTGGGCCTGCCTAGCCATGCCCCCAGGGCCCTGGGAACAGCGCAGCCCCAGGGAGGGGAGGCTGGCTTGCCTAGCCATTCCCGTGGGGCCCTGGGAACATCGCAGGCATGGGGTTGCTGAGACCCAGACTGGGCCTCTGGCCACAGATTCACAGCTTCACAGAGACTGTCTCTACCAGGCCTCCCGGAGGCCATGTGGCTGGGCCACAGGGTGCCCGTTCAAGATGTAACACAGAGAAGAGGTGCAGGAGGAAATCCAGAGAATGGGATGTGAGGGTTCAAGACTCACTTCCTTTGGGCTTTGTCCTTCTTGGTCTTGGTTCTTTTCTTTCGGGCCTGGAGCCCAAGCACTGCAGGAGAGAGGGATGGATGAAGGCCGAATGTGGAAGAAGAGGCACGAGGCTTGACTGCAGGGCTGCCTGAGGGGCAGCTCCAGGGCGAGTGCCACAGCTTTGGCAAAGTGGCTGGCCAGGAGGAGGGTGTTCCAAGGGGCGCCGATCAGCACCTCACCATCCCTCTGAGGACACCCCACACAGGCGCTGCCTTCGCCAACAGGCTCTGGGAGACATCTGCAAATGCTACTGCAAACTCTAACATTCTGGGCAAAGAACTGACCCTGTGCCCCTCTGGGTACCAGGCTTGCTAGGAGTGTGCTGTCACCAATGCCAGAGATCAAAGGCAAAAACCTGGCAAGGCAGGGTGCACCAGAGGGGGCTCGGGCTGGGGCAGGGGATCTGCCTCACCTGCAGAGAGAGAGGTTCTGTAGTGTCCCCAAGACGTGGGTGGGCCCGGCCAGGGACCAAGGGACATGGAAGGACGCCCGGGCAGAGGGGCAAGGACCTGCAGCCCTGAGGCGGGGGTTGAGGAGTGGTGCCACCTCAGTGGAGGGGTGCCGCACTGCAGGGTACCAGACTGACTGATGTGATTCAGAGAAGCTCCCAGTGCTAACCGGCCTCGCCCAGGCAGCCTTCGCACTTCAGAGGCAGCAACTCCTGCTCCCGCCTTGACCCAAAAGCAAGCCCACGCCGCCCTGCCCCATGGCAGAGCATGCCTAGGCGGTGAGTGCGAAGCCTTCCACCTGCTCCGGAGAAGGGGTGGGGGCGGGCAGTAAAGAAAGGGGGCGGGGGACGGGGAAAGGAAAGAATGTGGGGCGTCCGCAATGAAGAGGGGCTTGAGAAAGAGGCTCGGAAGCCTGACGGGAAGGTTTGTTCTGTTTGCCCGGCGGCTGCCCCTTAGGAAGGGCAGAGAGCCTGGCTCTAAGGGCTCCCTGTGTGCTGAGTCAGGATCCACAGCCAACTGGAACTGGCCTCGGTTTCCTGGTCTGTAAAATGGATTAAGCGTGTCCCAGTGCTTCACTGAGCTTTGATGGCCAGTTGAGATACTTTATAAGGAAAATGAGGGAAGAAGTGAGAAAGAAAAGGAAAGGTGAACAACACAAAAGAAAGACTGGAAGGAACCTGTAAACCCATTGTCACTTAAATAGTGAATACAGTCAATAGTGCTGTAATGATGGTATGATGCCAGGTGGGTACTGGAAATATCAGGGAACACTTTGTAAAGTATGTGATTGTCTAACCACTATTCTGTAACTAATATAAAACCTGAAACCAATACAAAATAATATTGAATGAAAATTGGAGTGAAATTTTTATAAATCTCAAAGTTTAAATACAGGCTGTAAAGGAAGGAAAGGGGAGAATAAAAATAGTGTTTTTCATTTTACTACTTTATTGTCTTTTCAGTACATGAAAAAGACAGTTGTCTTTTCTTACAATATTTCTGTCATGTCAGTTGTTACTGCAATGCTTTTGTTTCTGATTTTATTATTTGGGTCCTCTCTCTTTGTTTCTTGATGAATCTGGCTAAAGGTTCATCAATCTTGTTTATTTTTGTAAAAAAAAAAACTGCTCTTGGTTTCATTGATTTTTTTGTATTATTATTATTTTTTAGCCTCTATGTTATATATTTCTGCTCTAATCTTTATCCTTCCTTCTACTTACTCTGGGCTTTTCTTGTTGTTCTGTTTCTAATTTTTTAAGTTGTATGGTTAAATAGTTTATTATTATTATTTTTTCGTTCTTTTTTAAAGTAGGCCTATAGTTCTATGAATTTTCTTTTTAGGACTGCTTTTGTTGTGTCCCAGAGGTTTTGTGTTGTTGTGTTCATTTTTAGTTGTTTCCAGGTAGTTTTTTCTTTCTTTCTTGATCTCATTGGTACCCCATTCATTATTTAATAACATGCTATTTAGCATCCAGGTGTCTGAATGTTTTTGAGTGTTTTTACTGTAGTTGATTTCTAATTTCATTCTATTGTGATCTGAGAAGATGCTTGATATGATTTAAATCTTTTGGAACTTTTAGAGAGTTGTTTTGTGTTCTAACATGTGGTCTTTCTTTGTGAATGATTCATGTGCACTAGAGAAGAATGTATATTCTGCAGCTTGGTTTGAAATGTTCTACAAATGTCAATTAATTCCATCTGATCCAGTGTGTCATTGGGAGCCATCATTTCCTTGTTATTTTTTTTTCTGGAAGATCTATCCCATGAAGTTAGCAGGGTGTTAAAATCCCCTACTATGACTGTATTGCTGTCAATGTCTCCCTTAAAAATCTCTACATTTTTTTAATTCTTTATTGTTTAAAGTATTATATATAGTGTTACATATTTCTCCTTTTCTTTCATTGACCTCTCCCCGCCACCCCCACCCCTCAGCACAAGCCCTCACCCCGCCCCCCCACCCCCCAGTGTTTGTGTCCATTGGTTATGCTTCTATGCATATATACAATTCCTTTGGTATATCTCTTACCCCCCCCCCCCCCAACTTTCCCATTGAAGTTTGGCAGTCTGTTCTATGCTTCTCTGTCTCTGTATCAATTTTTTTGTTTATCTCTTTATGTGGTTGATTATATTCCACAAATGAGTGAGATCAGGTGATATTTATCTTTCTCTGACTGGCTTATTTCACTTACCATAATGCTCTCCAGGTCCATCTATGCAGTTGCGAATAGAAAGAGTTTTTTCTTTTTAACAGCAGCGCAGTATTCCATAGTGTACTAGTAGATGTACCACAGTTTTTTAATCTATTCATCTGCTAATGGGCACTTATGCTGTTTCCAAATCTTAGCTATTGTAAATTGTGCTGCTATGAACACAGGGGTGCATATCTCCTTTCAGATTGGTGTTTCTGATTTCTTAGGTTATATTCCTAGAAATGGGATTACTGGGTCAAATGGTAGTTCCATTTTTAAATTTGAGGAAACTACATACTGTTTTTCACAGTGGCTGCCCCAGTCTGCAGTGCACAAGGGTTCCTTTTTCTCCACATCTTCACCAACACTTGTCGTTTGTTGATTTGTTGATGATAGCCATTCTGACAATGGTACCTCATTGTCATTTTGATTTGCATCTGTTGGATGATTAGTGACTTTGAGCATATTTTCATATGTCTCTTGTCTTTCTGTATGTCCTCTTTCAAAAGTGTTTATTTAAGCTCTTTGCCTATTTTTTGATTGGATTGTTTATCTTCTTTTTATTAAGATGTAAGAGTTCCCTATAAATTTTGGAGATTAGATTCTTATTGGAAATAACTTTGGCAAATATGTTCTCCCATGCAGTGGGCTTTTTTGTTGTTTTATTGATGGTTTCTTTGCTGTGCAGAAGCATTTTATTTTGATGTAGTCCCATTTGTTATTTTCTCCTTATTTTTTATTGCCCTGGGAGCTGTATCTGTAAAGATTTTTACTACAAGATATGTCTGATATTATGCTGCATATGGATTCTTCTATGATTTTTATGGTTTCCCATCTTACATTTAAGTCCTTTATCCATTTTGAGATTATTTTTATGTATGGTATAAGTTGGTGGTCTAATTTCATCTTTTTGCATATATCTGTCCAATGTTCCCAACACCATTTATTAAAGAGACTGTCTGGATTCCATTGTATGCTCTTGCCTAGTCTATAAAATATTAATTGAGCATAATGACTTGGGTCGATTTCTAGGTTCTCTGTTCTGTTTATTGGTCTATATGTCTGTTCTTGTGCCAGTACCAGGCAGTTTGGAGAATAGTGGCATTGTAATATAGCTTGATGTCTGGTATTGTGATCCCTCCAACTTTGTTCTTCTTTTTCAGGATTGCTGTGGCTATTCAGGTTCTTTTTTTATTCCAGATGAATTTTTGGAGCATTTGTTCTAGGTATGTGAAATATGCTCTTGGTATTTTAATGGGGATTTGATTGAATATATAAATTGCTTTGGGTAGTGTGGAAATTTTAATGATGTTGATTCTACCAATTAATGAGCACAGTATATTCTTCCATTTGTTTATGTCTTCCTCCATCTCTTTTTTCAACATCCTGTAGTTTTCTGAGTATAGCTCTCTTACCTCCTTAGTTAAGTCTATTCCTAGGTATCCTAATTTTTTTTTTTTTTGCAATGGTAAATGGAATTGTTTCTTTTGTTTCTCTTCCTGTGAGTTCATTGTTTGTGTTTAAAAAAGCCACAGATTTCTGGGTGTTAATTTTGTATCCTGCTACATTGCCGAATTCATTTATTAAGTCTAGTAGTTTTTTGATGGAGTCTTTATGGTTTTCTATGTACAATATCATGTCATCTGTGAATAATGACACTTTTACTTCTTCTCTTCCAATTTAGATGTCTTTTCTTTTTTCTTCTTATCTGATATCTGTGGCTAGCACTTTCAGTACTATGTCAAACAGGAGTGATGAGAGTGGGCATCCCTGACTTTTCTGTTCTTAGAAGAAATGGTTTTAGTTTTTGCCCATTGAGTATGATGTTGGCTGTAGGTTTGTCATATAAAGCTTTTATTATGTTAGGGTATGATCCCTCTAGTCCTACTTTGCTGAGAGTTTTTATCAAGAAAATGTGTTGGATTTTGTCAAATGCTTGTTCTGCATCAATTGATATAATTATGTGGTTTTTATCTCTCAATTTGTTTATGTGATGTATCACATTTGTTGATTTGCAGATATTATATATCTATTAGCATCTATGTTCTTCAGATATATTGGCCTGTAATTCTCTTTCTTTGCAGTGTCTTTATCTGGCTTTGGGATTAACTCATAAAAAGAGCTTGTAAGTGTGCCTTCCTTTTGAATATTTTGGGAATACTCTGAGGAGGACAGGTTTTGGTTCTTCTTTGAATGTTTGGTAAAACTCCCCTGTGAAGCCATCTGGTCCATGGCTTTTGTTTCCTGGAAATTTTTTGACTACTGCTTCAATTTCCTCCATAGTTATTGGCCTATTCACATTTTGTTTATTCTTCCTGATTGAGTTTTAGAAGATTGTATTTTTCTAGGAATATATTCATTTTTTTCTAGGTTGACCAGTTTGTTGGAATAGAATTGCTCATAGCATTTTTTTTTTATAATCCTTTGTATTTCTGTGGGATATGTTGTTATTTCACCTCTTTCCATTCTGATTTTGTTTATTTGGTTCCTCTGTCTTTGCTTCTTGGTGAGACTGGTTAGAGGATCATCAATCACGATTATCCTTTCAAAGAACCAGCTCTTGGTTTCATTGATCTTGTGTATTATTTTTTTTTTCTTGGTCTCTATGTTATTTATTTCCACTCTGATCTTCTTTGGTTCCTTCCTACTGCTCACTCTTGGCTTTTACTGTTGCTCTCTTTCTAATTCTTTAAGTTGTAAATTCAGATAATTTATTACTCGTTTTTCTTGTTTGTTTTTTAGGTTTTTTTTTTTTTTTTTGAGGTAGGCCTTTAATGCTATGAACTTCCCTCTCAGGACTTTTTTCACTCTGTCCCAAAATTTTTGGATTGTTGTGTTTTCATTGTCATTTGTTTCCAGGATGTTTTTTTAATTTCTTCTTTGGTATCTTTAGTAACCCAGTAATTGTTTAATAACATGCTATTTAGCTTCCAAGTATTTTAATTGTTGTGATTGTTTTTATTGTAGTTGATTTCTGATATTATGCAATTGTGGTCTGAGAAGATGCTTGATATGATTTCAATCTTCTTGAAATTGAATAGACTTTGCCTGTGTCCCAATGGTCTGTCTTTCAAAATGTCCCATGTGCGCTTGAGAAGAATGTATATTCTGTACTTTGGGGTAGTATGTTCTGAAGATGTCAATTAAGTTAATCTGATCTAGCAAGTCATTTAGGTTTGCTGTTTCTTTCCTATTCTTTTGTCTAGATGATTTATCCAGTGATGTCAGTGGGGTATTAAAGTCTCCTACTATGGTTTTATTGTTGTTGATCTCTCCCTTGGTATTTTACAGAAGGTTTTTTATGTATTTGAGTGCTCCTGCATTTGGTGCATATATGTTTACCGAGTTATATCCTCTTGTTGTATTGATACCTTTAATATTATGAAGTGCCCTTCCTTGGCTCTTGTTATGGCCTTCACTTTGCAGTCTATTTTGTCAGATATTGCTACCTCAAGTTTTTCTACCTCAGCTTTTTTTTTTTTTATTTCTATTGCCTGAAAAATATTTTTCCATCCCTTCACTTTCAGTCTGTGTGAGTCCCTTGTTCTGAGATGGATATCTTGTAGACAGCATATATATGGGTCATGTTTTTTAAATTCATTCAGACACTGTATGTGTTTTGATTGGAGCACTGAGTCCATTTACGTTAAAGGTTATCATTGATATTGACAGGTATTTATTTTTAGCCATTCCTATCCTTTATGCCTGTGTTCCTACTTTCTTTTCTATTTCTTCTTTTTCCAACAGTCTCTTCAACATTTCATGCATTGCTGGCTTGGTAGTGATAAACTCCCTTAGCCTTTTTGTTTGTTTCTTGGTTTGTTTGCAAAGCTCCTGATTTACCTTTCAATTTTGAATGAGAGCCTCGCTGGATTGAGTATTCTTTGATTCAGTCCCTGGCTTTGCATCACTTTGTATACTTCCTTTCATTCCCTTCTGGTCTGATGTGTTTCTGTTGAGAAATAATTTGATAATCTAATTGGAGATACTTTGTAGGTAACTCCCTGTCTCTCTCTTACAGCCTTTAAGATTCTCGCTTTGTCATTTACATTTGCCATTATAATTATGATGTGCCTTGGTGTGGGTCTTTTTGGGTTCATCTTGTTTGGGAATATCTGTGCTTGAGTGACTTTTTTCTTCCCCAAATTAGGGAAGTTTTCTGTCATTATTTCTTCAAACAGGTTCTGTAATCCTTCCTCTTCTTCTTGTCCTTCTGGCACCTCTATTATACGTATGTTATTTGGTTTCATGTTGTCCCAAAGCTTCCTTAAGCTCTCCTCTTGCTTTCTAATTTTTTCCTCCAATTTCTTTTCAGATTGGACTTGTTTCTCTGCCCTATGTTCTAACTCACTAATTAGGTGTTCCACTTCTAGTCTACTGTTGAGACCCTCCATCATGTATTTTATTGTAGCTATAACATTTCTACTTGACTCTTACATAAGTTATTGATTTTCTGGTCCATCTGATTTATGAACTGTATGACCATTACTCTGAATTTTTTTTGACATATTGCATGCCTCCATTTCATTTAGTTCCTTTTCTGGTGATTTTCTCCTTTTCTTTCCTTTGGGGGTTGTTATTTTGTCTCCCCATTTTGCTATCACGGTGCTGAGTTGCATGGGGCCTGTGCTGCTGCAGTTGGTCAGTGGAAGTGTCACGCATCCCAACATTCTTGGGAGAGTTCAGCCATTAGGATGCATGGCACTAGTGGGTTGGCTGGAGTCCTGTGCACACTGAGTTTCTTGGGAGAGTTCAGGGGCCAGGTCCATTGCTCTAGTGGGTCAATGTGAGCCCTGCATGCCCTGAGATTCTCAGGAGAGTTCAGGCACCCGGATGCATGGCCACAGGGGTCATCAGGACCCCCTTGCATGCTGAGAGTCACAAGAGAGTTTAGGCACTGGGATGTATGGGGCTTGTGCCACTGGGGGTTAGGGGGAGGGGAATGTGCTCTGGGACTCACAGGAGCCTGCAGCATGGAAGGCTGGAGTCCCGGTGTCTGCGGATATGCAGCTGCATTAGGAGGTCTTTGGCTGGAGTGGCTGTAGACTCCCAGGTTGCATGTGAGACCAGTCTGGATGGTGATAAGGCTGGGCTCCTTGTCATAGCAGCTCTGCCCTTCAAGATGATGTGGTTTCTGTGCCAGTGCTTGGTGCCCAGGAGTGCTTGCAGTGGTAGTGGGGGTTCCCCATCTAAGAAAGACTAGTCTGCCAACCCCTTAAAGTCTTTCAGGATCTAACTGTCCCTCCCTCACACACACACACACACACACACACACACACACACACACACACCCCAAATCCACACACTTCTCTTTCGCTTACTCACTCACTCACTCACTCACTCGCTCACACTCTCTTCCTCACTGCTGTCCTGCCAGCTTCCATCTTCAATTCTCCTTCAAGTTTTTTTAAAAATATATTTAGATACTCTTATGTTGTGTGCATACATATTTACCTGGGTTATATTCACTTGTTGAATTGATAACTTTAATATCACGTAGTCACCTTTATTGTCTTTTGTGATATGTTTTAGGCATCTTTTTAACCTCTTTCTTGGTTACAAAAGCATTCTGATTCTCATGATCATTTTATTTTAAAAAGAGAAATTCTGTATAAAATGAGAAAAAAACATGAATTAAATAAAGCTTATATAAAAATTCTTATTGTTTTAAAAAAGTGTAAAGCAAACTGGATTAAATAAAAGTCAACCAAATTTTTGGATATTAGGAAAACTAATGCTATTAGTCTGTGATATCATAGGCAGAGAGTAAGTTCAGCATAATGGTGATACTGACCCATTTGTCATGGTTAGACTTTATGAAATAGAAGGTACACTTATATTTACTGGTAGTTGCAGAGTAATTTGAATATGTTTCTTCATCAGCTCATTATGTATGTATTCACAAAGTGGCTGCCATCCCAAACAAGACCTTTTGATACTTCCTACATGCATCCTGAGGTGTGATTAGTCCTATTTCCTTATTGTCCCTCAAAAAGGTCAACATAATCATTTTTTGCTGCTTGAGTTTTCGTTGTCCTCCAATTTGGAGTGCCCTTTTCCCTTGTCCACCCCTACCCCCCATCTCCTTTGCTTAACCAATTTGTATAATTCCTCAATATCTATCTCTTGTCTTGCTTTGACACTTCTAGTCTCATTGCTTCCTCTTGTTTAAGAATTAAAAATATTCACTCGTAGTATTATATCATTGATTGTATATTTTTAAAACATATGTTAGTATTATCTCTCCAATATAACTATTTCTGTGATGACTGTGTTTTGTGTAGTAGACCTGATGAGATTGGAAGAAAGAAGACTGGCTGGGTATTCATAGCCATCCAAATATAAAGTCAACTAGTGATAGTAGTGGGGATGGAGATAAAAAGTATTATAAATAAAGTGAATAAGATTTGGTAATAGATGAGTATTTTGTGAGGGAGAGGGAAACAATTGGTGGGTTACAAGATTTTTGGTTTATATGTCAGGAGTTCTTCTTGGTGGTATCAATGGAAATGGATAACTGGAAAATAAAGATTTTGATGTACTGAAAGAATTGCTATCTCAAAGCATCTTCCTCATTAGTATTCCAGAATGCCTGCCTGATCTGATTTCAATTCTACCTTTATATATCTCCTTTATCATTATAGAGCTAAGATGAAGCAAATTGTATTTCCCACATTTATTTGCCAGCTGGCTTCTTGTTAGGTTCTGGCAAGAAGCATTAGAGTGACAGGAACACAATAAGAAGAAAGAAGGGACTTCCTTATTTTGTTTTATATCCATTGCTATCACCTAGGCAGTGACAATTTCCTGCAATAGTGACATTTCACCTCCAGAAGAATAGTTTGTTTTAACAGTGGAATTTGGTTTTAATCTCTAGGTTCTTTGAATTACAAAACTAGTTTATTGCCCCCACTACTTACCAATTGCAGTGAGGCATTGCCCGCTCCTTAGAGTTCTGAGTTCCAGTTATGCAGGGATTCTACTCTCAGATTCTAAACTCTAATAATCTAACTTCTTTCTTTTTATTCTCCCAAATCTATGGGGAATAGCTACTTGTTTTCTCTGGGTAATTTTTAGTGTTCTCTATTGCTCTTTCAGTTCTCAAACACATACACTACATTTTTTTTTTTTGTTGTTGAAATACTGATGGTGCTCTGTTTTCTGATGGCATCGGACTGATACATTGTCAGAAGACTTTAACAGTTACTGGTCTATGCAAATAGAGTGGGATGTTCCAATAATTTGGTTGAGAAGACCAGGGGAGGATTTATGATAAATAGCAGCATTTGAAAATGACCTTGAATGTGGGTAGAATTTAGAAGGATGGAAAAAGCTTTTCAAGGCATGGAAGCACTACGAACAATACTCATTAATGGAAACACAAAATATAATTATGTTAGAAATCATAATGTATAAAAGTTAATATTTGGTATTAAATTTGTAAAAGCAGGATTGGATCATATTTTGATGGAGTATCTTTGATGCCAGGACCAGAACTATTGAATTATTAAAGGGTTTTAAATAGCAGGGTTGCAATATTAGGAGGTTAGAGGAGAAAAGAAAGGAACATAACATATTGAACACCTATATTTTGGAAGGTAATGTAGTGAGTAAGTTCTTTGTTATTCCAGAGATAATAGAAATGTCATGTTATTCTATTTTCTAAACAAAATATAATCTGTCTCTGAGTTTCTGATCATCAGACTGGCAGGACATTCAGTATCAGTATTGGAACTTCCTCTTTCTTTTCATCTTAGAAGCTAAATGCTACATTATTCATGAAAATGGAAGAGGTCCCTGGTCTTTACTGCAGGATGGCCACAATTGTTTTCTTGTTGATTTTATTACTGGGCAACTCTTTTGAGAGCTGCAGATACTCTCTGGTTGAGTCCAGAGACACCTTTTCACTGGTCATCTTTGCAACAAGAACATTGTAGCTGTCTCAGAGCCAAGGGGTTAGTTTTGTTTCTAGTATCTTTACATTCAACCCCATCAGGAGTTCTCTTACCTCCTGAGCTTTTCTTGGAGTAGAATACAGGTTCTGCACGTGCCTTGTGGTATACAGAATAATGGTCTCACAATGATTTTACATCCTAGTTCCCAGAACTTGTGAATAAGTTACATTATATGAAAAAGAGGAATTGAGATTGTTTAAATACTTGAGGTTACTAATCTACTGACTTAATATAAGGATATTATCCTGGATTATCTTGGTGGTTCCAATGCAACAATTAGAGTCCTTAAACATAGACGAGGGAGGAAGAAAAGGGTCAGACTGATACGATGTTAGGACTCAAACCTGCTGTCACTGGTTTTGAAGGTGAAGGAAGAGGATCATGAGCCAAGGAAACTGATAGCCTCTGAAGTTGATGAAGGCAAGGAAACAGACTTCCCCCTAGAACCTTGTGAAACAGCATCTTGATTTTAGCCCATTGAGACATCTGTTGTGCTTCTAATCAACAGAACTATAAAATAATAAAACTGTATTATTTAAGCTCTAAGGTGATTTGTTACAGTAGCAGTAGGAAGCTGATACCCACTGCAGCTGCCACTTCTCTTTCTTCCAGATATGGGATGTCTCAAGTCACAACTGGGTCCCTGATACAATTTGCCTTTTTCTTAGCTCAGTTCCAGCATATCCACCCTTTCCTCTTTCAGGGAAACCCTAGAAACACATGGAAATTTCTGTAGTATAGATTTTGAAATACAAAATATTTTCATATTCCCCAAGGAAAGCCTAGACCTTATAAGAGTCAGCAAAGGTCAGTCCACCCGTGGAATTTGGCGCACTGCTTGTTTTTGAAAACAAAGTTTTATTGGAACAAATTTATTTACATATTATTTGTGGCTATTTTCACACCACAAAGACAGAGTTGAATAGTTGTGACAGATGGGTCACAAATCCTTAAATATTCACTTTTTGAAACTTGTCAGAAAAGTATGTTGACATCTGCCTTAGAAAGAAAATTATGGCTAATCGTAGGGTGTGGATGTAGATAAATATGAGTGGGGCAGTATTTCCTTTTCAACTGTTACTCTACAGAAACAATAAATAAAATAGGCATAGTATATCAGTAGATTAACTCATGGTTGGTGTAATGGGCTGAATGGTGGCCCCCAAAATATTAGGTTTTGTCTGTGGAACTGGTAAATGTTACTGTGTTTGGAAAATATTAGGGAGATTAAAAATGGTGGCAGAGAAGGTGGAGGCTGCACAGACATGCTCCCAAGAACAAGCTGGAATTACAACTGAAATACAGCAAGGCTTCCTGAATAATCAAAAGAAAACTCTCAGGAGAGAATTCTGATACCCAAGGACCAAAGGTGGAGACTGCATAGAGACTGGTAGGAGGGGTGGGGTGTGAAAGGGCTGGCCAGGCACCCACAGACAGCAACTAAAGTCCTGGAGAGATATCTCAGCTGTGGAGGGGTGCCACTGAGAACTCTGGGATCTAATCCCAAAGCTGGGATTCTAGTAGAGAGCACCAAACTGAGGAGGGTACCCACATAACATCTAGCTCTTAAAATCAGTGGGTTGCTGTCTGTCAGGGAGTGGCAGCTGAAAGTTCGAGCACCCTCTTGAAGGGCCAACTCACAAAAATTTCCTGTGGAGCCACCCATCTTGTGTTCTGGCATAGGGAGTGTGAAATGTACTGGAGCGGTGAGAGTGGAACCCCAGGACTGGGGACTCAGGGGCTAGAGCTCAGAAAGCAGACACCCTAAGTATCCTGGGCTGAGTAATTCCCTCATGCAATGGAGGACATAGTCACAAATCCCAAACAGGCAACCAAAATGAGGAGACAAAGAAACAACCCCCATATAAAAGAACTAGGGAATTCTCCAGAAGAAGAGATAAATCAACAGAGATAAGAAATATATCTGAAACAGAGTTCAGAGTAATGATGGCAAAAATGCTCAACAGTATGCAAAAAGATATAGTAACTATGGAAAAAGAACAGTCTGAGATAAAAACGACATAACACAAATAAAGAACACATTGGAAGGAATACACAGCATATTAGGGAAAGCTGAGGATCAAATCAGTGAATCAGAAGACAGAGTTGAAAATATCACTCAGTTAGAGAACCAAAAAGAAAAAAAACAATTAAAAAAACAGGAAGACAACTTTAGGGAGCTGTGGGACAATATGAAACGTAACAATATTAGAATAGCAAGTGTGCCAGAAGAGGCAGAAAAGGAGAAAGGAACAGAGAAGGTGTTTGGAGAAATAATGGTAGAAAACTTCCCTAACGTGGTAAAGGAAAAAGTCACACAAGTTCAGGAGGCACAGAGAACCCCAAACAAAAAAAACTCAAACAGACCCACACCCAGACACATCATAATTAAAATGCCAAAAAATAAAGACAAAGAGAGAATCTTAAAGGCAGCAAGAGAAAGAAAACTGTTACCTACAAAGGAGTTCCCATAAGGCTGACACCTGATTTCTCATCAGAAATTTTACAGGCCAGAAGGGAATGGCAAGGATATGAAACCAAGATTACTATATCCAGCAAGGCTATCATTCAAAACAAAGAGCTTCCCAGACAAAAAAAAAAAAAGCTAAAGTAGTTCATCACCACCAAGCCAGCAATAAAAGAAATGCTAAAGGGATTGCTGAGAAGAAGAGACAGAGAGAGAAACCTAGCCATACAAAATTAAATGGCTATAACCATGTTCCTCTCAATAACAACCCTAAATGTAAATGGATTAAGTGCTCCAATCTAAAGGTGAAGGGTAGCTGAATGGATACAAATAAATGACCCAACTATATGCTGTCTATAAGAGACCCACCTCAAAACGACACACATAGGATGAAAGTGAAGGGATGGAAAAAAATTTTCCATGAAAATGGAAAAGAAAAGAAAGCTGAAGTAGCAATACTCATATCTGACAAAATAGACTTTAAAATGAAGGCCATCACAAGATACAACAAAGGTCACTACATAATACTAAAGAGATCAATCAAAAAAAATGACATAAACCCAGTAAATATTTATGCACCAAAATATATAAAAAAACTTCTAGAGGACTTTAACGGAGAGATTGACAACAATACAGTCATAGTAGGGGACTTTAACATCCATCTGACTTCCCTGGACAGATCTTCCAGACAAAAACTTAACAAGGAAACAGAGACTCTAAAGGACACACTGGATCATGTGGATTTAATAGATATTTATAGAACATTTTACACCCACGCAGCAGAATATACATTCTTCTCAAGTGCACATGGATCATTCACAAAAATAGACTACATGTTAGGACACAAAACAAGTTTCCACAAGTTCATTAAGATTGAAATCAAATCAAGCATTTTCTCAGATCACAGTGGAATGAAATTAGAAATCAACTACAGTAAAAACACCACAAAACATTCAAAAACATGGAGGCTAAATAGCATGTTATTAAACAATGAATGGATTACCAATGAGATCAAGAAAGAAATCAGAAACTTTCTGGAAACAAATGAAAATGAACACACAACAACCCAAAATCTCTGGGACACAGCAAAAGCAGTCCTGAGAGGAAAGTTCATAGCACCAAAGTTCATAGTTCAAACAAGAAAAATAAGCAATAAACTATTTAACCCTACAACTTACAGAGCTAAAACAAAACAACAAGAAAAGTGCAGAGTAAATAGAAGGAAGGAAATAATAAATATCAGAGCAGACATAAATAACATAGACTAAAAAAAACCAACAACAATATAAAAATCAATGAAACCAAGAACTGGTTCTTTGAAAGGATAAACAAAATTACTAAACCATTAGCCAGAATCATCAAGAAACAAAGATAGAGGACACAAATAAATAAAATCAGAAAAGAAAGTGGAGAAGTAACCACGGACACTACAGAAATATAAAGTATTGTAAGAAAATACTATGAACAACTGTATGTCAACAAGCTGGACAATGTGAATCAAATAGACAAATTCCTAGAAAAACACAATCTCCCAAAACAATCAGGAAGAATTAAAAAAAAACACAAAAAACAGAATAGGCCAATAATAACTGGTGAAATAGAAGCAGTAATAAAAAAAACTCCCACCACACAAAAGCCCAGGTCCAGACGGCTTCACAGGGGAGTTTTTCCAAACATTCAAAGAAGAACTAATACCTATACTCCTAAACTATTTCAGAAAATTCAAGAGGAAGAAACACTTCCAAACTTTTTATTAAGCCAATATTATCCTAATTCCAAAACTAGATAAAGACACTACAAAGAAAGAGAATTACAGGCCAATATCCATTCTGAACATAGATGCTAAAATCCTCAACAAAATATTAGCAAATCACATCCAGCAATATAATAAAAAGATCATACACCATGATCAAGTGGGATTTATTCCAGGGATACAAGACTGGTACAATATTCACAAATCAATAAATGTGATACAACACATAAACAAATTGAAACACAAAAAATACATGATCATATCAATAGACTCAGAAAAAGCATTTGACAAAATCCAACACTGATTTTTGATAAAAACTCTCAGAAAAGTGGGAATAAAGGGAGCATATATCAACATGATAAAGGCCATATATGACAAACCTACAGCCAACATCATACTCAATGGGCAAAAACTAAAACCATTTCCCCTAAGAACAGGAATAAGACGAGAAAGACCACTTTCACCACTCCTGTTCAACATAGTACTAAAAGTGCTAGCCATAGCAATCAGACAAGAATAAGAAGTAAAAGCATCCAAACTGGAAAAGAAGAAGTGAAATTGTTATTATTCACAGATGACAGGATACTGCACATAGAAAACCCTAAAGACTCCATCAAAAAATTATTAGACTTAATAAATGAATTTGGCAATGTAGCAAGATACAAAATTAACACCCAGAAATCTATGGCATTTTTATACACCATAAAATGAAGTCACAGAAAGATAAACAAAAAACAATCCCATTTACTATTGCAACAAAAAAAATTAACATACCTAGGAATAAACTTAACTGAGGAGGTAAAAGACCTATACTCAGAAAACTACAGGACATTGAAAAAAGAGATAGAGGAAGACATAAACAGATGGAAGAACATACCATGTTCATGGATTGGTAGAATCAACATCATTAAAATGTCTATACTACCCAAAGCAATCTATAGATTCAGTGCAATCCCCATTAAAATACCAAGAGCATATTTCACATACCTAGAACAAATGCTCCAAAAATTCATCTGGAATAAAAAAAAAAAAAAGAACTTGAAGAGCCACAGCACTTCTGAGAAAGAAGAACAAAGTTGGAGGGATCACAATATTAGATATAAAGCTATATTCCAATGCCACTGTTCTCAAAACTGTATGGTATTGGCATAAGAACAGACATATAGACCAATGGAACAGAACAGAGAACCCAGAAATCAACTCATGCCATTATACTTATTAGTATTTGACAAAGAAGGCAACAGCATACAATATATGTCAAGACAGTCTCTTCAATAAATGGTGTTGGGAAACTTGGACAGATACATGCAAAAAGATGAAACTAGACCACCAACTTACACCATACATAAAAATAAAGTCAAAATGGATAAAAGATTTAAACGTAAGATGGGAAACCATAAAAATCTTAGAAGAATCCTGAGGCAGCAATATAGCAGACATATGTCATAGCAATATCTTCACCAATACAGCTCCTAGGGCAGTGGTCGGCAAACTGCAGCTCACGAGCCACATGTGGCTCTTTGGCCCCTTGAGTGTGGCTCTTCCACAAAATACCACATGCGGATGCGCTCATACAGTGTGATTGAAACTTTGTGGCGCATGCGGAGAAGTCGGTTTTTGGCTCTCAAAAGAAATTTTAATTGTTGTACTGTTGATATTTGGCTCTGTTGACTAATGAGTTTGCCGACCACTGTCCTAGGGCAATGGAAATCATCAACAAACCAAAAAGAAAGCCTACTGCATGGGAGAGCATATTTGCCAATGTTATCTCAGATAAGTGTTTAATCTCCAAAATTCATAGGGAACCCATACTACTTAACAAAAGGTAGATGAACAATCCAATAAAAAAAATGGGCAAAGGACCTAAATAGACACTTTTCAAAAGAGGACATAAAGAAGGCTAAGAGATATATGAAAATATGCTCAAAGTTATTAATTATCTGAGAGATGCAAATCAAAATGACAATGAGATACAATCTCACACCTGTCAGAATGGCTATCATCAACAAATCAACAAAGGACAAGTGCTGGCAAGGATTCTGAGGAAAAGGAACCCTCGTGCACTGCTGGTGGGAAGGCAGACTGATGCAGCCATTGTGGAAAACAGTATAAAATTTCCTCAAAAAATTAAAAATGGAACTCCCATATGACCTAGTAATCCCACTTCTAGGAATATATCCCAAGAAAACAGAAACATCAATCAGAAAGGATATATGCACCCGTATGTTCATAGCAGCACAATTTGGAATAGCTAAGATTTGGAAACAGCTTAAGTGCCCATCAGCAAATGAGAGGATTATAAAACTGTGGTACATCTACACAATGGAGTACTACGCTGCTGTAAAAAAGAAGGAATTCTTACCATTTGTAACAGCATGGATGGATCTGGAGATTATCATGCTAAGTGAAACAAGCCAGTCACAGAAAGAGAAATATCATATGATCTCACTCATTTGTGGAATATAATGAACAACATAAACCGATGAACCAAAATAGAGCCAGAGGGAAAAATATTCTAGAATATAATAGAAGTAATCCTGTTATTTGCAAATTTTTAATATTTCCTACAACTTTTGTGATATCATACTATGTTAGCATAGTTTTGGTAATATTATTATACTTTAAATCCATTTATTCTGGAAACATTAATGTTTATTGCCTATAATATTATTATATTTAAGATAATTTTTCTTAAATAATTTGTGTTTATTACATGTAATATCATATTTAAAATTGTTTTTCTTGAGATATTAATGTTTATTGCATGTAACATTATTTTATTTAAAATCATTTTTCTTGAAATAAAAAACTAGAAAAAAATAAAATGTGAATAAATTGGAGATGATTTAGATGAAGAGATAATCCCATATTATCCTGTTGGGCCCTAAAGGCTGTCATCTAGTTATAAGAAAGTGCTAGAAGAGATGTGACACACACAGAGGGGAAGGTAATGTAAAGACAGAGGCAGAGTGACATGGCCCACAAACTAAGGACCCACAAGTTACCAGAAGTTAGAAGAGGTAAAGGATGAATTCTCCTTGAGAGCCTTAGGAAGAGGCACAGCCCTGGCTTCCAGAATTGTGAGGAAATACATTTCGGTTGTTTTCATCCTTGAAAGTTGTGATCATTAGTTATAACAGCAATAGTAAATTAAATACAGATGGGAAGACCATATTGAGAAGATAATAACCTTTTAGCCAGCCCACAATATTAAAGACAATAGAAATTTTATTTGCTTATGAATTCCAGACTCATTACTTCACATAATATTTAGCTTTGGTGGAAGAAATGAGGGGAAATGCAAAGGAACATGCTTTAGGGACTCATAGTGTTCGTGGACATTCAAATCAGTTATCAGTATATAAATGATTTCTCAGTGATACAAAGTTATTAGAGTAAACCATTCTGATCCCACTTCTGCCTGGCACAGAGAAATGATCAGCATTTTAAAATGAGTCTTGGCTGTGCCAGCATTGCCTCAATAACTGCTTACAGAGCATATGGCATGCAAGTTTACATTCCCTCTCTTTTTATTTTCAAACTTTTCAAAATCAGCACATATACACTTATATTACATTGATTTGTATACTTAAGATGCTTGCCTCACCGTTGTTAACATATCTGATCCTAAAATATAAAAAGCCTGGGTCCGTCATGACCAGAGGCTTGACCAACTGGAAGTCAGTCCTGCAGTCAGTGCTGGGTTGCCTGGTGACCCAGCACTGACTGCTGAGGGGGCTGCAAATCAGGCCTGGAGAGAGGCCTGAAGAGAGGAGCAGGGTCTGATCCATAGCCTGTGTGGCAGCTGTTGATCAGCACTTGCCTCTCTCTTTCTCTCTGGGCCGGGCTAGCAGCCACACCTCCATTTTCTCTCCAGGCCTCCACCGGGGCTGCTGATCATCCCCGCCTTTCTGATCAGGCCCCATTGATAGGCCCAGAGATGCTGACTGGCATAGAAACATATCAATCAGAACCAAATCTGGGTCAACTGTGAGGTGCCAATGGCTGCCTAGGAGACAGAGCTTTTGACACTGATTGGCATAGGAACCAATGAGTCAGAAGCAAATCTGGGTGAACTGTGAGGAGCCAATGGCTGCCTAGGAGGCAGAGCTTTTGATGCTGACTGACATAGAAACCAACCAATCAGAACCAAATTGGCCGGCAGAGGTGGGCAGTTGGGGGCAAGATCAGGCCTGCAGGGGAGGGCAGTTGGGGGCAAGATGAGGCCAGCAGGGGAGGACAGTTAGGGGCGATCAGGCAGGCAGAGGCAGTTAAGGGCAATCAGGCAGGCAGGCAGGCAGAGAGGTTAGGGGCAGTCAGGCAGGCAGGCAAAGGGGTTAGGGGCAATCAGGCAGGCAGGCAGAGACAGTTAAGGGTGATCAGGCAGGCAGGCTGGTGAGCAGTTAGGAGCCAGCGGTCCCAGATTGTGAGAGGGATGTCTGACTGCTGGTTTGGATCGGGCCTAACTAGCAGTCAGACATCCCCCAAGGTGTCCCCGATCAGAGAGGGTGCAGGCTGGCCTAAGGGAACAGTGCACTGGGCCACTAGTATGCTAAATATTTAGGCCCACTTCACTGAAAACCATTTACAATTGGTTTATTCCTATTTCACTAAAAACCATTTACAACTGGGTGCATATTTAAACCCTTAACTTTTCTAGCTTTAATACATATTTTTTCCCAAGGAAGCTGCATATCTTAGTAAAGTTGGTAATAATAAAATGACCTACTTGATGTTTTGTTGTTTAATACCAAAATTTCTAAAAGTAAAATTATTATTAATTTCACTCTATTAAACAAAGGCAAATCCTAAAACTCATCTGTAAGTGGGAATAATGCCTTTTTCTGGTAGCATATACCTCTTGTGCATGATATTGAATTGTCTTTGTTCAGCCACAGATGCAGGAGCTAGTCCTGCACATGCTCAGCTTCTCACAGGGGTAACCTAACAATGCATGGACTCAGGTACTTCAGGTGTGGTGCCACTCTTCTTCTGCCCTGGGTCTCCCTGAGGCTGAGAGAGTCTGCTTTTGAGGTTCATTCCATGAGACTTCTCAGAAAGTCCCTCCATTTGAGCAACCTCTTGTGGTGGCCAACTAAACAATGCACTTTTGTAAGGACCATCCCTTCTTCTGTTTACCATCCCCCCCTCCCTCCATCACATTTCTGAATAGTTCATTCATGTAGTATCTTTTATCTTAGCCTTTGTTTTTTTGGGGAAAACCAAGCTAACGCATTAGAATATTGCAATTAAAATAGATCACCAGTAAACACTAATTTTTAAAACCTTTTCATTATGAATATTTACAAGTAATTATAAAAGTAGAGAGAGGAGTAAAATGGAACCCCATGAGCCCTTCACTTTTCCCAGAGTATCATGGAAATAAATTCCTAGACAGGATTTTTATTGGACTGCAATTACAAGGTAAATGCATATGTAATATTGCTAGTTCATACTAATCTACCCTTTGTTAGGATTCTATCCTTGTAGACCCTTCTTGACAACAAAATACGAGACAGCCCATTTTCCCTATAATCATCCAACAAAGTATGTTGCCAAATGTTTGGATTTCTGCCAATCTCATCCATGTCATTTTGATTGCATTCTGTTATAATGAACAAGATTGAGCAAGTTTTTTGTATTTTCTGTGAATTCTTTCTTCATATCTTTTGTCCATTTTTTAACAGAACTGTCTGTCTTTCATGTTTTCAGAAGGTCTTTTATAATTGTGAAATGAACTCTTTATTATATCATTTAAAAATACATGGTTTCCGTTTTTGTCATTTTACTTTATTTTGGTATTTTCTTTTGACTGTATTTTTAAAAATAAAAACCTCAGAAGTAATCACTGGAGAAGAGATTAGAATAAGAAATTATGCTAAATAAATGTTGAGAATAAGCTTCCCCAAATGCTTCATTGAAGATCTACAAGTATAAGTTTTAAGTTTGCAAATTACCTCATACCAGTCTGATACCTGGCAGCTAACACTTTGTCTTTCATGTGACCTGAAGCTGTCCACTGGATGCACTAGCTCTGGGACCTTCCTCCTGGGAGGTGCAGGACAATGTCAGTCACCACTTGTGCCATTCCTAGGGCTACCTGGAATGAGCTACAAAGTGATCTGCAGATGACTACCACTTGTACTGGACTTGCAGATGCCCAGGAAAAGTCAAGCTGTGAACCAAGGCTAGCTACTGCTAGTACTGGGCCCAGGGACACCTAGTGAGAGCTATGGGCACAGGAACATTGAGGCCAGATGCTGCTTGTTTGAGGGATTTTAAACAGTCTGAAGCATGAGACAAGACAGACCATTTGTATGGAAATAACACTGAAAATATCTTGGATTGGGCCCACAAGCTGAATGGGGCAGGGGTCTCAGGGAATCACCAGGGCAGAAAACAGTGTGAGTCAGATTGATGGAGCCTCATACATGGCACCTAACTTCAGACTCTGTGAGGGAAGGGCTCAGAAAAAGAACAATGGGCTCTGCCAGCACTTCTGTATGGGAGAAAGCTGTCCCTCTAGCTTTTGCCCTGATGCCAGATACTTTAGTTCTTCCTGTATGTGCCTGATGTCTTTTGAGTTGCTATACCAGTGCTGGAGCTCAGAGCAAGTGAGTGTGCATAAGTCCATGTGCAGGACCTTTAAGAGAAACTTGGACCCAAGCAGCCCAACATCTCACTCAGCCACAACCTTCTTACAACCAGAAGTTATGCAGAGTTCTCTTCCAGGCACTGAAAGCCTGGGCTAAGGGGCCTGGTGTGGGGCTGGAACCCCTAACTACTCAGTGGAACCTCCACAGCCTTTATATCCCTCCCAATCATTATCTGTCACATGCAGTTGTGAGACAAGCCCATTCTGGGTCTCTGCCACCCCCCCCCCCCCCACCCCACAACAGTCTTGATTTGGCTTCTTCTTTATATCCTCAGTTGTAGGACTTCTGCTTGCTAGATTTCAGGTGGTTCTGAATTATGGTTTTTCTGTAGCTTCGTCATAAATTTTATGTGGTTGTGGGAGAATTCAAGTACCACATTTACCTACACAGCGATCTTGACTGGGACCCCCTGTTTTTGTATTCTTTGTCACACTTTTCTCCCTTCCTCTCTAAGTTTTTCAGTTTCCTCCCTTCCTTCCTTCCTCCCTCCCTTCCTTCCTCCCTCCCTCCCTCCCTTCCTTCCTTCCTTCCTTCCTTCCTTCCTTCCTTCCTTCCTTCCTTCCTTCCTTCCTCTCTTTCTCTCTCTCTCTCTTTCTTTCTTCTTTCTTTCTTTCTTTCTTTCTTTCTTTCTTTCTTTCTTTCTTTCTTCTTTCTTTCTTTCTTGTTCCTTTTTTTCCTTCTTATAAACTAGGCCCTAGACATGAGCAAACAGAAAAATCAAACATTAATCAATAAGCAGTACTAGTAAAACTACAATAGTGGCAGGTGCCAGAAGGAGATGTACCAGATGCTATGTGAGGCTGTAATGTTGGGGTTATCATCTAGCCAAGGGAGATTAGGGTAGACTTCTCTAGAGAGCTAACAATGAAAAGACTCTGAAGGATGAGGAAGAACTAACTAAAAGAAATGCAGAGGGACTAGCCTTTTGGCAAAGGTGTTGTGGCAAGAAAAAAATTTGTAAGTAGAAGACTGAGAGTGAGGCCAGTGTTATTGCAGCAGATGAGAGCAATGAGAGCCTGGTGAGAGACAAGAAAGGAGCAGAATTTGGGGGCTGTGAGATTTGTCTTTATTCTAAGAGTATTTCAAAGCCATAGAAGGATTTAAATAGAAGGGAATGGAAATGATCAGATTTGTATTTTAAAAAGGTAATTCTGACTCCTTTATGGAATATGGATTGTAAGGTGCCTGAGTGGGAAGAAGCTCAGATAGGAAGTGGGTGCTGTGGTTTGAAAAAAAAAAGTGGTGTGATTTAGGTGGGGGGCTTGGTTACAGAGGTGTACCTACTGTATTTAACACTGGAGTGTCTCATTTTTAAAAATAGTTCCTTAGGTAACAAAATTATTTGCAAAAATTATCATCAAATAAAACAAAAAAGCTCATAGTGGTAATGACTATAAAGGAAATACAGAAAAAAAAGAATTTTTCCCCTGAACTCTGTATCATGCCAATTAAAAAAAACACCTGAAAGATTAAGTTAATAATGCAGCACAGCTATTTTTATATCTATTTAACAGTTTAAACTTTAATCATCTGCTTATAATCCTATCTAATAAAAGAGTAATATGCAAATTGACCATACCTCTATTAAACCCACAAGCCACGCCCACCAGCCAATCAGGAACAAGTATGCAAATTAACCCAACCAAGATGGCTGTGGACACAGAGAGAGCAGGAGGTTTGGGTTTCCCTGGCAATGGAGGAAGCCAAGCTTCCCGCACACCCTGGCCGGCCCTGGACTCCACTCAAGGCTACAAAGTTTCAATTATAAAAGATAAGTAAATCCCAACAAAAATGGCAGCAGCCATGGAGCGGGAGAGAGCAGGAGGCTTGGGTTGCCCCCGGTGATGGAGGAAAACAAGCTTCCTGGCCTGCCTTGACCTCCACTCAAGGCTACAAAGTTTCAATTATAGAAGATAAATAAATCTCAACAAAAATGGTGGCCACCATGGAGCTGGAGAGAGCAGGAGGCTTGAGTTTCCCTGGCGATGGAGGAAGCCAAGCTTTCTGCCTTCACTGGCCTCTGCTCAAGGCTACAAAGCTTCAATTATAGAAGATAAATAAATCCCAGATACCAGGGCCTCCGCTTGGGTTGCCGGGGGGCGTGGCTGGCCTGCAAACCACCACAGGTCCCTTGCCCAGGCCACCCCATGCCCCAAAGGAACCCCCATTCTTATCTGGGACATCCTTCAGGGCAAACCAGCCGGCCCCCACCTATGCACCAGGCCTCTATCCTATCTAATAAAAGAGTAATATGCAAATTGACTGTCACTCCAACACACAAGATGGCTGCCCCCATGTGGACACAAGATGGCCAGCAGGGGAGGGCAGTTGGGAGGGACCAGGCCTGCAAGGGAGGGCAGTTGGGGGCAATCAAGCCTGCAGGGGAGGGCAGTTAGAGGTGACCAGGCCGACAGATGAGGGAAGTTGGGGGCAACCGGGCCTTCAGGGAAGGGCAGTTGGGGGTGACCAGGCCTCCAGGGGAGGGCAGTTAGGGGTGACCAGGCCTGCAGGGGAGGGCAGTTAGGGGTGACCAGGCCTGCAGGAGAGGGCAGTTAGGGGCAATCAGGCTGGCAGGGAGTGGTCAGGGGGTGATCAGGGTGGCAGGCAGAAGCGGTTAGGGGCAATCAGGAAGGCAGGCAGGTGAGCAGTTGGGAGCCAGTCGTCCTGGATTGTGAGAGGGATGTCCGACTGCCCATTTAGGGATTGGGCCTAAACGGGCAGTTGGACATCCCTCGAGGGGTCTCAGATTGGAGAGGGTGCAGGCTGGCCTGAGGGACACCCCCCACCCGTGCACGAATTTTGTGCACTGGGCCTCTAGTTCTATTATAATATCTTATGTAAAATTTTTATGATAATTAGTAAATGACTTTTATTAAAAGAAAATTTAAGTAACAACTAAGTGATAATACTGATGGAATGTTTTATTTTCTTATTTTTTTAGTTTTAAAATTATTACTAATTAAAAACTAATAAATTTCAATTTTAAAGATACTATTTAGTATATATGAATTAAAATTTGTACTTAGCAAATGGAATGCTGTACCTCACAGTTCACACTCTGTTTCACTCTTTTTTGTTTTCAACCCAAATACAGACTCCAAGTGGTCATACAGAATTGAAGTAATTCTCAAGTTATTTATCCTTTACAATTAGTATGCTTTAACTGTGTATTTTGAATGTACTCTTTATTTTTAAAAATATGTTTTTATAGATTTAAGAGAGAGATAGGAAGGGAGATGGAAAGATGTGAGAGAGAAACATCAATCAGCTGCCTCCTGCATGCCCCACACTAGGGGTGGAGTCTGAAACCCAGGCATGTGCCCTGACCAGGAATCAACCTGGTGACCTTTTGGTGCTTGGGATGATTCTCAATCAACTGAGCAACACTGGCCAGGGCTTGAATCTATTCTTTAAATTAAAGTATAAAAAATACATAAAGCATCCAAAAACAAGCTTAGATGAATTCTGAACCATTATGAAGTTATTTTAAAGTGAAAACATGTGCTGAGTTCATAAGTGTTAAAAGATGGCTATACAACTGGGAATTCTCCAAATTAACTTCCCTGTAGAAATGCACATATTAAAAGATAATTGATAGTGCAGAAACTGCACCATCTTGAAGGGGAGAGTGGTTATGATCAGAAGCCTAGCCTTACCTCCCGGGACCCTACAACCAGAACACCCAGGGACCAGCTAAGAACCCACAAACACCGGGTCTCAAGCAGTGCGAATACGTGGGCATTGATGAGCCCTACACCTTATCACAGAAAGGTTAAATATCACCTATGGAAAGGTGAGGTCTGTGATCCAAGCTGCAGGGAGAAATGTGCGCAGCAGGATCTAGAGTTTCTAAGGAAGTCTGCACCTCACAAAATCCGCAGCCATTGGGGTCAGCCAGTGTAGCCCATGAATGTGGAAGGGTGTCCACAGGCTGCTGGCAGAAGGAAACTCTAGAAAATCAACCCATAGCTGGGCTGGGCACATAAAGGCAGCTGGAAGTTCTACCAGCATATGGGCTGCACAGTGCTAAGGGAAAAAGAAGTACGCAGAGACGTGTGCAGTGCTGGGGGGAAAAGTTGCTAGTCCACGCACTTATTCTGGCTTTTTATTTTCTCTTTAAATCTTTGCTTTTGATTACTAAGCCCAGTACATAGGATCTCCCAATTAAAAACACTCTCAGAGACTGCAGGGGAAAGTTGTTTTTGTGAAACCTGGGGATCAGAGTGGGGAAAAACTATCAAAAAACCAGCTCTGGGGCAGTCCATTTCCCCAACCCAGTATTAAGTGCAGCAGGGAAAACAAAAACTAAATACTGGGTAGGGAGGACTTATAGCCCCGGATGTCAATACAGAAACATTGCCACCCAGGGGTTGAATTACAAATTAATTCTTGTGTAAATACAACTAAAGGCAAGCTGATAAACAAAGAAATACTGCCTGCTTGAAAACAAGATTGTGGCTTACGACACAGAGGAGCAGTGGAATGGAGGGAACTTCAATACTGTCCTGGCTACCTGACAGAAAACAGGCGTGCCAAACAGAACAGTAGAGGAAATGAATGACTTTCACTACTGCACATTTTTATTTTTTATCTTTTACTTAAGAAACTAATTTTTTTCATTTTTTCTCACTTGATTTTACCTTTTTATTTATTATTTTTATTTTTAATTAGTATTATTACTACTATTATTTTATCTTTTTAAAAGTTTAATTTTATTTATTTTTATTTTTTATTGTATTTTGTGATTAGTGTCCTACATTTTATTTTTATTTTTCCTTTAGCATCATTTTACTCTATCTCAACTTTACCTTTATGCCAACACTCTCTTCCTCCCTTTTCCACTTTTGTCGTTCTGTTTCTCTTACCCTATTCCTACATTAGATTTTACCTATTATTTCTTTTTACCCCCTGTTAAAAATTCATCCTACTTATATATCTAATTTCTGCTCCTTTCCTCCAAGTCCATACATACTTCTCTCTTCTCTTTCTTCACTATCCAATATTTTTTCTATATTCACTTTTTTTCTTTTTTTAAAAAAATATATTTTATTGATATTTTTACAGAGAGGAAGGGAGAGGGATAGAGAGCTAGAAACATCGATGAGAGAGAAACATCGATCAGCTGCCTCCTGCACACCTCCCACTGGGGATGTGCCCACAACCAAGGTACATGTCCTTGACCGGAATCGAACCCGGAACCCTTCAGTCCGCAGGCCGACGCTCTATCCACTGAGCCAAACCGGTTTTGGCCACTTTTTTTCTTTTTTTGGTGATTTATTTTCTTTTGTTTTGCCCTTCTTTCTATCTGTCCTATTGTTGTTGTTTGTTTGATTGTTGATTAGTTTGTGTTTTTTTTGTTTGTGTGATTGTTTCCTTTTTTTGCTTCTGTTTTTCCTCTCTTCCCTTGTTATGAGTTTTTATTTGTGGTTTGCACTCATCTCTGGGTGTTTGTTGTTTTCATTTTTTTGGATTAGTTGTTGTTCTATTGCAGTTTTCTCCCCATATAAATTGTTTTTCCCCTTCTTTATTTATCCTCCTTCTTTCTCTCTTACTTTTTTTCCTTTTCTCAATATTATTTCTGCACTCTTTTTTTTAATCTCCTAATTCTCTTTTCTCTGATGGTCACCTTTATTTGGGGTTATTAGTATCATGAATACATTTGTGTTCAGTGCCTTGTGTGTTGTGCATTGTTGTGTTGTATTTTGTGCCTTTAAGTCAATGCAGGAGAGAGAAAGCTACATAACCAGACACCAGGAAAGGAGTGATCATGGGGAGACAAAGAAACAGCCCGCATATGAAAGACGAGGCATCACCAGAAAAGGAAGTAAACAAAATAAAGGCAAGCAATATATCAGAGAAAGAATTCAGAGAAATGGTCATAAGGTCGCTGAAAAGGTTGGAAAACAAATTCAACAACATGTGTAAGAACCAGGAGGAAATGAAGAACCAAGAAGAAATGAAAAATGACATCTCTGCTTATAAAGTACTCAATAGAAAGCATCAACAGTAGACTAGAAGAAGCGGAGAACTGCAACAATGAGCTAGAAGACAAGATAGGAAAAAATACGCAAGCAGAGCAGCATAAAGAAAAAAAAAACTTAAAAAAAACCACAGGAGGAAAGCCTAAGGGAACTTTGGGAAAACATGAAATGAAACAACATCCGCATAATAGGGGTGCCAGAAGAAGAGGAAACTGAGCAAGAAATAGAAAACCTGTTTGAAGAAATAATGACAGAAAATTTTCCTGAAATAGGTAAGAAAATCTCACACAAGTCCAAGAAGCTCACAGAGTCCCAAACAAAATGAAACCCAAAAGAATGATGCCAAGACACATTATAATTAAATTGGCAAACACCAAATGTATGCACAGAAAGAGAAATGAAAAAGAAAACAATCACATTTACCATTGGACCAAAAAAATTAAGATACCTAGTAATAAATTTAATTAAGGACGGAAAAGACCTGAACTCAGAAAAATAAAGGACATTGACAAAAGAGATGGAGGAAGACATAAACAAATGGAAGAACATACCATGTTCATGGATTGGTAGAATCAACATCATTAAAATGTCCATACTACCTAAAGCAATCTATAGATTCAATGCAATACCTATTAAAATACCAATGGCATATTTCAAAGATTTAGAACTAACTCCAAAAATTCATCTGGCATAAAAAAGACCCCGAATAGCCACAGTTATCCTGAGAAAGAACAAAGTTGGAGGGATCACAATACCAGATATAAAACTGTATTACCAAGCCATGGTTCTCAAAACTGTGTGGTATAGGCACAAGAACAGATGTATAGACCAATGGAACAGAATAGAGAACCCAGAAATTGACCCAAGCCATTATACTCAATAATATTTGACAAAAGAGGCAATAGCATACAATGGAGTCAAAACAGTCTCTTTACTAAATGTGCTGGAAAATTTGGTGGTCAGATACATGCAAAAAAATGAAACTAGATCACCAACCTACACCATACACAAAACCAACTCAAAATGGCTAAAGGACTTTAATGTAAGATAGGAAACAATAAAAATCCTACAAGACTCCATAGTCAACAAATTTGCAGGTATATATTGTAGCAATATATTTACAGACACACTTTCTTCACTTTAATGAATCCCTTAGCCCTCTCTTTATTTATTCATTCTTTTTTAAAATTTAATAAATCTTTATTGTTCAGATTATTACAATTGTTCCTCTTTTTCCCCCATAGCTCCCCTCCACCCGGTTCTCACCCCACCCTCTGCCCTTACCTCCCCCCGACTGTCCTCATCCATAGGTGTACGATTTTTGTCCAGTCTCTCCCGCACCTCCCCACACCCTTTTCCCCTCGAGAATTGTCAGTCCACTCCCTTTCTATGCCCCTGATTCTATTATATTCACCAGTTTATTCTGTTCATCAGATTTTTTATTCACTTGATTTTTAGATTCACTTGTTGATAGACATGTATCTGTTGTTCATAATTTTTATCTTTAGCTTTTTCTTCTTCTTCCTCTTCTTAAAGAATACCTCTCAGCATTTCATATAATACTGGTTTGGTGGTGATGAACTCCTTTAGCTTTTTCTTATCTGTGAAGGTCTTTATCTGACCTTCAATTCTGAATGATAACTTTGCTGGATAGAGTAGTCTTGGTTGTAGGTTCTTGCTATTCATCACTTTGAATATTTCTTGCCACTCCCATCTGGCCTACATAGTTTCTGTTGAGAAATCAGCTGACAATCGTATGGGTGCTCCCTTGTAGGTAACTAACTGTTTTTCTCTTGCTGCTTTTAATATTCTCTTTGTCTTTTGCTCTTGGCATTTTAATTATGATGTGTCTTGGTGTGGTTCTCTTTGGATTCCTTTTGTTTGGGGTTCTGTGTGCTTCCTGGACTTGTAAGTCTATTTCTTTCACCAGGTGAGGGAAGTTTTCGTTCATTATTTCTTCAAATAGGTTTTCAGTATCTTGCTCTCTCTCTTCTTCTGGCACCCCCATAATTCGGATGTTGGTATGCTTCAGGTTGTCCCAGAGGCTCCTTACACTATCTTCTAGTTTTTGGATTCTTTTTTCTTTTTGATTTTCTGGTTGAGTGTTTTTTACTTCTTTGTATTTCAAATCTTTGACTTGATTCTTGCGGTCCTCTAGTCTGCTGTTAGGTCTCTGTATAATATTTTTTATTTCAGTCAGTGTGTTTAATTTCTAGTTGGTCCTTTTTCATATCCTTGAAGGTCTCGCTAAATTTATCGGCCTTTTCTAGGAAATTCTTGAAAAACCTTATAACCATGGTTTTGAACTCTATATCCAGTCATTTGCTTTCCTCCATTTCTTTCATTTGTGATCCATTTCTTTTTCTCCGCATTTTTGCTGCTTCCCTGAGTTGGTAGAGTAGCTTTGTGTGGTAGGTGTCCTATAGGGCCCAGTGGCTCAGCCTCCACCAGTTACCTGAGGTGGACACTTTTGGTGCACCCCTTTGTGGACTTGTGCACAGCCTTGTTGTAGTTAAGTCTTGATTGTTGTTGGTATCACTGGGAGGAATTGACCTCCAGGCCAACTGGCTGTGAGGATCAGCTGTGTCTATGGTGGGAGAACTTCTGTGCTGGAGACACCCTTATGAGACAAGACTTGCAAAATTGCAAAAGCATCTGTGCTCAGCTTGGAGGGGGCGGAGTCTCAGGGTGGAGCACACAATATTGGTTTCCCGTCAGCCCTGCCCTATGTGGCCCCTGTGTCTCAGTGTCCTCGGTAATCACTGCAAGAACCTCTGAGAGAAAGCCTCCCTTGAGTTTCGCCTACTGTCAGACAGTCCAGTTTCTCCCTCTATGAATATGGGTTCCCAGAAACTCACCTGGAACTGGAGTTCAGTGCATTCGAGATCTTTTGTCTCCCTCCTGCTTTAGAAAGCCAGCTGTGCACTCAGCCTCCCATGCACTCAGCAGTCCGTCCTCTCTGCATGCATGCATCTCCAGGCATCTGCCTTTTGCATCTCCCCTGAGTCTCAGTGTGCTTTCTCTTTTCCTGATGTCCAGATTCCCCCCGAATAAGTCTGGGTTTTCAGAGTCTCGCCCAGGACTTGAATTCAGTGCAGTTGGGAGCTTCCGTTTCCCTCCTGCTTGGGAAAGCCATCCACGCACTCAGCCGCCTGTCCTCTCCACGTGCATCTCTGTACCTCAGCCTTTTTCAGCTCCTCTGAGTCTCAATGTGCTTTCCTCTTTCCTTCTAGTTGTAGAATTTCCACTCAGCCAGCTTTCCTGTGGTTCTGGATAGTGTCCGTTTTGTCTTTTAGTTGTAGTTTTGATATTGTTGTGTGAGGCAGCAGTTTAGGTGTTTACCTATGCCGCCATCTTCATTTCTCCTATTCAATCTTTATTTAAAATGTCCTGGCACATTTTTATAAATCAAAGTTCAGTTCAGTTCACTCTGGACACTTCCTTATTGCAATAGTTTTTACCAGAAAAATCTGTCTGGGCCACTTTAACTAGTGTTCAGATTTGTTTATTTTTGATAGGACTTACAAATAATTCTAAATATATATTTGAACAAAGGTATCTACATGAATCAGAGGTACCACTGGAGTAAGAGCCACAAGAAAATTATACTACAGGTAGGTTTTCAAATGAAGTATATTTGACTCTGTGAAATGTGGATAGAAATAAAAATTGAACCAAACAGAGGACTGGTGAAAATTAGAACAGTTTGTTCATCTTCAGGAACAAGCAATTGAGATGAATATATTAATTAAATGCTTTGGAGTTGCCATAGGAAGAGCTTATGCTAGATGAAGAGAGAAGATGGTAGGATTCACTAAGTTGATGATAATTGCTAAAACATAAATGTGTAAATATCATAGAGATTTTTAAATTACCAGAGTCACCAGATCAAATAAATCCTTTTAGTTTTCCAGCAAGCTGTATGAGATTGGGCTAAAGGGCTAAGGCACTTATGGGAACTTTTAAAAAGTCAAGCAACATAATATTTTTTATGTGATTTTGCCAAGTTATAGCACCACTTTATCAATTAATGTGGTGATTTGACAGCAAGTCATATATACACATAGAGTAACAGATTTTTCTGCTTATTAAATGTAGACACAATAAATCATTCATTTATTTTGTAAACTATTTGATAGTTATTGAATATCTGGGATGACATGACCACTGCATGGGTCAGGTTAGACTCTGACCCATGCAGTGGTCCATGGCATCCCAGATATTAAAGACCAGTTATAGAGATAAAAAGTGGTGGCAGAGTAAGTGGATGCTTACTGAACTGCCAAACTGGAGTTACAACTCCCAGGACAAAACTGGAATTACAACTAAAATACAAAATCACACAAACAAATAAACAAAAAAGCACACAACAACACCCTGAATAATCAACTGAAGACTAGCTGGAGAGAATGCTGATAAACAAAGATGGAAAATGGAGACTGCCTAGAGATTGTTGGAAGGGTGGAGGAGCAAAAGGGCTCCCAGAGACAGCAGCTAAAGATCCAGAGAGATATCTTAGCTATGAGCAGTTGCCATTGAGAACTCTGGGCTCTAAACCCCAAGATGGTTCCCCCAGCAGAGAACACCAGAACTAAGAATGGTGCCCACATAATATCTAGCTATGAAAAACAGCACAGTTGCTGTCTGCCAGGGAGAGACAGCTGGAAATGCAGGCACCCTCTTAAAGGGTAAATGAACAAAATATCATCTGAAGCCACTCACCTTGGGCTCCAGCAGAGGGAGGGGAGAGTGGACAGGAGTTGCGTTAGCAGAAGCCATGGTTGGGGGCTGTGAGGTTAGAACTCACAGGGCAGACATCCCGGTTTTCCTTGCTGACTCATTCCTTCACACTGCAGACCATTGCTATCCAGGCAGTTTTTCCCTGGGGGGAAGACAGTTACCCCATCCTATTTGAAACCCCTTGGCCCACACTGTGGAGTTTTTGAGGGCCAGTAAGAGACTGAAAAGAAAAATTAGCTACCAGGCAGAAGCAATTTTCCTACACTGTTGGAAAACCTCACCTGTATATGATTTCCTTAGGCTACACAAGACTGAATCCAATCAGTCTTCAGGCAGAGGCAGGTCTCTGGAGGCTTTGAGTCTTTGCCTGATCTAACTAGTCAGAAACAGCATTTGACACTGTCCTGCACTACAGATTGGAAGGCATTGCAGATCTACCTAATACATAGTCACAAACTCAAACAGTCACCCAAAACGAGGAGAAACAAAACAAAACAAACAAACAAACAAAAAAACACTCCACAAACACAAGAATGAGAGAATTCTTCAGAAGAAGAGCTAAATGAAATAGAGATAAGAAATTTATCAAACAAATTTGAGAATAATGATGTCAAAAATTCTCAACAACATGAGAAAAGATATAGTAACTTTGAAGAATGACATAGTACTAATAAAGAACACACTAGGAGGATTACACAGCAGATTAGGTAAATCAAGGATCTGATCAGTGAAATAGAAGATAGGATATAAAAAAATGACACAGAGAACCACAAAGAAAAAAAAACAACTTTAAAAACAGAAGGACAGTTTAAGGGAGCTGTGGGACAACATGAAAGGAAAAAATATTCACATAATAGGTGTGCCAGAAGGAGAAGAAAGTGACCAAGAGGTGGAGAACGTGTTTGAAGAAATATTGGCAGAAAACTTCCCTAACCTGGTGAAGAAAAAAGTTACAAAAGCTCAAGCGGCAGAGAGAGCCCCAAGCAAGAAGAACCCAAACAGGACCATGCCCAGACACATAATAATTGAAATGCAAAAAATTAAAGATAAAGAGAGAATCTTAAAAGCACCAGGAGAAGAGCAAACTGTTACATACAAAAAAGATCACATAAGGCTGTCATATGATTTCTCCTCAGAAACTCTACATGCCAGAAAGGAATGGCATGAAGTACTCAAGGTAATGAAAAGCAAGGATCTAAAACCAAGATTCCTATATCCAGGAAGGCTGTCTTTCAAAATAGATGGCAAAATAAAGAGCATTCTAGACAAAAAAAGACTAACGGTGTTTATCACTACCAAAACAACACTACAAGAAATGCTAAATGTAATGAGGAGAAGCAGTAGAGAGAGAGACAGAGACCTAAATATACAGAATTAAAATGGCAATTAATAAATACCTATCAATAATAACCTTAAATGTAAATGGATTAAATGCTTCAATCAAAAGGCAGGAGGTAGCCAAATGGATACAAAAACATGTCCCAACTATATGTTATCTACAAGAGACCCACCTCAGAACAAAAGACTCACAGAGGAAGAGAGTGAAGCAATGGAAAATATTTCCATGCAAATGAAATAAAAAATAAACCTGGTTTAGCAATACTAATATCTGACAAAATAGAATTCAAAATGAAGGCTTTTACAGGAGATAACATAAGAGCACCTAAATATATTTAACAAAACCTTCTGAGGACTTTAAGGAAGACATTGACAACAAGCTATCACAGTAGGGGAAATTAACACCCTGCTGACATCACTGGATAGATTTTCCAGACAAATATTTAACAAGAAAACAGTGACTCTAAAGGACACACTGGATCAGATGGATTTAATTGACATTTATAGAATATTTCACCTCAAAGCTGCAGAATATACATTTTTCTCAAGTGTGCATGGATCATTCACAAAGATAGATCACATGTTAGGATACAAAACAAGTCTCTACAAGTTCCAAACAATTGAAATCATATCAAGCATCTTCTCAGATCACAATGGAATGAAACTAGATTCAACTACAGTAAAAGCACCCATGGAGGCTAAATAGCATGTTATTAAACAATGAATGGGTTACCAATGAGATCAATAAAGAAAGAAAAAACTTCCTGGAAACAAATGAAAATGAACACAACAACTCAAAATCTCTGGGACATAGCAAAAGGAGTCCCGAGAGGGACATTCATAGCACTACAAGTCTATCTCAAAAATAAGAAAAATTAATAATTAACTATTTAAGCCAACAACTTAAAGAATTAGAAAGAGAACAACAAGAAAAGCCCAGAATAAGTAGAAAGAATTAATACAGATTGGAGAAGGAATAAACAACATAGAGACTAAAAAAAAATCAAAAGAAAAAATTAATGAAACCAAGAGTTGGTTCTTTGCAAAGATAAATAAGATTGATGGACTATTAGCCAATCTCATCAAGAAACAAAGAGAGAGGACCCAAATAAACAAAATCAGAAATGAAAGAACAACGGGCACCACAGAAATATAAAAGATTGTAAGAAAATATTATGAACAAATATATGCCACCAAGATGGACAATATGGGTGAAATGGAAAAATTCTTAGAAAAATACAATCTCCCAAAACTGAATCAGGAAGAATAAAAAAACCCTGAATAGGCCAATAACAACTGAGGAAATAGAAGTAGTCATTAAAAAACTCTCAGCAAATAAAAGTCCAGTTTCTGAAAGCTTCACAGGAGAGTTTTATTAAACATTCAAAGAAAAACTAAGAACCTATCTTCCTCAAACTATTCCAAAAAATCCAAGAGGAAGGAACACTTCTGAGCTCTTTTTATGGGGTCAGCATTATTCTAATTCCAAAACCAGATAAAGAACTACAACAAAAGCGAATTACAGGCCAATATCCCTGATAAACATAGATGCTAAAATCCTCAACAAAATATTAGCAAATCTGATCCAGCAATATATTAAAAAGATCATGCCCCATGAACAAGGGGGATTTATTCCAGGAATACAAAGCTGGTACAATATTTGCAAATCAATAAGCATGATGCATCATGTAAACAAATTGAAAGACAAAAATCACATGATTATATCAATTAATGCAGAAAAATCCAACACCCATTTTTGATAAAATCTCTTAGCAAAATGGGAATGACAGGAAGAAGAATGAGGGTTAGAAAACCTATTTGAAGAAATAATGTCAGAAAACTTCCCTGATGTGGAGAAGAAAACGTTACACAAGCACAGAGAGTCCCAAACAAGATGAACCTGAAAAGACCCACACCAAGACATGTCATAATTATGATGCCAAACATTCAGGACAAAGAGAGAATCTTAAGTCTGCAAAGGAGACATAAAGTTATGTACAAAAGATCTTCAATTAGATTATCAAATTATTTCTCAACAGAAACACATCAGCCAGAAAGGAATGGAAGGAAATTTACAAAGTGATGCAAAGCAAGGGACTGAATCCAAGAATACTCAATTCAGCAAGACTATCATTTAAAACTGAAGGGGAAATAAGGAGCTTCACAGATTTAAAAAAAATGCTAAGGGAGTTTATCACCACCAAGCCAGCTATGCAAAAATGCTAAAGTGAATGCTGTAAAAAGAAGAAATAAAAATGGAAAAAGGAACACAGGCACAAAAAATAAAAATGGCTACAAACAAGTACCTCTCAATTATAACTTTAAATGTAAATGGACTAAATGTTCCAATCAAAAGACATTGAGTAGCTGAATGAATAAAAAAACATGACCATATATATGCTGTCTACAAGAGACCCATCTCAAACAAGGGACTCACACAGACTGAAAGGAAAAGGATGGAAAAATATGTTTCAGGCAAATGAAAATGAAAAAAAGCTGGGGTAGCAATAGTTATATCTGACAAAACAGACCTCAAAGTGAAGGCCATAGCAAGAGATAAGGAAGGTCACTTCATAATACTAAAGGGACTGATACAAGAGGATATAACCCTGGTAACCATATATGCACCCAATGCAGGAGCACTCAAATACATAAAAAAAAAAATCCTGAAAGATATCAAGGGAGAGATTGACAACAATACAATCATAGTAGGGGACTTTAATACCGCACTGACATCACTGGATAAATCCTCTAGACAAAAAAATCAGCAAAGAAAAAGCAACCCTAAATGACTCACTAGATCAGATGGACTTAATTGACATCTTCAGAACACTTCACCCCAAAGCCACGGAATATACATTCTTCTCAAGTGATCATGGGACATTTTGAAAGATAGACCACATATTGGGACACAAGCATCTTTTCCAGACCACAATGGCATAATATTAAAAATAAACTACAAAAAAATTCAAACACTTGGAAGCTGATTAGCATGCTATTAAACAATGACTGGGTTACCAAAGAGATCAAAGAAGAAATTAAAAGCATCCTGGAAATGAATGAAAATGAAAACACAACAATCCAAAATCTATGGGACACAGTGAAAGCAGTCCTGAGAGGGAAGTTTATAGCTCTACAAGCCTACATCAAAAAATAAGAAAAAAATGGTAATAAATCATCCAATTCTACAACTTAAAGAATTAGAAAGAGAGCAACAAGAAAAGCCCAGAGTGAGCAGAAAGGAGATAATAAAGATCAGAGCAGTAATAAATGACTTAGAGACCAAAAAAAAAAAAAAAAAAAAAAAAAAAAAAAAAAAAAAAGATCAATGAAACCAAGAGCTGGTTCTTTGAAAGGATAAACAAGTTTGATGGACCTCTAGCCAGGCTCACCAAGAAGCAAAGAGAGAGGACCCAAAAAAACAAAATCAGAAATGAAAGAGGCAAAATAACAACAGACCCCACAGAAATATAAAGGATTGTTAAAAAATACTATGAACAACTCTATTCCAACAAACTAGACAACCTGGAGGCAAATGACATATTCCTAGAAAAATAAAACCTTCCAAAACTCAATCAGGAAGACTCCAAAAATCTCAATAGGCTAATAACTATGGAGGAAATTGAAGCAGTCATCAAAAAGCTTTCAGCAAACAAAAGCCCGGGGCCAGACGGCTTTACAGGGGAGTTTTACCAAACATTCAAAAAAGAACTAAAACCTATCCTCCTCACAGTAAGGAACAATTCCCCGTGCATTCTATGAAGCCAGCATTACCGTAATACCAAAACCAGATAAAGACAATGCAATGAAAGAGAATTACAGGCCATTATCCCTCATGAGCAAAGATGCCAAAATCCTCAACAAAATTCTAGCAAATCCAATCCAGCATTACACCAAAAAGATCATACACCAAGACCAAGTAGGATTTATCCCAGTGATGCAAGGATGGTACAGTATCCACAAATCAATAAATGTGATACATCACATAAACAAATTGAGATATAAAAATCTCATAGTCATATCAATTGATACAGAAAAAGCATTTGACAAAATCCAACACCATTTATTGATAAAGAAAAAAAACCCTTAGCAAAATGAGAATAGAGGGATCATACCTTAACATAATAAAAGCCGTATATGACAAACCTACAGCTGACATCATACTCAATGGGCAAAAACTAAAACCATTTCACTGAAGAACAGGAATGAGACAGGGATGCCCACTTTCACCACTCCTGTTCGACATAGTACTGGAAGTGCTAGTCATAGCAATTAGACAAGAAGAAGAAATAAAAGGTATCCAAATTGGAAAACAAGACATTAAACTGTCATTATTTGCAGATGATATGCTATTGTATATATTGAAAACCCTAAATACTCCATCAAAAAATTATTAGGCTTACTAAATAAATTCAGCAATATAGCAGGATACAAAACTAAAGCCATGAAATATATGGCTTTTTAACCACCAATAGTGAACTTACAGAAAGAGAGATTTAAAAAAAAATCCCATTTACCACTGCACCAAAAAAAATTATGGTACCTAGGAATAAACTTAACTAAGGAGGTAAAAGACTTGTACTCAGAAAACTACAGCACATTGAAAAAGGAGATAGAAGAAGACATAAACAGATGGAAAAACATGCCATGTTCATGGATTGGTAGAATCAACATCATTAAAATGTCCATACTACCCAAAGCAATCTATAGATCAATGCACTCCCCATTAAAATACCAATGGCATCTTTCACAGACCTAGAACAAACTCTCCAAAAATTAATATAGAATAAAAAGAGACCCCAAATAGCCACAGCAATCCTGAAACAGGAGAACAAAGTGGGAGGGATCGTAATACCAGATATCAAACAGTATTACAAAGCCACTGTTCTCAAAACTGCCTCGTACTGGCACAAGAACAGACATATAGATCAATGGAATAGAATAGAGAACCCAGAATGCGACCCAAACTCTATACTCAATTAATAATTGACAAAAGAGGCAAGAATATACAATGGAGTGAAGATAGTCTCTTAATAAATGGTGTTGGGAAAATTGGACAGATACATGCAAAAAAATGAAACTAGACCACCAACTTACACCAAACACAAAAATAAACTCAAAATGGATAAAGGACTTAAATGTAAGATGGAAAACCATAAAAATCTTAGAAGAATCCACAGGCAGCATACACTCAGACATATGCCGAAGAAATATCTTCACCAATACAGCTCTTAGGGCAATGGAAACTAAAGAGAAAATAAACAAATGGACTACATCAAAATAAAAAGCTTTTGTACAGGAAAAGAAACCATCAACAATACAAGAAAGCCCACTGCATGAGAGAACATATTTGCCATTATTATCACCAGTAAGGTTTTAATATCCAATATTTACAGGGAACTCATACAACTTAACAAAGGGAAGATAAACAACCCAATCAAAAAATGGGCAACGGACCAAAATAGATATTTTTTCAAAAGAGGACATAAGGAAGGCCATGAGACACATAAAAACATGCTCAAAGTCACTAATCATCTGAAAGATGTAAATCAAAATGACAATGAGATACTATCTCACACCTGTCAGAATGGCTATCATCCACAAATCAACAAAGGACAAGTGCTGGTAAGGATTCAAAGAAAAAGGAACCCTCGTGCACTGCTGTTGGGAATGCAGACTGGTACAGCCACTGTGGAGAACAGTATGGAGTTTCCTGAAAAAACTGAAAATGGAACTCCCATTTGACCCAATGATCCCACTCTAGGAATATATCCCAAGAAACTAGAAACACCAATAAGAAAGGATATATACACCCCTATGTTCATAGCAGTACAATTTACCATAGCTAAGATTTGGAAACAGCCTAAGTGCCCATCAGTAGATGAGTGGATTAGAAAACTGTGTACATCTATACAATGGAATACTACACTGCTATAAAAAAGAAGGAATCCTTACCATCTGCAACAGCATGGATGGAACTGGAGAGCATTATGCTAAGCAAAATAAGCCAGTTGGAGAAAGATAAATATCACATGATCTCACTCATTTATGGAATATACTGAACAACATAAACTGATGAACAAAAACAGATCCAGAGACAGAGAAGCATCAATCAGACCGTCAAAACTCAGAGGGAATGTAGGGCTTAGTGGGGGTAATGGGGAGAGATCAACCAAAGGACTTGTATGTATGCATATGAGCCTAACCAATGGACACAGACACCAGGAGGTAAGCGCATTAGTGGCGGGCTGGGGGTGGGGGGGTGGGGGAGCAATGGTGGATAAGGAGACATATGTAATACCTTAATAAATAAAGAAAAAAAAAACAAGTAAAGAAAAAAAAAAGATCAATGGTGCAGAACAGAGACCCCAGGAAACCAACCCAAGCCATTACACTCAATTAATGTTTGACAAATTAGGCAAGAGCATACAATGGAGTCAAGATCATCCCTTCAATAAATGGTGTTGGGAAAATTGGACAGATACATGCAAAAAATGAAACTATACTACCAACTTACACCATACATAAGAATAAATTCAAAGTGGATAAAAGACTTAAATGCCAGTTGTGAAACCATAAAAATCCTATAAGAAACCATAGGCAGCACAATCTCAGATGTCTCTTGTAGCAATATGTTTGGGGATACATCTACTAGGGCAAAGGAAACTATGGAGAAATTAAACAAATGGGACTACATCAAAATAAAAAGCTCTGCTCAGCAAAAGAAACCATCAATGAAATGAAAAGGGAGCCCACTGTTTGGGAGAACATATTTGGCAATGATACATCTGATAAAGGTCTGATATCCAAAATATATAGGAAACTCATACAACTTAACAGAAGGAAGGCAAACAATATAATTAAAAAATGGGCAAAGGACCTAAATAGACAGTTCTCTAATTGAGACATACAGATGGCCAAGAGACATATGAAAAAACTAGTTCCCAGTGCACACATTTGTGCACCTTGAAAGGAACTGTGGGCTGTGTGGCTGTGGTGAGCATAGGGATAAGGACACATATGTAATACCTTAGTAAATAAAGGGGTGGATTTTGGCCCCTCCTGCTGCACCTCCCCCCCCCCCGTCTCCTCTCTGGTGGCAGCCCCACTCCTGCCACCACCACTCCCACATGCTGAGGGCGCTGGTCCCGCTTGCACCTGCTGATGGAGTGGAGTGATTTGGGCCAGCTCCAGCAGGGGGTGTGAGTGGGGCCGGCGCTGGCAGTGGGTGCAAGAGGTGGCTGCAGGCCCTGATCACCCCTCAGGAGCAGGGGGAGGTGGAGAAGCCCTCAGGGGCGATCGGGGCCAGCAACTGCCACTGGCACGCACTGACTGTGCTGAGTGATAGGGGCCAGTGCCAGCCATCGGGTGTGAGTAGGGCCAGCACCAGCAGCAGGTGCCAGTGCCAGGTGGGACTGTGGCATGCAGGAGCAAAGAATTTTCAGTAACCAGCAGAGGCTCGCCCTGATGACAGTGACCGGTGCCCCTCACTGGTCTGGTGCCTCCACTCACTTGCTCCACCATCACTCCATGGCCTACGCCCACCATGTTCCATGCTCTGCCACATGCTTCCAACGCCAGCCATGTTATGCGCACTCGCCTTGGTGGTCAGCGCACATCATAGTGACCGGTTGTTCAGTTGGTTGTTCGGTTGTTCTGCCGTTTGGTCTATTTGCATATTAAGGTTTTATATAGTAGTATATAGACGATCAAAGTCACTAATCATCAGAGAAATGCAAATTAAAACAACAAGGAGGTATCATCTCATACCTTTCAGAAGGGCTACCATCAACAATCCACTAATGAAAATGCCTGCAAGGATGTGGAGAAAAGCGACCCCTAGCACACTGCTGATGGGAATCCAGACTGGCGCAACTTTTATGAAAAACAGTATGGAGTTTCCTAAAACAATTAAATATAGAACTACCATTTGACCCAGTGATCCCACTTCTAAGACTATATTTTTAGAAATCAAAAGCACCAATCAGAAAGTAGGCACCCCTAGGTTTATAGTAGCACAATTTACAATGACTAAGACCTGGAAACAGCCCAAGTCCCCATCAATAGATGAGTGGATAAAAAATATGTGGTACATTTACACCATGGAATACTATGCAGCTGTAAAGAAAAAAGGATCTCGTACCCTTTGAGACAACATGGAGGTTACCTGGAAAACACCATGCTATGCAAAATAAGCCCACCAGAGAAAGACACGTATCACATGATCTCATGCATATGTGGAATCTAATCCTATATAATAAAGAGGTAATATGCAAATTGACCATCACTCCAACACACAACATGGCCGCCCCCATGTGGACACAAGATGGCCACCACAAGATGGCCAGCAGGGCGGGGGGCAGTTGGGGGAAATCAGGCTTGCAGGGGAGGGCAGTTAAGTGTGACCAGGTTGGCAGTTGGGGGCAACCAGGTCTGCAGGGGAGAACAGTTGGGGGGGAACTCAGGCCTGCAGGGGAGGGCAGTTGGGGGTGACCAGGCCTGCAGGGGAGGGCAGTTAGGGGCAATTGGGCCAGCAGGGGAGCAGTTAGTTGTTGATCAGGCTGGCAGGGGAGTGGTTAGGGGGTGATCAGGCTGGCAGGCAGAAGCGGTTAGGGGCAATCAGGCAGTCAGGCAGGCGAGCAGTTGGGAGCCAGCAGTCCTGGATTGTGAGAGGGCTGTCAGATATCCCTCTCGGGGTTCCAGATTGGAGAGGGAGCAGGCTGGGCTGAGGGACACACACCCCACCCCCGTGCATGAATTTTGTGCACCGGGCCTCTAGTGAAGAAAATAAACTAATGAAGAAAATAGATCCAGAGATTTAGAAGCATAGAAGAGATCGAGGAATTTCAGAGGAAAGGTGGGGGAGTGTTGGTGGGTGGGAAGTTACCAACCAAAGAACTTGTATGCATGTATATATTCATAATCTATGGACACAGACCATAGATTATTGACACAGTTAAGGCCTGAGGCAGGGGCAGGGGTGGGGGGATTGGGGAAGGCTAGAAGAAGTCAATGGGCAGAAAAAGTGGACATATGTAATACTTTCAACAATAATTTTTTTTATTGTTGAAAGTATTACATATGTCTCCTTTTTCCCCATCGACCCTTCCCTGGCCACTCCTATCCCCCAGGACTAGACCCCACTACCCCAGTGTCTGTGTCCATTGTTTATGCTAATATTCACGCATACAAGTCCTTTGGTTGATCTCTTACCCATCCCCCTCCCCTACCTTCCTTGACAGTCTGTTCCATGTTTCTCGCTCTCTGGATCTATTTTTGTTCATCAGTCTATGTTGTTCATTATATTCTACAAATGAGTGAGATCATGTGATATTTATCTTTCTCTCACTGGCTTATTTCACTTATCATAATGCTCTCCAGTTCCATCCATACTGTTGCAAATGGTAAAAGTTCCTTCTTTTTTTACCACAGCATAGTATTCCATTGTGTAGATGTACCACAGTTTTCTAATCCACTCATCTGCTGATGGGCACTTAGGCTGTTTCCAAATCTTAGCTATTGTAAATTGTGCTGCTGTGAACATAGGGGTGCATATATCTTTTCGAACTGGTGTTTCTGGTTTCTTGGGATATAGTCTTAAAAGTGGGATTACTGGGTCAAATGGGAGTTCCATTTTTAATTTTTTTAGGAAACTCCATACTGTTATCCAGAGTGGCTGCACTAGTCAGCATTCCCACCAGTAGTGCATGAGGGTTCCTTTTTCTCCACATCCTCATCAGCACTTATCGTTTGTTGATTTGTGGATGTGACAGGTGTGAAATGGTACCTCATTGTCGTTTTGACTTGCATGTCTCAGATGATAAGTGACTTTGAGCATGTTTTCAGATGTCTCTTGGCCTTCTGTATGTCCTCTTTCAAAAAGTGTCTATTTAGGTCCTTTTTCCATTTTTTTATTAGATTGTTTATCTTCCTTTTGTTAAATTGTATGATTTCCCTATAAATTTTGGAGATTAAACCCTTATCGGAGATAACATTGGTAAATACATTCTCCCATGCAGTGGGCTTCCTTGTTGTTTTGTTGATGGTTTCTTTTGCTGTGCAGAAGCGTTTTATTTTGATGTACTCCCATTTTTTTTATTTTCTTCTTAGTTTCCATTGCTCTAGGGGCTGTATCGGTAAGAATACTGCTATGACACATGTCTGCTATTTTGCTGCCTATTGATTCATCTAAGATTTTTATGGTTTTCCATCTTACATTTAAGTCCTTTATCCATTTTCAATTTATTTTTGTGTATGGTGTAAGTTGGTGGTGTAGTTTCATTTTTTTTGCATGTATCTGACCAATTTTCCCAACACCATTCATTGAAGAGACTGTCTTGACTCTATTGTATGCTCTTGCCTCATTTGTCAAATATTAATTGAGCATAATGACTTGGGTCGATTTCTGGGTTCTCTGTTCTGTTTTATTGGTCTATATGTCTGTTCTTGTGCCATTACCAGGCAGTTTTGAGAACAGGGGCATTGCAATATAGCTTGATGTCTAGTATTGTGATCCCTTCAACTTTGTTCTTCTTTCTAAGGATTGCTGTGGCTATTCAAGTTCTTTTTTTTATTCCAGATAAATTTTTGGAGCATTTGTTCTAGGTATGTGAAATATGCTCTTGGTATTTTAATGGGGATTGGATTGAATCTATAAAATGCTTTGGGTAGTGTGGAAATTTTAATGATGTTGATTCTACCAATCCCTAAGCATGGTATGCTCTTCCATTTGTTTATATCTTCATCTATCGCTTTTTTCAGTGTCCTGTAGTTTTCTGAGTACCGGTCTTTTACCTCCTTAGTTAAGGTTATTCCTAGGTATCTTAATTTTTTTTGGTGGAATGGTAAATGGAATTGATTTTTTAGTTTCTCTTTCTGTGAGTTCATTATTTGTGTATAAAAAAGCCATATATTTATTGGTGTTAATTTTGTATCTTGCTACATTTCCAAATTCATTTATTAAATCTAGCAGTTTTTTGAGGGAATCTTTAGGGTTTTCTATGTACAATATCATGTCATCTGCAAATAATGACAGTTTTACTTCTTTTCCAATTTGGATAACTTGTATTACTTCTTCTTATCTAATTACTATGGCTAGCACTTCCAGCACTATGTCAAACAGGAGTGATGAAAGTGGACATATCTTGCTTGTTCTGTTCTTAGGGGAAATTATTTTAGTTTTTGCCCATTGAGTATGATGTTGGCTGTAGGTTTGTCATATATGTCTTTTTTTAAAAAAATATATTTTATTGATATTTTACAGAGAGGAAGGGAGAGGGATAGAGAGCTAGAAACATCGATGAGAGAGAAACATCGATCAGCTGCCTCCTGCACACTCCCCACTGGGGATGTGCCCATAACCAAGGTACATGCCCTTGACCGGAATCGAACCAGGGACCCCTCAGTCTGCAGGCCGACGCTCTATCCACTGAGCCAAACCGGTTTCAGCTGTCATATATGTCTTTTATTATGTTGAGGTATGATCCCTCTATTCCCATTTTGCTGAGGGTTTTTTGTTTTTTTTAATCAAGAAAGGGTGATGGATTTTGTCAAATGCTTTTTCTGCATCAATTGATATGAATATGTGATTTTTGTCTCTCAATTTATGTGATGTATCACGTTTATTGATTTGTGGATATTGTACCAGCTTTGCATCCCCAGAATAAATCACACTTGGTCATGGCATATGATCTTTCTAATGTAATGCTGGAAGTGATTTTCTAGAATTTTGTTGAGGATTTTAGCATCTATGTTCATCAGAGATTTTAGCTTGTAATTCTCTTTCTTTGTATTGTCTGCGTCTGGTTTTGGAATTAGGGTAATGCTGGCTTCATAAAAAAAAAAGCTTGGAAGTGTGCCTTCCTCTTGAATTTTTTCGAATAGTCTGAGGAATAGTTCTTTGAATGTTTGGTAGCACTCCTCTGAAAAGCCTTCTGGACCAGGGCTTTGAGTGCTGGCAGATTTTTTATTACTGCTTCAGTTTCATCGGTAAAATTTTTTAAATGCTATAGGAAGTACACCTCTATTTTATATTATAATTTTACTATAGGTTCATACTTGATACATTTTATCATTTATCTCTGGCTTTGATATACATTTGGTGTTTTGCTTTGTGAACATTCAATCACATGATATCTAAAGACATGAGAATGTCAGCACAACTGATATGTTTGTTTCTAGTATATATTTGATCTTCTATAATTATGATAATTTCCTTTCAAAATGGAATGCAAAATTGCCTGTAAAGAATGATATAGCCATAAAATGTCAATCAATCTGCTGTGCAACCTCATTCCATCTAGTGAAATTTTATCTCCAATAAGAGAGAATTTTAACTTTTGCTGTGATTATAAAACAAAGGACCAACACTACTCTGAGAACTCCAGAGCTTTCTTCACAAAACTAATCAAACCATATTGTGTATTAATTCTTTTATTGTACTTTTAGACTAAAGAACTATCAGAGGGTTTTGCCTTGTTTTTGTCAATTTGTTTTAGGATTTTGATGTATGGTCTTCTGTTAATTTTAATAAAATCATGCTACTCCACTTAAGAAATATTTGTCATGAAAAAAAGAATAAAGAGAACAGTCATAAAGGAGGTAGAGTATTCCAGGAGTCTTTACTCATCTGTTCTTGAATCCATGCCTTGCCCTTCTCAGCTTTTCTCTATATCTGAGGAGATCTGAACTTTCAGGCTGACTTTCCCAAGCTCAGATGGATTTTGACTGATTTTGACCAAAGAGAAACACTGCATAGAGAATGTAAGGTAGCAGAAATGGAGAAGGCAAGGTAATTGTCCCCTTACCTTATCAGGTACCATCTTTGGAAATAGCCTCCTGCCTTCCATCGCTCCAAATTCAGCTTTTGGCTTCTGATGTGCCAGCTCATGAGAGCTGAAGCTATGCACCTCTTTCAAACCCTGCATTTAGTGATGAGTTGGTAGCTCAAAATCTGCACGGTTGGGTATTTACACTATAGAAATTGGCAAACAGGTTTTGTTATTCCCCCGAGAGCTGGATGTTAAACTTTAATTGTCACCACTTGTTCTAGAAATGCCATCTGTTTGAGTTGCTCCTCAAACTCTGAAGGTGGTAGTTTCTGTGTGCTATCATTAGCCTTAACTTCTCAATTCTTCCTTCCTCTGTATAATTAATTACTTGCATTAAATGCCTTCTGCTGGAATACCTACAGGGGTTTCTGTTCTTCTAATGGCATCCTGATTGACAGAGTAGGGCACATCACCTGGACTTGGATATTCAGGGAGACGTTTAAAAAAAATGTAATGTACATATTTAAAAAATAAAGTCAACAGAACTTGGCAATAGGATGAGAAGATATTGAGAAGGTATGATTCAACAGATATCCAGAGTTTTGGTTTGGGAATGTAGGTGGATAATGGTGCCATATGTTAAGAGAGGAAGCAGAGCAGAGGACCAAGTTTGGGGATGGGGATGGAAATGCTGAGTTTGAGGTGCTCATGGGACTCCCAAGGATAAATATCCAGTAGGGTTTGACAGAATCAGCACATAGATGAATATCTTCTCCCCAAATCCTTCCTTCTCTGAGCCCTTAATTGCCTTGCTTAATAGATTATTTTGTCCCTTCTCTGTACCTTCAAAATGCTATTCCAGGTTTTATTTATATATGCTCACTTCTCCTCTATCTTAAAACAACAACAAAAACACCCAAACCTAAAACACTTATTTTCTTAAAGTCTATGCTTCCAGCCAGCTTCTGCTGGATCTTTCTTTCCCCTTCATGAGTAATTTTGTTTCCATGGTAGCTGTTTCCACTTCCCTCTCCCCAACTCCTCCACAATCCATTGAAACCTGGCTTCCACCCTGACTCTTCTGAAACTGATCTCAGCAATAAACAATGACTTGCTTATTGCTAAATGTATTGGGCTCTCAGCTCTGAGCTGGCCAGAGGTGACAAATTTTGGTGAGCAGCCAGTAGATAGCAAATGGTCCATAAATAGGAGTTGATATCATTATGGTTGGGCCTAATTAATTTTTTAAAATGTTACTGCTAAATTTGATTTTTTTCCAACTGGAATTATCTTTACAAATCATCACTTTGACCATTTCAAACAATTGGAAAATTCAGTTAGGGGAAAAATTATTCACATTACTTATCATCCTACAGAAGTAATAAAAATATAAACCCCACAAAAACTGTTTGACTAAAATTTTCACCTTTCAATTAGCTGTTGGTTTCATTACACAGAAAGAGCTTCAAATGATGCAACTTGTCTTAGGGGAATGATAGGTTAAAGCATTTTTCTCAAAACCTCGTATGTTTCTTGTAGTACCCACGAATGGCTAGCAATCTTTAGTAGGACACAAAAAAGTTTAAGGGTCATTTATTAACCGGCATGTTTGATTTGTAGTATAGTAATTGCAAAGAATTAACTATGTATTAATGTTTCAATAACTCACAGTATAAAAAGCATACAGTGATGAACACATTCTTAAATCATATTTTTTGCCTTAGTGTAAAAGAGAATATGCTTTAATAGAAGGCAAGGTAATTGTCTTTCAGTCCCTTTTGAAAGGAGGAATATAATCTACAAATGAGATGCGATGCTAAATTTTGTTGTTTTCAGTTTGTTCTGTATATGTAGACCCTCTGAATTGGGAAAGCTAAGCTTTGCCATGTGTGCATTTGTGATAAGGTATGATCATGTTTAATCATTATTCACAAGCAATAAACCTCCTGCTCTGAAGAAGAAACACCTCAAGGCATATTTAAATTGTTATTAAACTAGTGTTCACCATACTATAATGCCAGGGGTGGGACTGCATGAACATGTCTGGGGTTAATTTATGGATAAACTTAACATAGCCTTTTCAATGAGAAGATTATGATGTCTATAGTGATCAATCTTACTTAGATCCCACATGAAACCTTAAAGATAAAATCCCAAATAAGAGGAATATAAATATGATTCCATCTACACTAATAAAAGGGAAATATGCAAATTGACCATACCTCTGCAATGCCCACCTGACAATCAGGAGTGAGTATGCAAATTAACCCAACAAAGATGGCGGCACCCAGTCCTCTCAGCCCTGCAGGAGTCCCCAGTCTTGTCAGCCCCATGGGGAGGAAGGGAGATGGCGGGCAGGCAGCAGGGCATGGGGGTTTCCTTAGCGTGGTGGCAGTGGCGGGGAAGCCCCCAGGCCTGGCAGACAGAGCCCAGACAGCAGGGCATAGGGGCTTCTTTAGCACAGTGGCTGAGGCAGGGAAGCCCCCACACCCGGCAGACAGAAAGAAAACAGCAGGGCATGGGGGCTTCATCTCCATGGCTGTGGCAAAGCCCCCAGGCCCTGCAGAGAGCAGAGAACCACAGGGAGTGGGCCTAAGCCATCAGTAGGACATTCCCTGATGGCTCCTGGATTGAAGAGTGTTCAGGTTGGGCTGAGGGACCCCCGTGCATTAATTTTGTGCACTGGGCCTCTAGTTTGTTTAATAAAAATAAATGATGTATTATTTTAATGAGTAGATAAAAGGAGACCAATAGCATGCCTATCTGAAAAGCTTACTCATAATCTGTCCTTCATCACACAGAGAAGCTCTAAAGAAAATAAAATGCAGTGTAAATGTAATCAGTCTTGATACACTGAAGTATTGAGTAAGAAAATTCAGAATGAAGAAGCATTTTAATTTATCATGAGGTACATCTATTTTTATAACATTTCTCTTATTTTGTTTCTTTGAGCCTTTTTTCATATAACTTAACTTAAATTCACTCAATTAGGTTACACTTAACTGCAGGATTAAAGACGATAAATGGCCAATCAAATAAGCATACAGTAGGAAGAAAGAAAGAAAGAGAGAAAGAAAGAAAAAAAGAAAGAAACCAATACTTAAAAACAAACACACAAAAAAACCCATATAGATTGCTTTGAAGAGCCTTTGGAAAATTTCTAAAAATGTTCATGCTTTGCTCTCAACATTGAGCTTAATTTGATTAGTTCTTTTCTTTAAAAGAATAGAGAATAGGGTTGGGATGAGAATGGGGGGATGAGGACAAATATGTTATACCTTAATCAATAAAGAAATTTTTTAAAAAAAGGACAAGAAAAATAAAGATTGCTTTAGGTAGTAAATAAATAAATAAATAAATAAATAAAAGAATAGAGAATAGCCTTAGCTGGTTTGGCTCAGTGGATGGACCATCAGACCAAGGACTGAAGGGTCCCAGGTTCATTTCTGGTCAAAGTCACATACTTTGGTTACAGGTTTACACCCTGGCCCAGATTGGGGTGCATGTGGGAGGCAACCAATCAATGTATCTCTTTCACATCGATGTTTCTTTCACTGTGTCTCTTCCCATCCCTTCCACTCTCTAAAAATCAATGAAAAAATATCCTCTGGTGATGATTTAAAAAAAAAAATAGGGAATCCATTCCATGGCACATATCTGACATATGGCACCATTTCTAGGTCAAGAACATACATTCTTATGTGACATTTATGTGATTCAGTCAAAGACAAGAGCCTCACTCAAGTCATTGTGTGCCAAGGGTTTTTGGAAGGGATACACACCCAGGAATCCAGAAACAGGAATATCAGCCAAGTCATCTTGGGAGCTTTGGAAGAGCTGAGCACGACAGCACAGGAGCTGAACATCTTCCTTACCTTTCATTCTCTTTCAGATAACTTGCAATTTTGCTTAGCAGCTACTGACAACTTAACTACGTTTGTTTTGCCAAATTTCTCTTCTGTACATCAACTGATGCATGAATCTTTTCTTATTCCTTTTCTCTCTTCCTCTCTCCTTTTCTTCTTATTTCCTTCCCTAGTTCTGTCACTTAGAGGTTATATAATAATGACTAAGTTACTTCTTTATGTCAGCTTCTTTTTTAATGTGAATAATATTATGTCCTGTATGGTTATTTTGATGGTTGATATCTGTAGTGCTAAGAATATTGCCTGTTACAAGAGTTGAAAAATGTGGTTTCTTGTTATTATTAATATTCTTTCTTTTTTGTTTTTCTTTCATGAAAACTATATAAATCTATTGTCATGAAAATATTAAATTGATATAATAGTATATAGACTAAATGCGCAAGTTCCTTTTCCTTACCTCCCACAAACCCTCTCCTTGGCAGAGATAACAATTTTCTGTGTATAATTTTAATTCCTTATCTAGATATCTATATGAACTTATGTAACAAATACCCATACACAAACATACCTATTTGTATTCACACATACATATATACATAATCATATTATTTACATAAGTGGGACTATATCATTTGTATTTTTTTTGCAACATCGATATATCTTAGATATATTTCCATGTTAAAATATTTAATTCTAGCACATACCTTTTAAATAATTAATTAAACTAATATATTTATTCATTACAAGGTATCATTCTAGGCAAGGGATTTGGTAATAACCACCAGATAAAGTCTTTGCTATAGATGGTTCTAGTGAAGGAGATAGATAATTAAAATTTGTAGCTCAATATTTAGTGTCCAAAACTGGTAAAGTCTATGAAGAAAAATGAAGAGGGTTGAAGTCAGGAAGGTCAGGAAAGAATTCTACGAGGGTAACATTTAAGCAGAGATCCTGGAGAGAATAAACCAGTGTTAAGAGACCATCTGGAGAAAGAATAAGACAAGTACAGGAATAAGCAACTGCAATCACCCTTGATTTCGAAATAGTAAGAGTCGGGGAGAGAGAGGAGATGAGTTCACAGAGGCAGGGTCAGATTACAGAGGCCTGTGAGTCATGGTAAGAATGTTGATTTTATTAACTATATTGAATCACTACCTTTTTTTTTTTTGTATAGTATGGATATAACATAGTTTATTTAATCTTCTTTTCTAGTAATAAAATATTTCAAGTATTTTTCTTGTAAAGCATTACAAAGACCATCCTTACCTCAACTTTGTGTGCATAGGAATGTTTCTGCAAGTTGTATTCTTGGAGCAGAATAACTGCAAGATGAGCACAATGTAAATGTTGATGGATGCTGTCAAATTGCCTTCCACATTAGCCTTAATTTATCTTCCCACCATAGTTTATGGAAATAACCATTTCTCCTTGTTCTTTTCAATACAAGACATTGACACTCTTTTTATGTTTAATAACCCAACGGGTAAAAAAATGATTTCTCTCTCTGTTTTGCTTTAGCTTGCATTTTCATAAGTATTAATAAAGCTGGGAAACACTTCATAGGTTTATAACCACTGTGATTTTGTTTCTCTTGTGAATAGCCTATTGATCAAATTTTTTTTTCAGGTTTAGAACTGGCTGCCTTTGAATCAAGTGTCCACCAGCAATAGAATTTAGTGCGTCTGGAGGATCGAAAATGTAGATCACTAAGGCTGCTTCTCAACCTGGGCTAGAAGCAGCACATGGCTACATATAAAGTACCAGAGGCCCGGTGCACAAATTGGTGCACAGGTGGGGTCCCTCCACCTGGCCGGTGATCGGGGCTGATCAGGGCCATCTCACCCAGTCCCAGTTGGGGCCAATCAGGGTTGGTGGCTGGGGACGGACCACGGGAGGGACCGCGGGAGGGTTCCAGGGCATGTCCAGCCTGTCTCACCCAGTCCTGATGGGCCGGACCTCAGCAGCAAGCTAACATACCGGTCGGAGCATCTTCCCCCTGGTGGTCAGTGCACATCATAGCGACCAATCAATCAAATTCTTAGTCAGACACTTAGCTTATTAGGCTTTTATATATATAGATTTTAACTCATGGCAAAGAATGTTCAGCATGCACTTTCCCTCCAGCCCCTGGTCTTGGAGACCTCATGTTCTTCCAACGCTCTGCTCACCCTCTTTAGCTGCCACACGAAGTAAATTGCATTGTGTGCATGGAAACCCTTTGCAGGCTCCATGGGTGTATATTTATTTTGCTGCAGTTCCAATGGGAACATTACCCCAACATAAGGAGAGACACCCTCATTATCAGGTAACACCATCATGGTAAGACCCCTGCTCAGCCTACTACAGCAGTTTTAAATAGGCCATGGGTCACCCTAGATGGTTTGGCTCAGGCAGGGGTCCTCAAACTATGGCCCGTGGGCCACATGCGGCCCGCCGAGGACATTTATCCAGCCCGCCGGGTGCCACTGCCTGTCCTGCTTAGCAGCCGACTCTTCCCGGGCCCGCAGTGTGCATAGGAATTTGTTCATATTTTTTTTTTAAACTATAGTCCGGCCCTCCAACGGTCTGAGGGACAGTGAACTGGCTCCCTGTTTAAAAAGTTTGAGGACCCCTGGGATAGGATAGAGCCTCGGCTTGCGGACTGAAGGGTCCTGGGTTTGATTTTGGTCAAGGGCACATTCCTGGGTTGTGGGCTCAATCCCCAGTAGGGGGTGTGTGGGAGGCAGCAGATTGATTCTCTCTCATCATTGATGTTTCTATCTCTCCCTCTGCCTTCCTCTCTGAAATCAATAAAAATATATTAACAAAAATAAAAATAAATAAGCCATGAAACAAATGTCACTGCTCTCCATCTATCCAGTCTCCTCACACCCTCTTTTGTCTTCGCACCCCCCTCCCCCAATTCTGCTGGGGTTTGTAAAATGGGGTCAGGATTTCTACTTCAACCAAGGGTGATGCTTCCTCATGGCCCTCCTTCTCTGCCCATCTCTGTCCCCAGTCCTGTGGGGTCTCTCCCTCCCTCCCATCCATCTAACTTGGTGGGCCCTGCTCTGCCCCTCCTCCTGCAACCTCCTGTCTGCAGCCTCCCCCTTTCTCCTCTGGGGCAGAGCTCCCCAAAGGCTCTGTGGGGTGCGGTGGGGCTGTGTGGGGTAAGCCCAGGCAGGGCCTCAGAGGAGAGCTGGGGTGACAGATCACTGGGAGGAGGAGGGAGGGACGTGGAGCCTGTCCCATGGAGAGGCACCTGGCTCCTCGGCTGCACCCACCCAGCAGCTTTTCTAGGCCCCTGTGCAGCTGGTGTCCTCCTCCCCTCGCTGCCTCCTGCTTCCTTTCAAGTTTTGGTCTCGGTTTCTCCGACTCAGCCCCACCCCACTCTGCTGCACCCCTGGCCCATCCCCCTGTAATGATGCCACCCACTCTCCTGGAGTAGTTAGTGAAACTTAACAAATAAAAAGAAGCAGTTCTGAAGATTATAAATTGTGCACTGAGAACACCACAGGCTGTGGAGGGCTGTGCAGTCCATGGCTGTAGGATCACATATAGCAGGCTCCGGCGCTCCCCCCGCCCCCCCCCCCCCCGCCCCCGGCCCGCCTGGGGCTCAGACCAAACCCTGGGAGCTTCCTAATGGCTCTCACCTCACACTTCACTTTCCAGTCCAGCCCACCAGCGCCCACAGCAAGCTAACCTACCCATCGGAGCGTCTGCCCCCTGGTGGTCAGCGCGCATCATAGTGACTGGTCGAGTGGTCCAACTCCCAGCCGAACTCCTGGTTGACGGGACAATTTACGTATTAGGCTTTTATTATATAGGATAGGGTGGGGCAAAGGTAGGTTTATAGTTGTTCATATGAAAAACAATATAAAAATTAATAAATAATAATATAAGAATAAACTGTGTTTCATCTACTCACAATTATAAACCTACTTTGCCTCACCCTGTGTATGGGTGAAAGAGTTACCCTGATTAATGCCCCGAACTCCTTGTTTTCTTTAATATTTGTTAAATGAGTGAAATTAGGGATGAATGAAACAACATGCACTATAAACAAAGCTCTATTTTAGATGTTATAAGGGATGAAAGTTACATGATAGCATCACTGTCCTCAAGATACTTGTAATCACATAAGAAGAGATGGCAAGTACAAAGGTGATTGTAATTCAGAACGGAATGTAAATTATCCAAGAATGTCACAAACCAAATGTAAAGTAATTCTGAGCAAAAAATAAGTCACATTCCACTGTAAACTCTACTAAGTTTGGTGCCCTGGATTTTGAATAAGTGTAGAATTTTTTTAAGTTGCTATATAAAAAATAATTTTAAGTTGATATATATGATATAAAAAACTACAAAGACAGAAGTAGAAATCACCTATAGTCCCACTACCGATAGAAAAACATGTGGTTTTGTTTTGAGCTTATGACTCAATATTTTTAGGCAATCCCACCAGACATTTGTTTATGCATATGTGTATGTGTGTTTGTGTTTATATGAATATATGTAAGTAGTTTTACACAAAATTTACATCTTGCTTTTTATGGGTAAGGGCCTTGTCAGTATTTGATTCATTGGCTAACGCAGGTATTCGGTAAATATTTGTTGCATGAATGGATGTTCTACAACTTGCTTTATGTTAATAAAAATACGTCTAATTAGTCATGTCTATAAAATGTATGGTATTACATTACTTGCATAAATTACTTAACTAGGCTCCTATGGATAAACTTTTAGGTTTATTTTCAGATCTACTTAATTTTAAACAACACGGATAAAAACAATCTTGGACTAAATCTATTTTATGTTCATGTGATTATCACATTAGAGGAAATTTTAAAAATGAGTTTTCTGTCAAAAGATTCAAGTGTATTTTAGAAGACTATGATGTATATAGCCACACTGTCCTCCTGCATGGAAATGTGAGTGGAATTCTCACCAATAGGATATAGCAGCACATATTTCCACACACTAGTCAAAGCCAAGTTTTGTTTTTTTGATGTAGGCAGAAATTAGAAATTCTAGTTGTTTTTTATTGCATGTTGTATGGAGAAAGGTAGTGGGGAGTGTATGTATTTTAAAGAAACATTATTTAATATTATCTTCATTTCATCTGGCTTAGAGAACCAGAACTCCTTAGTTGTTTTTTTATTAATGTTTGTTAAATATTCATCAAATATGTTTTAATAATTTATACTATTAGAAGCTATAGGCTGGTTCAATGTTCCTCAAATAAGAATCAGAAATAGACATCCAGATTCATATGTATCTTCTTATATTACATAATAATCAGGAATTGGCATTTGAATTTTTCTTTCTTTATTGTGAAAACTGTGAGGCTATGCTGAGTTTTATAACTTCCTAGTAAGCTACTAAACTACATAAGTAGTTTAACCATTTACTGCAGTTTAACTGTAATCATGTGTCAATTTTCAGTATTTCAGAAGATTTTCTGTGGATGGTTGTGCCAGTTACTAAGCAATTTCTCAACTCCAAACCAGCTTCTGTAATTTCCTTGTGAGGCTGAAGCTGGGGCTCTGCAAATCTTTATCTGTTTTGCCAGCTGACTCCCTGTTCCACGCTACCAGTAGGGGGCAGGATAGGGAGACTGTAAGGTTGAAGGAGAAAGAAGGAACTTTCCCTTTTCTGTTTACTCTCTGTTGGCTTCTTCAGGGCTTACAGATCCCAGGAGCTCACCTTGGCAATACTTCTTTACCCAGTAGAAACAGTTTTTCCCTATATAGTAACCGCTGAATTTAGTTTGCAGTTTTTTCAACACATGAGGAATAAGCCTCATTATGCCATCCTTAGTCATCAGCATCGGCCAACAGTCTCCCATCCTCTGAGGTCAACCCCTGGGCAGGTCTCTCCTCCAAGCTCAGAGATACCAGGCCCCTTGAGCAGCTGAACCAGTACCCTCTCCTCGAAAGCCTGAGTTTCAGCTCTGCAGCAACCCTCCTCTAAGTTTCTAAATTTTAATAATTCCAACCTTTTCTATTTTGTCTTGCAGGCACAAGGATAGTGTCTGCATCCTGCAGTTGCTGCTTCTGTGCATGTTAGAATTCTCTTTTTATTTTTCAGGTACCTAGTTCATAAGTTTATGCGTAGTTGACAATTCTTTACATTAAATTCTCCCTGTTCAATTATAACCTGATGAACAAAAAGACAGATACAGAGCCAGTAAAGCATCAAACAGACTATCAAATTACAGCGGGAAGGCTGGGCATTGTTGGGGAGGTGGGGCAAAGAGATCAACCAAAGGACTTGTATGCATGCATATAAGCATAACCAATGGACACAAGACACTGGGGGGCGGGGGGTGGGATGAGGACATGCCACAAGGGGTAGGGGAGGCTGGGGGAAGATCAATGGGGAAAAAAAAAAGGAGATATATGTACTAATATATGTAATACTTTAAACAATAAAAAAAAATTCTCCGTGTTCAATAACTGGTTTGTTTTCTGTTCCCTTACTGGACGCTGATAGAGACAGTGGTCACAGAAAACAGCAGAACTTTTGTACTGAGTATATAATGAAATCAAGTTTTGTATCTTTTAAGAAATAATGTAATTTATTTAAAGTCACCCAATATATATGTGACTCCTTGAAGAGTTTCATGAAGCCAACGGGATGAAGAAGATCAAAGGATGAAACCAATTCTTAATAAGTGTGGTTTAAAAAATGTGCCCAAACAGCGTTGCTTTCACCAGATACACTCTGGATGCCTCTTCATATTTCCCCTCCAATGTCATAAAGTCACATCTCTAAGAAGCAGCAGGATGATTTGTATTATGGGATCTGGCTAATAATGGGCTGTTTGCAGAGTTGGGGTGTCTTAGTAACCTGATGTTCTTCTGGAAGCTGCAATTGCCTATCCTATCTAATAAAAGAGTAATATGCAAACCATCACTCCGCTACACCCACCAGCCACGCCCACCAGCCAATCAGGAGGGAATATGCAAATAAACCCAACCAAGATGGCTACAGCCACAGAGAGCAGGAGGGAGGCTTGGGTTTCCCCGGCAATGGAGGAAGCCAAGCTTTCTGCCTGCCCTTGCCGGCCTAGGCCCCCAACCAAGGCTACAAAGTTTCAATGATAGAAGATACATAAATCCAAACAGAAATGGCGGCAGCCACAGAGCTGGAAAGAGCAGGAGGCTAGGGTTGCCCACAGCAATGGAGGAAGCTAAGCTTTCCACACACCCTGGCCGGCCCAGGCCTCTGCTTAAGGCTACAAAGTTTCAATTATAGAAGATACATAAATCCCAACAGAAATGGCTGCCACCAGGGAGCAAGCAGAAGGCTTGGCTCTGCTCCAGGCTACAAAGTTTCAATTGCAGAAGATAAATAAACGCCAGATACCAGGGCCTCCGCTTGGGTCACCAGGGTGCGTGGCCGGCCTGCAAACCACCACAGGCCCCTCGCCCAGGCTGCCCCACGCCCCAAGGGAACCCCCACCCTGATCCAGGACACCCTTCAGGGCAAACCAGCTGGCCCCCACCCGTGCACCAGGCCTCTATTCTATCTAATAAAAGAGTAATATGCAGATTGACCATCACTCCAACACACAAGATGGCTGCCCCCATGTGGTCAAAGATCCTGGCCCCATGTGGACACAAGATGGCCACCACAAGATGGCCAGCAAGGGAGGGCAGCCGGGAGGGACCAGGCCTGCAAGGGAGGGCAGTTGGGGGCTATCAAGCCTGCAGGGGAGGGCAGTTAGGGGTGACCAAGCTGGCAGAGGAGGGAAGTTGGGGGCAACCAGGCCTGCAGGGGAGGGCAGTTAGGGGTGACCAGGCCTGCAGGGGAGGGCAGTTAGGGGTGACCAGGCCTGCAGGGGAGGGCAGTTAGGGGCACACAGGCTGGCAGGGGAGCAGTTAGGCATCAATCAGGCTGGCAGGGAAGTGGTTAGGGGGTGATCAGGCTGGCAGGCAGAAGCAGTTAGGGGCAATCAGAAAGGCAGGCAGGTGAGCAGTTGGGAGCCAGCAGTCCTGGATTGTGAGAGGGATGTCCCGATGGGCCTAAACGGGCAGTTGGACATCCCTCCAGGGTCCCAGATTGGAGAGGGTGCAGGCTGGGCTGAGGGACACCCAACCCTGTGCACGAATTTAGTGCACCAGGCCTCTAGTAGAGAATAAGTGTAGACACTCTTATTTGGGGGAAATTTAGGGAAATGGCATGGAGGTGCACCTTTGGAAATGGCCATGCATGCAAGCTGTAGTGAGAGCAAGACTGAAGGATTTGCAGCATTGAGATAAAACCCCTGTATGCAGTGACTGCGGTCATGACAGATTCTTCTCTTTTGATCCTCACTTTCTATAAAATGTTATGGTTCTACAATTTTAAGCCATCCATTAAAGCCTAAATACATTAAACAGGCTTAAGAGCCAAGATCAGGGGTGGGCAAACTTTTTGACTCAAGGGCCACAATGGGTTCTTAAACTGGACCGGAGGGCCAGAACAAAAGCATGGATGGAGTGTTTGCGTGAACTAATATAAATTCAAAGTAAAGGAGCGGAGGGGAGAGCAAGAGAACCCTCCGCTCTTTCGGCTCCGCAGGCCGGATAGAACAGCCGAATGGGCCGGATCCGGCCCGCGGGCCGTGGTTTGCCCATGGCTGGCCAAGATCATAGATATTCTGAAAATTAAGGTGATTGGAGATTGTTTTAAACTGTATTCTAGTGAAACAAATTAGTTGATCAGTTTATAGCTACAATTCATTTTGTGCAATTAGCTCAAGGCTGTATCAATTCAATTGTAACCACCTAAAATCAAACCCAATCAGGTTTCCTAAATTATTTATTATTTTGAATATAATTCAATCTGGTTTTGAAAAAGAAGTGTCTCAAATATTTTAAGTGTATTTTTCTGTTTTATAAATGTAGCATCAAGTACAATGTTGCTACAGTAAGCTTTTTAGTACATTTAAATTTTCCATATGAGGTAGATTTTAGGATTTTAAGGATAATTATATCAATTGCAGATAATTAATTTTGTTTTCTTCCTAATTATTTTCCAGTTACTTCTTCAAGTTTAGTACCTCCAATGAGAAGTTGAATCAAAATGGTGAGAGTGAGCATACTTATCTCATTCCTGATTTTATAGGAAATATTTTTAAAGTTTCACTTTTGAATATGCTGTTTTCTATAGTCTTTTGATAAATAGCCTATATACATGTATATCTATCAGAATTTAGAGTTGGAATAATAAATAACTCTAGCTATGACAAGGAAAAAGAAAACCTAATAGGTACTTGAACAATTGTTGGAAAAGCTGAAAGACAGGATTGGGGTAGAGGGAGGGCTGATGCTTAAATTTTGTTTCAAGGTTACCCTCCACAGGTGTCATCAGCGTTGAGTAAATCTGCAGCTATTGCTGTCACTGTCACTGCTACCATTGCCACAGCTGCCTCACCTCATGAATCTGGTACCAAAAGAGGAAAATAATGAGTAATAATCAACAATTCCAATTGGTTCTTGCTTGTCATCCACCTCTGCCAAGGAAAGATGTCTTCTGCTCTTATATCAGTCAGGATGTAAAACCACAGTAGTTATTTGAACAGATATAACTTAATAGAAAGATTTTAAAGCTAAGCAGAAAGTTGTTAACAATGTAATTCAAAAGGGGAAAAAACTAAAAATATAAGTTATGGAAACAGCAATTGCAGGAAGCAGTGACCACCCCTAGACTTAGGTAAACAAAGAAGGGGTTGGTGTTACAGTCATGCCCTGCTTAATGACAGGGACACATTCCAAGAAATGCATTGTTAGGTGACTTCATTGTGTGAGCATCACAGAGTATATTTACAGAAACCTAGATAGTATCGCCTACTATACACCTAGGCTACATGGTATAGCCTATTGCCTCCTAGGCTGCAAACCTATACAGCATGTTATTGTACTGAACACTGTAGGCAATTTTAACACAATAGAAAGTATTTGTGTATCTAAACATACCTTGACATATAACAGTTATAGTCCAAATATAAAAGATAAAAAATGGTGCACCTGTATGGGGCACTTACCATAAATGGAGCTTGCAGGACTGGAAGTTGCTTTGGGTGAGTCAGTGAGTGAGTGGTGAGTTAATGTGAAGACCTATGACATTATTGTATACCACTGTGGACTTCATAAACACAGTACACTTAAGGCTACACTAAATTTGTAAAACAACACAAAATTAAATCAAGCACAAACGAAAATTATACAATCAAAAGACATGGTAAACATGAGATGCACAAGGCTACTGCCTTCTTAACATGACATAGTTTTACAGCAAACTTTTTTATATAAGTAGAAAGAATACACTCTAAAATAACAATTAAAAGTATAGCAAAATAGATAAATTAGTATATAGTCATTTATCATCACCATCAATTACTATGTGCTATCCTTTATAGAAATGGCAGTGCAGTAGGTTTGCTTACACCAGTATCTCCACAGACAGGTGAGTAATGCATTGTGATGGCTACAACATTATGATGGCTATCATGTCACTTGGCAATAGGAATTTTTCAGCTCCATTATAATATTGTGAGACCATCATTGTATATGTGGCCTGCAGTTGACTGAAGCATGGCTATGTGGTGTGCTTCTGTACTCAAATTTTAAAGCTTTAAGGAAGAGAATTGTGAGTGTAAATTTCAGACATTGAAAGAAATGGAGCTGGTTGACTAGTGCCTGGAGTTTCTGTGGAGGATGTAATGTGGCTATTTCTGCAATTTTTTTTGGCGGAAACCCAAACAAGATGCAACTGCAGGTGAAGAAAGGACAGCCTCAGCTGGGTTGTAAGAGCAGTACCAGGTGACTGTGTAGGAAAGAGGCAATATAGCAGGTCTGATGTTACTTTTTGAAGGGCTTGCTTGTGAGACTGGTACGTGAAAACTGGACTTTGGAATTTCCTCTATATTACTAAATAATAAAGCTGTTTTGTGTGCTTTAGACACTAAACGCTAATGTACCAGCTTACCTAGACTGTTTGTTCAAATGATGTAATTATAGTAAACTAGAGGCCTAGTGCACAAATTTGTGCACAGTTGGGGTCCCCAGGGGGTGGGGGATGGGGGTGAGACACAACTGGCCCTCAGGGTAGGTGGTGGGATGCCCTTTCTGGCCTAGGATCCAGATCTGTCCTGCTGACATTCACGCAGATTGTCGGGAGCCACCTGGCAGCCACTTTTATATAGTTTCTTCCTTGCAGAGCGTCTAGGGAGGGGAAGCAGCTGCGGTGCCTGAGGCCAACTTCCAGGAGGCTGGTGGCACTGTCAGGATCCTGCCAGAGGTGCTGGTCCGTCGGTGCCTGTCCTGTTCTTTGGAGATTGGACCGCAGGACTACTGAGGGAGTGAGTGGCTGCTGGCAGGCTGGTGGACTGTTGGAATGGGTCTTACCAGGAGGCAGCTCCTGCATTGAGTGTCTGCCCCCTGGTGGTCAGTGCAAGTCATAGTGATCGGTCGTTCTGGTCATTCCACTCATTTGGTCGCTTAGGCTTATATATACATAGATACCTGCTTTTATTCTGGGAATCTGGAACTCTGGAAATGATGGCTTGTTAGTGTCAATGTGACCAGTCCCCAGTGAAACCCTGGACTTAGAGTGACATAAGACATACCTCATTTTTGTCTCTCACCTCAACAGCAAAAATTCAGCATCATTCCATAGGTAAAAGGGGCTTTGTGGAAGCTATGGGATCCAGCACCATACACTAAGGGACCTGGGAGGAGTCCTGTCCATCCCTGCATTTCACAATAAGCAGACAGACTTTGTTCCTGGCTGTGCATCCTCTGGTGATGTGTGAGCCAGCTTCAGCCCCTTTGGTCATGGTTCAGGTGCCCCTGGAAAACACTGTCTTACACAATCATTCACATACAAGAGAGACTTTGTGGAAGTCCAGGTTTCCAGAAGAGACATTCCAGAACACTGTTGGAGCAAGAAAATACAAGTCTGGACATATAGAAGTGGGTAATAGAAACAATTTGACTTTATCCACATCTCCCCTCCTACAACGTGGCACAGTTCAAGGCCATGATAGATATTCTTGGCTGTGATTTTTCCCGTGGGGAAAGACAGAACATGTGAGAGTGCACCAGCTTCCCCAGCCATGTGGAATACTACCAAAGGGGTTAATTTCTTTCTTGTCCCATGGATATTATTGAATCATGGCCTACACGACCAGGGTATAAGAAAAAGCTGGGAAAACAGCAGATAGGACTCTTAGAGGGCATTATAAGAATGAGAATCTTACTAATTGCATTATGACTCCATCAGGAAGCCCACTCATGAACTTAATTCACCCACAAATTCTTTGAAATGAGACCATAAAACGTGAAAATATGTAACACACCAGTAAAGGTAAGTACATAGTCAAATTCAGAATACTCTAATGCTATATGTTGAAATTAGAGGCCTGGTGCACGAAATTTGTGCACGGGGTGTCCCTCAGCCAGACTTGCACCCTCTCCAATCCGGGAGCCCTCAGGGGATGTCCTACTGATGGTTTAGGTCTGCTCCCCATGGTTCTCTGCTCTCTGTGGGGCCTGCCTGCTCCACACCGTGGGGACTCCCAAGCAGGCCATGCTGGGTGCTGTCTGCGGCCATGCTTACCTGCTCCCCGGTTGCCATGGCGACTGCCAGGCAGGCTATGCTGGGTGCTGCCTGTGGGCTGGGATTGCTTGCTTCTGGGTCTCTGAGGTGACAGCCAAGCAGGCTGTCCTGGGAGCTGCCTCCTCCCTGCTGTCAGAGGTGATGAGGTTAATTTGCATACTCCTCCTGATTGGCTGGTGAGCGTAGCAGAGGTAAGGTCAATTTACATGTTTCTCTTTTATTATATAGGATGTTAAACAGTTATCTCTATAATAAATGTTATTAAAGGGTAAGAGTATTAAAAATAACTATAGCTATAACAGTTTGTTAGTGAATATATAATATAAAAAGAGGTAAATTTTTACATCAAAAACATAAAAGAGTTTTTGTATACAAGTAAAATTAAGTTACTAGCAAAATAGACCATTATTTTTATTAAATATTATATGAAAGCTTCATGATAACCACAAAGCAAAATCTACAATAGATTCAAAAGAGAAATAAGGAAATCAAAACATACATCAATGTGGAAATGTAGACTGGTGTAGCCACTGTGGAAAACAGTGGAGTTTCCTAAAAAAAAAAAAAGGAACTGCTGTTTGACTCAGTGATCCCACTTCTAGGAATATATGCAGAAAGAATATATGCACCCTATGTTCATAAAAGCACTATTTACAATAGCTATGATCTGGAAATAGTTCAAGTGCCCATCAGTAGATGAATGGATAAAAAAGCTGTGGTACATTTGCACCATGGAATATTATGCAGCAGTAAAAATAAAGAATCTCTTACCCTTTGAGACAGCATGGAGGGACCTGGAAAGTATTATGCTAAGTGAAACAAGCCAGTCAGAGAAAGACAAGCATCATATGACCTCACTTATATGTGGAATTAATGAACAAAATAAACTAACAAACAAAATAGTTCCAAGTCCCCATAACTTTGGACCATAAAAGCCAGTGGGGATTGTGGCTGAGTGACCTGGAGGCTTCTGGAGTCCCAGACAGTTCTTCTTGAAGGGTCAGAACACAAACTTACATGGTCCTGCTTCCTCTGACTTCCAGAGCCAGGCAGCTTTTGGGGATCCAGGTACATACACAGAGGAACCAGATTGTCTGGCATTGGGGCAGGAACTTGGGGGCAACTTTCTCCCAGATGGGGGTGCTCCCAGGGGTCATTGTTCCTGTGCTGGAACCAACCCCCTTCACAGAGCTGACTGGAAGCCATATATGAGTTTCCATCAGCATGGCCACACTATTTGCTCCATCTGATGAGACCCTGACCCATCCAGTTTGTAGCCTCACCCACGCTATTTGCAGCAGCTTTTCCATATGAGATGGCCTGGCCTTTCTCAGTATTCAGACTTTCTTAAAATCAAATAAGCAGCATTTACATCAGTGTGCCTCAAACCTATCAGTAAGAGACATAAGACCTAGCACTAGCACCAGCTTGCCTTGCTTCATAGCTGGGCCTCACTTGGGCACTTCCAAGCCAAATACAAGTAGCAGCCATCTGCAGATCTCTGAAGCTTATTCTGGGTGGACTTTGGCAGTGGTTGACTTTGTATCTCCCCAGAGGCCCCAAAGTCAATACACCAGGTGGACAACTTCAAAGAATACCAGATTACAATTCTTCACATCCACAAGTGATACATGCATGAGGCAGACTCACTGAGCACCAAAGCCCCACTGGGGAGGCTGAGCCACTTGAGTCTTACAGACACCTACTACACAAGGCCACTCTACCAATTCCAGGAGACATAGCAGCTTTATCTAATACATAGAAACAAACACAGGGAAGCAGCCAAAATGTGTAGACAAAGAAATATTTCACAAACGAGAGAAATGGAAGCAAGCAAACAATTGGATACATAGTTCAAAACAATGGTTATAACTTTACTCAAGGATCTTAATGAGAATTTCAAAGACATGGTAAAAGACTAGTCATTTAAGCATACACTAACTGAAATAAAGAATAGTTTATAAGAATTCCACAGTAGAGTAGAGGATTCCAAGAATCAAATAAACAATTTGGACTATGAGGAAACAAACAAACAAACAAACAAACAAAAAAACACCTAATAAGAAGAGCATAAAATTAAAAAAAAAAAAAAAACGATAATGTAAGGAGCCTCTGGGACAACTTCAAGCATACCAACATTCACATTATAGGAATGCCAGAAGGAGAAGAGAGAGAGCAAGATATGGAAAAATTATTTGAAGAAATAACAACAGAAACTTCTCCTACCTGGTGAAAAAAATAGACTTACAAGAGAGTCCCAAACAAAAGGAACTCAAGAGGCCCACACCAAGACACTCATAATTAAAATGCCGAGGAGTAAAGATAAAGAGAGAATCTTAAAAGCATCAAGAGCAAAGCAGTTAGTTACCTACAAGGGAACACCCATACAACTGTCAGTTGATTTCTCAACAGAAACTTTATAGGCCTGAAGGGAGTGGCAAGAAATATTTGAAGTGATGACTAGCAAGGACCCACAACTAAGATTACCCAGTAAAGCTATCATTTAGAATTAAAAGGCAGATAAAGAGCTGCACAGATCTGAAAAAGCTACAGGAATTCATTACCACCAAACCAGCATTACATGAAATGTTGAAGGTTATTCTTTAAGAAGATGGAGAAAAAAATATAAAAAATATGAACAATAAAATAGCAATAAGTACATATTTAGCAATAATTGAATCTAAAAATCAAAATAAATTAACAAGAAATCTAATGAACAAAATAAATTGATGAATAAAATAGAATCAGAAGCCTGGAAACATGGAACAGACTGATGAATATAAGGGAGAAGGGAGCAAAGGGGCGTGAATAGATAACCAAAGATCTTATATGCATATATACATTACCCATGGACACAGACAATGGTGGGGTGAAGGCCTGGGGAGTGGATGAGAGTGGGGAGGAGAGGTGTCAATGGGGAAACAAAAAAAGGAGACATCTGTAATACTTTCAACAATAAATACACATTTTTTTATAAATCATACATCTATGCATTAATTAATTAATTCACCAAGGAAGGTAGCAAGACAGGAAGAAAGAAATAAGGAAACTACAAAACAGCCAGAAAACAATGAATAAGATGGCACTAGTAAGTCATTAGCTGTCAATAATCCTATGAATGTAAATGAATTGAATTCCTTAATTAAAAGGCTGAATGGATTAAAAAAAAACACTCAACAAAATTTTGATAACCGGAATGGTGAGCCAGGGTTTTTTCCCAGGATCGTGTCTCACAACACCAAAGAATGAGTTATGCGGACCAGAAGATTTAAGCAAAAGTGTGGAAAATTTATTATAAGCAGATTCAGACTTCCCATAAGGGGAGGGGGACCCAATAATGGGCTGCCCGTTAAAGCCTTGTAGTCCAGGGGTATATATTTGCTATAAGCCTGCTCTATGTCTACCTGTGTCGTCACCTGATTGATTCCCTCAGTTGTTTTTGCCCAGCAAAGGACCTGAACTTTCCCTGTTTCTATGTGTTCTTTCTCTGTTCCTATGCTGAACTTCCTCTGTTTCTATGTGTTTGTACATCTTGTTTCTATGGGCCTTCCCTTGTTTTTCCATGCCTCCTGCTTTGTGTCCAGAAACATTTTATTATTTCTGCTTGGTTGGTTCCTGTGATTAGGCTTGCTCAAACTGCCATGTTTCCCCCTGCCTATGTGTCATCTGCCTTTGTTTTCCACTGGATCCTTGCCCGATCTGCCTGCATTTGAAGTTAACCCTCTCAACTTGATTACTTGCTACCTGTGAGACTCACTTAAGCTTTAAGAACACACATAAGCGCAAAGTGAAGAGATGGCAAAAGATATTCCATACAAATTGTGGGAACCATAACCAGATTATGTTGGATGCTCAAGGCCAATTTGCCATATGCAGATGCAAAAGCAAGGACACAGTGATTGTACTGTATGCAAAGCACAGGCATGCCTTTCTGTAGCCCAAGTATTGATGTCACTATTTGGCAAGAAGCCTCTTTTGTCTAAGTTTGTATAAAGATGTGTTACTGACCAGCCGAGGCTAGGCTGCTTTCATGTAAAGGGGCTGCTGTGAGTACAATGGCTTCCTGCTTTATGGGACTGCTTTGTCTGGTGGCTCCTTATTAGCAATGGCTGCCTGGTCTACAATAAAGACTCTCTTATATGCCTATGACTGCTCATATTGTCTTCTCCACCCAATAACTGGCATCCAAGGAGGTCCAGTCCCTGGCAGGGGGACTCGGACCCAACACAAGTATAAACCAAAAGAGAATAGGGGCAGCTATATTTACATCAGAAAAAAATAGACGTTAAACCAAAAATGGTAACAAGTGACAAAGAAGGTCATTATATAATGAAATTCGTGCACTGGGGGCGGGGGGGTCCCTCAGCCCAACCTGCCCCCTCTCACATACTGGGAGCCCTCAGGGGATGTGCTACTGACAGCTTAGGCACGCTCCCCATGGGGTGTGGGCCTAAGCTGCAGTCTGGCCTCCCTTTGTGGGAGGCGACTGGGCTGATCAGGGTAAGGCACCAGCCCCATCACCCTGCTGCTGCAGCCACTGCCAGTCACCACAGCCACCAAGGTGTTTTCATCAACACTGACTCCAGTCCCTTCACCATGAAAAAATGACAACTTTCTTTAGGCATTTTCAAGATGTGTCTTTCATAGGATATGACATTTCTTTCTTTCTTTTTTTTTTTTTTATCCTCACCTGAGGATATGTTTCCATTGACTTTTAGAGAATGCGGAAGAGAAAGGGAAAGACAGAGAGAAACATCAATGTGAGAGGGACACTTTGATTGGCTGCCTCCTGCATGAGCCCTGACCTGGGCCCCGGCCAGGGAGGTGCCTGCAACCTAGGTACATGGCCTTGATCAGAATTGAACCCAGACCCTGCGGTCAGCAGGCCAAGGCATTATCCACTGAGCCAAACCAGCTAGGGCAGGATATGACATTTCTTTGCCCTCCAGCAGCGGACCTTCGTTTTTTTCTCCAGAAGTGTGGTGGAAAAACCCTAGATCACCTTTTTGGATTCTTATTACCCAAGTTACTAAGAATATTACCAGTGGCATACAGGAAACTTAGCCAATGAGCAGTCAGATAAGGTGTTTCCTCTGTAGTTCATACCAATCATCGACTGGGCCCTGCCCAGGCCTAAATCCTCTGGCTGAAGCTTTAGGCCTGGGCAGGGGACCCCCAGCTTTCTCCATTCGCCAGCTCCTTCCCAGCCCAGGCCTAAAGCCTCGGGCCCTGGGCAGGGGACCCCAAGCTCCCTCCAATCGTCGGCTCTGACCCTGCCCAGGCCTAAAGCCTCTGGCTGAAGCTTTAGGCCTGGGCAGGGGACCTCCAGCTCCCTCCAATCGCTAGCTCCAACCCTTCCCAGGCCTGCTCAGGCTGAAAGGGGACCCCCAGCTCCCTCCGATCGCCAGCTCCACCCCTGCCCCCTTGGCTCTGATCGCAGGCTTGGCCCTGCCCAGGAGCCCCCTGACTCAGACCCTTCCAAGGCTGCTCAGGGTCCACGTGGGGCCTACCTCAGAGTGACCTGGGTGCCAAGATGTTCCCGGGACCCAGGCGCTGGGCGCCTATGTATGCAAATTAACCGCCATCTTTGTTGGGTTAATTTGCATACTCACTCTGATTGGCTATGGACATAGCGGAGGTATGGTCAATTTACATGTTTGTCTATTATTAGATAAGATAAAGGGGGCAATTCATTAAGAGGATATAACAAACATAAATATTAATGCAACTAACATTGGCTCATTTAAGTACTAACAGATATAAATATTAACAGATATGAAGGGAGAAATATAGAATACTACAATAATATGAAGGGACATTAGTACACCACTTTCAACATTGGCTGGATCATTCAGACAGAAATACAAATAAATGTTGGACTTAAAGCTAACTTTAGACCAATGGACCTAACAGGAATATGAAGAACATTCCAAGCAGTAGCAGAAGCAGCATATACAGTCTTCTCAAGTACATGCAGATTATCCTTCAGGATAGAACAGATTCTGGGGTTCTATTCATTTTTCTTCTGTTCTTCAAAGCAAATAATTTATATTGATCTATTTTCAGGGTTACTGATTCTTTCTTCTGCCATGTCTAATTTGCTGTTGAGTCTATCTAGAAAAGCTTCTTATTTTAATAACTATAATTTTCAGCTCTAGATTTTCTTTTAGATTTTGTTAATTCATTGATATAAATTTTTTCAATTCTTTAAGCATATTTTCAATTTTTGAACATATTTATAATAGCTACTTTGAAATCAATTTGTTTCATCAACTTCTTTTCTTGAGTACATACATACTTCCCTATTTTTTATATTGATTAATTCAGGGTTAAAATATGCATGTTATAGAAAATACATTGTAGCTACTCCAGATTCATCATATTCTTCTGAAGATTGGGTTTTTATTCTACTACTAGAGGCCTGTTGCATGAAATTCATGCATGAGGTGGGGGTCCCTTAGCCAGGCCTGCACCCTTTCCAATCCGGGACCCATCAGGGGATGTCCAACTGCCTCTCGCAATCCAGGACTGCTGGATTCTAACCACTTGCCTGCATGCCTGCCTGATTGCCCCTAACCCCTCTGCCTGCCTGCCTGATTGCCCCTAACTGCTCCCCTGCTGGCCTGATCGCCCCTAACAGCCTCTGCCTCACCCCACACCTGGGACCCAGGATTCCCTCCTCCAGCCAGTTGCAAGCACCTAGGACCCAGGCTTCTCTCCTTCTGGCCAGCCGCAGGCACCCAGGACCCAGTTGGCTTTGCCTGGGCCAGCTGCAGCCACAGAGGACCATGGGCAGGTGGCTTTGGCCGGGCTGCAGCCATAGGCACTTGCACCCAGGACCATGGGGCAGGTGGCTTGTCCCTCTCCCAGGCCGCAGGCACAGGTGTAGGAGCAGCAGCTGGCAATGAGGACCACGGGATGGGCAGCTTGTCCCTCTCCCGGGCCGCAAACACAGTCGCTGGTGCCCAGGACCACAGGAAGGGCAGCTTGTCCCTCTCCCAGGCCGCAGGTGCAGATGCAGCTGCTGATGCCTGGGACCGCAGGGTGGGTGGCTTGTCCCTCTCCTGGGCTGCAACCTGGCTGGTCCCCATTCCTCTCTCATGAGCTCATTTGTGCCTGGCTGGTCCCCATTCCATTCTCACCAGTATTGAGTGTCCGAGCTGTTACGGCGTGACGGCGTGAGGGCATGATGACCATTTGCATGTTAGGTCTTTAGTTGACTGGAATCAATCTGCAAAATTTGCATATTTTCCATCCCCCATGATACACAGCTGCTTATCTATCTACTAGTACCCATTCTTATGCCTTCCCCCTGCTGCTTTTTTCACCACATCCCTGCCGATTCCTCCTATGTCTGCCAAATTTGGGCAGACATGAGGGTCAAGATAGAAGCTAGATACCTTTCCGTTATTTTTCTAATTTTTAGCTGTTCTTCCAGGTTTGTCTTAACTTAGACACTTCAGACTTTTTGCCATCCAGTTGCACATGGTTGGAGAATGCATTCAGTAAAGAAAAGCATCAGTCACAAGTCTAGATACACACCATTCTATCTTTAAATACTAGATTACCACTGTTTCTGCCTGCTCTTCCACAATACTTCTGATTTTCATAATTTTGGCAAGGATTTGGCAGTTTATGCTCCAAATTATCACTCCTTCCCACATATTCACATTACTCTCTTCCCCTACTTGCTTCCTTAATTAAGCATCATGGAATTTTATACCTAGAAAGTATCTTAGAAAGAGTGGAATCAATTCACTTTATGTTGAAGCACCAGAAGCCTCAAAAAGTGAGATGAGTGGTTCAGGGTCACAGAGCCAGTTAGTGGCTCCATTTGCTACTTTAGTACTGATGAATCACCTTGATGCCCGCATCAGGAACCCTGTTTGGTTTTAATGCAATTGGATCGTGCCAAAGAAATGAGAGATACCATCCCAGCCCTAAGTCCACTAATATATTTTAAAGAAGTTTGAATATATTCACAGTAAAATAAATTGTGAACAATTATAGAACCAACTTAGCCTCTGATTCAAAATAATAAATACTAAGTACAGACTGGAGAATGATAGATCTACAAGCTCAGGCAACAAAGCCAATGCACTTTAGCCTTAAAACCCTAGCAAAGGGGAAATTGTTAATGCATTAGAAATCTATGTAGTATTTCTGTATTTCTCAGACCGTGAACACACAGTTCCAGGAAATGCACTGCTAAGTGTCAGAAGGGCTTTTGAAATTTTGACAAGTTCAACTTTTGTTTTTTTAAGTGCTTGGTTTGCTCTGCCTCTATTATGAATCCTCTATAAATCTCCTGTGATAGAACATTGGATTACCTTTCTGGGTATATAAGATATAAGGCCTACCTAATTTTTATGAACCTTCAGTTTTCTCTTCATCCTTGCATCTTTGAGTCTATTAATAGGAAAGGCACAGCTTGTTTCTAGAAGATTTCTATGAATTTGTTGTTTGTGTATGAAGAATATAAACTTGTTCTACTTATTTGTTCCATGTGGCCTACTTTTATTTTCTTTTTAAATATATTTTTATTGATTTCAGAGAGGAAGGGAGAGGGAGATAGAGGTAGAAACATCAATGATGAGAGAGCATCATGGATCAGCTGCTTCCTGCATGTCCCCTACTGGGGATCGAGCCCACAACCCCAGCATGCTCCCTTGACTGGAATTGAATCCAGGACCCCTCAGTCTGCAGGCTGATGCTCTACCCACTAAGCCAAACCAGCTAGGGCTATGTGGCCTACTTTTGAAAGGAGTTTTTTTTGGGGGGCAAAATAGGAATTTTGGGGGGTGAAATAGGCAAGTTTAGGATATTTTAAAAATTAAAGGGTCCATGGAAAAAAAAAACACAGGGCTAGAGAGTTGCAAAAGGGTACATTTCCATAAGACAAGGGATCTGGGAGCAGTTACATTTCCATAAGATAAAGGAGGTGGGAGTAGCAAAAGGTACACATTTTCAGAATAAAGGAAAAGAGGAAGAAAGCCCAGAGGGAATAGGAGAACAATGAGAGAGAAAGCCATGTGAGGTTCAATCTTTGAGCTCAGGAGTTGCTATAGTGACCAAATCAGAAGGGGATAGTGACCAATCAGAAGGGATATCAAGGCACACAGATCTGCAGCCTTTATAAATTATAGAAAAGGGGACTCGGTAGGACTCTTTCCCCTTCTCCATGTGGGAGTCTGTACTTTTTCTTCAATAAATTTCCACCTTTGTTATAGCATCTTCTGTCTGTGATTTCTTTCTTCGACTCCAACAGAGAAAAAGCCCAGGAACCATCCTTCCCAGGGGAACACCATGCGTTTCCAGTCAAAAATTCCCGTATCACTTTTCATAACGAAATAGCATATGCATAGAGTTAAATTGTGCTACTAAAAACATCTGAATTGATAAATTATATAACGAAGTGATTAATTAAACAATAAATTATATAATTTATGTAAACATTTAATATTTGCTTTTGCAGCATATAACACAATTTTAAAATCAGATTTATATTCAAGGTCAGTTGCTACTTCTATATGGTTCTTGAATATCCACATTTCAAAGTGAATCTTAATTTGTGGAAGAGAAAAAAACTAATTACATTAGGCAATTCAAGAAGCCAAAAAGGGATTTATTAAGGTGGTGGTCAGCGGGTTGGGTGGGGCAGTGGGGCATGGGCAGGGTGAGGTAGGCATGGTGAGGTCATTAGCCTCCACCCCAAGGCTGGGCCAGAGGCCTAACGACCTCGCCACTGCCGCAGCAGGTGTGGATCAGGCCCGCAGAGAGAGAGTGGCAAGGCCTGATCCACAGCTGCCATGGAGGCTGCGAATGAGGCCTGAAGAGTGGCAAGGCCTGATCCACAGCTGCCATGGAGGCTGCGGATGAGGCCTGAAGATAGGCCCAGAGACACTGACTGGCATAGAAACCAACCAATCAGAACCAAATCTGCAGGGGAGGGCAGTTGGGGGTGACCAGGCCTGCAGGGGAGGGCCATTGGGGGCAAACTGGCAAGCAGGGGAGGGCAGTTGGGGGTGAGATCAGGCCTGCAGAGGAGGGCTGTTGGGGATGATCAGGCTGGCAGGCGAGGGCCATTGGGGGTGACCAGGCTGGCAGGGGAAGGCTGTTGGGGGTGACCAGGCCAGCAGGGGAGAGCAGTTAGGGGCAACCAGGCCACCAGGGAGGGCAGTTAGGGGTGATCAGGCCAGCAGGAGTGGGAAGTTGGGGGTGATTAGGTAGGCATGCAGAGTGGTTAAGGGCGATCAGGCATGCAGGCAGGTGAGTGGTTAGGAGCCAGTGGTCCCAGATTGCGAGAGGAATGTCCAACTGCTGGTTTTGGCCCAAACCCTGTGGAATCGGGCTTAAACCGGCAGTTGGACATCCCCCAAGGTGTCCCCAATTGGAGAGGTTGCAGACTGGGCTGAGGGAACCCCCCTCCCCCATGCATGAATTTTGTGCACCAGGCCTCTAGTATTTCTATATTTCTAAAACTTACAGACTTTCATAGTGAATCATTTTTTACATTAATTACACAAGTAGTAGTTTGCTTGTTTGTTAGTTCAAATAACACAACCAATGCCAATTAAATAGCTTTGAAATCCTGACTTGGAAGAGCTATGGAAATCACACATGCAACCAGAAATTTTTAAAATGGCCTCTGTGCATCATAGAGCTCATCCCAGATAGAGACTAAGAAAGCAAGGTCATTTTTAATCTCCATACAAATCTTGCTTTCCTGGCTTAACAGTAATCATTCATTGTGTTCTGCATATTGGAAGGGAGAAGATGAAGGATATGAAAGACTTCACTTTAAAAACATGTACTCAGTGCTGCATAGCTAAAGGCTCCCATGGCATTAAACAATCAGAAAACCCTACATCATTTGCATTTTAATGAATAAAAATAAGAGATGAAACATTTCTTTGCACTTAAACTACCATGAAAAAGATTGTGTAATTAATAAGACTGAAGTGGTGGGGAGGAGAAGGAAGAAATGGGCACACTGAAATTTAAGAAAAAATTATTTATTTTACAGAAAATGGATCTGTACTGATCTGTTGAGACATATTTTCCTAAAGAAAAAAAAAGTACTGTAACTTCTGACCTTTCACATTTTCCATGAATAGATGTCATTTAACATTACTTGTAAAACAGTGAGCTGGCAGCAGGGGCGAAGAACACTAAAATAGAGTTGAAAAAAAAATTGGTACTGGCTTAGGTAATTTAAATGAAGGCCTTTCTGAAAAGGCAGAAACAACATTCTTCATGACTCCAGTTGGAAAATGGACCTAAGGTAGTGGGCCTTTTTATGAAAAGAACAGTGACTACAGTTTCTGTTCACCCTTCTTAATTCTGAATTAGAAATCATAAAAAGCTTGCCTGGTAAAATCCTGAAACAGATAATGAGCTGTTTAAGTGATAGTTACTGAATTTCCTTCTTTTTAGAAACCCATTAGCAGGTATCTATTTAGTCATAGAAAAAATTTTAAAATAAATATTGAATTGTGCTACCACATTTATTTAAAATGATAGAATCTGACTCATTGCATAGGAACTATTTGCTTTTAATTTGTGTCGAGTTAATTAAATAAAGACATTATTTATTAATTCCAATTTGAAATGCCAAAAAAGGTACAACCTTATTATCTTTAGTCAAGCCTCTTCAATGTTCATGTGGGTTAGAAATTGTAAACAAAAGGTGCCCTGTACCTTGTGAGTTTCCCCAATGTGAAGAACCCTTTTATTAATGGGAAGCTGCTATAGGTCTTAGAGTGACATCTTACTGCCCAACTATAGATGTCATTTATTCTTAAAAGGCTTTGTCTAGACTTGTAATAAGGGCAAAATGGCCATTTGTTGAATTCTTTGTTGTTGTTGAATTCTGAATTAGCATCGTGGCTTGGAAGGGGCAAGTAGATCCTGGATTGCTGTCAAAGTCAAGCTGCTCTACATATTTAATTAGTAGTCATGCTCTTTGGTCATTGATAGACCACATACACCACAGTGGTGCCATAAGATTATAATACAGCTGAAAATTCCTCTTGCCTAGTGATGTTGTAGCTAACACAGGGCAATGCACTGCTCATGTGTTTATGGTGATGCTGCACTGCTGGTTGTATAAAATGATAATAAAAGACCATGTTACTGGTTTCTGTATTTTATATACTACTAGGGGCCTGGAGCACAAAATTCATGCACTTGGCGGGGGGGGTCCTTCAGCCTGGCCTGCACTCTCTCACAGTCTGGGAGTGCTCGGGAGATGTCCAACTGATGGCTTAGGCCTGCTCCCCGTAGAAACGAACGACCGGATGACTGGACACTTAGCATATTAGGCTTTTATTATATAGGATAATTTTCATCATTATTTTAGAGTGTATTTTTTCTACTTATGAAAAAAAGTTCACTGTAAAACAGTATAGCATGTCATGACGACAGCAAGCCTCACACATCTCATGTTTACTGCATCTCTTGGTTGCATCCTTTTCTCTTGTGCCTGATTTAAGCTTGTGTTGTTTTACAAATTTAGTGTAGCCTATAGTGTACAGTGTTTATATGGTAATGTCTAAAGTAGTGTACATAAATGTCCTAGGGTCTGCATAGTCACTCACCACTCATTCAGTGACTAACCCAGAGTGACTTCCTGTCCTGAAGCTCATTCTTGCTAAGTGCCCTGTATAGGTTATAGGTGTGTCATTTTTAATCTTTTATACCACATTTTTACTGTCCCGTTTCTATTTTTAGATATGTTTAGATACATAAACACCATTGTGTTACAATTGCCTACAGTATTCAATATAATAACATGCAGTATAGGTTTATAGCCTAGGTGTGTAGTAAGCTAGATCATCTAGGTTTGTGTAAGTGCTCTCTGTGATTTCAACAATGACAAAATAGCCTAATGGTGCATTTAAAATCCTCATTGTTTAGTGGTGCATGACTGTAAATCTTGATTTTTTTTTTTTTTTATGTAACAAGCTATCCTATATAATAAAAGCTTAATATGCAAATAGACCAAATGGTGGAATGACCGGTTGCTATGACATGCACTGACCACCAGGGGGACCACCAGGGGGAAGTTCAATGCAGGAGCTTCCCCCTGGTAGTCAGTGCACTCCTACAGGGGAAGCTTTGCTCAGCCAGAAGCCCTGAGCCGGGCTCACTGCTGGCCAGCGCAGCGGAAGTGGTGGGAACCTCTCCCACCTCTGCGACAGTGATAAGGATATCTGACTGACTGCTGTGGGAAGCTGGCCTAAGCCGTCGGACATCCTCTGAGGGCTCCTGGACTGCAAGAGGGCACAGGCCGGGTTGAGGGACCGCCCCCCCCACCCCCCAAGTGCACGAATTTCATGTACTAGGCCTCTAATAGTGAAATAATGAAGAAACACTGAGGTATACAATCTGGAATGCTGAAGAAGAGTAAGAGCCTGCCTGGCATGGCTCAGTGGTTGAGCATCGACCTATGAATCAGAAGGTCATGGTTCGATTCCCAGTCAGGGCACATGACCGGGTTGCGGGCTTGATCCCCAGTGGTGGGCAGAGTTCTGTGTGCAGGAGGCAGCCAATCAATAATTCTCTCATCATTGATGTTTCTATCTCTTTCTCCTCATTTTCTCTCTGAAGTCACTAAAATTATATTTAAAAGAAAAAACAGTAGGAGGTTTTATAGATGGGAAAGTCCCATGAATTATTGGGTGCTGGGTGTTCTATCAGCTGTTGATAAGGCCCCATGCAGAGCACAAGGAAATTTTTGAATGTAATTCTTACACATTAGTTGCCACTAACTACTCAAGATTATGAATTGTACTTGAAACATTGTAGAAGTTGAAGATGAATTGCATTCATAAACAGAAAACACATTATAAATTTGTAGATTAGACCCATTTTCCACTTAGGAAAATTAACACCCTTGACTCAAGGAGTTGATATGTATAAATAGGAAAATAAAGCTTGTTTAAATATTATAGAAATGATATGAATGCCCTTGACAGATTTATTATTAGAGACAAATAGGTTTCCAATGTAGGATGTGTTTTTATATCGTAAAATCTTATTTTAGAAATGTGTTCTTTCTGACTCTTCCCATTTTCACTGCCTGTCTCTACTTTATTTATTGTTAACTAATTTTCAATAAAAAATATGATAAATAGCCAAACCAGTGTGGCTCAGTGGTTGGGCATTGACCCAGGAACCAGGAGGTCACTGATTCAATTCCCAGTCAGGGCACATGTCCAGGTTGCAGGCTCGATCCCCAGTAGAGGTTGTGCAGAGGCAGCTAATCAATGATGTTTCTCTGTCATCGATGTAACTATCTCTCTATCCCACTCCCTTCCTTTCTCTCTAAAAATAAATAAATATTATAAATAACATTTTAGCTTGCATTTTTCAGTTATTCAATTATTCAGAAGGCTGAATTGAGATAAAAAAAATCAGTTATCAGCAAGTAGTCTAGATAAAGACTGTGTTCTGTAGCCTTATATATTTTGATTATCATGAACGTTATTTGAACTAAAACTACAAAGGTTAGGGGGTAATAGCTTTTCTTTCTACTCATGCTATTTACATAATCAATTTAGAAGACTGTTTATTACAATGTGTGGTTACCAGGAGGTGGAGTGATAAGGAAGACCACCTTTCTCTTCCCAGGTCCCAATCACAAAGCCAAGTGATCATGAAAACATTGCAAGACTATTGCTAATCCAATGCCAGCTTTGGGAGACCTTGAAGCATTGAGAATAGGCATTCCATAAATTATAAAACAGTAACATTTGGTAGAGGCATTGTTTTAATGTCCTTTTTCCCTCAAAATATTAAAGTGTCGGTCCAAAAGCAAAGATTGCCTCACACACTCTATCTGCATGTCAAATGAAGAGAAACTTATATTTGCATTAGGGGTGTCCCTCAGCCCAGCCTGCACCCTCTCCAATCTGGGACCCCTCGAGGGATATCCAACTGCCCGCTTAGGCCCGATCCCGGTAGGGGCAATCAGACATCCCTCTCACAATCCAGGACTGCTGTCTCCCAACTGCTTGCCTGCTTGCCTTCCTGATTGCCCCTAATCGCTTCTGCCTGCCAGCTTGATCACCCCCTAACCACTCCCCTGCCAGCCTGATCACCCCCTAACCACTCCCCTGCCAGCCTGATTGATGCCTAACTGCTCCCCTGCCAGCCTGATTGCCCCTAACTGCCCTCCCCTTCAGGCCTGGTCCCCCCCAACTGCTCTCCCCTGCAGGCCTGGGTTCCCCCCAAGTGCCCTTCTCTGCAGGCCTGGTTGCCCCCAACTTTCCTCCTCTGCCGGCCTGGTCACCCCTAACTGCCCTCCCCTGCAGGCTTGATTGCCCCCAACTGCCCTCCCTTGCAGGCCTGGTCCCTCCCAACTGCCCTCCCTTGCTGGCCATCTTGTGGTGGCCATCTTGTGTCCACATGGGGGCAGGATCTTTGACCACATGGGGGCAGCCATCTTGTGTGTTGGAGTGATGGTCAATCTGCATATTACTATTTTATTATATAGGATTCTTTAGCAAGAAAACTAAACAGAAAAAAAGTCTTATTTATGTGCTATTGATTTTAGAAACTATAGTACATACTACAAAAATAAACTTCAATAATCTCCCTGATGATAAAAATTGTCAGTGCCAAATTACTATTAAAAGAAAGGTTTAAAAAGTAGTGGAACCTTTTTGTATTTGTATGTTTTATTATTATTTTTTTCTCAAATACCTGGGACTGTTCCTGGCAGAGAACAGGCATTATTCATTCATTTAACAAATATTAATTGAAAATCTCCTATGCCCCAGGATCTGTGTAAAGCTAATGAAATACAATATTATGTAACAGCATTCATGCTTTATTCCTTCAAGGAGCATGTAGTTAGGTTTTATCTCTGCCATTTTCTTTGTATAAAATTACATGTCTGAGTAAAATGATAATGTGTTAAGTACTAAGATGGAATGGTTTACAGTGTTACAAAAGTGTAAAATAGAGATTTCACCTGGTCAGAGGTTATCCAAAAAGCTTATTTGAGCAAGCAGGCTAAAGTGGAATAAGAAGACCCCTTAACCATGGTTACAGTCTACTAAAATTGATGCAGATTGAAGAAAGAGTTTAAATATAGGAGAACAGAGAGAACGATGTTATTAAGATAAAATGTCAAAGATATGCTGGTAACTGTCTGGATATCTTAGAGTTATACTCATTACTCATGTAATGTTTTGCGAAATTGAGCTGTAGTAAATATTTTAACTTGGGCACTACATATTATCACTAGATAATTAATTTGAGTTTTCAATAATGTCTGACTTGTAAGGTTATAGACAAGTCAGTGTTGAGATGTCTGTCAGCCCTGTCTAGTCTACCCTAATTACTCTAAAGCTGTGGATGTCTCATTATACTCTGACCCAGCATACTCTCCAAATTTCTCCACATTAATTCTGAATAACTGAATGGCAAAATCACTCAATTAAGTAGACAAACTAATTGAATGTTTATTTATAACCAATTTGTGGTCCATTGAGGCAAGAGTTAGCATGACTAAATTTCAAAAAAAAAAAAAAAAAGGAACAACTAGTTTGGTTCTATTTTTTTTAATTGAGCAGCTACTAATGTAATTGGACATTAATTTGTCAATGAAATCACCTTATGTACCATCTTACTCAAAGAGATGTGGACATTGACTACCAAACTGGGAAATTATTTTTCATTTTGTTTAGTAAGATACAGTCGTAAAATTTCTTACACTTTAGTGAAAGTTCATTTATTATTTAACTGATAGCCATATTATTTTAGCAAGAAACTTCTACTGACTATTTGCTTAATAGGACTTAAACATTACTACACAGTATATAAAAACCTCTCTAGTTCACCTGCTTATCACTTTGAGTATATTGTTTTTTAATATTGTTATTGCACAAACTGTAAGTGTATAGCATGATGAAACTTTACATATGTGTACATTCATGTAATGAAAACTCGGATCAGGGGTATAACAAGTCTATCAACCCAGAAGAGTTACCTGTTCTGTAATTTTTCTGAACTTTAGAGCATAATGGGTAATGATGAGCTTTGCCTACCTCGTAGGTAATTGTGAAGTCAAATGAAATAAGTTAAAATGTCATTGAGAAACTATAGTGCTACCCAAAGATAAAACTTTGCAGTAGTAGTAATAGTCATGAAAGATTTCCCCTAACCCAGAGGTCTTCCTTCACACTTTGTCTTTTCTATTAAATCTTTCAAAGCTTGTTTTTTTTTTAAAAAAAAAAAATTTTAAATGATGTAAAAGCAGTCAAAATTATTGTTGTGGGCTCCGTTTATTAGTGTTTCATCTATATTTAAGTGTAAGCAGTTCAAAAGTATTTTATTACTGCCTCTTCTCTTCTTTTGCCAAGTTGCATGTATGATTGTATGTGAATATAAAACACATTGCTAAATTATGTAAAATGAATAGTATCCACTAGTTACAAACCAAGCAGTAGACTTGTGTGGTTAATGCTATTGACATACTCAATTTAAAGTGAAAAAAAAAAAAGTGAAACAGGACAAAACAAGACAAATTATTTTTTCCTATTTCTTTAGGGGCTATAGCATATTACAACAGTATATTTTTCGTTTCTGTTTTTTCCCTTGGTTTAATTGTCAGCATTAACAACGTGTGTTTTTTTGTTTGTTTGTTTGTTGTTGTTGTTGTTTTTTAAGATTCTCTAAAGTGAATCTGAGTTAACAGAACAAACCAGCAGATTTTAAACACTGTACAATCTTTTTTATGATTAATAGATTTAGTTGGGTAGTTTGGTTATTGGCTTTCATTTTCTTCTCACCTGTACCCAGTCTTTCATGTACCATAAAACATACAAATCCACTGGGGCTTTTGTCATCATTTTTTTTTTAAGAAATGAGTTTATTTACTTTAACTGGCAATAAGGAAAAACGGCACTTCAGCCTAAACAGAGCGTTTACTTACTTGGTAGCTGTAGCTAATATTCCTAGGAGAGGCATGTATATTCCTCCAGGGAATTGCAGGTAGCTCCAAAAGTGAAACTGCTGTGTCTGTATTTCATCCTGGGAAGCAGGTTGTCTCCAATTATATTTATTGACTTCAAATTTCCTTTTTTTTCCTAAAGTTTCTGAATTGAACTAATATTGACTATGAGTTTCCTGAGCCATTTAAAACAGCTTACATACCATTTGAAAAATGATTATTGTTGTGGCAATCACAGTAAGCATGGTAGTTTTAAAACAGAAGCGTTTTGTTGCTCTAGGGTTTCTTTTCATAATTCAAGTAAAAAGACTAATATTTCCTGTAGAAAAAGGTAGGTAGAAATTTAGAACATATGAGAGTGAAGGAATTAGCAATATTAGTTTGATTGACATAGCTAGGAGTTCTTTTAATACGCTTTAGGCCTGACCTTGGCCCCCTATAGGAATGCATGCTGCTAATTTTTGTCAAACCATTGCCAGTTACTGTCAAGAGAAATGTCCACAAAGTATTTAAACATATCCAAAATTATTTTGAAATTTAGACTAATACAATTATTAAAAACGTTAAGATAGCCTGGCAAGGGTGGCTCAGTGGTTGAGTGTCGACCCATGAACCAGGGGGTCACTTCTGATTCCCTTTCAGGGCATATACCTAGGTTTTTGTCTCAATCCCCAGTAAGGGGCGTGCAGGAGGCAGCTGATGTTTCACATTGATGTTTCTATCTCTCTATCCCTCTCCCTTAATCAATAAAAACATATTTTTTAAAAAAATTAAAAAACCACAGTAACATAGATTAAGATATAGATAAAATGTCCATTATTGTCATAGTTGTTATGTTTAAAAAATGTGTATGTGTTGCAGAAGCATAGTAAAGAGCTTATAGGTGAAAGGCTACAATGGTTGGGATTTGCTTTAAACATATGTGACTGGGAGGGTAAATGAAATAAAGTTGGCAAGATGTTAACACTTAGTGTTCACCAAATTTTTCTTTCTTTTTTGGAGTATGTTTGAAAATTTCTGTAGTAAAAACGTGAGGAGTCAAGATTATGACATTGATATGGACACCAGCACCTTTGGGATCTGACCACAATGCAAACATTAACTAATAGATATTCTCAGAAGATAAAAATTCTTTAGGAATATTATGCTCTTCCATTTAACAAACAAGTAGGAGATAAAATGCCTTTCTTAGGGTCACAGAGAGGTAGGTTGAGGACAATATGTCTTTTAATGTTAGTCAATATGTATTGAGCATCTTTAACGCATCAGGTTAAATAGTAGGCCCTGATCATACTAATATAAACACAGCATATTGCAGTTCAGGAAGAAAAGCAGCCGTACAAACAGATAATTATAAGACAACTATAGGCCCGGTGCGGGGGGAGTGGGGGGGGGCAGGTCCCTCAGCCCAGCCTGCACCCTCTCCAATCTGGGACCCTGAGAGGGATGTCCGACTGCCCGTTTAGACCTGATCCCGGTGGGATCGGGCCTAAACGGGCAATTGGACATCCCATTCACAATCCAGGACTGCTGGCTCCCAACTGCTCGCCTGCCTGCCTTCCTGATTGCCCCTAACCGCTTCTGCCTGCCAGCCTAATCACCCCCTAACCACTTTCCTGCCAGCCTGATTGATGCCTAACTGCTCCCCTGCCAGCCTGTTTGCCCCCAACTTTCCTCCTCTGCCGGCCTGGTCCCCCCTAACTGCCCTCCCCTGCAGGCCTGGTCCCTCCCAACTGCCCTCCCTTGCTGGCCATCTTGTGGTGGCCATCTTGTGTCCACATGGGGCCAGGATCTTTGACCACATGGGGGCAGCCATCTTGTGTGTTGGAGTGACGGTCAATCTGCATATTACTCTTTTATTAGATAGGATAGAGGCCTGGTGCATGGGTGGGGGCCAGCTGGTTTGCTCTGAAGGGTGTCCCGGATCAGGGTGGGGGTTCCCTTGGGGCGTGGGGCGGCCTGGGCTAGGGGCCTGTGGTGGTTTGCAGGCTAGCCACGCCCTCCAAGCAGAGGCCCTGGTATCTGGGGTTTATTTATTTTCTACAATTGAAACTTTGTAGCCTGGAGCAGAGCCAAGCCTTCTGCTCCCTCCATGGCAGCAGCCATTTCTGTTGGAATTTATTTAACTTCTATAATTGAAACTTTGTAGCCTTAAGCGGATGCCTGGGCTGGCCAGGGTGTGCGGTAAGCTTGGCTTCCTCCATCGCCGGGGAAACCCAAGCCTCCCTCCTGCTCTCTCTGTGGCTGTAGCCATCTTGGTTGGGGTTAATTTGCATACTCGCTCCTGATTGGCTAGTAGGCGTGGTTAGTGGGCATGTCTTGTGGGTTTAGCGGGGTGATGGTTAATTTGCATATCACTCTTTTATTAGATAGGATGACATAAATGGAAAGGGAGGCCATAGCGCTTTTTAGGTGCTATGAACGACATGATCATGATGAGTAAGAAATAGCATATGGTGCTAAAGAAAAAACAAGTGGTTGAATGTTGCTGGAATTTCAAATGCAAAGTAGGAGGGAATGAGAGTTCGAGATGGAGAGGCAGGCTAGAACTGCATTGTCAGGGGTTCTCAAACTACAGCCCGTGGGCCACATGCGGCCCGCCGAGGACATTTATCCAGCCCGCAGGGTGCCGCTGCCTGTCCTGCTTAGCAGCCGACTAGTCCCGGGCCTGCAGTGCACAGAGGAATTTGTTCATAGTTTTTATTTTTATTTTTATTTAATAAATCTTTATTGTTCAGATTATTACAATTGTTTATCCTTTTTCCCCCCATAGCTCCCCTCCACCCGGTTCCCACCCCACCCTTTGCCCTTACCTCCCCCCACACTGTCCTCATCCATAGGTGTACGATTTTTGTCCAGTCTCTTCTTGCACCCCCCATACCCCTTTCCCCCTGAGAATTATCAGTCCACTCCCTTTCTATGCCCCTGATTCTATTATATTCACCAGTTTATTCTGTTCCTCAGATTTTTAATTCACTTGATTTTTAGGTTCACTTGTTGATAGATATGTTTTTGTTGTTCATACTTTTTATCTTAACTTTTTTCTTCTTCCTCTTCTTAAAGAATAACTTTCAGCATTTCATATAATACTGGTTTGGTGGTGATGAACTCCTTTAGCTTTTTTTTTCTCTGTGAAGCTCTTTATCTGACCTTCCATTCTGAATAATAGCTTTGCTGGGTAGAGTAGTCTTGGTTGTAGGTTCTTGCTGCTCATCACTTTGAATATTTCTTGCCACTCCCGTCTGGCCTGCATAGTTTCTGTTGAGAAATCAGCTGACAGTCGTACGGATGCTCCCTTGTAGGTAATTAACTGTTTTTCTCTTGCTGCTTTTAATATTCTCTCTTTGGCTTTTGCTCTTGGCATTTTAATTTTGATGTGTCTTGGTGTGGTCCTCTTTGGATTCCTTTTGTTTGGGGTTCTGTGCGCTTCCTGGACTTGTAAGTCTATTTCTTTCACCAGGTGGGGGAAGTTTTCAGTCATTATTTCTTCAAATAGGTTTTCAGTATCTTGCTCTCTCTCTTCTTCTGGCACCCCCATAATTCTGATGTTGGTACGCTTGAAGTTGTCCTAGAGGCTTCTTACACTATCTTCAACTTTTTGGATTATTTTTTCTTTTTTTTTGCTTTTCTGGTTGAGTGTTTTTTGCTTCTTTGTATTTCAAATCTTTGACTTGATTCTTGCTGATCCTCTAGTCTGCTGTTAGATCTCTGTATAATATTTTTATTTCAGTCAGTGTATGCTTAATTTCTAGTTGGTCCTTTTTCATATCTTCGAGGGTCTCGTTATATTTATCGGCCTTTTCTAGGATATTCTTGAAGAGCCTTATAACCGTGGTTTTGAATTCTATATACAGTCGTTTGTTTTCCTCCATTTCTTTTGTTTGCGATCTGTTTCTTTGTCTCCCCATTTTTCACTGCTTTGCTGAGTTGGTAGAGTAGCTTTGTGTGCTAGGTTTCCTATATGGCCCAGTGGGTCGGCATCCCCAGTTAACCTGAGGTGGACACTCTTGGTGCACCCCTTTGTGGACTGTGTGTACAGCCTTGTTGTAGTTAAGTCTTGATTGTTGTTGGTATCACTGGGAGGAATTGACCTGCAGGCCAGTTGGCTGTGAGGATCAGCTGTGTCTACACTGGGAGATTTTCGGTGCTGGAGACAGCCTTATAGGATTAGCCTTGCCAGATTGCAACAGCCTATGTGCTCAGCATGGAAGGGGTGGAGTCTCAGGGCGGGGCAGACAGTCTTGGCTTCCCGTCAGCCCTGCCCTTGCGAGAGTCTCCAGACCTCTGCCTTCCGCGGTTCCCGAGTTTCCGCCTTACAGTCTAGATTTTCCCCGTAAGAGTGTGGGTCCCCAGGGGCTCGCCCGGAACTGCGGTTCAGTGCAGTCGGAACTGAGGTTCAGTGCAGTCAGGAGCTTCTGACTCCCTTCCGCTAGGGATAGCCTGTGGTAGCCTCCACAGTCAGTCTTTGTGCACACTCGCGCCTCCAGACCCCTGCCGCCGTGGCTCCCCTGAGTCTCCGAGTCTCCGTGTGCCTTTCTCTCTACCTGACAGTCCAAACTCCCCCTGTATGAGCCTGGGTGCACAGGGTTTCGCCCGGAACTGAGGTTCACTGCAGTCAGAACTGGGGTTCAGTGCAGTCGGGGGCTTCTTTCCCCCTCCCGCCAGAGAAAGCCAGCCAGACACTCTGCCGCCCTTCCTCTCTGTGCGCACGTGTCTCTGTACCTCAGCTCTTTGCTGCTCCTTCTCCGTGAGATTTCCTCTTTCCTTCTAGTTGTAGAATTTCCACTCAGCCAGCTTTCCTGTGGTTCTGGATGGTGTCCGTTCTATCTTTTAGTTGTAGTTTTGAAATTGTTGTGCGGGGCAGCAGTTTAGGTGCTTACCTATGCCGCCATCTTGTTTTTTTCTCCCATAGTTTTTTTTTAAAACTATAGTCCGGCCCCCTGTTTAAAAAGTTTGAAGACCCCTGCTAGATGGGAGCCCACTGAGGAGGTTATGGTGAGGCAGCTGGATGGAGGACAGGTTTGAGCAGACAACATTGGAATCAAGGAAGATGGAAAGACATCTGTGGTAGTCAACCGCCAAGAAAGGATGAGGACTTGAACTAGACCCAGACTTTGTGGGAAAGGACAGAAAGAAAAGCAGATTTCAGACCCAGATAATTTTGTAGCAATAGGGCAGTGATTACTGGTAAATGCTTCCCTTGTCCTGCTTTTCTCTTACCATGCCTTCTCAAATCCTCTTTTTTCCTTTCAGCTTCTGTTCCTCTCTTACATTCTCCTTTCTGTCTTTCCTTTGTTGAATCTTATGCAAAGACTTAGTTTTTGAAAATTCATTTTGAATAGTTAACATATGCAAATGGCGGAGAACTTGAAATAAAAAAAGGTACACAATAAAAAGTCTCTCTTCTTGCATCCTTGGTGCCCCAGGTGCCTACTTCTCCCTCAATGCAGCCAGCCTTTGTTCCTTCCAAGGTTCTTGTGAATTGTTTTAGAGATAGTCCATACATTTATCTTTATATACATGCACTCGCAAAGATTTTTAAAACATAGCTTGTGTGGAGACTTTTTGTACATACTTGACAAGTTAATGAACATGCTAGCTGCACTAGCCTTCTATTGCACACAATAGTGAGCTCACCAAGAATATTCACATGAACAATCTTTGGAGAATGAAAGTGTTAAATTCAGCTATCTGAGCTCTTTCATTTCAGGTGGGTATGAAGACTGTTAATCTAATGTAGTCTTGATTAATCTTCAAAACAGTTAAGCAAACACTCTTTTAGCCCATTAAGAAATCTGTGTATGTAACAGCACATCACCCTCCTAAAAGGCCTCTATATTAACTCAAAATATAGTGAGATCATAAAAATTTGATTTAATTTTTGTTTTCAAACCAGAGAAAAAAAGGTTTATATTTTCACCATAGGTGCACTGCATTGGATCCCTGACCACAATAACTCCTGGTAGAGCAGACATATGGCTCTTCCATAGATAAGATGACTGCATAGTCTTCTTCCAGCCAAGCCAGATTATCCTGGCTGCTTATTCTCCCAAGTGGACAGGAGAATACAATCCCTTATGTCACAATTTGGCAGTTGCACATACATATCTGATTAGAAATAATGCTCTTGTTGCATAATGTTCTTGTATTTCTGTTGGTAGTATATGGTGTAGTGGTTATATAATAGCCATAATAAAATAACCTCATACACAATTAAAATGATTATGTTTTAATTTGTGGTTAAATTTTACTTACAAGGAATGTTTAGTTAATAAATATTTGCTCAAGAAATAAGTCCTTTAAATACATAAAATTTAGACTAAAAATAGTGATTATGATTATGCCATATTCAAATTCCATCTTTTTCTTAATATGATTTGCAGTCCTAAATGCTTAGAAGCACATTAAGAGAATTAAAGGGAATATAAATTCCTGAAAATATTAAGCATACTCCAGCATGCCATAACTTTCTTACATTTCAAGTAGAAGCACTCCAAATTTATAGAGTATCCAGGTAATGTTAATGTTATTTTTAAAAAATCACTTTGTTTTTAATATGTTGGGTCTAGAATTATATAATTAAATTATACAAGCTATGCTAAATTATTTTTTTGATTATTATTATAGAATTTTATTTCATTAATTTTCATGATCTCTTCTATTTTTGTTTTGTTTTTATATTTTTTAATTTTATTAAGGTATTATATGTGTACATATCTTACCATTGCGCCTGCCCACCCCATTCCCATACATACCCTCACCCCCCAAAGTTTTGCATCCATTGGTTATTCTTATATGCATGCATATAAGTCCTTCAGTTGATCTCTTATTTCCCCCACCTCTCCCTAACCTTACCGCTGTAATTTGACAGTCTGTTTGATGCTTTACTGCCTCTGTATCTATCTTTTTGTTCATCAGTTTATAATGTTTTTTATTATCCACAAATGAGTGAGATCATGTGGTATTTTTCTTTCATTGACTGGCTTATTTCACTTAGCATAATGTTCTCTAATTCCATCCAAGAGCCTACAAATGGTAATAATTCCTTCTTTTTTATGGCAGCATAGTATTCCATTGTGTAGATGTACCATAGTTTTCTGATCCAGTCATCTGCTGACGGGCACCTAGGATGTTTCCAAATCGTAGCTATTATAAATTGTGCTGCTATGAACATAGGGGTGCATATATCCTTTCAGATTGGTGTTTCTAGTTTCCTAGGATATATTCCTAGCGGTGGGATTACTGGGTCAAATGGGAGTTCCATTTTCAGTTTTTTAAGGAAACTCCATACTGTTCTCCACAGTGGCTGCACAAGTCTGCATTCCCAACAGCAGTGCACGAGGGTTTCTTTTTCTCCGCATCCTTGCCAACACTTGTCATTTGTTGATTTGTTGATGATAGCCATTCTGACAGGTGTGACATGGTATCGCATTGTCGTTTTGATTTGCATATCTCCGATAATTAGTGACTTTGAGCTTGTTTTCATGTGTCTCTTGGCCTTCTGTCTTCTTTCAAAAAGATTCTATTTATGTCCATTGCCCATTTTTTTATTGGATCATTTATCTTCCTTTTATTAAGTTGTATAAGCTGCCTGTAGATGTTGGAGATTAAACCTTTATCAGTAATAACATTTGCAAATATGTTCTTCCATACAGGGAGGTTTCTTGTTGTTTTGTTGATGGTTTCTTTTGCTGTGCAAAAGCTTTTTATTTTGATGTAGTCCCATTTGTTTATTTTCTCTTTGGCTTCCATTGCCCTAGGGCAGTATCAGTGAAGAAGTTCTTTAGGCATATGTCTGAGATTTTGCTTCCTGTGGATTCCTCTAGTATTTTTATGGTTTCCCGTCTTATGCTTAAGTCCTGTATCCATTTTGAGTTTATTTTTGCGTATGGTGTAAGTTGGTGATCTAGTTTCATTTTTTTGCATGTATCTGTCCAATTTTCCCAACACCATTTATTGAAGAGACTGTCTTGACTCCATTGTATGTTCATGCCTCCTTTGTCAAATATTAATTGAGCATAGTGGTTTGGGTCGATATCTGGATTCTCTATTCTATTCCATTGGTCTATATGTCTGTTCTTGTGCCAGTACCAGGCTGTTTTGAGAACAGTGGCTTTGTAATACAGCTTGAAATCTGGTATTGAGATCCCACCTACTTTATTCTTCTTTCTCAGGATTGTGGTGGCTATTCAGGGTCTTTTTTTATTCCAGATGAATTTTTGGAGAGTTCTTTCTATGTCCGTGAAATATGCCATTGGTATTTTAATGGGTAGTGCATTGAATCTATAGATTGCTTTGGGTAGTATGGACATTTTAATGATGTTGATTCTACCAATCCATGAACACGGTATGTTCTTCCATCTGTTTACATCTTCCTCTATCTCTTTTTTCAGTGTCCTGTAGTTTTCCGCGTATAGGTCCTTTATCTCCTTGGTTAAGTTTATTCCTAGGTATCTTAATTTTTTTGGTGTGATGGTAAATGGTATTGCTTTTTTAGTCTCTCTTTCTGTAAGTTCACTATTGGTGTATAGAAATGCCATAGATTTCTTGGCGTTAATTTTGTATCCTGCTACATTGCTGAATTCATTTATTAAGTCTGTTAGTTTTTTGATGGAGTCTTTCAGGTTTTTTATGTACAATATCATGTCATCTGCAAATAAGGACAGCTTTACTTCTTCTTTTCCAATTTGGATGCCTTTTCTTTCTTCTTCTTGTCTAATTGCAATGACTAATACTTCCAGTACTATGTCAAACAGGAGTGGTGAGAGTGGACATCCCTGTCTTGTTCCTGTTCTTAGGGGAAATGGTTTTAGTTTTTGCCCATTGAGTATGATGTTAGCTGTGGGTTTATCATATATAGCTTTTATTATGTTGAGGTATGATCCTTCTATTCCCACCTTGTTGAGAGTTTTTATCAAGAAAGGGTGTTGGATTTTGTCAAATGCTTTTTCTGCATCAATTGATATGACTATGTGATTTTTATCTCTCAGTTTGTTTATGTGATGTATCACATTTATTGATTTGCGGATATTGTACCATCCTTGCATTCCTGGGATAAATCCTACTTGGTCATGGTGTATGATCTTTCTGATGTAATGCTGGATCCGATTTGCTAGAATTTTGTTGAGGATTTTGGCATCTATGTTCATGAGGGATATTGGCCTGTAATTCATTTTCATTGTGTCGTCTTTATCTGGTTTTGGTATTAGGGTGATGCTGGCTTCATAGAAGGAGCTTGGAAGTGTTCCTTCCTCTTGAATTTTTTGGAATAGTCTGAGGAAGATAGGTTTTAGTTCTTCCTTGAATGTTTGGTAAAACTCTCCTGTGAAGCCATCTGGCCCCGGGCTTTTGTTTGCCGGAAGTTTTTGATGACTGTTTCAATTTCTTCCATAATTACTGGCATATTGAGCTGTTTAGATTCTTCCTGATTGAGTTTTGGAAGGTTATATTTTTTCTAGGAATATGTCCATTTCCTCCAGGTTGTCCAGTTTGTTGGAATAGAGTTGTTCGTAGTATTTTTTAACAATCCTTTGTATTTCAGTGGGATCTGTTGTTATTTCACCTCTTTCATTTCTGATTTTGTTTATTTGGGTCCTCTCTCTTTGCTTCTTGGTGAGCCTGGCTATAGGTTCATCAATCTTGTTTATCCTTTCAAAGAACCAGCTCTTTGTTTTGTTGATCTTTTGTATTGTTTCTTTGGTCTCTATGTCGTTTATCTCCACTCTGATCTTATTATTTCCTTCCTTCTGCTTACACTAGGCTTTTCTTGTTGCTCTTTTTCTAACTCTTTGAGTTGTAGGGTTAGGTAATTTATTACCATTGTTTCTTGTTTTTTGCAGTATGCTTGTAGAGCTATGAACTTCCCTCTCAAGACTGCTTTCGCTCTGTCCCATAGATTTTGGATTGTTGTGTTTTCATTGTCATTTGTTGCCATGATGTTTTTAATTTCTTCCTTGATCTCTCTGGTAACCCAGTCATTGTTTAATATCATGCTGTTTAGTCTCCATGTGTTTGATTTCTTTGGATTGTTTTTATTGTAGTTGATTTCCAGTTTTAAGCCACTGTGGTGTGAGAAGATAATTGATATTATTTCTATCTTCTTGAATTTGAAGAGACTTTGTCTATGTCCAAACATATGGTCTATCTTTGAAAATGACCCATGTGCACTTGAGAAGAATGTATATTCTGTGGCTTTGGAGTGAAATGTTCTGAAGATGTCAATTCCATCTGGTCTAGTGAGTCATTTAGGATTGATGTTTTTTTGCTGATTTTTTGTTTAGAGGATTTGTCCAATGGTGATAGTGGGGTATTAAAGTCTCCTACTATGATTGTATTGCTGTTAATCTCTCCCTTGATATCCTCCAGGAGGTTTTTTATGTATTTGGGTGCTCCTCTATTGGGTGTGTATGTTTACCAGAGTTATTTCTTCTTGTTGGATTGCTCCCTTAATATTATGAAGTGGCCTTCCTTATCTCTTGTTATGTCCTTCACTTTGAGATCAAATTTGTCAGCTATAAGTATTGCTACCCCAGCTTTTTTTTCATTTCCATTCACCTGGAAGACCTTTTTCCATCCCTTCACCTCAGTCTGTGTGCGTCTTTTTTTCTGAGGTGGGTTTCTTGTGGAAGGAAGATATATGGGTCATGTTTTCTTATCCAATCTGTTACCCTATGTCTTTTGATTGGGGCATCATTTAATCCATTTACATTTATAGTTATTATTGATAGGTACTTATTTGTTGCCATTTTTATTCTTTACCCCTGTGTTCCTTCTTCGCTTCCTATTTCTTTCTTTCTTTCTTTCTTTTTTTTTTTTTTTTACAGCAGACCCTTTAGCATTTCTTGCATTGCTGGTTTGGTGGTAATAAATTCCCTTAGTCCTTTTTTGTCTGTGAAGCTCCTAATTTCACCTTCAATTTTGATTGATAGCCTTGTTGGGTACAGTATTATTGGATTCAGACCCTTCCTTTGCATGACTTTGTATATTTCATTCCATTCCCTTCTGGCCTGATGAGTTTCTGTTGAGAAATCAGTTGCTAGTCTGATGGGGGTTCCTTTGTATGTAACTTTCTGTCTCTCTTGGCGCTTTTAAGATTCTTATTTTGTCATTGGTGTTTGCCAATTTAATTATAAAGTGCCTTGGCATCAGTCTTTTGGGGTTCATTTTGCTTGGGACTCTGTGAGCTTCTTGGATTTGTGTGGGTTTTTTTCTTCCCTATATCTGGGAAGTTTTCTGTCATTATTTCTTCAAACAGGTTTTCTATTCCTTGCTCAGTTTCCTTTCCTTCTGGAACCCCTATTATGCGGATGTTGTTTTGTTTCGTGTTGTCCCAAAGTTCCCTTAGGCTTTCCTCCTGCTTTTTAATTTTTTTTCTAGAAGCTGCTCTACTTGGGTATTTTTTCCCATCTTGTCTTCTAGCTCACTGATGCAGTCCTCTGCTTCTTCTAGTCTACTCTTGATGCTTTTTATTGAGTTCTTTACAGCAGCGATGTCATTTTTCATTTCTTCTTCATTTCCTCTTGGTTCTTACTCATATTGTCGAATTTTTCTTCCATTCTTTTCAGCCACCTTATGACCATTTCTCTGAATTCTTTCTCTGGAAGGTTGCTTGCCTCCATTTCATTAATTTTTTTTTCTAGTTATGCCTGCTTTTCATATGTGGGCTGTTTCTTTGTCTCCCCATGGTCTCTCTTCTCTGGATGTCTGGTTATGTAGTTCTCTCTCTCCTGCATTGATTTAAAGGCACAAAATACAACACAACCAGGTACAACATACAAGGAACTGAACAGAAATGTATTCACGATATTAATAACCTCCAATAAAGGTGACCACTAGAGAAAGGCAAATTAGGGGATAGGAGAGAAAGAAGAAGAGGAAAAAGAAAGAAAGAAAAAAAAAGGAAGAAAGAAAGGAAGAAAGAGAAAAAAAGGAGTGTCAAAATGAAATTGGGAATAGGAAAAAAAAAGTAAGAGAGACAAGAAAGAGACTAAGAGAGAAAGGGGAACAAACTATATATATGTGGAAAAAACTCCAATGGAACAACCACTAATCCCAGCAAATGCCAGCAACAAGTACCTGGGGATTAATACAAATTACAACACCAACTAATATCAAGCGAGGCAAGGGAAAACAGAAGCAAAAAACAAAAACAAAGCAAACAAACAAACAAAAGAATAAGCAAAACAATCTCACAAAAAAGCATAAAAATTCTATATAATCAACACTCAAGCAAAAAACAACAAAAGGACAGAGAGAAAGACAATTTTTTGGATAGTTAAGACAGCGAAGAGAGGTGTGTATGGACTTGGAGCAGGGGATTGTAGATTAGATATATAAATAGGGTGAAATTTTATCAGGGGGTAAACAGAAAGAATAAGGAAAATCTAAAGCAGGAAAGGGGTAAGATAAACAGGACACCGAAAAGGGGAAGGTTAGGAAGAGAGTGATGGCATAAAGGTAGAGTTGAGATAGAGTAAAACGATGCTAAAGGATAAATGAAACTAGAATGTAGAACACTAATCCCAAAGTAAAATAAAGAGAAAATAAAATGATACTTTTTTTAAAAAAAAAGGTAAAATAGTAGTAGTAATGATACTGATTGAAAATAAAAATGTAATAATTAAAAAGGTAAAATCAAGTGAGGAAAAAAGAAAAAAAGTTAGTTTCTTGAGTAAAAGATGCAAAAAATGAAAATAAAATAATAAAAAAAAAATAAAATGTGGAGTAGTGAAGGTCATTCACTTCCTCTATTGTTCTGTTTGGCATGCCTATTTCTCAGTCCAGACAGTATTGCAGTTCCCTGCGTTCCACTGCTCCTCAGTGTTGTAAGCCAGTCCTGATTTTTAAGCAGGCGGTTTGTCTTAATTTCTCGTATTCCTTTATTTTTGATTACACAAGAGTCAATTTGTGATTCAGCCCCTGGGTGGCAGTGTTTCTGAATTGACTTCTGGATCTCTTTGGCTCTCTACCCTTTATTTACATCCTTCTCTCCCTGTGGCACTCAATACGGGTTTGTGGGACTGGGCTGCCTCATAGCTGGCTCTTCGATGGTCATTCCCCGCTCCGATCCCCAGGTTCCAGAAAAACACTTTCCCCTGCAGTCTCCGAGGGTGTCCCCAACTGGGTGATCCTATGTATTGGGCTTAGTAATCAGAAGCAAGGATTTGAAGAGGAAAAAGCCCAAGTGTGTGAACAATGGGTCTGCGCGCAAGTCTAAGCAGCCGGCATACCTTTGAAATTCTTAGGCTGTCCCTGCACATCAGATCCAAATGGGTTGCTTTTTAGAGATCCCTTCTGTTAGCAGTTCTGAGGACCCCCTTCCACATTCATGGATCACTCCAGCCCCAACAGCCATGGATTTTTCTATGCACAGACTTCCCTGGTCCTGCAGCTCCCGCAAAACGCGCGTTCCTCTCTCTCACTTGGACCAGAGACCTCACCTTATCCCAGGCGAAATCTGACCTTTCTGTGGTGGAGTGTAGAGCTCCTCTGAATCCACGTGTTTGCACCAATTGGGGACTGGTGTTCTGGGGCTCGCAGCTGTTCGGTGGGTGCCACAGTTGTGGATTTTCAGGCTTCCGACAAGCTTCACTTTCCCTTTCAAGATGGTGCAGACTCCGCGTCCGAACCCATAGCTCTGGGAGGGGACCCAGCCACAGTGGGTCTAGCTGTCCCCCACCTTCTCCTAGAGTTTAGCTGTCCCTTAACTTGCCAACAAATACTCCTCCTGCGACCCTCAGCTGTTCTTTCTTTCTGCTTCTGGATAAGGCTCGGAACACATCTGTCTGTTCTGCTGCCATTTTTTTCTCTATGCTGAATTATTTAATAATGCCCTTTGTACCAATTCTCTAGAATAGAAATTTAGCTATTTTACTAACTGCTGTATTCCCAACTTAAAACATAGTAAGTGCTCAATAAATATTTATAAATCAACAAATACAACATTACTTATGGCCATAGTTCTATTAGAGTATTTTCTGCAGCACACATTTTTTTAAAACTTTGATTTCCTTTCTTTGTGGTTATAAAATAAAAACTATGTAGCATAGGATAAAAAACAAGACTGGGGTATTTGGGGCTTGATTAGCTCATTATATTCCAGTTCCATGAAGCTTAGTATTGAAAAATATTAGCAATTAAAGGGGTTCATTATTTTCTGCACCTCATTTCCTTAGTGCAAGTTGAATGTAAACATGGAAAGGCTGTGAACTGCAACCAATCATTAGCCCCACCTAAGAATGGGTTCTAAAAAAAATTACAAAAGAGAGAGTGAGTGAGCTAGTGAGCTAGAGCCTGAGAGAGAGGGACAAAAGGAGCTAGATTGGTACTGGGAGGGAGTCTTATTATGTTAATAAGATTGCCATTAAGGGTTTGTTTGTTTGTTTGTTTATTATTAAACTAGAGGCCCGGTGCATGAAATTTGTGCACGGAAGGGAGGGGTGTCCCTCAGCCCAGCCTGCACCCTCTCCAATCTGGGACCCCTTGAGGGATGTCCGACTGCCCGTTTCTACCAGGATCGGGCCTAAACGGGCAGTCGGAGATCCCTCTCACAATCCAGGACTGTGGTTCCCAACTGCTCGCCTGCCTGCATTCCTGATTGCCCCTAACCGCTTCTGCCTGCCAGTCAGATCACCCCCTAACCACTCCCCTGCCAGCCAGATTGATGCCTAGCTGCTCCCCTGCCAGCCTGTTTTCCCCAAACTGCTCTCCTCTGCAGGCCTGGGTCTCTCCCAACTGCCTTTCCCTGCAGGCCTGGTCACCCCCAACATCCCTACTCTGTCAGCTTGGTCACCCCTAACTGCCGTCCCCTGCAGGCTTGATCACCCCCAACTGCCCTCCCTTGCAAGCCTGGTCCCTCCCAACTGCCCTCCCCTGCTGGCCTGATTTCCCACAACTGCCCTCCCTTGCAGGCCTGGTCCCTCCCAACTGCCCTCCCTTGCTGGCCATCTTGTGGTGGCCATCTTGTGTCCACATGGGGGCAGGATCTTTAACCATATGGGGGCAGCCATCTTGTGTGTTGGAGTGATGGTCAATCTGCATATTACTCTTTTATTTGATATGATTATTAGATAGGATAGAGGCCTGGTGCACAGGTGAGGGCCAGCTGGTTTGCCCTGAAGGGTGTCCTGGATCAGGGTGGGGGTTCCTTTGGGGTGTGGGGCAGCCTGGGTGAGGGGCCTGTGGTGGTTTGCAGGCCGGCCACACCCCCTGGCGACCCAAGCGGAGGCTCTGGTATCTGGGGTTTATTTATCTTCTACAATTGAAACTTTGTAGCCTGGAGCAGAGCCAAACCTTCTGCTTGCTCCGTGGCGGCAGCCATTTCTGTTGGGATTTATGTATCTTCTATAATTGAAACTTTGTAGCCTTAAGCAGAGGCCTGGGCTGGCCAGGGTGTGCGGAAAGCTTGGCTTCCTCCATCACCGGGGCCAACCCTATCCTTCTGCTCTTTCCAGCTCCATGGCTGCCACCATTTCTGTTTGGGTTTATGTATCTTCTATCATGAAACTTTGTAGCCTTGAGTGGAGGTCAGGCCGGCAAGGGCAGGCGGAAAGCTTGGCTTCCTCCATTGCCAGGGAAACCCAAGCCTCCCTCCTGCTCTCTGTGGCTGTAGCCATCTTGGTTGGGTTTATTTGCATATTCCCTCCTGATTGGCTTGTGGGCGTGGCTTGTGGGTGTGGCTTGTGGGTGTAGTGGAGTGATGGTTAATTTGCATATTACTATTTTATTAGATAGGATATTTATTGCTGAAAGTATTATTTTTTTAATTGTTTGAAGTATTACAAATAGTAGTACATATGTCTCCTTTATTTTTTCCCCATTGACCTCGCCCTGTCCTCCCCTACCTCCCAGTACATGCCTTTACCTGCCCCCCCGCCGCAGTGTCTTGTATCCATTGGTTATGCTTATATGCATGCTTACAAGTCCATCGGTTGATCTCTTACAGCACCCCGCCCCCGCAACCTCCCCTGCCTTCCCACTGTAGTTTGACAGTCTGTTCAATGCTTCTTTGCCTCTGTATCTATTTTTTCCCCATTTCTTTCCTTTAAAAAATCTTGCCTCTGCAGACTAGAAATAAACATATAATAACAAAAAATGTTTGAGTCCCAATTTCAATGTCCAACAGTTCTGAGTCCCCATTTCAATGTCAAACAGTTCCTTATGTGTACATGTCGGCAATGATATCTGGATGGTGGGCACATGGTGGCAATGCAGGTCCGACCCTCTCTGGTTTGGTCCTAGGCAACCTGCTGCATGGCACAGCTGCTGACTGCTAGCGTGGCAAGGCATCAGCAGCATCTTCCATCTCTGGACTGTTTCTCCTCTTGTCTTCGTGGTTGGAGCAGACCTGTCAATTCCTCTCTGTTGCAGGAATCCACATGGTCTTGGAGTTGTTTTCTGAAAATATACAAACATATTCTTGACCAAAAATTAATAAAGGAATCTTTTCTATATAATTGATTTAGGATCCTTTTTATTTTTGCCCAAATGATTTCCCTTTGTCTTATTTAGACACCATGTGTGTTTTTCATGGGTGTCTTGCTGTTAGCATTACACATGAAAATTAATTTTGTAAAGTAAAAATTTTCTAGATGTAATTTACTTATAGGATATTTTTCCTTACATGATATTACCCTACTATCCCCCCTTTTTTGATTAATGGAGGCTTTTGTAAATTTTATAATGCAGTCTTGATAACTTTAAATTTTAATTTTTTGCACAAAAATATGACTGCTTTAGTTTCATTGCATGTTCAGGAATTTACCACGAGATGAACTACCAATAGAAATTTTATTTACCATTTTTAGGAACAGCTTTTTGTCCAGTACAATTCAATTTTCTTGAATATTCACTTATTTCAATTAGCCTATTTAAATTAATCTGAAAACTTGATTATTATTTTACTGTCAAATTTAATATTCTACCAACAATCTTAGTTTATCCTGTAAATATTAGTCGAAAGGATTGTTTGCATTCTTGAGTAGGCCCTGAGCATTCCTGGTGCTAGGCTGGATTTAGATATAGGGCAGCTGCTGTGGGCCAAGTCTCTGTCTGTCACCTGTGTCCTGATCTGAGCTGGGCCAAGTCACTGTCTGTCACCTGTGTCCCGATCTGAGCTGGGTGTGGGAAGCATAGCAGGAGACCTCCCTCAGATGGGATGAGGGTTCAGGCCCCTGCAAGGTTGGGGGGGTGGTTGAGGGTCTGTGCCCCACCTCTGTTGATCCCCAAGATCTCTCCTGATGGCCCCTCAGCGACTGTGCCTGTCTTAGGTTGTTCCTTCCCTGAGGAATCTTACCCGTCTCTGGCTAACCAGTCATCCTCCGGGGCCAAGCAGGATGATGTGAGGTTCAGTTCTGTCTCCTTGGTAGCCTATGTCCCCGTGGCCTCCATGCCCAGCACCTGCTTTGGGATCTCCTGGCCTGCTGGAGGGGCCCCAGCCCTGATCACACATCTCGGGGAACTCAGGTTTCTTCTCCAGGGAGGGCCCAGCTCACATGATTGGGCGAGAGACAGATCCATGGTACCAGCCACCACGAGGCTTCAAGCTCAGCATGAACAGAAAGCTCAGGCAACAGCTGAGGGCAACTGGATTGTGAGAAGAGGGTCCCTCTTGGCACAAAAGGCAAGAGGGGCCAATATAGAATGCTCAAGTGCCTTCCCAGCACCCTAATTCCTTCTGAAAGGGATTAAATCCTTTCAAGTCCTTTTTTTTTTTTTTTAAATTGCTGCCAAACATTCAAAGAATTAGTTTGTAAGTTTGTTTCGGATAATTGTACAATATGCTGTTGTAAAATATCTAAAATTATAATGACATTGTAGAATAATATCATGTAAGGATATTCTTTGCTCTAGGCCATGGCAATTCAATTTCAAACTGGCTGTCAATTCCTTTTTGTAACTTTATATAAACTTTGTCAGGGAGGCAAAAACACAAATTACTTACTTTAGTTCAAGAGGCCAAATATATTGACTTTCAATTACAATCCTTACGACTTTTGAAGGAAACTTCTCTTTGTTTCCTTCCAAAATAATTTTTGGGCTACAGAGAGTTTCATTTAAAAATCTTTGTCACATGAAAGAATTTTTCTTAAGGTTATGGTGACTACTAGTATGGATTAAATTTAATATTTTATTTTAATTTAATTTTTTTATAATTTTTAATTGTTTTTTAATTATTTTTTACATATGTGTCCTTATTTCCCCATCCCCCACTTATGCCCCACCCCCTTGTTGTGTGTCCATTGATTAGGCTCATATGCATGCACACAAGTCCCTTGGTTGATCTCTCCACCTTACCCCCACCCTCCCCTACCTTCCCTGAGGTATGACGTGCTGTTCGATGTTTCTCAGTCTCTGGATCTGTTCTTGTTCATCAGTCTATGCTGTTCATTATATTCCACAAATGAGTGAGATCATGTGATATTTATTTATCTTTCTCTGCCTAGCTTATTTCACTTAACATAATACTCTCCATCTCCATCCATGTTGGTGCAAATGGTAGGAACTCCTTCTTTTTTTACCGCAGCGTAGTATTCCATTGTGTAGATATACTACAGTTTTTTAATCCACTCATCTGCTGTTGGGCATTTAGGCTGTGGGTGTAGCGGAGTGATGGTTAATTTGCATATTACTCTTTTATTAGATAGGATATTTATTGCTGAAAGTATTACATATGTCTCCTTTTTCCTCTCATTGACCCCTTCTAGCCCACCCTGTCTCCCCCCCTCAGCCATCACTACCTTATTGTCTGTGTCCATGGGTTATGCATATATGTTTTTTGGTTAATCTCTTCCCTACCCACCCACTCCCATCTTCTTCTGAGATTCTGCAGTCTGTTCCATGCTTCTATGTCTTAGGATCTATTTTGTTCATCAGTTTATTTTGTTCAATAGATTCCACATATGAATGAGATCATGTGATACTTGTCCTCTGACTGGTTTATTTCATTTAGCATAATACTCTCTAGATCCCACCATATTGTCTCAAATGATAAGAGATTTTCTTTTTACTGTTGCATAGTATTCCCTGGTGTAAGTGTACTACAACTTTTTTATCCACTCATCTACTGAAGGACACTGGATTGTTTCCAGATCTTAACTATTGTACTAGTAAATTGTGCTGCTATGAACATAGGGGTGCACACATTCTTTCTGATTGGTGTTTTCTTTTCTAGGATACTAGAGGCCCAGTGCACAAAATTCGTGCACTCAGGGGGGAGCGGGCCTAAGCCAGAAGTCAGACATCCTTAGCGCTGCCATAGAGGCAGGAGAGGCTCCCACCACCACCGCTGTGCTCGCCAGCCGTGAGCCCAGCACTGACCACCAGGGGCAGCTCCTGCATTGAGTGTCTGCTCCCTGGTGGTCAGTGCATGTCATAATAACTGGCCATTCCACTGTTTGGTCGATTTGCATATTAGCCTTTTATTATATAGGATTTTCCTAGAAATAGGATCATTGGGTCAAATGGTAGTTCCATATTTAATTTTTTGAGGAAACTCCATACTGTTTTCTACCAGTCTGCATTCCCACCAGCATTGTACTATGGTTCCCTTTTCTCCACACCCTCGCCATTACTTGTCATCTGTTGATTTGTTGATGGTAGCCATTCTCACAAGTGTGAGGTGATACCTCATTGTCATTTTAATTTGTATAACTCTGATCATTAGTGACTTTGAGCATTTTTTATATGTTTCTTGGCTACCTTTAATCCCCATTGGAGAGGTGTCTATTTAGGTCCCTTGCCCATTTTTTAATTGCATTGTTTGTCTTTTTTTTGTTAAGTTCTATGAGTTTCTTATATATTTTAGACATTAAACTTTATCAGATGTATCTTTGCCAAATATGTTCTTGCATACAGTGGCTCCATTTTCATTTTGTTGATGGTTTCTTTTGCTATGCAGAAGCTTTTTATTTGAATGTAGTCCTATTTGCTTATTTTCTCCTTAGTTTCTTTTGCCCTAGGAGATTTATCTGTAAACATATTGCTATGAGAGATGTCTGAGATATTTCTACCTATGGTTTCTTCTAGGATATGTATGGTTTCACTACAGGCAGTCCTCAGGTTATGTTGGACTCAACATACATCGTTTCATGGTTACGTCACCATCTCCCATTTATTTATAAAAAATAAAAAGTTCCGTCATTTTGACGTATGTACATATGTGCTTTATGTTTTTTATTACTTATTTACCACAAGTAAAAGTCAGAAATTGTTATCTTTCTTTTAATTTTTTTTTACTATTTCACTTCATTACTGCTGTGTATGTGCTCCATGTGAGTGACATAGGTGCTTATGTAGGTGGGTTCCGACTTACGGTGAAAATCGCGTTATGTTGCGCCGTAGGATGGATCTCCGACGTAACCTGAGGACCTATTGTACTTACTGACTTTAAGTCTATGCTGTGGCTACTCTGGATCTTATTTGGGTTCATATAAATTTTTGGAGTACTTGTTCTAGATCTATGATATATGCTGTTGGTATTTTAATAGGTATTGTATTGAATCTGTAAATTGCTTTGAGTAACATAGACATTTTAATGATGTGAATTCTACCAATCCACGAACATAGTACATTCTTCTAATTGTTTATATCTTCCTCAATCTCTTTTTTTCAACATACAGCAGTTTTCCAGGTATAAGTTTTTTAGCTCCTGATTAAGTTTATTCCTAAGTATCTTAATTTTTTTGTTACAATGGTAAATGGGGATTGTTTGTTTAGTTTCTCTTCCTGAGAATTATCTATATATATAAAACCCTAATATGCAAATACTAGACCGAATGGTGGAACAACCAAAAGAACAACTGGTCGCTATGATGTGTGCTGACCACCAGGGGGTGCCTGCAGAACATGGCAGATGTTGGGGGCAGGCCGCAAAGTGTGGAACATGGTGGTCATCCTCTGTGGCGGGATGGTGGAGCAGGTGAGCGGGGGCACCAGACCAAAGTGGGGAGCAGGTCACTGTCATCAGAGCAAGCCTCTGGTGGTTACTGAAAATTCTTTGCTCCCACGCGCTGTGGTCTAGCCAGGCTCTTGCACCTGCTGCCAATGTCCGGTGCCGGCTGCAATTGCTTGGCACTATCAGCAGGTGCAAGCAGTGGTTGCTGGCCCTGATCACCCCTCAGGGCTTCTCCACCTCCCCCTGCTCCTGAGGGGCGATTGTGGCAGGCAGCTGCCTCTCGCACCCACTGCTGGTGCCAGAGCCACCACTCACACCCACTGTGGGTGCCTGGCACTGGTCCTGATCACTTGGTGCCATCAGCGGGTACAAGCAGTGGCTGTTGGCCCTGATCACCCCTGAGGGCTTCTCCACTTCCCCCTGCTCCTGAAGGGCGATTGGGGCAGCAGCCACTGCTCACACCCATTGATGTTGCTGGCCCCACTCACACCCGCTGCTGGTGCTGGCCCCAATCACTCCGTGCCATCAGTGGGTGCAAGTGGGGCTGGCGCTGTCAGTGTGTGGGAGCGGTGGCAGTGGGAGTGGGGTTGCCGACAGACAGGGGACAGGGGGCTGTAGTGGGAGGGGCTGGGCAGGGGCATGGAGGATGGGCCAAGACCCACCCCTGTGCCCACTGCAGCCTCAAGGCCCACAGTTCTTTTCAAGGTGCACAAATTTGTGCATGGGGCCCCTAGTTGGTATATAAAATGCCATAGATTTCTGGGTGTTGATTTCATAGCTTGCTACATTGCCAAATTCATTTATTAAATCTCTAGGTTTTTTCATGGAGTCTTTAGGGTTTTCTATGTACAATATGATGTGACCTGAAAATAATGAGAGTTTTACTTCCTCCTTTCCAATGTGGATACCTTTTATTTCTTTTTCTTGTCTGATCACTGTGGCTAGGACTTCCAGTAATATGTTGAGTAAGAGTGGTGTAAATGACATCCCTGTCTTGTTCTTGTTCTTAGGGGAAATTGTTTTAGTTTTTGCCCATTGAATATGTTGTTCACTGTAGGTTTGTCATATGTGGCATTTCTTATGTTGATATATGATCCCTCTATTCCCACTTTGCTGCGAGTTTTTATCAAAAATGTGTTTTGGATTTTGTTGATGCTTTTTCTGCATCTATTTATATAATCATGTGGTCTTTGTCTTCCAATTTGTTTATGTAATGTATCATGTTTATTGATTTGTGAATATTGTACCAGTCTTGCATCCCTGGAATAAATCCCACTTGTTCATCGTGTATGATCTTTTTAATATATGAATTCGTGCATGGTTGGGGTCTGGCCAGCCCACCCCGATGGGGGCCTATCGGGGCCAGACCAGCTCGGGTAGGGGCTGCCTGACAGTGGGTTGGCCAGCCTTGCTCCCAATTGAGGTGGGGGGCAATTGGGGGTGGGGCTGGCTGAGGGACAGGGTTGCAGGTGGTTGCCAGTTGGCCCCACCTCCAATCGGGGTGGGAGGCCAATCAGGGGCTTGGGGGAGGGGCCTTGTGAGGTTGGGAGGACCAATTGGGATCCCCATCAGGCTAGTTGGCTGTTGCAGTGTGCGTCATAGTGACTGGTCATTCCAGTCATTCTGGTTGTTCTGGTGTTTGGTTGCTTGGCTTTTGTATATATAGATAGATTGCTCGGTCTGATTTACTAATATTTTGATGCAGATTTTAGCATCTATGTTCATGAGAGATGTTGACCTGTAATTTTCTTTCTTTAGTATCTTTATCTGGTTTTGGAATTAGGAAAATGCTGGCCTCATAAAAAGAGCTTGGAAGTGTTCCTTCCTCTTGGATTTTTTGGAATAGTTTGAGCAAGATAAGTTTTAGTTCTTTTTTGAATGTTTGGTAAGCTCTTCTGTGAAGCTATTGGGACCAGGGATTTTGTTTTCTGTGGGTCTTTTGATTACTTTTGATTCTACTTCATCAGTTGTTACTGGCCTATTCAGGTTTTCTGATTCTTCCTGATTCAGTTTTGAAAGATTGTAGTTTTCTAGGACTTTGTCAATTTCATCCATATTGTCCAGCTTATTGGCATATACTAGTAGTTGTTCATAGTATTTTTTACAATCCTTTATATTTCTTTGGTGTCAGATGTTCTTTCTCTGCTTTCATTTCTTATTTTATTTATCTGGGCCCTCTCTCTTTGTTTCTTGATGAGTTTGGCTAATGGTTCATCAATCTTGTTTGTTTTTTCAATGAACCAGCCCTTGGCTTCATTATTTTTTAGTCTCTATGTCATTTATTTCTGCTCTAATCTTTATTATTTCCTTCCTTCTACTGACTCTGCTTTATTATTAATTTTTAATTTTTTATGAGATAAGCCTGTAGTGTTATGAACTTCTCTTTCATGACTACTTTTGCTGTGTCCCAGAGATTTTGAGTTATTGTGTGTTCATTTTCATTTGTTTCCAGGAAGTTTTTTATTTCTTTCTTGATCTCATTGGTAACCCATTCATTGCTTAATAACATGCAATTTAGCCTTCATGTGTTTGAATGTTTCTTATTTTTTTCTTTTCTTCTTCTTTTTTTTTAACTGTAGTTGATTTCTAATTTCATTCCACTGTGATCTGAGAAGATGCCTGATATGATTTCAATCCTAAGGGGTCTTTTAATGCTAAGTGCCCTATATTTCTCTCCACAGTTGATCAGAAGCTGCTGAAATAGGTGCTTTAATTATCGCCATAGTAAGTGATATAGTGGATGAGGGAATGGGAAAGAAATCCAAATACTATAGCTATACACATGGGGGACAGCTGCCAAGTGAGAGAAAGCCTATGGAACAGGGTTGAGAGCAAGTATGCTGCCTGACATCACAGTAACTAGAATGAAATGGCTCACTGTGTCCTCAAAGGAGAAGCTCACTCTAGATTGAGATATAATATTTAGCCAAGTTAGCCACTTATAATTTCCAGCAGAAAAACAGATTATTTCAAATTTTGAAATGGATCACTAAAATATTCTTACATTTATTGTCCACACTGTCAATTTAGTCTTAAAATTGGTACTAGTTTTTGGCATTCCTTAGTGACTCAGTAGTCTATCACTTGAAATTGGAGGAAAAGGACACTTCACTTCTACTTCAAAGGAAATCTTACTGACCATTTTACTCTCATGATGCTGACTACTGGTAAGAGCTGTGCTTGCTTAGAATGAATAGATAGAAAATGAAATGTAATATTATATGTGATTATAAATTAATAATACAAAACAACTTCTATGACTCCTTTATTTTTCATTTTGTCGTTATTCATATTTTTTATACTGAAACACAGAAAAATTATCAGATGTAAGATAATACAATATATAGCAAGATGGATATAAATAAGATTCCTATTTATGAGAAAAGCACTGATTTTAATATGCATCTTAGTTTCTTTTTTTTTCTTCTTTTTTTTTTTTTTTTGCAAAACAAAGGATTCTATAGGAATTAGGAGTGAACTTCTAGAAATATGTTAGTTGAAAACCACTAAGCCAGTGCTACTCAAAGTGTGGTTCACAGCCTGACATCCACATATTACTGGCTTGTAATGAGTACGACATTAAGAATAAACATTTAGAAATTTTTGTATCAATTTTACAGAATAATTTTTATCTTGACTTTAAGAAACAAATTGAGATATTTTATGTATGCCTTTTATTTCATTTTAAAGTACTTATTTTTGCAGAAATATTGGTCTTCGATGAGTAAGAAATTAAAAATAAATCTTTTGCCATGGATAGTTTAATAGATATGAGACTAAACTACTTTTAAAAAAAGCACTTATATCATCCTTTCAAAATTCTTTGAATACTCCTAAATGCCTAGAACTTTGGGTATTACAAATTTCTGTTCCTTTAGAAAGTAGAATGGGGGTTACCAAGGCCTGTGATGGGGTTGGAAATGGGGAGATGGTCAAAGTGTAAAAAGTTTCAGTTAAAAGATAAATGAGTTTGAGGAGCTAATGCATAATGACTATAACTAACAATACTGTATAATATAATTGCAAGTTGCTAACAAAGTGATCTTAAATGTTCTCACCTCTCTAAAAATGTTAATTATGTGAGGTACAGGAGGTGTTAACTCTTTGGTGGCAATCATTTTATAATATGTAAGTGTATAAAATCAACATCCTGTACACCCTGAACTTACACAAAGTTATATGTCAATTACAGCTCAATAAAACTGAGAAAAAATGAAACTAGAATCTTTGAAAAAGACTTTCTATTTCTTTATGATTTCTCTGTTGTTGTTTTTTAAATAAATATAGCTTATGTCAGAAATGCCTTCAAAAACATCACAAGAATTTTTAAAAATTGTCTTGTGAAGTTCAGATTGAAACCAAACCTGAGGGGGCTATTTTACATTTGTATTAATAAATATTTATGGGTGACTGTTGATGGAGATGATAGTAAGAGGAATGGAAGCCATTGTATTACACTTAGTAAATTACTTGGTCATAGACTAGGTCATTGACAAATATAAACACAGTATGTCAAGAAAATCTTAGCATGCTAAGTTATTAGCTTGAATATCATGTCAAAGAAGCAAACAAAACTGCAAATAATTGGGAACTAAGGCTATTTTGTTAATTTGAAGTTGAACAAATGGGAATTTGAGCCAAAGGAATATTTCAGTAGATCAGAGTCATATAATAAAGTGTGTGTGTGTTGTGGGGGGGGGGGGGGGATGGCGGTAAGTGGATACATTTAATTAACAAGTCTGAGAAACCTTCAGCATTTAAAGAGCAACTGCCAAGCCCTAGACCTCTGTGGCCATCAACAGACTCCAAAAACTAGGCAGCAGACCACCAGGAACTGCTAAGGTGGGTTTTAAAAACCTTGCTTCCTGCCTGCCATCCTCTTTTAGCCTTTGTCACTTTTCTTCCAATCACATTCCCCCTCTTCCTATTTTTGGTACATTTTTTTCCTGACCCAAAATACCCATGTATGAACTCACTTCTACTGTGTCCTATACAAAGTAAACAAAAATTCCTCTTTGTATCTTCAAACTCTTCATTAAACCTCTTTCCTTTGCTTTGGCAGAAACCCAGCTCTTACATAAGAACTCATGTCATCCGTTCTCCACTATCCCCAGTGCTGATTCCAGAACATTAGCCTTATGCAAAAATCCCTACTGCTTTGAGATTATTCCATCAGGTTACATCAGTCTCTAGCTTCTTTGCTACTGCCGTGTACTTATCTTCTGGGCACTCACCTCATGCCTTCAATGATTTAGCATCTAATTCATTTTTTTTAATACTCTCTACTTCAAACTGAGTTTGACCCTTATCTGTTCAACTAGAGGCCCGGTGCACGAAATTCGTGCACAGGGGTGGGATGTCCCTCAGACCAGCCTGCACCCTCTCCAATCTGGGACCCCTTGAGGGATGTCCGACTGCCCACTTAGGCCCAATCCCACCAGGATCGGGCCTAAACGGGTAGTCGGACATCCCTCTCACAATCCAGGACTGCTGGCTCCCAACTGCTCACCTGCCTGCCTTCCTGATTGCCCCTAACTGCTTCTGCCTGCCAGCTTGATCACTCCCTAACCACTTCCCTGCCAGCCTTATTGATGCTTAACTGCTCCCCTGCCAGCCTGTTTGCCCCTAACTGCCCTCCCCTGCAGGCCTGGTCACCCCTAACTGCTCTCCCCTGCAGGCCTGGTGCCTCCCAACTGCCCTCCCCTGCTGGCCTGATTGCCCACAACTGCCTTCCCTTGCAGGCCTAGTTCCTCCCAACTGCCCTCCCTTGCTGGCCATCTTGTGGTGGCCATCTTGTGTCCACATGGGGGCAGGATCTTTGACCACATGGGGGCAGCCATCTTGTGTGTTGGAGTGATGGTCAATCTGCATATTACTCTTTTATTAGATAGGATAGAGGCTTGGTGCATGGGTGGGGGCCAGCTGGTTTGCCCTGAAGGGTGTCCCAGATCAAGGTGGGGGTTCTCTTGGGGTGTGGGGTGGCCTGGGCGAGGGGCCTGTGGTGGTTTGCAGGCCGGCCACACCCCCCGGCGACCCAGCAGAGGCCCTGGGATCTGGGGTTTATTTATCTTCTACAATTGAAACTTTGTAGCCTGGAGTGGAGCCAAGCCTTCTGCTTGCTCCATGGTGGCAGCCATTTCTGTTGGGATTTATGTATTTTCTATCATTGAAACTTTGTAGCCTTAAGCGGAGGCCAAAGCGGGCCAGGGCTGCAGAAGCTTGGCTTCCCCCATTGCCGCGGGCAACCCTAGCCTCCTGCTCTCTCCAACTCCATGGCTGCCGCCATTTCTGTTGGGATTTATCTTCTATAATTGAAACTTTGTAGCAGTGAGTGGAGGCCTGGGCTGGCAAGGGCAGGAGGAAAGCTTGGCTTTCTCCATTGCCAGGGAAACCCAAGCCTCCCTCCTGCTCTCTGTGGCTGCAGCCATCTTGGTTGGGTTTATTTGCATATTCCCTCCTGATTGGCTGGTGGGCGTGGCTGGTGGGTGTAGCAGAGTGATGGTTAATTTGCATATTACTCTTTTATTAGATAGGATTCCTTGGTTACTTCACCTTCAGTTATATGTTCATCTATACCTTTCTTTCACAATCTAATATGTTTGGAACTTTCCCACCTCTGAAACATTAAATCTGAATGCCCCATTCTGACCACAGATCTCTTCCTATAAGCCCCATCACTCAGTTATTCTCACCATCCCTCTCTTTGACTACAGGGGGCTGGGAGCCTGTGATCCCTCTACCCTCCTCCCTTGGCTCCATCTTTTTTTCTGTCTCTGTCTTGCTTTGATGTCATGGGGTGTCATTTCAACCACATTTTTGGCAACTGTTTTACACCCTAGTCCTATTGTCCTTTAAAAAATTTTCTGTTAGTATTTTTATTTTATTTTTAATGTTTATTGAATTTATTGGGGTTGCATTGGTTAATAAAATTATATAGGTTTCAAATGTACAATTCTATAATACATCATATGTATATTTTACTTTATGTTCACCACCCAAACTCAAGTCTCCTTTCATCACCATCTATCCCCCCTTTACCCTCTTCTACCTGCCCCCACTACCTTTCCCTTTGGTAATCACCATACTGTTGTTTGTGTCTATGATTTTTTTCTTGTTTTTTTGGTTGTTTTTTTTTTGTTTGTTTGTTTTTGTTTTTTTGCTTAATCCATTCACCTATTTCACCTAGCTCCCCAACCTCCTCCCCTCTGGTAGCTGTCAGTCTATTCTCTGTATCTATGCATCTCTTTCTATTTAATTTTGCTTATTTTGTTCATTAGATTCCACATATGAGTGAAATCATATGGTACTTAAATTCTATGACTGGCTTATTTCACTTAACATAATATTTTCCATTGCCTTTTTACCACTGTGTTGCAAACACTCAGGCAAACATTTCTCTACATCTAACCAAGACAGCTGAGTGTTATTGATGATGATCACACAGCTGTACATGTTGGTTACACTATAAATTCCTAGTGCCCAAATTCAACTAGGCCTTTAATAACGTTTATATTTCCCTCTTGAATTTTCTCCACCCTTTCTTCAAATCCTTCATTCTTCTGTATTCACTATTGGTAGATAAGCTTTTCTATTTGTTCAGAGAAAAACATAACACCAACTTCCTGCCACCAAATCAAGAAATGTTGCTCAATTATAGAAAACTTCCCTTTTGTTATAAATGGAAATGAGATACTAGGGGTGGGGTGCTTATGATATCTTGAGAAAAAGAATTTCCTGAGACTCACATGGAAGAATGAATGATTTTTATTTGCATGGAATTACATCCTTGTGTTTCCAAAGTCCCATTTTCCTTAATCTAGTCTTGGAAGATGTATAGCTGGGGATTCAGTAGAGCTAGAAGCAAAGCTACAGTCCAACGTTTTCACTCCATGTTGGAATTAGGTCAGACTATTTGCTGTACATTCACCTATTGTGTGGGGTACACATGGCCATGGGCCATGTGGAGAAATGCAGGGGAGCCAAGAGAGTGCACCCTGAAACAAGAGTCTCAGGAGTTCTGAAAACACAAGAGAACCAAGAGAGGGAACTCCTTTGTTTAGGGGATTAAATATCTCAAATCTTCCCACTTTTGCAGTGGCCATGCCTATTCTGGCCAATGGCCTGTACCTAAGTACCTTCCCTATGTCACCCAGACTTTATTGGATGTGCATCCATTATCCCCTGTCCTGTCCCTTCCCCCAGCAATCAGTGGGGAACAGACTGGTGGCTACTTGGTGATGGTTAAACTGCAGCTTCCTGGCAAAACTGCACAAATGGCATGCCTATACTATTTAGCCTTCTCTTTGCTCCTTTCCAGTTATTCATAACTAGTTCATTACAACAGTATTGGTTTGACCTCTATGATCCTCTTCAAATTGTTTACCACTCTTTGTTCCTTACCACTACACTCATTCCATCCCATGTCAGTGATATTGAAATCTCAGATTCCTTTGTAGAATTCTGAATTTTTGGTATTTCTTAAGGTTCTATCTTGAGTTGCCTTCTCATTTCAATTTGCACACTTTCTAGAAAATGTCTTCCTAATTTGCTGTGGCTTTAATAACCCTCTATCTTTATGTTGATGACCCTCAAGTTCTTCTTTTCAGGGCAACCTCCCTCCTTTCTATAAGATGTCTCTTGCATGTTCAATGGATTCACCAAAGTCAAGTGTTGCAAAACTGAGCTCATCTTTTCTATCAGCCTGCTCCATCTCACTTTCCACATACAGATCAAAACTGGAAATCTGAGTATTATCCTTGGATGCTACCTTTCTTTTTTACTTTAGAATTCCTGACTATGGATAAATTCATCATTTCTTTCTTTATCCCCTCTATGACTCACCTAATTCAGTCCATCATTTTATTTCCAGTAGCCTCATTAGGGGTCTCCTTTCCTCTAGTTAGATCTTCCTTTAACCTGACTTCAGACAGTGATTTTTTTTCTAAAATGCAAAGTTATGCATGTATTACTACTATGTTTAAAAGTGTTCCATCACATTATTTTATTTTTTCAATCTTTATTGTTGAAAGTATTACATAGGTCTTCCTTTTCCCCCATTAACCTCTTCCAGCCCGCTCCCGTCCCCCCACCCCCAAGGCCCTCACCACCCCATTGTCCGTGTCTACGGGTTATGAATATACTAGTATGTGTACAAGTTCATTGGTTGATCTCTTCCCACTCACCCTCCATGCCTCCCTCTGAGGTTCAACAGTTTGTTCATGCTTCTATGATTCTGGCTCTATTTTTGACCATCAGTTTATTTGGTCCATTAGATTCCACATATGAGTGAGATCATGTAATATATAGTATGGTGATTATAGTTAATTAAAATAATGTGATGGACAGAGGGAAGGCAGAAGAGGATGGGTGGGAAGAGATCAACCAATGAACTTGTATGCAGAAAAATACTCCACTGATAGTAGGAGAGACAAAACATTGAATAAGCAGAGGGCAGGTCCTAAAGCTTACCCATGGTTAGGTTACCTGAGTACTCCCTCTCCCCCACTACATTTTCCTTGAGCTAATTTGAGTTGAATTTCTGGCACTTGCATCTGAAAAAGCTGGGGACAGAAAAACCCAATCTTTTCACCATATTCCACATCTACCTCTTATACCTGGTGCTGGTGACAGGTCAAGGTCACTCCTTGTTTCCAAAAGGATAGGCAGAAAACACAGTTGCCCATTTTTGTAAATAAAATTTTATTGGGAAAAAGAAAATTCTTAGTTGTGATGCAATGGTACCTTTGACTTTCTTCACCTATTTTGCCCACCCTCAACCCCTTACCTCTGGCAACCATCAATCTGTCCTCTATATCTAGAATTCAATTTCTTTTTTTAAAAGATTCCACATATAAGTTAGATAATATGGCATTTGTTTTTTCTTTTTCTGAGTTATTTCACTTAGCATAATGCCTTCAAGGTCCACCATGTTGTTTCTTTTTTTATTTTAATATATTTTATTGATTTTTACATAGAGGAAGGGAGAGGGATAGAGAGTTAAAAACATTGATGAGAGAGAAACATCGATCAGCTGCCTCCTGCATGCCTCCTACTAGGGACTAAGCCCACACCAAGGTACATGCCCTTGACCAGAATCTAACCCAGAACCCTTTCACTGAGCCAAACTGGCTAGGGCCAACATGTTGTTTCAAATGGCAAGATTTCATTCTTTTTTAATGGTTAAACAATATACCACTATATATTATTGAGCCATTAATAATATGTATGGTAGTTCTTATAATATGTATGGATCGCATGGTAGTTCTATTTTTAATCTTTTGAGGAATCTCCATACTGTTTTCCATAGTGGCTGAACCGATTTACATTTACATCAACAATTATTTCTCCACATCCAACACCTATTTCTTCTCTTTTTGATAATAGCCATTCTAATAGGTGTGAGGTAAATCTTATTGTGTTTTCCCTTATCAATTGCTTTTTATTACATTGAAGATAAAGTTAAAATTCTTTAGCTCACATGATTCTTTACTTTGTGGGCTCTCTTTACTATTCTTCTTTGTCATTTTAAATTTTCCAACCATTTAGTTTTTAAGATATCTTCTCCCTTTCCCCCCATCCTCTCTCTTTCCTCTTCTCTATTTTCCTCTTCCTTTCTCTTCCCTCCCTTCTTTTCCAATATTCTCTCCCCTCCCTTACCCCCCCTCTCTCTATCCTCTTCCTTTTCTTCTTCTCCTCCTTTCCCTCTCCCTCTCTCCCTGTCAGCCATTCTCTCTCCTTCAGAACTTTGCACAGTCTCTTCCTTTTGAATTAACTACACCTCCCTCCCCCCCGCTCCCCCGACACACACACACAGAGACACACACACATATACTCTTCCTCTGGCTAAATTATGTATACAATTCAAGTCTTACTTAGACACAACTTCTTTGGGGAAGCTTTCCTTGATACTATAGAACTAGTTTAGAAATTCTCCTTTATACTATTATAGCAATCTATGTTTTACTTATCAAATACTTGTCACATTCTTTTGTACTTTTCTATTTTTTACTTTTTATCCTCTATTATCCTGTCAATTCTAGTAGAGCAAGAATTGTTTGCTTGCTTTGCCTTTAATGTTTTTGACACATCATAAGCTCTAATATTTTTCAATTTATGAATACAGGAAGAAAAGTGGATGACAGAGACAGAATAAAGCCAATGAAGGCAAGGAACTTGGGATATAAAAGCTAAATATGTAAATCAGGTTCCTGAACTTAGAAAATTAGAGTCAGAAAAGTTAGGAGATATACCTTTTCAGGCTTCCATATCTAACAAGATTATGACAAATGGCAGATTCCCTGATGTCCTTACATACTTGTCTGCATTGGCCCAATGTCTTTTTCATTTGGTTTGACCTTTATAAGTTCTGTCTGCCTGCTTCTCCAAGAGGTGTTTTCACAATGTCCAGGTGCAGAGTGCTTTGAAATTTCATCTTTGTCATAATTCTTGAATATACCTTGTGAAACACAGGTCTGCTTTGGCTGGTTACCTAGGCATGGTCTCTGCAACTCTAGAAGCCAATACTCGGTCAAATGCAAAGCAAACACATCTGCATGAGAAAATATGAAATAAAGACTATATAGCATTTACTTAGTAAATGTATATAAGGTAATTGGATTGTGCTAAGTGCAGAGAAGGAATAGCAGGTGTTGCCTGGTTTAACCCACTACCCCTCAAAGTGATAAGTGGTTTTTCTCAAAAGTGTCACATGACTATGAGAATCCACTAGCCTCATAAATTTTTCAATATCCTACCTTTCTTCTCTCCCATTATTTATGACACTCTATACCTGTGAAAGCAAGTCAAAATCCCTCACATAAACTAACTTGTTGGGATCCTGGTAGGTCATCAAAAGGTATATAGAGCCCTAGTTGGTTAGGCTCAGTGGATAGAGTGTCTGCCTGCTAACTGAAAGGTCCCAGGTTCAATTCTGGCCAGGGGCGCATGCCCTGGTTGCAGGCTTGATACCCAGTAGAGGGCATGCAGGAAGCAACCAATCAATGATTCTCTCTCATTATTGATGTTTCTATCTCTTGCCCCTCTCCCTTCCTCTCTGAAATCAATAAAAAATATATTTTAAAAAAAGGTACATAGAGATTTCTAAAATCTAATTTAGACTGAAACTCATATGACCACTACACTGCTAATTTCTAAGTTGTAGAGAGAGTTATCTCTTGCTTTGCTATTAATAGAATTAATAAAAGTACAGGACATCAAAATTTTTAATGTCTGTGCCTCAAAGGACAAAAGCAATTGAGTAAAAAACAATGTATAAAATAGAAAAATATTTTCAAAACATATATTTAATAAGGAATTAATATTAAGAATATATATTTAAAAAACTCTTACTATCCAACAGCAAAACAACATAATTTAAAATGAGCAAAAGGAAAAACTACAGGATACCAAAAAAAGAGATAGAGAAAGACATAAACAGATGGAAGAACATACCATGTTCATGGATTGGTAAAATCAGCATCATTAAAATGTCCATACTACCCAAAGCAATCTATAGATTCAATGCACGCCCTATTAAAATACCAATGGCACCTTTCAGAGACCTAGAACGAACTCTCCAAGAGATTCATCTGGAATAAAAAAAGACCCTGAATAGCTGCAGCAATCCAGAGAAAGAAGAACAAAGTAAGTGGGAATCTCAATACCAGATATCAAGCTGTATTACAAAGTCACTGTTCTCAAAATAGCCTGGTATTGGCACAAGAACAGACATGTAGATGAATGGAATAGGATAGAGAACCCAGAAATCAACACAAGCCATTATGCTCAATTAATATTTGACAAAGGAGGCAAGAACATACAATGGAGTCAAGAAAGTCTCTTCAATAAATGGTATTGGGAAAATTGGACAGATACATGCAAAAAAAAAATGAAACTAGACCACCAACTTACACCATATACAAAAATAAACTCAAAATGGATAAAGGACTTAAACATAAGATGGGAAACCATAAAAATACTAGAGGAATCCACAGGCAGCAAAATCTCAGACATATGCTGAAGAAATTTCTTCACCAATACAGCCTCTAGGGCAATGGAAACTAAAGAGAAAATAAACAAATGGAACTATATCAAAATAAAAAGCTTTTGCACAACAAAAGAAACCATCAACAAAACAACAAGAAAGCCCACTCCATGGGAAAACATATTTGCCAATGTTATTACTGATAAAGGTTTAATCTCCAACATTTACAGGGAACTCATACAACTCAATAAAAGGAAGATAAATGATCCAATAAAAAAATGGGCAACGGACCTAAAAAGATACTTTTTGAAAGAAGACATAAGGAAGGCCAAGAGACATATGAAAACATGCTCAAAGTCACTAATCATCTGAGAGATGCAAATCAAAATGAGAATGAGGTACCATCTCACACCTGTCAGAATAGCTATAATCAACAAATCAACAAACAAGTGCTGCAGAGGATGTGGAGAAAAAGAAACCCTCGTGTACTGCTGGTGGGAATGCAGAATGGCGCAGCCGCTGTGGAGGACAGTATGAAGTTTTCTCAAAAATTGAAAATGGAACTCCCATTTGATCCAGTGATCCCACTTGTAGGAATATATCCCAAGAAACTAGAAACACCAATCACAAAGGATATATGCACTCCTGTGTTCATAGCAGCACAACTTACTATAGCTAAGATTTGGAAACAGCCTAAGTGCCCATCAGCAGATGAGTGGATTAAAAACTGTGGTACATCTACACAATGGAATACTATGCTGCGGTAAAAAAGAAGGAGTTCTTACCATTTGCAACAGCATGGATGGAACTGGAGAGCATTATGCTAAGTGAAATAAGCCAGTCAGAGAAAGATAAATACCACATAATCTCACTCATTTATGAAATATAATGAACAACATAAACTGATGAACAAAAACAGATCCAGAGACAGAGAAGCATCTTTCAGACCATGAAACCTCAGAGGGAAGGTAGGGGAGGGTGGAGGTAAGGGGGAGAGATCAACCAAAGGATTTGTATGCATGCATATAAGCCTAATATGGCTTAGTCAATGGACACAGATAACATGGGGGTGAGGGCATGAGTGGAGGGTTGGGGGGATAATGGGGCGATAAGGACACATATGTAATACCTTAATCAATGAAGAAAAAAAATAAAATGGGCAAAAGATTTGAATAGACATTTTTCCACCAAAGAAGATACACAAATGGCAAAAAAACAACAACCATGAAAATATGTTCAATATCATTAATCTTTAGGGAAATGCAAATCAAAATCACAATAAGATGTCATCTCTCACATATCAGAACAGCTACTATAGATGAAACAGAACATAAGTGTTGGTAAATTTGTGGTACAATTAGAATCTTTGTGCACTGTTGATGGGAATGTAAAATGGTACACCTGGTATAGAAAACAGTAAAATGTTTGCTCAAAAAATTAAAAATATAATTATTTTTTGATTAATCAATTCCACTTCTGGGTATATACCCAAAGAATTAGAAGCAAGGTTTCAAAGAGATATTTGAACAGCCATGTTTATAGTAGCATTATTTATACTAGCCAAAGATGTAGTAACCTGATTTTGTAGATAAACATATCTACAATGATATATACATATTATGGAATATTATTCAGCCTTAAAAAAAGAAAAAAATTCTGACACATTCTACAATATGAATGAACCTTGAAGGCATTATGCTAAATAAAATTATCCAGTCACAAAAATACAAATACTGTATTATTCTACCTATAAAAGGAACCTAGAACAGCCAAATTCATAGAGACAGAAAGTAAAATGGTGGTTGCAAAAGGTTGTGGGGCAGAGAATAGACATTTATTGCTTAATGAGTGGAGAGTTTCAGTTTTGTGCAATGAAAAGTTCTGGAGGTTGGCTGCACAGCAATGTAAAGGTACTTAATACTACTGAACCTTACACTTAAAAGAGTAATAGTGATATATTTTATTTTATGTGTATTTTAGCACACTAAGCACATTTCTAAAAGTATTTCCAGAGTGGTTATTGATTTTTAACTTAAATACTAAGATATGAGAGAATTGAATGTAGATACTAAGCAATTAATTAAACATTCCCTAGTTTCTATTCCACTGTGAAAAATATCATGGACTTTTTTAGGAGAAAAATAAATTATTTGTTTCTTCTTACTGAACTTCAGTAAGTAATTTAATTGATTTATCATTTTCTGAAAAATAAAAAAAAATAAAGGGTACTTTTATAAATCTATTACAAGTGGTTCAAAAGATTGTGATATTTTTACAATAGGATATTCAGAAAATTAATGTAGACTATTTTTGGCATTATAGCCATATTTACTCCAAAATTTGGTTTTCTAGACATTAAAACATTTTGTGGTATCCAAACTTTAACAATGAATGGATGTATGCACTCAGAACAAGTAATGGAACCTGACTAGTTAACCATATTAGGTAGACTGAAATTTATGATTTATCTAGTTAACAGAGAATATCAATTTTTAAAGAATTGCATGAGTCTACTGTAGCTATTATTTAGGTATATATCACCTAAATTCTTGTGCCATGGAATGCCCTTGTGGTAACTAATCCCAAAATGGTACCAGTGTTCTTGGCCTCCTTGCATTCATGTCCATGTATAATCTCATTCTCTTGATTGCTAGTTTCTAAGAATACAATGTAACAAAGGGTGTTGGGATGTCATTTCATAGGTTACAGGAAGACTGGCTTCCACCTTAGATGCCTTCTATCTATCTATCTATCATCTATCTACCTATCTATCATCTATCTGTCTATCTATATCATCTCTGTCTCTCTGTCTTTCCCTCTCTCACTGAACTTTCTTAGGGGAACCCAGCTGTAGTGTCATGAGTAGCCTTATGGAGAAATTCACAAAAAAGGAAGTGATATCTGAAGATAACAACCAATGAGGATCTGAGGCATGCCAAAGGCTCAGAAATGGATTCTTCCTCAGTTGAGATGACTGTAGTCCCTACCAACACCTGATGGCATCTCATGAGAGACCCTGACCCAGAGGCACCCAGCTAAAACTGTGCTTGGATTTCTAACCCACAAAATCTATGAGATAAGAAATGTCTGTTTAAAGCTGGTAAATTTGAGGATATTTTATTATACACTGATAGACAATAAATGCATTACCAAATGAATCAAATATAATTAACTTTTAAAAGTAATGTTTTGCATATAATTTTTATACATTTTTTTGGTAAAGCTACACATTAGAACTCTCTTTGCTGTGATTTCTATCTTTTTACCTTGTCCCAAGTCCTGTACTACTAGGGTAATCTAGCTTCTGATGTCTGTATCACACATGTTCAGCCTGATTTAATTGATATTTTAATTATTCTAGTTTTGTCTACCATCTTTTCAATGTTCTTAACAATCTCTCTCTTTTTCCTGAGTCTGAATTAGAACATTTTTTTTTTAATCTGCCTCCAATTATTTAGAGATATCAGGAGAAAGCAGTACATATTTATGAGCTATGGAGGTTCTTGAGTAAGTGGTGTAGTTAATAAGCACAATTCAATTGGTGGCTGTTCCTCAAATGCATCAATTAACAATAGAGAAAATCCTTTGGTTCCTATTCAGAATCTATTTCTCATTACTCAGAATCACTATCAACATTTACCAGGATTATGTCAATAGCCTCCTAATTGGTCTTCGTCCTTCTATCTTTACTTTCCTTCAGTCTTTTCTCAACATGGACACCAGAATGATCCTATTAAAACCAGTCAGGGCATGTCTGACTTTAGTTCAAAACCCTTCAATGGATCTTTATCCTACTCAAAGTAAAAGGCACTAAAGTGTCCCAATCCTCAAATCCCATAATCCATGAACTCTTTACACTACCAACTCCTCACTTCGCTCCAGACACAGTTATCTTTGCCTCCATTTTCCAGGGACACTCCCACGTTAGGGCTTTTGCTCTAGTTAGATCCTCTGCCTGAAATAAAGGGTGTCCCCCCACAAAAAAAAGGTATACACACTTTAACAACTGATAGCTCAATTTTGAAAATGAAATGTATTTTAATAAACACTGCCTTTATAATTATTCAAAGTATATGTATACATTTTTGGGAAACTCTATATTCTTTGCCAGAGATGGTCTTGGCTAACTTATTGCCTCCTTCAAGTCTTTGCTCACAATTTCACCTTCCCAGAGAACCTGCTTTTGCCTCTACTAAATATTGTAATTCCCTACTCCCTGCTACAGCCTTTGGAATTCACCATCACTTATCACTGATTAATTTACTAAATACTTGACTTATTCATGCATTTATAGTTTATTATCTGTCTCTACTGCACTATAAATTCCACGAGAAAGGGATCTTTGCTTTGTTCACTGTTCCATTTCAATCTAGGCACATAGTAGATACTCAACACATATTCATCACACTGAATTGTGAATGACTTGAATTAATTTGCCTTTTTAGCTCTTGAAACATGAAAAGTGGTAACTAAGTATTAATGATAAATAAATAGAAATGCTGAAAAGTCATCATACTGAATAAAGGAAAACACTCAAGCAACAGGGTCTTTGTTTTCCCTCAAAACAAGAACCTGATGGAACATATTAACAAAGAGAAGCATGATTTACACATTATTATTTGCAACATCTTGACTGAGAAAATTAAATGGTTCTGTAAATACACTTTGGGAACTTTGCAATTTCTTCGCTGTTCTTCCCTTGTTATTTTTTCATTTTCTTTAAAGGTCTGTAGACAATAAGCAATATCCTGCTCCTTTGGGAAAGAATTGATCACTTGGCCTCTTGGACTCCTTCATAGAATTTGTCCCCACAGGTTTACTTAGCATCCTGAGTGGGGTGATGGAACCAGAGAGTGATTTCTTACTGAAAACCATGCAAACAAAAATAATAGTAAGTGCTTTTTATTTTGGCCACTGCGTGAAATGAAACAGATGACCAGCAAAAAGCACTTTTCAATACCACTTTTAAAAAATATATTTTACTGATCTTCATTATCTCAGGGACATAAAATGCTTATAAGCTCACCCTTACTGTTACTATTCATATCAGAATTAATCCTATCTAATAAAAGGATAATATGCAAATTAACCATCACTCCATCACAAAGATGGCAGGGCCCATAACCACAAGATGGCGGCACCCAGTCCTCTCAGCCCTGCCAGAGTCCCCCAGTAATGGGGGGCAGCCACTGAGAGCAGACAGCGTGAGTGGCCTGGTGGAATGCTTGCTTCATCACCACAGCAATGAGGCAAGTGTTCCATGCCCAGCCGAGGGTGGGCCTCTGGCCAGGCTGGGGCATGGAACGCTTGCATCATTGCCCCAGCAATGAGGCAAGCATTCTGCACCTGGCCGCAGATGGGCCTCTGGGCCACGGAGAGCCTCCGGGCAGTGGGTGCGGAGCGGCCAGGCCCTGCAGAGAGCTACTGGTGCATGGATTCGTGTGCAGGCCTTCTAGTATCAAATAACAGGTTTGAAATAGAAAAGCCCCTTAGTGGACTTTTTAAAATTATCCTATCTAATAAAAGAGTAATATGCAAATTGACCGTACCTCTGCCACACCCACAAGCCACGCCCACCAGCCAATCAGGAGTGAGTATGCAAATTAACCCAACCAAGATGGCTGCGGCCACGGAGAGAACTGGAGGCTTGAGTTGCCCCGGGCAATGGAGGAAGCCAAGTTTCTACAGCCCTGGCCTGCCTTGGCCTCCGCTTAAGGCTACAAAGTTTCAATTATAGAAGATAAATAAAACCGAGATACCAGGGCCTCTGCTTGGGTCACCGAGGGGTGTGGCCAACCTGCAAACCACCACAGGCCCCTCACCCAGGCCGCATGCCCCAAGGGAACCTCCACTCTGATCTGGGACACCCTTCAGGGCAAACCAGCTGGTCCCCACCCGTGCACCAGGCCTCTATCCTATCTAATAAAAAAATAATATGCAAATTGACTGTCACTCCAACACACAAGATGGCTGCCCCCATGTGGTCAAAGATAACTGCCCCCATGTGGACACAAGATGGCCACCATAAGATGGCCAGCAGGGGAGGGCAGTTGGGAGGGACAAGGTCTACAAGGGAGGGCAATTGTGGGAAATCATGCCAGCAGGGGTGTGCATTTGGGAGGGACCAGGCCTGCAAGGGAGGGCAGTTGGGAGTGACCAGGCCAGCAGAGGAGGGAAGTTGGGGGCGACCTGGCCTGCAGGGAAGGGCAGTTGGGGGGGACCCAGGCCTGCAGGGGAGAGCAGTTGGGGGGGACAAGGCCTGCAGGGGAGGGCAGTTAGGGGTGACCAGGCCTGCAGGGGAGGGCAGTTAGGGGCAATCAGGCTGGCAGGGGAGTGGTTAGGGGTGATCAGGCTGGCAGGCTGAAGCAGTTAGGGGCAATCAGGAAGGCAGGCAGGCAAGCAGTTGGGATCCAGCAGTCCTGGATTGTGAGAGGGATGTCCGACTGCCCGTTTAGGCCCAATCCTACCTGGACATCCCTCAAGGGGTCCCAGATTGGAGAGGGTGCAGGCTGGGCTGAGGGACACACCCCCATGTGCATGAATTTCATGCACCGGGTCTCTAGTTGAGACATAATTGACATTTAACATTGTATTAGTTTTAAGTGTACAAAATGATTTGCTATATGTATATATTATATATATTTTTATATGTATATATTATTAAATGATTACTTCCATCAGTAAATCCACTGCTAATACATTTTTTAAATCTCCATGCTTTATCTTAGATTTTTTAAACATGTAGTTAGATTTTACATTATAATAAAAATTATACTTAAAATCATCTTAAAATATTTCTCATGTACATATTTTTTCATTGTATTTTCCCTACAATAAAATCCTCAGCATTTAACTGACACAGATTGACCTTCAGAGATTTCATAATATATTATAGTAAAATAAAGCCATATAATGTCTTTTTTAAAGACACATTAGTCTCTAAGTTTTAAATGAGAAAGTAGATTATCAAAATCAAATTTCTTTGCACTTAATATTAGCTAAAGCACTGTTAAAACATCATTGATCAAATTCTTTCTAAAATATCTTTATTATGTAAATTTGTATGTAATAAAAATATTTCTAAAAACTAGTTTGTAATGTAATAATTGTGAATAACAATATTTAATACAACCAAATTCTAGATCAGGAGTTAGCAACTTCATTGCCGCTTTTTGTAAATTAAAGTTTTTTTGGAACATATGCATGTTCATTCTTTTGTGTATTGTCTACTGTGCTAAAAAAGCAGAATTAACAGTTGTAACAGAGGTTGTATGGCCTACAAATCTAAAATATGTACTACCTGGCCCTTTACCAAAAAGAAATTTGCTGACCTCTGTTCTAAACAAATGAAAAACGTGGGACAGTTCCTTATAAATCATTACACTGAAGTTACCCTCATGTTCCTTTTATCACTTAAATGGGAGGGAGAACTTTGAGAAATTTCAGAATGTTCTGGGTGTCAGTAGTTAGTATAAACTGACCAGGAAAAGACAGAAGGAACTATTGGCCCTTATTAGCTGCTTAGGCTAACCACACTCATGTTACCACATTATCCCTCTTACTTCTAAATCTTCCAAGTGCCTAAGGCATGTGAGGTCTTCAGTTTATCAGAAATGTTGACTTTTCTCTCATGGCCTGATTTTACCTGCTTTCCTAAATTGATCTTGTCTCTTCAGATTGTGGTTGGGTGAACCTGTTGGCTGGTTTCTATGGTTCTATGAGCTACTTTTGCCCTCCTCTGCTGGATGCCAATATTCTCATTCTTGGTTTTGATTCTCAAGCCTTAAACTTCAACAACACTTTCCAACTTCTGATTCTTAGATTCCCATCTCAGGATGCCCTTCCTGTTCTGTTTCCTGGCCAAGCAAAAGTCAGTGAGTAAAAAAGTATTTAAATGGCATTTTGACGCATTTAACATGTCATTAAAAGGAAATAATAGAAACCAGAATTACTTAATATTAAATAAAAATGGCAAATGGAAAATTAGGGCTGCTAAATTCTGAAATTCCACAACTATTCTTCATATAAAGAAAGAAAATCATTTGTTTTGTATATCCATGAACTGACAGATGTAAAAAAATGTGGCAAACATTAGGATTGGAACAAAACAATTTAAAAAGTTCAAAAATCACAAAATTTCAAGGTGGAAAAATTCCATAAGCAAGATAGCTCTCAATATCAAGTTTTCATCTTGAAAATGTCACTTTGATATCCAGGTGGAGGTTTGAAGGGAGCATCAGGAAATTATGAAGAAATCTACTACAATCCAGTCTCTTTGTGATGTCACAGTCAAATAACACAAAATTTGGAGCAAAAAATATTTAAATGCAATACAAGATTTCTTGGAATTTCAAGAATAGTGTTATAAAAAATCCACTTTTTTCACCCATCTTTTTATCTCTCTCAATCCCTAGAACTACACCCAAAACTTCCTTCCATTCTTTTTTTAAAGTGTTTTTTAGAATTGGTCTTAGAGAGAGAGAGAGGGAGAGAGAGAGAGAGAGAGAGAGAGAGAGAGAGAGAGAGAGAGAGAGAGACAGCGCACATTGATTAGCTGCCTCCTGCATGCCTTCTACTGAGTATCAAGCCCACAACCTCAGGCATGTGCCCTGACTAGAATTGAACCAGTGACCTTTTGGTGCATGGGGTGATGTCTGACCAACTGAGCCACACCAGTCAGGCACTTTCTTCCATTCTTAATTGGGTGTTAGGATTTTCTCCCACGCTTCTCCTTGCCCTTCTGGGTGTGTGTAAAGTTTGATTTTTAAGTGTTTTGGGTTATCCAAGAGGAGCTTTCCAAAGACAGATGGATAAATGAGACTGTGCCTTAGAAGAGTGGACATAAGCTTCATCACTGTAAAGGTGACAGTTTGACCAGAGAATAGGACTTAGAGGACTGAGGGCAAAATGCAGCGACCTGTACAGTGGGGATTCAGGATCTGCAGGAGGGGCCGACGCACAAATGAAAATCCTAGACAAAAATATGAATTATTAAAGGGTGAGGGCTAGGTGGAGTCTCTTTCTTGAAGAGGCACACTGAGTCCTCGCCTTGTCTGCTTTTTATTCAGTTTTAGATATACATCTTGCCCTCAGTAAAGCACGGCAAGGGTGTAGCAGACAGTCTCAAAGGTCAGTAAAGAAAGGTAAGGTCCAGTAAGCATTTACTTGGAGGCTATCAGGTTGGGAAATTGCTTCAAGTCACCGCAATCTCAAAATGAACAATTGGTGCTTAGTGTAAGCCCTGCTAACACTCAAGGTCCATCGGCCTCCTGCGTTCCTTGTTGCATGTTCATGATAGTGCTGGTATAAGGTGGCTTCCCACAGCAAAATTCTCAATAAAGTCAGACACCCTAAATCATGGTCCTCCTCTCTCGTGTTGCTCATACCAATAGAGTGAGACAGTATTCAGTAAAGAAAGTCAGAAACTTTATTCTTTGGCCAAGCATTGGAGAAGGTGATAAGCTCATGCTCTAAACCACTTCTCCCCAATTCTGGGCCATTAGGAAACTCTTAAAGGATGAAGGGGGGCAGGAAGGTGGAGGTAGATTAGTTTAGGGATGGAGATTCCCTAGGAAGAGTGGGGAGTTCTCTGATTTACAGGGGAACATGTGCAATTCTTAAACATGCTTGGAACATACATAGCATATCCCATTTTAATGTTAAATCTCCATCCTGGGGCATGACTTTTAGTATATTAATGAATAAAGTTTAACCAAAAGGTTACTTTGGAAGGGGTTTCAGAAGCAGTCTTGGGTCTTTCTAGCTCAAACCAGTTTCTTAGTGGTGGTTCCCTGCCAGCAGGCTTAGCTAGCCAGCACTGAAATTTCCTCTTTTTATTGATGAGTTCAGGGGATTTTATCAGGGGATATCTTGGATAGAATACAAGAAAGTCAGTAGAACGTTAGAGATTAATTAATGGTGTGATAGCACAACCAAGTGACAAAAAAATAATATAAGAAACCAAGAACTCCTAAAAGACTGCAAAGTTAGAGTAGAGAAGTAGGAGGAAAAGAAGCAAGTGAGGGAGGAAAATGCTTCTCATAGCAAATGTCAGATATTACAGAGAAGTTGAGACAAATATGAATTGAGAATTGGGAGTAACCCAAAATAGGCTTGAGAATTTTCCATTGTATTTGACCCTATTAAGAACCATTTCAGCCTGGCCGGTGTGGCTCAGTGGTTGAGCATTGACCCATGAACCAGGAGGCTAGGGTTCTATTCCAGATCAGGGCACATGCCAGGGTTGTGGGCTCCATCCCCAATAGGGGGTGTGCAGGATCAATTATTCTCTCTCATCATTGATGTTTCTCTCTCTCTCCCTCTCCCTCTCCCTTCCTCTCTCTGAAATCAATAAAAAAATGTATTTTTAAAAAAAGCATTTCAGTGGATATGGGGACCATAGGCTGATTGGCAACAGGAGTATTGACTGCTTTTACAATAATTTTGTCTATGGAGTTGAAATGGGAATCTACTAACCTTAGGTCCTAGGTAAAAGGGGCGGTGTGGATGAGCAGCCTCTTTGCAAGAGGACACATAAAGAAGGCTCACCATAAAGGAGATCCAGAAAAGTGAGTGATTGAGGGAGAACTGGGTAAAGTGCATGAATGAAAAGGGGAATTTACTAATATTAATAGTAGAATAAGGGTTTCAAAGGCATTGCAGAAATAATTTAATATGGTTACCTAGCCATATGTGCTAGAGATTGTGGGTGGTGGGGAAAGAAGACATTGTTTCTGCCTCTAAGAAGCTAATGGCTCAGTAAAGATACTTGGTTAATTAAATATTTAGTAAGTGCCTACCTACTGTGTGCTAGGAAACACTGTTCCAGGCACTGAGGATACAGTAGGTAGAAGAAAACAAGGTCTAGGTCTTCAGAGAGATTGAATTCCAGTGGAGGCAGACATGCAAATAAAGAAATATTTTAACCATTTGGGGAGCTATGTTAGCTGCCTTGCTCTATACTATAGAGTCTATAGCATTGACAATTTCTTCCTTTTTTGCTTCTAATAATCCCAGTAAGGGAGTCAAAAGTGGAGCAACTTGTCAATTCTATGTGGCAGGGAATTTAGGAGGAGGCAAGCAGTGATTTATAGAGAAAGGGATGGTGATTGGCATGAGTCTTGAAAGCAGAGTGAGTGTCCATCAGGTGGAGCACTAGGGAAAGGCAGGACAGGCAAAGAAAGAATATCAGCAAAGGCCAGGAGGCTGACAGGAAAGTGAAGTGGGAATGGGAAGATGACTCATAGAAGAGGAAAGAGAGTGGGGTGAGGTGAATGTGAGGGGACATACCACCATTTCAGCATGCATTTGTGTGGAGGCCAAGGATGGCAGGAATGAAAAGCTCTGTGGGATTAAGAGGCTCCAAGGTTCTGAAAGAGAGACACAGAGAGTGTTCCAGTCTGTGGCCAGACCTAGTCAGCAGGCTTCATTGGGTTTCCAAAATGGATGCCTAGGAAAAGTCCTTCATGCCTCTGTTGAGCTTGTCCCTGCTTGCCTGGGAGGCCAGTGGTGAAGTGAGCTCTGAGGTATTATAGAAGCATGTGGGAAGTGAAAGGTGCCACTAGTCTCATGAATGCACAGCTACATGGAGGCATCTGGGCAGATATCCCCCTCAGTTCTCCGCCAGGTTACATCACCACGAGCAGGGAGTCCTGTTTCCTTGTGCTTTCCAGTTCACGTCCAAAATAAAGGAGGACAGAACCAATGAACTCTAAGGTTCTTTTTAGAGCTGAAATTCTAAGGATCTGCTTATGATAAGAAAATGTGCTGTCCTGTTTTTCTATTTTTACTTTTGAACAATTCCCTTCCCACAAAAATAAAAAACAAAAACCTTTTAGTAAAGGACTCAACACATATTAGAAGTGCTATCAATATGAAATCAATTAATTCATTTCATATTAGCAAGGAGTTTTTATTCTTCACATTTAAAGTTAATCAATCTGCCCCAGCTGGTTTGGCTCAGTGGATAGAGCATTGGCCTGCGGACTGAAAAGTCATGGGTTCGATTCCAGTCAAGGGCACGTGCCTGGGGTTGCAGACTTGATCTGAATTAGGGGGCATGCAGAAGGCAGCCGATCAATGATTCTCTCTCATAATTGATGTTTCTATCTCTCTCTCCCTCTTCCTTCCTCTCTGAAATCAATAAAAAATATATTAAAAAATAATTAAGTTAATCATTATAAGCTCCAGGTGCAAATAATAGAAACCACATTTGCATTATTTCTCTCCCTTTATGTTTTACTTTGGTTGTCTGATTATAAAATGCTCCAAAATTTTACTCTTTCTGTTTTGTTTGTTTTTTTCCAGCTGGTAAATCAGTATGCAAATTAAACTACACCCAAAGATCCAGGTTCTGATAGCAGGAGGGCTGGGTATAAATAAATATCATTTTTATAAAGCTTTTGAAATTTAAGAATATTTATTGTCCTGAAATCTATCATTTTATTCAGATAACTATTGGAGCATCAACAGAAAACTTGGGAGACGATAAATGTCAGATAAACTAGACCCTTTGAATTTATCTACAGATGTGCTCTATCTAAATCTTTGACTTTGGGAAGAATGTCTCCCTGTCATTTTCTGGCATTTGTAGTAATTTTTTAGTTGCTTTTCATCTCTAGTCCTAGCTCTCCTTTGACCCAACATGATTCTCCTTTTATTAATATTTACCTTCCTTCCTAAGGAGAGTCTGCTGTGATTTCGTTTAAATCCTCTTCATTTCTTTGTAGATAACACCCCACTGACCAGAAATGAACTCAGATCCTGACTCATGGAGGCACTGGACACTATTCTCTATGGAAAACTGGACTCTGCTCCTGACTGCAGTGTCATGTGTCATCATCCTTTGTTTATCGTCTTTGAGCCAGTTTTCAATCCATTTGATGGCACTTCTCTCCAAATCAATTTCTATTAATTTTTCATGTCAGGCTTCTCAAGGCACTGCATTCAATGGATGACGGAGGTCCAGGCATATTGCAGCTACGAGTTCAGCTCATCCAGTGATTTTGTAATTAGTTTTCAAAACATGGGGGTGGGGTAGGTGGGCGGATCAGGTTTCGCTGGCACAATCTGCCAGCGCTGTCTCGCCTGCTGGTGAAAATTCATGTGTGGGAGATCTGACGCAGGCGCTGCTTTAAAACCACCGTAAGTCAGAGGATCTTTTTAATGGACCTGAAATGCCAGCTGCTCCTCACATTCCCACCCATGTGGTCTGATGAAGCGGCCCCCTATTCAGCAGCTCCAGCCAGGAATCTCTGAGCCGTTTTGATCCTCTTTCATCCTTTGATCAACATTTGATCTATGGAATGAAGCCACCGTTTGAGAGTCCCTCAGCATCCCTCACTTGTGCTCCCCTTCACGCCCTCGGTTATTAATGCTCCGTGGCCCTGAACTCATTTCTAACCGGCTGTACCTCTGCAACTCTTTGTTCTTTGGTATAAGGCAGTCACTGGGCTGTTTTAATTTGTTTTAAAACCAGCTGGTCAAGTCTACCCGGGGCCATGGGCACAGGCCTCGTTCCTCAGGCACTCCTCGTCCTCGTTGCTCTGAGCCTTGGCTCAGGTCTCTCGTTTTCTTCAGTGGGCAAACGGAGCTATTTGGAATTCGTCGCCATTGTTAAAGTCTTAAAACATTTCATCTCGATAACAATTCAGTGGATTTATGTGTGGTGGCTGAGGTAAATGGGTGGGCAAGGGAGACCTTGTGGAGCTCTCGCCTGAGTTACATAGGAACACTTAGATTTAAATAGTTCTCTACAGTCTCGTGCTATTTTAAAACAAAGACAGCTCTAGACTGGCTCCCTAAATCTGCCATTTATTTTTTTGCAAATCATCCTGATGCAAAACTCTCAAAAAGTTGAAAAAGGATACTGACAATAAAGGGTTATAAGCATTATGTTCAACCCTTTGTATAGTTTTGACCGGCTCCCCTCCTCCCATGGGAATAGCCACTGGTTTTTAACTTCACCTTATTTTTAGGGTATCTTGCTCTCATCTGTATGAAGTCTGCACTGTGCAACCCTCTCAAATCTCTACTTTCAAAATTAATTTATAATACTTGACCTTTTAATCTAGCATATCAGGCCTTTCTGTAATTCAATTAAACTTTTCATGGGATGAACCCAACTACCAAATGTCATCTTATCTCCCGCAGTGGAAATTAAAACAGAAATATCAGACACTATAGACAAAAAAGAGTCCAAACAGATCATTAACACCAGATGAAACACCTTTAGACTGTTTTACAATGACTTCATGCTTAGCTGTTGAAAATAAGCTGTCAAACACGATGTTGCTGTGTCTTCAAGGAATACAAAGTAATATATCAAACACATTTGCTTTAAAGAATATCTGGCTCTGAAAAAGATGAACAATTTCACATGGACATTCACATGGAGTGCTGGCGTGAATGGAATTGCTGTTTTAGAGACAGGAAGCACTAAATGTAGACATGTTATGCTCAGAAGACTGTCCTTTGCTAATCCTATATAATAAAAGCCTATTATGCAAATTGACTGAATGACGGAAAGACTGGTGGAAAGACCGGTTGCTATGATGCACCCTGACCACCAGGGGGTAGATGCTCAATGCTGGAGCTACCCCCAGCCCGCAGGACCCAGGCCAGCCAAGGCTGGTGCCAGCAGAGGCCCCCTGATTGCCTCGCCAGTAGCCCCACAGATCAGCCCTGCTCACTGGCCAGGCCTAGGGACCCTACCCATGCACAAATTTCATGCACTAGACCTCTAGTAAGATATAATGGAAAATAAGAAAGACCCAATTAGAATATACAGAATGAAAAGAAATATTAGAAAATATGGCCCAAATTGTCATTAAATATTGATAAATTTTTACTCCCTCTTAAGGACTTTAAAATACATTTAAACTTAAAATTAAAAATTCAAAGTGTGTGAATAGTAAGTAAGGAAAGTTCAGCTCTAATTTTCAAATTTCAAATAAGTGTTTTCTTCGTCTATTTTCCCAAAGAGATTCAAACAGATCTGGTAAAACCAGCAAGAAATATGACTGAAATTTGTTATGCTTTATGACCTTTGTGCTTTTGTGAGGATCTGTTTTTTGATTAATAAAGCTGCTGGGACTATTTGTTGCAGGAAGATGTGTATGTTGTTCTGTGAGATGAGTAAGAAGATGACAGTGCCCTGTTATGCTAAGTAATAAAGGGAAGAGATACTGTATGCAAAGCACCTAACACTGCTCCTGGTGCAGAGTTGGTGCTCATTAAATCCCATTAAGTAAAACTATTGAGCCAAAGTGTGGTCAGGGACTGCTTGACACAAAAGACAATTGGTCTGACCTCTATAATTAAAATGTTTTCCTAGCTGGTTTGTGTTTTCTCCTCACAGTTAAAGAGGACATGTGGATGTGTTGTGGGTGGAGCTAATGTAGATTGTCGTTACTATTTCTTCACAATGACAGAGTGTGATAGATCTGAGAGACTTTGCAGTTTAATAGACCTGTTTTACATTCCAGTCAATGGTAGACACACAACATCCCATCTCTTGGAGCTTTAATATTTTTCATTTGAAAAATGTGCATAATACCACCTATTTCTCAGGGTTGTCATGAGAATGAAAGGAAGCAATGTCTGTAAAATGCCCATAAAATTGACTAGTTGTAGCAGATGTTCATTATATGTGACTTTCCTTTGAGGGAGAGAGTTGGCAAGAGCTAGATAGAGTGTCAAGGTACAGCTGAACACGCGGGAGCAACAATTACATGAATTAAGCCAACTCAGTTGGGGATAGGGAGGGCATGGGCAGCTTGGTGTACACTCTGGATCCTCCAGTTCAGGTTAATAGTAGCGAATTAACTTCAAATTCCTATAGGGTCCATATAGAGTACCTTAAGTGGTACGGTACTCAAGCATCAGTGTAAGTACCCGAATCACCTGGGAAACTTGATAAGAATGAAAAACACCCTATCTCTCTTCTACGGATCTGGGCCTCTGTGTTCTTTAGCTCTTGAGTGATTCATATGATCTTCAACATTTGTAAACCACTGATGTAGATAATAGAGTTGCAGCACACACTTCTGGATTAGAGAGTTCCAGTGTGCATTCCAGTTGTCTAATAGCAGTGTCTTTGACTTCCACCCCAAGTCTCCTTCAATGCCAAAGACTGTGGCTGGAATAAATTCAGGAGGGTGATGCTCAACTAAAAGGGGATATAAGCCAATAGATTGATATTCCCTATGGAAAATAAGAGGACACTCTGAAAGGCATTCTGTGCACTTCTAAGGAAATCCCAGTGGCACATTGCACCATTCTCCCCAGCAGCAATCTTAAAAATCACACAGTCATTTTAATTTTAATTTTCCCCTTTATCTGTCCCACATTTCCTGCACTTCACTCCTGTTTTCTGGAATCATCTTGAAAATGAACTACATACAAGTTACTTTTGGGACAACTCAAGCTCCAGTGTTACTTTTGGGACAACTCAAGCTCAATAATGTAGTGACGGAAAGTATGCCCAGGAGAGCGGCATGTCCAGCTTCCATATAGGAACTTTACAGTGTACGCAACAAGAAAGCAAAATCAAAAAGGGTGATGTGGAGAAGGAGTAGGAGGTTTTTGTTCAGAGATGTGCCTGGTGCCACACCATGGAAAACAGAGGCAGGCACAAAACCGAGCCAAGTCTGCATGGCCTATTGGAGCAGAAGACAGGTCAGGCTCCAGATTCTCTTACACAGATGCCAAAAAGAGCAAAGGCATCACCTAAGAATTGGAGACACTGATGGAGTATTTTGAGAATGCCAAGAAATACATCCTTAGAACAAAAAGGCTCTTAGACAGTGTGCAGTAAAGAATTAACTTTGATCAAAGAGACGTCTGACCTATGCCCTCACTTCTGGGAAATTATCTCCAAGCCTTTGGAGTGTCTGTTTTATATGAGTGCCTTTGCTTGCCTGAAAGCCTTGGACTACAGCAATAATCTACGTTGACACTGTGATTTATGGTGGAGGGCGTTAGGCACCAACTGCCACTTTGGCAGTGTCGGGACTGGAGACTAAGATCGGCCACATGAAAGGTTAATCATGTCTATGTGACCAAGCACCAGTAAAATTTAGGACACCAAAGCTTTGATGAGCTTCCTTAGTTGGCAATATTGTATGCATATTGTCACACATCATTACTAGGAGAAATGGGCACTGTCCTCTCCACTCCACCTGGAAGGAAAAACTAGAAATGCTGCACCAGGGTTACTCCTAGCCCTGCCTTATGTAAAACTTGCCTCTGTCATTTTTAGTCTATGTCCTTTTGTTGTAATAATCCAGAATGGTTTTTCTGAGTTCTGGAAGTCTTTCTAGCAAATTATCAAATCTGAAGGTGGCCTTGGAATCCCTGAACTTGTAGTTGGTGTTAGAAGTGAGGATGGTCATGGGGACCCAGCCTTTCAGCTGGCATTAATAAGAAGGGAGAAAGGGCAGACGTGATAGCTAATTTCAAAAATGCAACTCACAAGTAATAGCCACTACCTTATTTATTGCAAGGTAGAAATGCCTCATGACTTTTTTTAAAAAAAAAAATAGGTGCTATATTGCAACTGTTCTGACAGGCATTCATATAATGAATGGCTTATAGGATATTCTTGTTGAATAGTTCTGATTTAAATAAAATTAGCTGGTAGTTAAATGAGTATGATCACACCTTTTGATTTTTTATAGTAATTCTAGTTCAGCAACTACTTTTGCTATTTCCCCTTCTAAAGACAATTGAAATTGAGATTAGGATAGATTAATTATGTCAAACTTTCCACAAAGGTGTTGATTGCCATTTCAAAACCTAGAGAAGATCAGTATTACACACACACACACACACCTGGTTATATAAATATCCTATCTAATAAGAGAGTAATATGCAAATTAACCATCACTCCGCTACACCAACCAGCCATGCCCACCAGCCAATCAGGAGCGAATATGCAAATAAACCCAACCAAGATGGCTACGGCCACAGAGAGCAGGAGGGAGGCTTGGGTTTCCCCGGCAATGGAGGAAGCCAAGCTTTCTGCCTGCCCTTGCCGGCCTAGGCCTCCACTCAAGGCTACAAAGTTTCAATGATAGAAGATACGTAAATCCCAACAGAAATGGCTGCCGCCATGGAGCAAGCAGAAGGCTTGGCTCCACTCCAGGCTACAAAGTTTCAATTATAGAAGATAAATAAACCCAAGATACCAGGGCCTCTGCTTGGGTTGTCAGGGGGCATGACCAGCCTGCAAACCACCACAGGCCCCTCACCCAGGCCACCCCACGCCCCAAGGGAACCCCCACCCTAATCTGGGACACCCTTCAGGGCAAACCAGCTGGCCCCCACCCGTGCACCAGGCCTCTAGCCTATCTAATAAAAGAGTAATATGCAGATTGACCATCACTCCAACACACAAGATGGCTGCCCCTATGTGGTCAAAGATCCTGCCCCCATGTGGACATAAGATGGCCACCACAAAATGGCCAGCAGGGGAGGGCAGTTGGGAGGGACCAGGCATGCAAGGGATGGCAGTTGGGGGCAATCAAGTCTGCAGGGGAAGGCAGTTAGGGGTGACTAAGCCGGCAGAGGAGGGAAGTTGGGGGCAACCAGGCCTGCAGGGAAAGGCAGTTGAGAGGGACCCAGGCCTGCAGGGGAGAGAAGTTAGGGAAGACCAGGCCTGCAGGGGAGGGCAGTTAGGGCTGACCAGGCCTGCAGGAGAGGGCAGTTAGGGGCAAACAGGCTGGCAGGGGAGCAGTTAGGCATCAATCAGGCTGGCAGGGGAGTGGTTAGGGGGCGATCAGGCTGGCAGGCAGAAGCGATTAGGGGCAATCAGGAAGGCAGGCAGGTGAGCAGTTGGGAGCCAGCAGTCCTGGATTGTGAGAGGGATGTTTGATTGCCCGTTTAGGCACAATCCCACCGGTGGGATCGGGCTTAAACGGGCAGTTGGACATCCCTTGAGGGGTCCCAGATTGGAGAGGGTGAATTTCGTGCACCGGGCCTCTAGTCCTATATAATAAAACCCTAATATGCAAATCAACGGAATGGCAGAATAACTGGTCGCTATGGTGCACACTGACCACCAGGAGGCAGATGCTCAATGCAGGAGCTGCCCCCTGGTGGTCAGTGTGCTCCACAGGGGGAGTGCTGCTCAGCCAGAAGCTGGGCTCACGGCTGGTGAGTGCAGTGGTGTTGGTGGGAGCCTCTCCTGCCTCCACTGCAGGTGGGCAGTAAGAAGTGAGGGGTCCTGGACTGTAAGAGCCCTGGACTGCAAGAGGGATGTCTGACTGCTGACTAAGCCAGCAGGTGGACATCCCCCGAGGGATTCTGGACTGTGAGAGGGTGCAGGCCGGGCTGAGGACCACCCCCCCCCGCCCAGTGCACGAATTTCATGCACTGGGCCTCTAGTATTTAAATATGGAGGAAATCCCTTCACTGTCCCATGGAGCATTTCAGGATTCAACTGTGTTTAAATTTTTATTCATTGGTCTGTCTAAAGGCAAAGACCGAAGATAACTATTCTCACTGTAGTTTTTGGTCTTTCCTATATCAAGTTTATTAAAATTCCCAGCATCTAAAATGTTGCCTTTTAATATGGCTTATAAATAATATTATACAAAGAATATTTAATACTTTTTATACTTTATAGATAACCTATAAAATTAAATCCTTTTCAAGTCAGAGTGACAAGATATAGTAAATTAAAATTTGCTTTTGAATTGTTTACTAGCCAAAACCGGTTTGGCTCAGTGGATAGAGCGTCAGCCTGCGGACTGAAAGGTCCCAGGTTCGATTCCGGTCAAGGGCATGTAACTTGGTTGCGGGCACATCCCCAGTAGGAGGCGTGCAGGAGGCAGCTGATCGATGTTTCTCTCTCATCGATGTTTCTGACTATCTGTCCCTCTTCCTTCCTCTCTGTGAAAAATCAATAAAATATATTTAAAAAATTGTTTACTAAATCACACTTCATTTCAGAATTACATTTCAGAGTTATCTTTTAATAGCTATTAAAATACATAAAATTATAGGAATGCTGTATATACATAACTGATAATGGTAGTTTTACAAACCCCTTGGGAGGATTAAGGTAGGGGAGATGTACCATTACAGATTTTAAAATTATATCATCATAAGCCTTAATATAAATTTTTAAAAATAATTTTTTAAAAGCTTGCCTGACATGGAAGACAGTTCCTAGCATTGCTTCCACTGTCTCTGCTTCCTGGTATTTACATCTAGTTCAATTTCCTCCCCTTGAGCATGAGCTGGATCTAAGGACTTGCTTTGAAGGGATAACACTTCCAAGATTAACTTGTAAAAGATGACTTTCGTTTTGCTCACATTCTTTCTGAGGCTTTCTGATGTGCAAATTCTGGAAGCCAACTAGTCTATGTAGAGGCCTGCAAGGACAACCTCCAGGCAACAGCCTGGAGGGAACTGAGGCCTTCAGACCAACAGCCAGTGAAGAATGAAATCCTGCCAGAAACCATATGAGCTTGGAAGTGGATCTGTTCTCACCTAACCCTTGAGGTAACTGTGTAATTTTCTCTTTATGAAAACCCAAGAGCCAGAGAATCCAGCTAAGCCAGAAGGAAGCCTGACTCACAGAATTTGTGGGAAAAAATGTTTTAAACATTATGTTTTAGAAACATTTCTTAAGCAGAAACAGATCATTAAAACTTAAAATTTTTGCTTCACTTAAATCTGGGCTTAAATCTCAGCTTCACTTCTGTGTGGCAGTAGTGTGATTGTTTATAAGTCACTTAAGACTTTTGTTCCTTGATTTTGTTGTTTGTGAACTTTGTGATAATAGTAGTATCTACCTTATAAGGTTATTGTGAGAACCAATACAGTGAATTAATCCATAGTAGGACTACATGGCAAAAGCCCAAGATGTATTAACTTTCATTGACACTGTCCTAGGAACTACGTGGAAATGTAAGTGAGAACTACTGGAGGGGTCATGGCAGTGGGTTTTCCAAGCTGAGACTGAGTCACTTCTTTAGTGATGGCATCTTATTTGACTAACAATTGAGTTTGAATGATTAGTTCAGAAAATGTGAGAAAAAAAAAAGGGCTGTAATTGAGTGCTCAGTTTTAAACCTGACAAAGGCACTAAGCTCTAAAGATGTAGGCACCTCATTTGAAGACAGGCAGAAGTTGAAGGTCAATATTGGTGATAATTAGAAAGTATAAAAGGAACTTAATATCTTCCCCTGCTGTTAGTTTTGCCCTGAGGACCTTTAGGCACCCAAGAGTTGTGATTAGAATTGATGTTTGTTTTTCACAAAAGTCAATAAAGAAATACAATGTCACTTGTATTTATTAGTTTACTAGAGGCCTGGTGCATGAAATTCATGCATGGGGGGGGGTCCCCTCAGCCCAGCCTGCACCGTCTCCAATCTGGGACCCCTCGAGGGATGTCCGACTGCTGGTTTAGGCCTGATCAGGGATTGGGCCTAAACCGGCAGTCGGACATCTCTCTCATAATCCGGGACCACTGGCTCCTAACCGCTTCTGCCTGCCTGCCTGATCACCCCTAACTGCCCCCCTGATGGCCTGGTCACCCCCAAATGCCCCCTGCTGGCCTGGTCACCCCCAACTGCCCCCTTTGCTGGCCTGGTCACCCCTAACCCCCCCTGCTGACCTGGTCACCCCCAACTGCCCCCCCTCCAGCCTAGTCACCTCTCACTGCCCCCCTCTGCTGGCCTGGTTGCCCCTCATGGCTCCCCCCCCTGCCAACCTGGTCACTCCTAACTGCCCCCCCCCTGCCATCCTGGTTGGCCCACACAACCTGTTGTTCGGTAGTTTGGTCGCCCCTCACTGACCCACCTGCTGGCCAGGTCACCCCACACAACCTGCTGCTCAGTCGTTTGGTCATCCCTCACTAACCCCCTGCCAGCCTGGTCACCCCATGCAGCCTGTTTGGTCATCAATTCGGTTGTTTTGGTTGCGAATGTCACTTAGGCATCTATATATATATATATATATATATATATATATATATATATATATATATAGCAAAAGTCACTTCTTTAGTGATGGCATCTGATGTGACTATATATATATATATATATAAAATCTTTCTTTAATACATTAAAATATTTACCTATTAAAATTTGTTTTTATATTTACTATTCATAAGTATTAAATAAAATCTGTGATGTTCTTCTAAGTCGAGCTATAAAACCCACATACACTTCTACCCTCAAATCCTTTTTCTGGTCATTTCTCTTTTCTTCATGCACTTTCTTGTGGAATTTTTAAAAAGCTGTTATACATTTGGGATAAGTATAGATGGCCAAGATTGAGAGGACTGCTAAGTTAAGGTCCTTCTAACATAATTTAATTTGGGGAGGTTAGAGTCCAGTTTCTTAACTAGAATCCCAACAAAACCTTCATATACACTTACAGCTATCAGAATAAAAATTATTATTTTTAGCTTTATTGTTGAGAGTATTACAGATATCACTCTTTTTCTCCCCATTGCCTGCCTCCACCTGGTTCCCAATCTGCCCCAGGCCTTCACCCCCTATTGTCTGTGTCCATAGGTAAGATCTTTGGTTAAACTCCCCCTCTCCCCCCTTCCCTCTGAGATTCATCAGTCTGTTCCATGCTCCCATGCCTCTGATTCTATTTTATTCACTAGTTTATTTTGCTCATTAGATTTCTTGTTTATTTTGATTTTTAGATTAAATTCTTGATAGATATATATTTGTTGCCATTTTATTGTTCATATTTTTTATTTCTCCTCCTCCTCCTCCTCTGCCTTCCTCTTCTTCTTCTCCTTCTCCTTCTCCTTCTCCTTCTTCTTCTTCTTCTCCTCTCTCTTCTTCTTCCCCTTCCCCTTCCCCTTCCCCTTCCCCTTCCCCTTCCCCTTCCCCTTCCCCTTCCCCTTCTTCTTCTTCTTCTTCTTCTTCTTCTTCTTCTTCTTCTTCTTCTTCTTCTTCTTCTTCTTCTTCTTTTTCTTCTTCTTCTTCTTTCTTCAAGAATACCTTTCAGCATTTCATGTAATACTGGTTTCCTGCTGATGAACTCCTTTAGCTTTTTCTTACTTGTGAAGCTCTTTATCTGACATTCAATTCTAAATTGCTGGGTAGAGTAATCTTGGTTGCAGGTCCTTGCTATTGGTCACTTTGAATATTCCTTGCCACTCCCTTTTGGCTTGCAAAGTTTCTGTTGAGAAATTAGCTGACAGTCGTTATGGGCACTCCCTTGTAGGTAACTAAATGCTTTTCTCTTGCTACTTTTAAGATTTTTCTCTTTGTCTTTAACCCTTGATATTTTAATTATGATGTGTCTTGGTGTGGGCCTCTTTGGGTTCCTCTTGTTTGTGACTCTCTGTGTTTCTTGGACATGTAAGTATATTTCTTTCATCAGGTAGGGGAAGTTTTCTGTCATTATTTCTTCAAATAGGTTTTCTATACCTTGTTCTCTCTCATCTACTTCTGTCACCCCCATAATGCAAATTTGGTAGCTTGAAGTTGTCCCAGAGGCTCCTTATACCATCTTCATATTTTTGGATTCTTTTTTCTTTTTGCTCTTCTAATTGGGTGTCTTTTGCTTCCTCATATTCCACATTGTTGATTTGATTCTCTGACTCTTCTACTCTACTGTTGAATCCCTGTAAATTATTCTTTATTTCAGTTAGTGTGTGCTTGATTTCTGACTGGTCCTTTTTAATGTGTTTGACTTTCTCACTTAAAACCTTGAAAGTCTCCTGAAGGTCCTTGAGTAACCTTGTCAGAAGCTAATTCCAGCATGTCAGCAGGGCTGAATCATCTGGAATGGTTGAGGGCATATTTTGAACTCTGTATCCAAAAGTTTGCTTGCTTCCATTTCTTTCATTTGTGATGTTTCTTTGTCTCCCATTTGGCTGCTTCCTTGTGTTTGTTTCTATGTATTAGATAGAGCTGTTATGTCTCCTGGAATTGGTAGAGTGACCTTATGCAGTAGGTGTCCAGTAGGACCCAGTGGCTCAGCCTCCCATTCTCCTGAGATGGGCACTCTAGGTATGTCCCTGTGTGGGCTGTATGCACAGTCTTGTAGTTGAGCCTTGATTGCTGTTAGTGTCACTGGGAGAAAATGATCTCCAGGCCAACTGGCTGTGAAGACCAGCTATGACTACAGTTGGAGAGCTGCTGTGCAGGAGACACCCTTATGGAGCAGGACTTGCTTCAGTGGGGCTTTGGTGCTCACTGAGTCTTCCCCTTGAGTGTGTCACTTATAGATGTGTAGAGTTGTAATCTGCTGTGATCTGAAACTGTCCACTAGGTGCACTGACTCTAGAGCCTCTAGGAGGTGCTAAGTTAGCCACTGCCTCAGGCCACGCTGCAGGAGTTATTTGTTTTGGGCTTGTAGGTGCCCAGGCAAGGCCCATTTGTGAAGCAAGGCAGGATCCTGCTAGTGCAGGGTCTTGGTTATCAGAAGAATTATTAACTACTTTATTTTAAAGTTTTTAGCAATTTTCCTACACTTGTATGTTAATGTGATTTTTTTTCTCCCCCAGAAAATTCTCCAAATAGTAGAATTTCATGACAGTACCTCGGATTTTTCAAAAGGAATATATGTCTGATTAGAGAAAATAACTGGACTTTTCAACTTCATTTGTCAACATTTTCTTGAATTGGTCATAAGATATACAAAACCTGTGTCTACTTCCTCTTCTAGCCCTATAATTGAGAGAATTTCTTATTCAACTTTTGATCATTCTTGTAGAATAGCTTCTTACTGCTTGGGGCTCTGTTTTCCTAGGACTCCATTTTTATTTCAGTTTTGGCTTGCAGCTCATACTTCTGCTGGTTGACTTTAATTCTTCTTCAGAGTTTGCACTATATTATGTGCATGAAAGCAAAACCCTTGTCTGGGTCGATCTTATGGAAGTTTGATATTTTGTATAATTATACCTCCTTGATATTTACTCATATGTCATTTCAAATTTTATAAATTTAAATGATACCAAATAGTATAATTCATGAATATCATGAAACCTGGAATATTGTTAATAGTTATAATTTGTATTGCTTTTCCAGAGTCTCTGAGCTCTGAGAAATGTCTGACCCAGAGTGACAAGAAAACTGTGGGTGTTTTTTGTTTGTTTGTTTTTGTTAGTCCTAACCCAAGGGTACCTTTTCCATTGCTTTTTTTTTTTTTTTTTTTTTTTTTTTTTTTTGAGAGAGAGTGGAAAGAAGGGAAAGAAAGAGAGAGGGGGGTAAGGAGAGAGAGAAACATCAATGTGAGAGGGACACATCAATTGGTTGCCATCTGCAAGCACTGGGACTGCGGTGGGGATGAACCTGCAACCCAGCTACTTACCTTTGACTGGGAGTCGAACCCAAGACCCTTTGATGTGGAGGCCAACACTCTAACCATTGAGCAACCATTGCAGAGAGCAGAAATTGTCTTTTCTTAGTGCATTACATTGTCATTCAATGACTGTTAAACTACCACATTAGAAATCTGGCCAAGCTATTGAACTAATTTTTAATTATTTTGGTGGGAGGTGAGGGGCTAAAACAGAACAGAACTGAGAGTTAGAAAGCCTTGACACTGACTGACACCTGACACCACAGATAGTTTACTGAACCTCATTTTCACTTCCAAAGAGTTTCTTAAATCCTTCCCACTGTTGACATTTTATGAAGCATCCTTAGTGCCCATCTATCCTCAGTTCATTTGCTTATCAATTTCCTGAAGAAGCAGATGCAAAGTAAGGGTATAAAGAATTCCATTTGTCATTATTTTTCTTATAATGTCTGGTGTGTAAGGTTAGATTTGAAAGACAAGTGAAACCTTAAATTAAAATAGAGAAGAAAATTATCTGTGGATTTATGAATTTACATGAATCTTCTAATTTATCACGGAAAATTTAGAATTGGATATTATTTTTTATAGGATCATTGCTAAACAAATGAATATATTTTCTTTCAACTCTTCTTTGTCTATAATAATTTCTGAGTACTCTCCATTTAGTCATCATTTCTTCTACTTCTCAAATAGTAACTAGTTTCTTAAACTTTGAGTATATTTATTCCTCAGCTTTGATTATGAGATTCTCATTTGCACCCAATCCAAAAGCACATCTATTCTAGTATTTCATTAATGTTTAGCTAACGTCCCCCAGTGATTTACTTAGTTTCACCTAGTGATGAAGGTGGAAATCACTGGAAATGAGAAAACCAAGAACTGTGTAGCATTGTATAAGAATTCATAGGTGTGAATTGTTTAATGAAGGATTCCCACACTAGAGTTATGGAGATGACCAAACATATGGCATCCAACACTGGGCAGATGAGATAGTCAGCAGATTACTAGGTACATATTCTCACAGCCTGAAGGAGGAGAACACCACATACCTCAGAATGTGGGGATTGCACTTGGGAGTGGAGTGAACAACCAGGAGCTGTAAGAGGCCGCTTTGTGAACAAGAGAGCAAAGTACTCTGGTTCTCACAGGGGGATATAATAGACTTGTTTGAACAATCCACAGGCTAGCAGAGAACTGAACCTTGCTTCTCAGAAATAAGCAGGAACTGCACCTTGTTCCCTCGATAAGGAAGGTGTGGGACCTTACTCACAGGGGGGGCGGTGGAGAGGGGAACTTGAAGTTAGCCCCTCTCAATTTTAGCAGATATAAAACAGCAAATAATACTGGACCTTATTTTCTGTCCTTGCAGCACATGGATATATGAGGTTATTTTTAAATACTAAAGCAAAATGATGAGAGTTAAAAGAATCATATTTAAATAAAAAATGGGTAACTTTTATCAGTGAGAAATATAAAGTAAATTTTGGGAATAACATGTCAGAAAATAAATGACTCCCAAATCCAGGAGAAACATTTTTATTTGGATAGAGAGAGCTGGATGAGTTTTAGATCCTTCCTTTCAGTTTTAAGCTTTTATGATTTTTTTTTAATATCCCCTGACTAATGGATATTGTTTGTTTTTATCTTAGATTTTATTGAATAAATATACTTTTCAGAATTTAATTTTCCTTTTTGTTTTAAGGTCTTTCATCCTACATAATTTCAGCTCTTTCTGCTTTTTATAAGATTGAACTTGGCTTTTCCAGTGTATATTTTTCTTGGCATTGATGGTGCAAATTTGTATTTGTAATTTTTAGGTTTGCTCAGCATCTTTTGTATATAAGAAAATACTTTGTAAATGACAAGTCACTAGATTGATTCATAAGTAGCATGTAAATAAGCTCCAACAAGTTTTTAATGAGAAAGAAAAACTGTTCAGAATAATGGTATTAGTGATGAAGCTAATGCTACTGAAAGGTTATTTTTTCAATAAATGCCACTGCAAGTTACAATCTTGGATGGTGGGAAATCTTGGGTTTGGAGTGACCAACTCATTCCAGTTTGCCTGGGACTTGTTTAAGCACTGAAAGTCCTGAATCCCCTGAAACACTTGAGTTCTGGCCAACCAGTATGGTCTGTGTGAGTTGTATTCCTATTAGAACTTCTATATCAGAAGATCAGAAACAGATGCAAGGTTACCGGTATATAACTTCATAAAAATATGTTATTGATTTCTGTATCTTTAGCACCTAAAAGATTTCTGGATACATAGTAGGTTTTCAATAAATATTTGACAGCAGAAAAATAGGATTTGTCCTACCAGTCAGTGTCTAATTAACTCTGAGGGAGAAGCTGCGTCTTGCTGGAAGATCATCCTAAACTGTCAGGGACTATGTTTCCTAATTCATGTGAGATAAAATAGTTCTCTGATTTGAGGATACCCCAGCAAAGTGTGCTCAATCAATCGCAAGGCATGGATGTTCCAAATGTGAATGTGAATCAGTTTGTAATAATTATTGTTGAAATTTATTCCCAAGTTAAAAAGTTTGTTTATCGTGTTCCTCAGAGCATCTTTCTGACATTCTGCAACCTCTCTAACTACCACTCCCACCAAAAACTTAGTGAGGACTTTACAAGATCTAATGACAGAAGCGGAGCTGCAGGAAACTCATACTTGAGAAGAGGCTCTGAGGCTACCTGCTGGTGGTTTGTCCAGCAGAGGGCGCTGGTGTACCTACGCAAAGACCAGGCTCACCCTGGGATGAGTGGTGATGGCCAGCGTGATGATGAGGGTCTCTGTAAGTGCTGAAAACTAACAATGGGAAACTACTTCGCACAAGAAAGCACCTGGGACAAATACAACGCTATTTTGCACAAAGTGTGGTTACTCAGTGAACACTCTAAAGAAATGAAATCTCAGAATTTTACTTCAATATAAAATAAAACTAAAACAGCACTCCAGCAATCTCTTTCTTGAGAGACAATGCACTATAAAGCTCATTTTAGGAAAAAACCCCCACAAAAAATGAAGTACTCCAAACCAAGAAAAAAGAATGTATAAAATTTAAAGATACACCTAAAGATAATCTTAATTATTTTTCTAACTTTTATGATGATAATAAAGTAATAATTATATCTAACATGTTTAGTGCCATAAAGTTTCCAAAATTTATACTCACATTATTTTAAATGTATCAGTAATCTGTTAAGGTAAGACTCTGGCTACTGTTTCTGTTTTAAACACAGGACAGTTATGACATAGAACTATTAAGGGATTTATTTAAGGATACAAAGCTTGATGGATTAAGACAGTTATTCTGAATATAATTCTATTTCTATTCATCATCTGCACTAACCTATGGTGCTCTCCATTTACATACCAGATATTAAGTAACACATTTTATTTATTACTAATTATTATCATTCTTTTAAACAAAGACATATTTCTTGCAAGTACTAAGATAATTTCACCAAGACTTAAACTTGATGTATACTTTGAATTGTCTTAAAATGTTAAATTTCCCTGCAAATGTTAATTTGTTGAAAAATGAGTAAAGTTTTCCAAGGAGTAGGAAAAATTATTTGTGCAAGAAAGAAACACTATTTTTAATATAGAAGAACAGTTTGTGTTCTTTAAGAAAAGACAAAGCATCTTTGGAAATGAGAAACTAATGGTGAAATCAGAGAGGTCCTCTGCTCACCAGTGACATTACTTTCCTTAGCTGAGGATGAAAAGGAAGATGAGAAAGAAGCTGTCTCTGGCTCAGCTTCCAACATGCCCATGGTGTGTGACATTACTGAGTGCTTTTTCTGACTTCCTTTTTTTTTCCCCAGGGAAGTGACAGCTGTTTGACTTCTCCCACTGGACCCCACAACTATTTGCTCCTCTACAGCAAAATCTGGTTGGTCACAATGAGAGAAAGATGGATTCTGTGACTTAGCATGTACATTCTGCCCTAGTGCTAATGGGATCCATTATCAAAAACAGACACTCATGGGAGCCCTGTCCCCAGCCCTGGAAACTACATGGCAGCTCCACAGCCAAGCTATTTGAGTGAATACTAGTATTTACTTGTGAATACCCTGTGTCCACCTTCCATCAGGAACAGATCTGGCTCAAACAGACCTCGACCAGAGTAATCATTTAATGGGTGGGCTGTGTGGCTGGCAGGGTTATCAGGACTCCACTGCATATGTAGTTTGGATTTGTCTGTCCAAATATATGTTTAACAGTACCTGATTTTTTAAAAATTGAAACTTCGTAATAACAACAAAACGTATCATTCGAGAAGAACTAGGATACAAAATGTAGACTGAATTATATTCAACTACTGTACATATAAACCCTATCTATGCACACGTCTATGAATGCCTAGAACCAGTGCTCAGGTGTAACTAAACTTTGATCCTTGAGTTTCCTAACATTGCTTTTTAACTATGAACTATGAGAGGAAAAGCTATAGCCCAGTTTTGGTCCTGATTCTCTCATTCTGTCACTATTTTGATTTTCATAATTTGTTGACTTACTTTGTGATCTTTTCCTTTTTTTTAATTTTTATTGATTGGCCTCAGTGTAGTCACTTCCTTGAACAAAGACAGATGTGCTAATATGGAAGAATTCTGAGTATTTATGTTTGCAATCAGTTTAGACCAGTGGTTCCACAGGGGGAATTTTTAAGGAGGGCAATTTGAGAATTAGTTATTAACAGTGAATTTTTTGCATTTGTTATGGTTCTATGGGCCTCGTATACAGTATATAAGTATATATTGTGACATATTTATGCATTTCAGTTCTCTATTATATATTTTGAAACTTTATTTGCTATTTTCTCATATCACTTCATATTATTATTATTTTAACAATTTCTTCCTCAGTACTTTGACTGTCCTTTCATTCTTTTGTTTTTCTCTTTCATGGATGCCATGTTCTTTGGAAGCTTGTTTAAATCAAGTTAATGGCCTTTTAGGCTTTCTCCACATGAGTAGGAGTTCACTTTTTGAATAATAAGAATTATATATCACAGGGGGGCATTAGGATTTTAGAGATGCTTAGGTGGGGTATGGCCAAAAAAGATTGGGAACTATTGTTTTTAGACTTTAAAATGTAGCCCCTTTTTTTAAGCTGAATTTCCACAGCTTATATTCCTGTCCTTATTTACTACTATACATAGACATTTAAGGGCTAGAAATGGGATACTACCTGTTGCAACTCTTGATCATACAATTCCTTCTCATCTCTACTATATTAGCCCCTCAAAATTGGAATCAGGCACCAATTTTAGTACTATGTACTTTCCCACTCACAGCACTTATCAAACTGTAGGCTGGTTGGCTACTTATTTCTACTCTCCACTAGATTGTAAGTTTTCTTTATTTGTTCATTCATGCAACCAGTGAGTTAATTGTTTATTCATGGTTTTATGCATCAACAATTTATTGAGCATCTACTATGTGTTAGGTACATTACAGACAGACATTTGGGATCAAAGCAGACATTTCTCTTGCATTCATTATGTAGTAATTGAGTTTACAGTCTGATGGGGCAGGCAGACAATCAAATAATCAAACAGGTAAAATACATATTCATTAAATGTGATAAAAGAAGAAAAGTTGTATAATACCATGAAACTAGTTAAATCTAGTCTGGGGGTGGAGCAGGTAGTCAGAAAAAAATTCTAAGAAAGTAACTTCTGACAGTTAATTAGATGGTGAAATGGAAAAAGAGCATTCCAGGCTACAAAGCAACATACTCAAAGTCGCAAGGCAGACAGGAATAGGGTAAGTTTAAGAAATGAAAGAAGAGCATTGTGGCTGGAGCATGAAAAGAGAGAGGCATTAGATGAAGTTGGACAAATAGGTAAGGAATGAATTGTGCAGGACCTTACAAGCCATTTCAGAGGTGTTGGCTTCTATCTTAAGGGCAAGAGGAAACCAGTGGAGAGTTTTAAACAGGGAACCACATGATCTGGTGTGAAATTGCTCTGCCTCCAATGTGAAAATGAATTGTATGGGATCAGAGTGAATATAGAGAATTACTAAGGTAGCCCCTGCAGCAACCCAGGCAAGAGATGGTGGACACTTCTCCAAAGAGGACACACAGAAGGCCAATCGACATAGGAAAAAATGCTCAAGGTCACTAATCATCAGAGATCTGCAAATTAAAACTACAATGAGGTACCACATCACACCTGTCAGAATGCCTGCTATCAATAAATCAACAATCAACAAGTACTGGCAAGGATGTGGAGAAAAGGGAACCCTTATGTATGCTTTCTAGGAATGCAGACTGGTGCAGTCACTATGGAAAGCAGTATGGATTTTTCATCATGAAATTAAAAATGGAACTGCCTTTTGACCCAGTGATCCCACATCTGGGAATATATCCAAAAGATCCCAAAGCACTAGTTTAAAATATATATATATATATTCCCTTATAAACATAGCGGAATATATATATATATATTCCCCTATGTTTATAGCAGCATTATATACAATAGCATAGATCTGGAAATAACCCAAGTGCCAATCAGAATATGAGTGGATATGGCACATTTATAAACTGGGATATAATGCAGCTGTAAAAAAAGAAGAAACTCTTGCCCTTTACAACTTTACAACAGCATGGATCGACCTGGAGAGTATTATGCTTAGCAAAATAAGCCAGTCAGAGAAAAACAAATACCATATAGCCTCACCAATATGTGGAATCTGATGAACAAAATAAACTGAAAAACAAAATGGAACTGGAAACATGGATATATTGAACAGACTGGTCGGTGCTAGAGAAGAGGGGTTTGGGGATTACCGGATAAAAATGGGAAGGGATTAACTAAAGAACATATGCATACCCATGGACACAGACAATAGTGGGGTAAAGGCCAAGGGAGAGGGAGTTAGGGGAACTCCTGCAATAATCAACATTAAAATTTTTTCATTATAAAAACCCTCTTAAGAACATGATAGTTCGGTCTATACTGAATGACCTTCCTTTTGACCACATTATCTGTTGCATTCACTCTTTATAATGGATTCAAAAGACAAATTATTAACTCATTTTTATGGAAAAACGATAAATTCAAGGACCCCTGAACTTTTTTTTTTTGTTTTATTGAAAATAATTGGCATATATCATTGTATAAGTTTAAGGCATATAACATGATGGTTTAATTTATATATACTGTGAGATGATTATCACAATAGGTTCAGCTAACATCCATTTTCTTATATAGATCCAAAAATATGGAAAAAAAGTAAAGCATCAATATTTTTTTACTTGTGATAAGAAAACCTCTTAGGATTGCATCTCTTAACTTTCCTATATACTGTACAGCCGTTCATCTATAGTCATCATGTTGTACATTACATCTCTAGTACTTATTTATATTATAACTGGAAGTTTGTACCTTTTGACCATCTCCCAATCTCTCCTCCCCCATACTCCTCCTCAAGTAAACAGAAATCTGATATCTTTTTATTTGAGTTTGTTTTTAAGATTCCACATATAAGTGAGATCACACAGTATGTGAATTTCTCTATGTGACTATTTCACTTAGCATGATAATAGGGTTTTCACATTTTTTATGGTTGAATAAAATTTATATGTGTAAGTATATATAAATATGTATACCAGAACTTCTTTAGCCTTTCTTTTATTGATGGACACCTGGATTGTGCTGCTATGAACATGAGAGTGCAAATATTTTTTTGAGTTAGTGTCCTGGTTATCTTCAGATATATTCCCAGACATGAGAATGGTAGTTATATGGTAGTTCTCATTTTAATTTATTGAGAATACTACATACTGTTTTTCATAGTGGCTGCACCAATTTACAGTCCCACAAACAGTGCACAAGGGTTCCCTTTTCTCAAATTTTTACTTTTCAGTAAATTTTTAATATATTTTTATTGATTCAGAGAGGAAGGGAGAGGAAAAGAGAGATAGAAACATGAATGATAAAGAGAATCATTGATCAGCTGCCTCCTGTTTGCCAAACTCTGGGGCTCGAGCCCACAACCTGGACATGTACCCTGACCAGGAATCGAACCATGACTTTCCAGTTCATAGGCTGAACTTTCAACCACTGAGCTATGCTGTCCAGGCTAGTAAATTTTTTAAATTAAATTTATTGGGGTGATATTGGTTAATAGGATCATATAGATTTCAGGTGTGGATTTCTATGTTATAAGATCTGTATATTGCACTGTGTGCCCACCACCTGAAGTCAAACCATCTTTGATCACAATATATTACCCCCCCCTTCACTCCCTGACCCCATTCCTACCTCCTTCCTTCTGTTAAACACCAAACTGTTGTCTGTGTCTATGACTTTCAGTTTTTATCCCACATATTAGTGAAATCATATGGTTCTTAGCTTTTTCTGACTGACTTATTTAGCTTAGCATAATACTGTATTCTCATGTTGTCATAAATGGCAATATTTCATCTTTTCTTATGGCTGAGTAGTATTCCATCATATATATGTATCACATCTTCTTTATCCAATCCTCTATTGAAGTACACTTTGGTTGACTAGCCATCATTAAAAACATAAGAGAGTTGAGTTGTATCTCTTGTCTTTTTGATGATAGCTATTATAACCGTCAAGAGGTTGCTGGAGGCTAAGACCAACAAGCAGTTAACATATAAATGTGAGAAGTCTGTTAGAAGGCTGATGGACTTTGATATTCAGCAGGGCAGAAAAATCAGCATAATACTGCCTGCTGCTGGCTGAATGGCTGAAGGCAATCCCCTAACCTGATAATCCTTTTATTGTTTACCAAACCTTACCATTATGCCTGTTTGCTCTGCTAAAGGGCAAATGTGTATTCTAGTAAATAAAAAGCTGATTGGTCCAGAGATTCAGAGAGCTTCTCAACTAGAGTGAAGTCTCCGCCTAGCTCCCCCATGCATTCTAAATTTATATTTCTTGTCTAGTATATCCATTTTTTCACAGACCCTTTTCCAGACCTTGAACCCTAGCCACAAATGGATGCGGCATTCACATCTGGCACCTTAAAAGAGGGATCTGGAAAAGAAGATTCACCGGAGCGAAAAACAAAGAAAGTTCACTGGAAAGGTGGAGATAACTGAAGAGGTGGGGAGATTCACTGTGCATAAAGCCTGTGTCAAGCTTTGGAAGTTGAGATCTGTAAGTGGGCGGGGACATCTTTTATTTCAAGCCAGGCTATACTGGGGAAGAATTTGAATAAAAGGCAAAAATATCATTGTAAATTTTTAGCTTGTATGCTCAAGGATAAAGAAATTAAAATGTCAAAAGGTACTCTCTTAAATCAGGCTCAAGGAAAACAAGTGCCCTTGTCAACTTTAACTAGGTGGGATTTTGTTCAAACTACATTATGCCTAATTAGTATTGGGGATCAAAAGTCTGTAATACCTAAGGCCCTGGGTCCTCTAGTGTGGAAAGGCTCAACAGCTAGAGAAAATAGAGCTATCAGTCCTCTCACAAAAGGGCTCTTTAATGCTTTGTCTGAAAATTGCCATATGACACCTTGGGATGGGCAGATTTTAGCTAAAATAACTTTAGACACCAGTCAATGCTGTGAAAAGCAGAATAAAATAAGACCTGTGAATAATAAACTAACATCTAGGCTGCATTCTGGCTATAAGTCCCAGGCAAATATAAAACATCTGAAAAGATTCATGAAAAGAACTCTGGTTTATTAAGTCTTGTCTATATGTTATGGGTGCTTGTCTGTTGATTGTTGTTTTATCTGTGTTGTTTATTGTTAGTCTATTAGGCATGCCTTTAATTTAATTTAGTAAGAAAATAAACCTAGCTGGCCAGGCCATTTACTGAATTTCCCCAGAGCAAACAGGATGTGGTGGTGGGGAGACACATGGCTGATGGTACAGGTCCTAGAAGACAAAGGGAGGTAGAGATAACTAAAAAAGGCCCCAGCTCATTAATTACTAGGTCTTTTGGTGATCCTGTAAAATGGATGTCCACTCCTGAGAGTGCTATTAAAAGTCTCGTTTTTGCCATGTTTTTATTTCCCAGTCTGTCATTTAAAATTTGGATAGATGAGACATTTCTCACAATTTAGGGATGCATCTGGGATTTCTGTACTCGTGAAGAGAAAAAGGCTAGCTTAGCCTGATTTTGGGTGGCCTCTTAAAACTGAGCCCCATCTCTTTACAGATGCTACAGAATAAACTCAAGACTGTTTTTCTTTAAAAGATGGCAAAAATGACACAAGGAAAATATACAGGCTGGGTTTAGGCAACAAGATTAGTGTTTCCATAATAAAAGGTAGTTCTTGAACAATAATGGACTGCATTCCAAAGTTAACATTAAAAGCACTGAAAGTCAATAAGTTATCTCTGTTGTAAAATTTGCCAAAGAAAATGCCTTCTGGATAATAATAATTGGCTTTAAAATCTCAAAATTGTTAAAACATAAATAAATAGATGTAACTAAAATGAAGGATTTGTGGTGGAGCTTTTCAGTGATAATTATAGGTAAATTGATGGTGGCGTTCCAGTCACTCAGGAAGAGACTGGCTGTGCTTTCTGTTAGAGGAGGGTCCCAGTCTCATTTCCCGCAGCAGTAATCTTAGATGTTATCTCTAAGGAAAAATGTGGCAGTTTTAAAATTCAAAGGGTCTGGAGGCCTGCTTCCCTCCTCCCCCTCTAAACATACTATTTCCAAAGTCTTTGGTAACTTAAAACTTTGGAGCATTATCGAATTAGATAATAAAAATTATTAAATATCTAGATATTTTAAAATAACAAAACACTGAAATATCAATCTGAGTTTGCGTCATATGAAAAATCTAAAGGATAGAATTGAATCTATTAATTAAATGTCTTATATTTTATTAGAAATATATCCTTAAAATATAAATATATTACTAATCTTTTAACTTGCCACCTAAAATTTAAGGCTTCTAAGAGTTTAAATTAAGTTAGGAGAAATTATATGGTTGTGATAATAAAATGCATAAGGTATAGTAATTTATTTTTAAGAAAATAATTCTTGTATTTTCTCTGGAGAAATTAGTAGTTCAAAATATATTGTAGTCCGAAAAACCAAGATGGTGGCAAAAGGTATACACCTGTACGTGCTGCCTCTCACAACCACACCAAAACTACAACTAAAAGACAAAACAACTATCATCCAGAACCTTGGGAAAGCTGGCTGAGTAGAAGTTCTACAACTAGAAGGAAAGAAAAAAGCACATTGAGACTGGGTAGGAGGTGCAGAGGTGCAGAAGAGCAGAGGTACGGAGGCACGCGAATCGGGCTGGCAACTGGGTGTGCTGTTTTTTTCAATTGGAAGGGAGATACAAGCTCCCAACTGCTCTGAACTCCAGTTTCCCACAAGACTCTGGGGACCCAGATTCTTATTAAGGGAAACTGGACTGTCTGGCATTGGGTCAGAAAGCGAGGGTGGCTTTCTCATAGAGGTGTTCGCAGGAATCATTGTTACTCTGTGGGGGTGCAGGTTGCGGCGATGCAGAGACACAGACTCGGAGACACAGAGAAGGCTGACTGGTAGCCATCGCTGTTTGCTATGCCCTGGTGATTCCCTGAGACCCTGCCCCACCCAATTTACAACCCCACCCAAACTGTGAGCAGTGGCTTTTGCATATGAATGGCCTGTCCTTTCACAGCCTAACCTAACAAACTGCAACTGGGTCAGAGAGATCCAAACTTCTAAACCCCAAACAAAGAGGAGAAATCTGCAGATCTCCCTGTAGCTCCTGCTGGGTGGCCTCAGGCAGTACCTAACTTTGCACCTCCTTGGAGACCCAGGAGCCAGTGTACCTAGTGGTCAGTGTGAGATGATAGCAGATTTCAACTCCTCACATCCATAAGTGACACACACAAGAGGCAGACTCAGTGAGCACCAAAACCCCACTGAAGCAAGTCCTGCCCCAAAAGGGTGACTCCACCACAGCAGTTCTTCCATTATAGACACAGCAGGTTCTCATAGACAATTGGCCTGGAGGTCAATTCCTCCCAGTGATACCAATAGCAATCAAGGCTTAAATACAACAAGACTGTGCACCCAGCCCACAAAGGGGTGCACCAAGAGTGTTCACCTCAGATGATTGGGGAGGCTGAGCCATTGGGCCCTATAGGACACCTACCACTCAAAGCCACTCCATCAACACAGGGAAGCAGCCAAAATGTGGAGACAAAGAAACATGTCACCAATGAAAGAAATGGAGGAAAGCAAACGATTGGATATAGAGTTCAAAATCACAGTTATGAGGTTACTCAAGAATCTTCTAGAAACCGCTGAGAAACTTAGACCTCTGAGGAACTTAGTGAGACCTTCAAGGATCTTAATGAGAATGCCAAAAAAGAGGAAAAGGACCAGTAAAAATTAAGCATACACTGTCTGAAATAAAGAATAATATACACAAATTCAACAGTAAACTAGAGGATCCCAAGAATCAAATTAAAGATTTGAAATACGAGGAAGCAAAAAACATGCAACCAGAAAAACAAAAAGAAAAAAGAATCCAAAAACTAGAAGATAGTGTAAGGAGCCTCTGGGACAACGTCAAGCATACCAACATCCGAATTATGGGGGTGCCAGAAGAAGAGAGAGAGCAAAATATTGAAAACCTATTTGAAGAAATAATGACAGAAAACTTCCCCCACCTGGTGAAAGAAATAGACTTACAAGTCCAGGAAGCGCACAGAACCCCAAACAAGAGGATTCCAAAGAGGAACACACCAAGACACATCATAATTAAAATGCCAAGGGCAAAAGACAAAGAGAGAATCTTGAAAGCAGCAAGAGAAAAACAGTTAGTTACCTACAAGGAAGTACCCATACGACTGTCAGCTGATTTCTCAACAGAAACTATGCAGGTCAGAAGGGAGTGGCAAGAAATATTCAAAGTGATGAACAGCAAGAACCTACAACCAAGATTACTCTACCCAGCAAAGCTATCATTCAGAATTGAAGGTCAGATAAAGAGCTTCACAGACAAGAAAATGCTAAAGGAGTTCATCACCACCAAACCAGTATTATATGAAATGCTGAAGGGTATTCTTTAAGAAGAGGAAGAAGAAGAAAAAGGTAAAGATAAAAATTATGAACAACAAATTGACAACAAATATATATCTATCAACAAGTGAATCTAAAAATCAAGTCAATAAAAAATGTGATGAACAGAATAAACTGGTGAATATAATATAATCAGAGGCATAGAAAGGGAGTGGACTGACAATTATTGGGGGGAAGGAGGCATGAGGGGTGCAGGAAGAGATTGGACAAAAATCTTACACCTATGATGAGGACAGTGGCAGGGGGTAAGGGCATGGGATGGGGGGACAGAAACCGGGTGGAGGGGAGCTATGGGGGTGGGGAGGAAGAGGAACATCTGTAATAATCTGAACAATAAAGATTTATTTAAAAATATATATATTGTAGTCCTTATGTGTACTGCATATGGTAAAATTTATGGCCTAATTAAAAAAGAATAATTAATTCTATTGTCTGAACCAAATTTTAATATAAAAACCAGTTTAAATTTAATTAATATCTTTTAAAATAATTACAAAAAGTATATAATATAATCTTTGGGTTATGTATATTTGATAGTCTTTCTAAGTTAAATTTTAAGACTTTAACTGAGAGATAGCCTTGGGACATTTCAAGGGCCCAAAAATGATTCAAGGATTTAATCTCTTCTTAAAAGAAAAAAAAATTGAACTAAATTAGGCTGATCTAATATACTTGAAATCATGTGGGAAGCTTTAGCAAATAAAAATTAGTAACTATATTTTATTTATATACATATATTTTAAATGTTATAAAGGTTTCAACCTCTCAGGGAGGGCAAGACAAAGTTGCTGAATACTTCTTAAGCAAAATCAGATTATTCAGCAATGGAATTTTAAGACAAAAAGCCTCAGATAGCCTGCTATTTAAATAGGCTAGGGGGTAGGGAAGCATCTGTACTTCATAGGTCAAATGTATAAGTTTTCTTACTTTGCTTTTTCCATAAAGGTGCATACTTTAGTAACTTAATAAATTAGCTTTTTATAATATAATCAAGGTCTCATATAAACTCATTTATATGAGAAGCCAATATTTTATGAGCAACCTGGTTCTAGTAAAGGCCAAAGTAAAAATTTGCATACATATGCAAATGAGTACTAGCCAAAAAGAATGCTGTTTAAAAGTAAATTTAAGCTTAATAAAAAGGAGAAATTTTAAAATCTCTTCTGCTACTATTTACAAAGTAAACTAAAAGTTATTATTCAAGCATTAAATCTCACCATTAATATGACACCACAACTAAAAAGAGAGTTACTTTTACTGGATACGTATACATTACAGTATTGGCCAGCATCTGAAAAAGCAACCAACTTTGTTGCTCTGTTTAAAAGAAAGAAAAAGATTTTTAAGAGAAACTCCTTAAGTGTGGACTAGAAATTACTCTGGGAGAAAAAACAGAAGGAAATTCCCTTCAAATATCTAGAAAACTGTAATTAAAAATCAATGTGTTAGGCCTCAAAAAGAAAAGTAAGTAATTTGCATTTTCCCTCCCTAAACAAAGCTTATGTCAATATACTCAGACTGATAGCAGAAATCCAATTAGTGTCATTTACTGTCCACACCTAAGGACAAATGAAGTTAGAAAATAAGCCTAATTTCAGACTGCTTTAAATTGGCAAATTGAAATAAGTGAATATTCAGGGGAACTTAGTTGTATTAGGCAGGAATATATTCCTGGAGCATTAATTATTTTTTACTGATGGTTCATCTCATAGTAAAGCTGCTTATCATGCAATGAATTCAGATCAAGTCATCTAGACCAGTCATACTTCTATGCTAAGAACTGAATTAAAAGCTATAAAGGCTGCATTGCAGGATTTTCAAGAGCCAACATATTGTACAGCAAGCAAAAAAATGTCCCCCTTGCATGTTAAAACAGAAAAGGGGGAATAGTGGAGAAATATCCTATAAGTAAACTACATCAAGCTTTAATTACTTTAAATTTTTTCACTTGTAATGCTGATGGCGAGACACCCATGGAATTACACTGGTGTCAGAATAAGTCAAAGGAAAATGGTCTGGTTAAATGGAAAGATCCCAAGTCTGGTTTATGGAAGGGTCCCTATATTAACCTTTGGTCGAGGATATGCTTGTGTATTTCCAGAAAACTCCTCCAAGCCTGTGTGGAAAATTCAAAAATGGATCCTAGAGAGAAACTGACCAGACTACTCCAACCACAGATAGTAGTAGCCCCAAGCAATGTGCTGATGAGACAGAGGAGAAACAGTCCAGAGATGGCTGATGGTAAAGACACCTTGCCATGCTAGCAGTCATCAGCTGTGGGTCAGTGCAGGTTGCCCTGGACAAAGCCAAAGAAGATCAGACCTGCATTGTCATTGCCCACCGTTTGTCCACCATCCAGAACTCAAATATCATTGCTGTCATGTCACAGGGGACAGTGATTGGGAAGGGAACCCATAAAGAACTGTTGGCCCAGAAAGGAGCCTACTGCAAACTAGTTCCTTAGATTCCTGACAACAATTTTTAAAAGGACATGAAAGAACTCAATCCTTTTCATTGAATCTAAAAGTATTAAAAGGACTCAAGCCCTGAAAATGGCATACACCTTTCTAAATGTATTGAGAAAACAAAAAAGGGGAAAATGCCGGAGGCTAAGACCAACAAGCAGTTAACATATAAATACCAGAAGTCTATTAGAAGGCTGATGGACTTTGATATTCAGCAAGGGCTGGACATCAGCATAATACTGCCTGCTGCTGGCTGAATGGCTGAAGGCAATCCCCTAACCTGATAATCCTTTTATTGTTTACCAAACCTTACCATTAATATGCCTGTTTGCTCTGCTAAAGGGCAAATGTGTATTCTAGTAAATAAAAAGCTGATGGGTCCGGACAAGAAATATACTAGACAAGAAATATAAATTTAGAATGCATGGGGGAGCGAGGCAGAGACTTCACTTTAGGGGAGAAGCGCTAGAGTGCAGTCTCTGCCTGGCTCCCCCATGCATTCTAAATTTATATTTCTTGTCTAGTAAATCCATTTGTGTGCAGCCCCTTCTCCAGACCTTGAACCCTAGCCTCAAATGGATACAGCATTCACATGAGGTGATATATTATTGTCCTTTTATTTTACATTTCTCTGACTAGGAATGTGATGTTGACTGTGTCTTCATGTATCTGTTGGTGTTTCGTATATCTTCTTTGGAGAAATGTCTATTCAGGTCCTGTGTCAATTTTTTTTTAATCCTCACCTAAGGATTTATTTATTGCTAGAGAGAGAGAAACACTGATTGGTTACCTACCATATACATCCCAACTGGAGACTGAACTCAAAATGTAGATATGTGTCCTGACCCGGAATTAAACCCACAAACTTTTGGTGTATAGGATAATGCTCCAACTAACTGACTCACCCAGCCAGGGCCCTTTGTCTATTGTTTAATTTGGTTATTTGTGAGTTGTTTTTTGTGTATTGTTTTTTTTGTGTTTTTTTTTTGTTTTGTTATTGAGTCATATGAGTTTTCTATGTGTTTTAGATATTAATCCTTTATCAGATATACTAGAGATCATGTGCATGAAATTCATGCATGGGGGGTGTGTATGTGACCCTCAGCCCAGCCTGCACCCTCTCCAATCTAGGATTGGGATTGGGACTAAATGGGCAGTTGGACATTCCTCTCACAATCCAGGACTGCTGGGTCCCAACCGCTTGCCTGCCTGCCTGCCTGATTGCCCCTAACTGCTTCTGCCTTCCAGCCTGGTCACCCCTTAACCACTCCCCTGCCAGCCTGATCGATGCCTAACTACTGCCCTGCCAGCCTGATTGCCCCCAACTACCCTCCCCTGCAGGCCTACCCTCCCCCAACTGCCCTCCCCTGGATGCCTGGTTTCCCCTAACTGCCCTCCCCTGCCAGCCCAGTCACCCCCAACTGCTCTCCTCTGCCAGCCCAATCACCCCTAACTGCTCTCCTCTGCAGGCCTGATCACCCACAACTGCCCTCCCCTGCTGGCCATCTTGAGGCAGCCATATTGTGTCCACATGGGGGCAGGCATTTTTGACCACATGGGGGTGGCCATCTTGTGTGTTGGAGTGATGGTCAATTTGCATATTACCCCTTTATTATATAGGATGGTCTAAAATTTTATTTCTCATTCTGTAAGTTGCCTTTTCACTTTATGAATGGTTTTCTTGCTATGCAGAGCTTTTTAGTTTAATGTTTCCTAGTTGTTTATTTGTGATTTTGTTTATGCTTCAAGTGTCATATCTGAAAACTAATTACCAAAACCTATGTCAAAGAGCTTTATTCCTGTTTTCTTCTACAAAAACAGGTCCATTTCAAGCTAATTTTTGTGTTCCTGAACTTTCAATGATTTTCTAAAGCACCATTTTTGGATTGAGGTCAATGTCCATTTGTCCCACATCCCTACCCCTCTATTGATCTACTGCCCCCTTTATGGCAGCTTTTCTCTTACCTCCATAGAAACTACCACTTCACCAATGATCTGAACTTAACTCCTCTCCCTGCAGTGTGTAGATTCTCAGATCTATCCCATGGTGACCTAAAAGCTCCTCCTGTGAGTGCTGGAAAAGTATTTTTTAAAATTCTTATACTTTGTGTTTTCAGGGATTTCTAAAGAATTGAGTGTATATTTGGTGCCCAAAACTTTGGAAGTTCTGACTGCCATCTGAACCTTGAGTACATTGCATCAACATAACTAACGTAAGAGTTAATTCTCTCTCTCATTAAAAGATGACATTATGCCGGCCAGTGTGGCTCAATTGGTTGAGCATTGTCCCATCCCCAGGAGGTCACTGGTTCTATTCCCCATCATGGCACATGCCTGTGTTTCAGGCTCTATACCCAGTAGGGAGTGTGCAGGAGGCAGCCCCTCAATATTTCTCTCTCATCTATCTCCCCCTTCCTATTTTAGAAATCAATAAAAACATTTTTTTAAAGAATGAAATTAATTGCTCTCAAATTCCCAAATGAAAGACAGCTAAGCAGAAGCATGCAAACTAATCCCCATCAGTCTACACATACCAAAACTCAATAGAAAATTCCAAGAGAAAACATTAAGGCCTTTGGTAGCCTTCATATACCCCAGCCTAACAGTGTTGAGAGTCAAATGGTAAAATTTAGGGCAAAAATATGCCACCATACTGCTTCTCCCTGTGAATAAATTGCTACCTGATAGTCAAAAAAAAAAAAAAAAAAAGAAAAGAAAAAGAAAAAAAAGAGAGAGGGAAAAATGGCAGCAGAATAGACAGACGTGTTCCAAGCCTTGTCCTGGAGCAGAAAGAAATAACAGCTGAGGGTCGCACAGGGAGTGTTTGTTGGCAAGTTAAGGGACAGCTAAACTCCAGGAGAAGGTGGGAGACTACTATACGGGGTTCCCCTGACTGGGCAGCCTCCACTGCAGCTGGGTCCCCTCCCAGAGCTATGGGCTTGGATGTGGAGACTGTGCCATCTTGAAAGGGAAAGTGGAGCTTATCAGAAGCTTGACAATCCACAACAGTGGCATCCCCCGAACAGCTGCGAGCCCCAGAACACCGGTCCCCAATTGGCGCAAACACGCGGATTCAGAGGAGCTCTACACTCCACCATGGAAAGGTCAGATTTCACTTGGAATAAGGAGAGAGAGAACTACATAACCAGACATCCAGAGAAGAAAGACCATGGGGAGACAAAGAAACAGCCCAAATATGAAAGAAAAGCAGGCATCACCAGAAAAGGAAGTAAACAAAATGGAGGCAAGCAACCTTCCAGAGAAAGAAATCAGAGAAATGGTCATAAGGTGGCTGAAAAGAATGGAAGACAAATTCGACAATATGAGTAAGAACCAAGAGGAAATGAAGAAGAACCAAGAAGAAATGAAAAATGACAGTGCTGCTGTAAAGAACTCAATAGAAAGCATCAAGAGTAGACTAGAAGAAGCAGAGGACCACATCAGTGAGCTAGAAGACAAGATGGGAAAAAATACCCAAGTAGAGCAGCTTCTAGAAAAAAAAAAATTAAAAAGCCGGAGGAGAGCCTAAGGGAACTTTGGGACAACATGAAACAAAGCAACATCCACATAATAGGGGTCCCAGAAGGAAAGGAAACTGAGCAAGGAATGGAAAACCTGTTTGAAGAATGAATGACAGAAAACTTCCCTGATATAGGGAAGAAAAACCCCACACAAATCCAAGAAAACCCTCACAGAGTCCCAAGCAAAATGAACCCCAAAAGACCGACTCCAAGGCACAGTATAATTAAATTGGCAAACACCAACAGCAAAGTAAGAATCTTAAAAGCGGCAATAGAGAGACAGAAAGTTACTTACAAAGGAACCCCCATCAGACTATCAACTGATTTCTCAACAGAAACTCATCAGGCCAGAAGGGAATGGAATGAAATATACAAAGTCATGCAAAGAAGGGTCTGAATTCAAGAATACTGTACCCACGAAGGCTGTCAATTAAAATTAAAGGTGAAATCAGGAGCTTCACAGACAAAAAAGGACTAAGGGAATTTATTACCACCAAACCAGCAATGCAAGAAATGCTAAAGGGTCTGCTGTAAAAAAAAAAGAAATAGGAAGCAAAGAAGGAACACAGGGGTAAAGAATAAAAATGGCGACAAATAAGTACCTATCAATAATAACTTTAAATGTAAATGGATTAAATGCCCCAATCAAAAGACATAAGGTAACGGCTTGGATAAGACAACAAGTCCCATATATCTGCTGTCTACAAGAAACCCACCTTAGAAAAAAAGACACACACAGACTTAAAGTGAAGGGATGGAAAAAGGTTTTCCAGGCTAATAGAAATGAAAAAAAAACCTGGGGTAGCAATACTTATAGCTGACAAATTAGATCTCAAAGTGAAGGACATAACAAGAGATAAGGAAGGCCACTTCATAATACTAAAGGGAGCAATCGAAAAAGAAGAAATAACTCTGGTAAACATATATGCACCCAATACAGGAGCACCCAAATACATAAAAAAAAACTCCTGGAGGATATCAAAGGAGAGACTGACAGCAATACAATCATAGTAGGAGACTTTAATACCCCACTATCACCATTGGACAAATCCTCTAAACAAAAAATCAGCAAAGAAACATCAACCTAAATGACTCACTACACCAGATGGAATTAATTGATATCGTCAGAACATTTCACCCCCAAGCCACAGAATATACATTCTTCTCAAGTGCACATGGGTCATTTTCAAAGATAGACCATATGTTGGGACATAGGCAAAGTCTCTTCAAATTCAAGAAGATAGAAATTATATCAAGCATCTTCTCACACCACAGTGGCATAAAACTGGAAATCAACTACAATAAAAACAATCCAAAGAAATCAAAGACATGGAGACTAAACAACATGGTATTAAACAATGACTGGGTTATCAGGGAAATCAAAGAAGAAATTAAAAACATCATGGCAACAAAGGACAATGATAACACAACAATCCAAAATCTATGGGACACAGTGAAAGCAGTTTGAGAGGGATGTACATAGCTCTACAAGCATACTGCAAAAAATAAGAAACAATGGTAATAAATTACCCAACCCTACAACTCAAAGAGTTAGAAAAAGAGCCACAAGAAAAGCCCAGTGTAAGCAGAAGGAAGGAAATAATAAAGATCAGAGTGGAGATAGGCTCACCAGGAAGCAAAGAGAGAGGACCCAAATAAACAAAATCAAAAATGAAAGAGGTGAAATAACAACAGATCCCACCGAAATACAATGGATTGTTAAAAGAATACTATGAACAACTCTATTCCAACAAACTGGACAACCTGGAGGAAATGGACATATTTCTATAAAAAATATAACCTTCCAAAACTCAACCAGGAAGAATCTAAACAGCTCAATAGGCCAGTAACTATGGAAGAAATTGAAGGAGTCATCAAAAAGCTTACGGCAAACAAAAGCCCGGGGCCAGACAGCTTCACAGGAGAGTTTTACCAAACATTCAAGGAAGAACTAAAACCTATCCTCCCCAGACTAGTCCAAAAAATTCAAGAGGAAGGCATACTTCCAAGCTCCTTCTATGAAGCCAGCATCACCCTAATACCAAAACCAGATAAAGATAACACAATGAAAATGAATTACAGGCCAATATCCCTCATGAATTTAGATGCTAAAACACTCAACAAAATTCTAGCAAATTGGATCCAGCAGTACATCAGAAAGATCATAGACCATGACCAACTAGGATTTATCCCAGGAATGCAAGGATGGTACAATATCCGCAAATCAATTAACGTGATACATCACATAAACAAATTGAGAGATAAAAATCACATAGTCATATCAATTGATGCAGAAAAAGCATTTGACAAAATCCAACACCCTTTCTTGATAAAAACTCTCAACAAGGTGGGAATAGAAAGATCATACCTCAACATAATAAAAGCTATATGTGATAAACCCACAGCTAACATCATACTCAATGGGCAAAAACTAAAACCATTTCCCCTAAGAACAGGAACAAGACAGGGATGCCCACTCTCACCACTCCTGTTTGACATAGTACTGGAAGTATTAGCCACTTCAATTAGACAAGAAGAAGAAAGAAAAGGCATCCAAATTGGAAAAGAAGAAGTAAAACTGTCCTTATTTGCAGATGACATGATATTGTACATAAAAAACCCGAAAGACTCCATAAAAAAACTAACAGACTTAATAAGTGAATTCGGCAATGTAGCCGGATACAAAAATAATGCCAAGAAATCTATGGCATTTCTATACACCAACAGTGAACTTACAGAAAGAGAGACAAAAAAGCAATCCCATTTACCATTGCACCAAAAAAATTAAGATACCTAGGAATAAACTTAACTTAGGAGGTAAAAGACCTATATGTGGAAAACTACAGGACACTGAAAAAAGAGATTGAGGAAGATGTAAACAGATGGAAGAACATACCATGTTCATGGATTGGTAGAATCAATATCATTAAAATGTCAATACTACCCAAAGCAATCTATAGATTCAATGCACTACCCATTAAAATACCAACAGCATATTTCACAGACCTAGAAAGAACTCTCCCAAAATTCATCTGGAATAAAAAAAGACCCCAAATAGCCATAGCAATCCTGAGAAAGAAGAATAAAGTAGGTGGGATCTCAATACCAGATTTCAAGCTGTATTACAATGCCACTGTTCTCAAAACAGCCTGGTACTGGCACAAGAACAGACATATAGATCAATGGAATAGAATAGAGAATCCAGATATCGACCCAATCTACTATGCACAATTAATATTTGAAAAAGTAGGCATGAACATACAATGGAGTCAAGACAGTCTCTTCAATAAATGTTGTTGGGAAAATTGGATAGATACATGCAAAAAAATGAAACTAGATCAAACTTGGGGCAATGGAAGCCAAAGAGAAAATAAACAAATGGGGCTACATCAAAATAAAAAGCTTTTTCACAACAAAAGAAACCATCAACAAAACAACAAGATACCCCACTGTATGGGAGAACATATTTGCAAATGTTATTACTGATAAAAGTTTAATCTCCAACATCTACAGGCAGCTTATACAACTTAATAAAAGGAATATAAATGATCCAATAAAAAAATAAAATACCACATGATCTCACTTATTTGTGAATAATAAAAAACATTATAAAGTGATGAACAAAAAGATAGATACAGAGGCAGTAAAGCATCAAACAGACTGTCAAATTACAGCAGGAAGGTTAGGGAGAGGTGGGGGAAATAAGAGATCAACCAAAGGACTTATATGCATGCATATAAGAGTAACCAACGGATGCAAAATATTGGGGGGTGAGGGCATGTATGGGAGTGGGGTGGAGGGGGCAATGATAAGATATGTACACATATAATACCTTAATAAAAAAATAAATAAAAAGGAAAATAAAATGAATCAATATTTATCTGAATAAGAAATAGCAGAAAATATAAGTGAAATCCTATGTAATAAAAGCCTAATATGCAAATCGACCGAACAGTGGAATGACAGATTGCTATGATGCACACTGACCACCAGTGGGCAGACGCTCAATGCAGGAGCTGCCCCCAGCCTGCAGGCCCCAGGCCAGCCAAGGCAGGTGCCAGCGGGGGGGCCCTCCCCATTTGCCCTGCCGGTTGCCCCACAGATTGTCCCTGATTGCTGGCTAGGCCAAAGGACCCTACCCATGCAAGAATTTTGTGCATTGGGCCTCTAGTAATAGAATAAAAAGAAATAGCAGAACATATAAAGTGGAATGAAATGAAACAAACTCTGTTAGAAGTGTCTGGTGCTTAACCTTATCTGGTTATCTTCTTCTTGGCACAAAGGAGGACGTCATACTGCCCTGCCCTGCCCTCCCAATTAGGCTGAAGCATGTGACAAGTTTCTGGAAAAATATTGTAAGAAGATAGGAAATGTGTTGTCATCTCTAGGCCAAAGCATTAGTTGCTGCTGTGAGCACTAACTTTCCCTGCTACATTGACCAGGAGAGTACAGGCTATGTATGGTGGGTACAAGTCCAACAGAGACTGCCGAGTGATTGCATGGACTAGAGCAGTGGTTCCCAAACTGTTTTTGGCCATGCCCCACCTAAGCATCTCTAAAATCCTGATACCCCCTGTGACATATAATTCTTATTATTCAAAAAGTGAACTCCTATTCACGTGGAGGAAGCCTAAAAGTTCATTAACTTGATTTAAACAAGATTCCAAAGAATATGGCATCTATGAAAGAGAAAAATAAAAGGATAAAAGGACAATTGAAGTACTGAGGAAGAAATCACTAAGAAATTGTTAAAAAAAATAATAATATGAAGTGAAATGAAAAAATAGCAAATAAAGTTTCAAAACATGTAATAGAGAACTGAAATGCATAAATATGTTACAATATATTTTATATACTGTACATGAGGCTCCTAGAACTGTAAGAAATGCAAAAAATTCACTGTTAATAACTCATTCTTGAATTGCCCCCTTTAAAATTTAAATTGCCCCCCTGTGGGGCATGTGCTCCACATTGAGAACCACTGGACTAGAGAGTCATCAGAAACTTTCATGAGCAAGAAGTATATGTCTGCTATGTTAAACCACTGCGACTTGAGGTTTCCTTTCATAGCATAACCTGGAATATCCTCATTAATGCAGCAACCTTAGGAAAAATGCTAATTGTTATCAAGAAGCCAAAATAAATGATCATAATGTATATTTATCCTCCTGGTCATGGCTTGGTTCTGCCTAGGTGAGTCTGGATTTGGAATGAACAGCCCCTCACATGGGGGTACTTTCAAATACACTCCATCATTTTTTAATGAGGTTATTTAGGTATAATTCATATATGTGAACATTTACCCTTTTAAAACATATAGTTTTGTAACCTTGAAGAATGTATATGATCATGTAACCATCATTTCCATCAAGATATAGACTATTTCTATTTTTCCAAAAATTCTTCCTGTACTCCTTTATTGTAATCACTCCTCTTTTCTCATCCTCAACCCCCTGTCAATTACTGCTCTGATTTATGTCCCTTGAATTTTGCTCTTTCTAGATATTTATATAATGGAATCACACCTTTTGTGTCTGGCTACTTGCAGTTAGCATAATGCTTTTGAGATTCATCCACATTGCATCAATAGTTCATTCCTTTTTGCTGCTGAGTGGTACTTAATTGTATGGAGCTATCACAATTTGTTTATTAATTCCCCAGTTGATGGACATTTGGACTATTTTCGGTTGGGACAGTTATGAGTAATAATAATCTAAAACATTCCTATACAGATCTTTGAATGAATATGTTTTCATTACTCTTAGGTAAAATACTTAGAAGAGTTATTTCATGGTGATATGATAAGTGTATGTTTATTGTTCAAAACGATGTTTTAAAGTGGTTATAGCATTTGCACTGCCATTAGCAAACCTGCGATTCCCTGATGCTCCACATCCTCACCAGCACTTTGCATTACCAATTTAAAAAACCTTATTCTCTCTAGAATGTGTGTGGCAGTATCTTACTTTAATTTTTAATCGGCATTTCCTTAATGACTAATGGTTTTGAATATCTTTTTCATATACTTACCATTTGAATCTCTTCCTTGGTGAGTTGTTCACTGAAATCTTTTGCTCGTTTTTCAATTTGGATTTCTGTCTTTTTATTATTATAGTATTTTAAATCTCCTACATGATATATTCTAGACATAATTACTGCGTAATTTTAAAAATCAAACAAACTCCAGTTGAAAGGACGTTCTGAGGGGTGAGAATATTAAAGAAAAGGATAGAGTGCAGATCTGAAAAAGAATTGGAGAGTACGAAGACTGTTTTGATAGATACTCTTTTGTACAAATGTATGATTAAAATATTTCAGCATTTTCTTTCACTATGACATTCTATGTTTTTCTCAGATTTAAAAAAACCTTAAAATTGCATTTGATCATGATGGATCTTTGAAAAAACACACCTTAATAAATATGAAAATTGTTTATCTTTTGGAACTTTTGCTTGCAATATTAATTTAATTTTTTTTATTTTCTCAGAATCAAAGGGATTCATCACTAAAATGACTTACAGTAATGAGAAGACAGATTCATTCAGGATTGTTTTTCTTTCTCAAGGATACCTTAGAAACTTATTCTGAAAATTTTGGTAGCCTTATTTCCTACATTAATTTAAAATTTTTTCTTTCTAGGTTTGAAAATTATTACAGACTAAAAACAGAGTTCTAACTAATACCCAGATTGTAATTTTTCATTGCTTTGCAGCAGCAATAATCATTATTTATTGACAGGTTAGGGCATGTGCTAGGGGGGCGGGTGGGAGTGGCCAGGGAGTGGTCAATGGGGGAAAAAGAGACATATGTATTACTTTCAACAATAAAGAATTTAGGAGAGACAACATGGTGGCTGACAGAGACAACATGGCAGTGAGGGAGAGAGTGTGACAGAGTAAAGAAGTGAGAGAGGCGTGTGAAGATATGTGTGCTGTGTGTGTAGGTGAATGAGGACCAGACATATATCTCAGGAGTCCCAGGGACTGGCAGATTGGGCTCACCTAGATGGGGAGCCCTTGCTACTGCCACGGGCACCCCCAAGCCAGTTCAGCTTTGGCATGAAACACATGCCATCTTGTAGAAGGGAGCAACAGAGGCCAGGAGTGCTGCCACACCAACATCCAGATCAACCTTGGACCCCAGGACCTGTGCAGGGATCCACTTGCCAGCCATAATCCACATGGAACCACCACTATGCTCTGGCAGTGAGCAGTGCAGTACTGTGACATGGGTCTCAGATGCCTGCAGTGAGAGCACACCAGACAGACCTCCTGAGCTGTGCCTCCTACCCAGAGCTCAAACCTAGAATCCCAGGATCCCACACTTTCAGTCCCCATGCTGTGAGTGCAAGCCACAGGTACCCCACTTCCTGCTCCATACCTGATCCAAATACAGAACTGTAGTCAGGTGTGTGTTACAATCCTATCAGGCAGAACCCTTGCCTGGTGAGCATCACATCCCTGGCACAGACTGAGCATGCTTGCTCTGTGGCAGACAGAGCCCATAACAGGCAAGAGCCCCACCCCCCAGCACAGACTGAGCGCACTCTACCTCCAGCTCAGACAGAGCTGCAGGCCAGTGTGTGCTATGCACCCAGCAGAGACAGAGAATTGTGCTAGTGGGTTCTCTGCCACCAGCACAGACAGAACCTTTGACTGGTTCACACCCCACCTCCAGCACAAACAGAGCTGTCACCTGGCACATGCCCTACCCACAGCATAGGTCAGAGTGCTGGTGCAAACTGGTGTGCCCAACCACAGGTCATAGGACCATGCTGCAAGTGCACTACCAGAGGGACCTAGGGCACTACCCTGCCTTAGGGGCTGGAGCCACACAGTGAATTGCATGCCAGAGGGCTCTGTGCCCTTACAAACAGTCACACACATGAGGAACTGTGCACCCACCACCATCAATCCCGAAAAATGGGCAATTGAGGGACCAGAACCATGGAAGAAAGGGTTATAATTCAGAGCAGAGACAATAAAGGTGTGAAACTCAAAGCAGCCGCCAGGGCTAGCAAGTCCAGGACCATTGGAGTGTGAGGGGCTTCAACCCCTTGGACCCCAAGCAGGGAGACCAGGGCCAGAAAGAGACAAAGAAACAACCCACAAAGGAAAGAAAAGGAGTAATGGCCAGAAAATGAACTAAATGATACGGAGGCATGCAACATATCAGAAAAAGAATTCAGAGTAAGAGTATACAGTTCATAAACCAGATGGATGAGAAAATCAACAACTTATGTAAGATTCAAGAGGAAATAAAAAATGATATAGCTACAATAAAAATTGATGGAAGGTTTCAACAGTAGACTAGAAGAAGTGGAGGACTGAATTAGTGAGTGAGAGGATAGGGTAGTAAAACACATTCAATCTGAACAACAATTGGAGAAAAAAAATAGAAAGCAGGAGAAGAGACTAAAGGAGCTTTGGGACAACATGAAACAAAGTAGATTATGTATAATAGCGGCTCCAGAAGGACAAGAAGAGGAGAAAGGATTAGAAAACATATTTGAAGAAATAATGACAGAAAACTTCCCTGACTTGGGGAAGAAAAAAAGTCACTCAAGCACAGAGTCCCAAACAAAATGAACCCAAAAAGACCCACACCAAGACACATCAGAATTACAATGACAAAAGTAAACGGCAAAGGGAGAATCTTAAAGGCTGCAAGAGAGAGACAGAGAGTAACCTACAAAGGATCTCCTATTAGATTATCAATTGATTTCTCAACAGAAACACATCAGGCCAGAAGGGAATGAAATAAAGTATACATAGTGATGCAAAGCAAGGTACTGAATCCAAGAATACTCTATCTGGCAAGGCTAACATTCAAAATTGAAGGGGAAATCAGGAGCTGCACAAAAAAACAAAAAAAAAAAAACAAACAAACAAAAAACAAAAACAAACAAACAAAAAAAAAACAAAAACCAGCTAAGGGATTTTATCACCCCAGGCCAGCAATGCAAGAAATGCTAAAGGGAGTACTGCAAAAAGAAGAAATAGAAAAAGGAACACAGGCATAAACAATAAAAATGGCTACAAACAATTACCTATAAATAATAATCGTAAACATAAATGGACTAAATGCACCCATCACAAGAAATAGAGTGGCTGAAAGGATAAGAAAACATGACCCATATATATGCTGTCTATAAGAGACACACCTCAGAACAAGGGACTCACACAGACTGAAAGTGAAAGGATGGAAAATTATTTTCCAGGCAAATGGAAACAAAAAATGATGGAGTAGCAATACTTAAATCTGACAAAATAGAACTCAGATTGAAGGCCATAACAAGAAATAAGGAAGGCCACTTCATAATACTAAAGGGATTGATTCAACAGGAGGATATAACTCTGGTAAACATATATGCACCCAATGCAGGAGCACCCAAATACATAAAAAAACTTCTGGAAGATATCAAGCGAGAGGTCAACAGCAATACAATCATAGTAGGGGACTTTAATACCCCATTGACATCACTGGATAAATCCTCTAGACAAAAAATAAACAAAGAAACAGCAATCTTAAATGACTCACTAGAGCAGATGCACTTAATCAACATCTTCAGAACATTTCACCCCAAAGCTACAGAATCTTCTCAAGTGCACCTGGGACATTTTCAAAGATAGCCCACATATTGGGACACAGGCAAAGTGTCTTCAAATTTAAGAAGATTGAAATCATATCAAGCATCTTCTCAAATCACAATGGCATAATATTAGAAACCAACTACAATAAAAGCAATTAAAAAATAAAAATTTGGAGGATAAATAGCATGCTTGTTAACAATGATTGTGTTACCAAAGAGATTAAAGAAGAAATTTTAAAAATCCTGGAAACAAATGACAATGAAAACACAACAATCCAAAAATCTATGGGACACAGTGAATGCAGTCTTGAGAGGGAAGTTCATAGCATTACAGGCATACTTCAAAAAACAAGAAAAACTGGTAATAAACTATCTAAATCTATAACTTAAATAATTAGAAAGACAGCAACAAGAAAAACCCAGAGTGAGCAGAAGGAAGGAAATAATAAAGATCAGAGCAGAAATAAATGACATAGAGACCAAACAAAAAACAAAACAAAACAAAATAAAAAAAATCAATGAAACCAAGAGCTGGTTCTTTGAAAGGATAAAAAAAATTGACGAACCTCTAGCCAGGCTCACTAAGAAGCAAAGAGAGAGGACCCAAATAAACAAAATTAGAAATGAAAGAGGCGAACTAACAACAGATCCCACAGAAATACAAAGATTGTTAAAAATATTATGAGCAACTCTATGCCAACACACTGGTCAACTTACAAGAAATGGACACATTCCTAGAAAAATATACCCTTCAAAACTCAATCAGGATGCATCCTATATAATAAAAGCCTAGTATGCTAAGTGTCTGGTCGTCAGATTGTCCATTCAACCAATCAAAGCGTAATATGCTAATGATATGCTAAGGCAGCTCAACCACTTGCTATGATGTGCACTGACTACCAGGGGGCAGACAGTCGACCAATTGACCAGTTGCTATGACATGCACTGACCACCAGGGGACAGACCCTCTGACTGGTAGGTTAGCTTGCTGCTGGGGTCTGGCCAATCAGGACTGAGCAAAAGGGGCCAGACACACCCTGGAGCCCTCCTGCTGTCCTGCCCTGGCTGGCCAATCTCCTGCATCCCTCCCCAGCCTGGCGATCATGCTCTGGTGGAGCCCCTTGGCCTGGCCTTCACCTTCTCGCAATCTGGGACCCCTTAGGGGATGTCAAAGAGCCCATTTTGGCTTGATCCCTCTCAATGCAGGATCTGCCCCCTGGTGTTCAGTGCACTCCCACAGGGAGAGTGTTACTCAGCCAGAAGCCGGGCTCACTGTTTGCGAGTGCAGCAGCAGTGGTGGGATCCTCTCCCGCCTTCGCAGCAGCACTACAGATGTCCAACTGAAGGCTCCTGGACTACAAGAGGGCGCAGGCTGGGCTGAGGGACATGCCCCGCCCCCCGCTGAGTGAACAAATTTTGTGCACTGGGCCTCTAGTCAATAATAAAGAATTTAAATTTAAAAAAAACTTTAAAACTCTAAAAAACAACAATAGCAACAACAACAAAATGTACATTGGATGCGAAGAGAAATGGTGAGCAGATTGCCACAAAAGTCACCTCTTGAGAAGGGGTCTCAGAGATGAGTAGAATGTTCCCTAAAGCTTGGACACAGATCACCTTTGAGCATGTTAAAAGCTCCACATTTCATTCCTAATAGTGATGTAAGTGTACTATCTTAGTTTGGGTTCTCCCAAGCAGATGCTGAGAAATGAATTCAAACAGAAGTAGTTTATTTAGGGGTTGATCACTGGAGATACCACAAGAAGAATGGTCATCCTTAGACTAGGAGCTCCAGGGACACAGGAAAGAATGTGCTCACAAGGTTAGAGCTTCAAGACTTGCTCATTAATTCTCTAATTGTGGGAATTAGTTCATCACATGATAGCCTGAGAGCAGGTCCTATGAGTGGCATTGGAGATCATTTTGGGAGGGAAGGCCCACATTGATTAGATCTAGATAAGAGCAGCCTGGGTGTTAGAAGAGGCTCATGGGAGGAACACCTGGTGAAGGGTGGAACAGGCAGCAAGGCTGCTGGGACTCTGCTTATAATAGTTGCCATTTTGCTTGGCCTCACCGCAGTACATGTGACCTCACAGAGCATTTGGAAAAGACTCATGTAAACTGTTAGTACTCTCTCAAAACAATGTTCATTAAATTACATTGAAAAGAAAAAATCAAGTCACAATAATAAAATAAAACTTGCCATTTCATGAGTAGGCTCAAGTAAAAAATAAATAAACAAACAAAACCCAATATTTATAAACCCAAATATATAGTGTTCTCCTCAGAGTGGTCACCTTAGCAGACCTTATATTTATTACAAAGATCCTCTAATTGCTCAAAATATTTTTGCATTCTCTTTTGAATTATAAAACTGAGCATTTTTTGCATATCCATATAGTAAAAAAATTAAATCTTTTAGATGTGGTTTGAAAGCTAGAAACAAGGAGATTAAAACCCAGTTAATCAAAATAAGATATAATTCCAAGCAAAAATAATTTCTTATTGTGACTTAAGCTGGTACTTATTCTAGGTCTAAAATTTTTAGAGAAGAGGCCCTAGTCAGTTTTGTGCAGTGGTTGGAGTGTCAGCCCCTGCATGGAAGGGTTAGGGCATGTATTTTGATTGTAGATTCAATCCCCAATGCTGGTCAGGACACGTGTGGGAGGCAACCAATTGATGAGTCTCTTTCACATAGATGTTTCTCTGTCTCTCCCCCTCCCTTCCACTCCGTCTAAAAATCAATGGAAAAAATATATCCTTGGGTGAGGGTTAACTAAAAAATAAATAAATAAATAATAAATGAATAAATAAATAAATAAATAAATAAATAAATAAATAAATAAATAAAATGTTTAGAGAAAGGGGCAATGACAGCTTGTAGTTTACTAAGTTAACTAGCTTACTAAGGTGGCTACAACCTTGGAGAGGCAACTTTGGTAATATACATCCTGATATGTTTTATTAAAATAGAAAATAATAACAGGTCATAGGTCTATACCCAATATTTTAATTCATGAGCAAACTTGGATGTTTCTGAATTAACTAGAGCTCCATTACAGGAAGATTCCTGCAAGAATAGGGCTGCCTTGGCTCCCTCCCTTCTCTGCTGCTTCGCTCCCTTCTGCAGCACTTGGCTTCCTTCTATGCTGTCTTTAGTCTTCGCTCTGCGCCTATATATGCAAATTAACCTCCATCTTTGTTGGGTTAATTTGCATACTCACTCTGATTGATTAGTGGGCGTAGCAGAGGGATAGTCAATTTGCATGTTTCTCTTTTATTAGTGTAGAAAATAGAACCACCACTTGAATGTGCCATATCAAACCTAAGAGTAGAAAGGATTAATCATAGTTGTTTATATTCTTCAGTATAAAACAGATTTTTTTTCTGTATTTAACTTCATTTATTGATATCATGTATATTTACCTGTCAAACTCTGCTATAAAAGGATTTAATTCCTCCTTTCTGGTTGAAAGGTACAGATGTCTGCCTATTCTTGAATAACGGATAAGTTGGAAAGCACACTCTGAGCTATGCTCTTTCCTGCCATTTGGTAAAGTAGTGTAGACTGGGCCATCTAAAACTGTATATACACTAGGAAAATGTTTATCTATTTATACATTTCTTTGGGCTGAAGTGAAATAAAACATTTTTATAATGTTTTCAGGGTACCAGTGTTAGCCAAAGAAATCAAAGTTATAATTTGGATAAATTTTAGTATTTCAATGTAGTGCCATCTAGTAATTTGATGTAGACCAGTAGTTCTTAACCAAGAAGGATTCCTTGGCAATGTTTAGAGATCTGTTTTATTGTCAGAACTTAGATGAGTGTCACTGGCATCTAGGGGTAGAAGCGAGAGATGCTGCTACATATACTGCAATGAACAGGATAGCCTTTCACAAGAAAGAACTATCCAACCCAAAATGTCAATTGTTCCAAGGCCAAGAAACCTTGGAGATGAACTGCTAATGAAGACAATAATATTAGTAAGTTAGAGGGATTACTTGAGGATAGAGACATAACATTAAGGTAAACAGATAATTTTTTAAAAAATATTGTTTTATTTATTTTAGAGAGAGACAGGAAGGGAATGGGAGAGAGAAACATTGATGAGATAGAACCATCAATCAGCAGTTTCCTGCATGCTCCCTATTGGGGATTGAGCCCACAACCCAGGCATGTGCCCTGACTGGGAATTGAACCAGTGACCTCTTGGAGCATAGGACAATGCTCAACCAACTGAGCCACACTGGCCAGGGCTAAAATAAGTTTTAAATTACCAAATGTAATGTTACAGATTGCTTACCTCTTCAGCTTTTAAGATTCTTTTAGAATGCCATGAGAACAAGTAGTTCTAAATCACCTGCAAGTGAGTTAATGGTGGGCCCCTGACAGATATGTCCACTGGATTCTGTAGATGTGACCTCATTTGGAAAAAGGTTCTTTGCAGATATAATTAAATCAAATGATCTTGAGATGAGATCATCCTGAATTATCTGTGTTGGTCCTAAATTCAATGACAAATGTCCTAATAATACACAAAAGAGGTGAAAACATAGGGAGAAGACCCTGTGAAATTGGATATATGCAGCCAAGGAACGTTTGGGGCCACCAGAAGATGAAAGAGGAAAGAAAGGATTCTCCCCTAAAGTCCTTTATAGGAGCATGGCTCTGCTGACACCTTGATGTCAGACTGGCCTCCAGAACTGTGAAAAAAAAAACACCAAAAACATTTTCTTGTTTTAAGCCACCAGTTTGCAGTAATTTGTTATTAAAAGCCAGGAAACTAGTACACCTGCTAATTTTCCATGATCAAAATAGCCCTTAAAAAAATAAAAACGAGCTCTTCATGGGCACAGGAGGTCTGGGATAGTTGAAAAGATTAGAGTGACCTATCCGAACTCTTTAATACTGCCAATAGAATGGGCCAAAAGAACTGAGCCAAATCAGTCTCTCTGGGAGCCCTCTGCTGGACATTATGTCCAGCCAGACTGAACAGGCCATGAAAGATGAGCTCTATATAGACACTTGTCCAGAAGCCAAGACTAGAACAAAAATATACTTAGAAGGTCAAGGCCAGAGAGGTGAAGTTTGTTAGGACATTTATCCCACTGCCTTCATTTTATCTTGAATGTGAAGAACATAGTATAGTATGCAGCCTTCCCAGATAAAAATAAGCCTTGTTGCAAGAGCATAAGAATTACTTTTGACTTGTTTTCCTCCATTCAGAACACAAAAATCATGAGTCTAGTATGGAGAGCCTACTAAATCCAAGATTCATTCACTCAGCAAATATTCATTGAGTCTATCATTCTAGACATCTGTCCATGGAACCCTAGCTAATGGGTTCTTTTTTGTTTGTTTTTGGTTCTATGATGCTTTTTTTAAATTAAATTTATTTGGGTAAACTAGGTTGATGAAATTATACAGGTTTTAAGTGTATAATTTTATGTTATATCATCTATATATTGCATTGTGTGTATACCTCCCAAAGTCAAATCTCCTTTTGTCACCATATATCTGACCTCCTTTACCATTGTCACTCCTTCTGCACCCCAGTTTCCCTCTGGTAACCAGCACACTGTTATTTCTGTGTATTAGTCTTTGTTGGTTTGTTTGTCTTGTTTGTTCACTTGTTGCTTTTAGTTTTATATTTCACATGAGTGAGATAATATATGGTTTTTGAGTTTTTCCATCTGACTTACTTCCCTTGGCATGGTATTATCAAGATCCATCCATGTTGTCATAAATGGCAGTATTTCATCTTTTCTTATGGTTGAGTAGTATTCCATTGTATATATGTACCACATCTTCTTTTTTTTTTTAAATATATTTTATTGATATTTTACAGAGAGGAAGAGAGAGGGATAGAGAGCTAGAAACATCGATGAGAGAGAAACATCGATCAGCTGCCTCCTGCACACCTCCCACTGGGGATGTGCCCGCAACCAAGGTACGTGCCCTTGACCGGAATCGAACCTGGGACCCTTCAGTCCGCAGGCCGATGCTCTATCCACTGAGCCAAACCGGTTTTGGCTGTACCACATCTTCTTTATTCAATAATTTGATTGTTTCCATGACTTGGCCACCATGAATAATGCTGCAATCAACATAGGGGTATGTAAATCTTTATGAATAACTGATTTCAAATTATTCAAGTAAATATTCAGATAAGGCAGTGCTGAGTCATATGGAAACTCTATATTTTTTAATTTTTTTTAGAAATCTCAATACTGTTTTTCATAGTGGCTGTACCAGTTTACATTCCCACCATCAGTGAATGAGGGTTCCCTTTCTCCACTTCTCCAATACTTGTTATTACTTGTCTTGTTGATAGTAGCCATTCTAACAGGTGTGAGGTAGTACCTCATTGTAGTTTTTTATTGGTATTTTCCTAGTAGGTAGGGGAATTGAGCATCTTTGCATATGGCTACATGTACGTCTTCTTGAAAGAAGTATCTGTTCAGGTCCTTGGCCCATTTCTAAAATGGACTGCTTGTTTTGCAAAAGAATGAAACTAGATTACTATTTGTCACAAAAATTAACTCAAAATGGATCTAATATCTGAAACAATGTATTACATAGAAGAAAACATAGGTGTTAAGTTTATGGACCTTGGTAATAGAGAGAATTTTATGAATTTGACCTCAAGGGCAAGGGAAGTAATAGCAAAAATACATGAATGGGACTATTGCAGTGGTTTCTTCATGAAATGGACAAATGGATTTGTTAGTAGTGACTGACCTAAAAATCAATAATGAGAACCATAGACACTCTACCATAATTTCTTGTACATGATAAACTCAGTATAAATAAGGGCATTACAGTTGGCTCCCCGGTTCTCTGGGGTAAGAAGTTCATCATGATCTTTAACCAGCATGACTGAAAGAATAGTGTTTTTCTATTATACTTTGTCTTACAAAGTCAGCCTTGGTATCTATATTTCTTTCTTCAAAGACACTTTTACTAACCTACCTTACTCTTTATATGCCCTTATTCCAAATGTAGTTTTTAAGTATTTATAGATTTATTTGAGGTTTTTGAAGGATTTGTCTTTCCTCACGATTTTTTAGAAAGCTCTGGGTACTTATATATTACAGCCTTATATATATTTCATTTGATGTTTGCAGGATCAGCACCCTTATCTCTGGAGCAGTGGAGAGGAGTACTCCAAATTTCCCTTGGTTGGGAAAAGCTATTTCCTGATCAAAAAGTTGGGTGTCATGATGCTTCCTGTATAACCATAATTGTCCCCTGATATCAGTTCATCAGCCTTCAGGGTTCAGTGATGATTTGGGCAGGAGCAGTCCAGTTTAGTCATTTTGTAGCCAACAATTTTCAACAATTACTTTATACAGAGTATGTCTCTGGCTGTGACACAAAGCATTCTGTTTTACTGTAGGAAGTTTTCACTCTCTTGCTTGAAATGTTGGGAATATATTCTGCAATTTTTTCTTTGAAAAAAAAACATATTGATCTACCTATTTCAAAAATCAAACAGTATTCTAAACCTTTCTTAAAGTTATTTATGCTTACAGCCTTCCAAGATGTTATAATTGAATCTCCGGTTGGCTGGCTATGGAGTGTTTTCCTTTTATTTGCTGAGAAGAGCCCCTACTCCTCATTAAACCTGAATTATCCAGAAATTGATAATTTATATATTACCTTTTCCCTCCTCTTTCTCTTGCCTGCTTTGGACTCACTTTTCTGTTTTTGTAGTTGCTGTTTGTTTGTTTAGCATTACCTTCAAGGAGTGGAAAGAGAAAAAACTGAAAGAAAAATCAGGTAACTTACTACTGAATTTAACTTTAAAGACAGATGTGGAAATGGAGTCAAATTTAATAAACAAATAGAAAGTTATCTCTGGATTGATTTCTTCATGCTCTAGCCCTGTTGCTCATTAGCACTGACACTCAAGTTGATTGTAGTGAAAAATGTCCTAATGTGCATTTTAATTTTGAAGAGCTGCCTCTCAGAGTTAAGGGATTGTGCTAGTGAGACCTGGGTGCATTTGCTGCAAGCTGGGAAAAACTGCTTCCACAAAACACTGTTGCCCTGCTTTGAGAGTCCCCTCCAAGTAACTAAAATGTGCTTTAAAATCATTTGCAAAACAAAAATAATACATGCTGAATTATACTATTTTTTTTAAATATTTTTACTCATTTCAGAGTGGAAGGAAGAGGGAGAGAGAGATAAAAACATCAATGATGAGAGAGAAACATTGATCGGCTGCCTCCTGCACACCCCACACTGGGTATCGAGCCCGCAACCCAGGCATGTGCCCATACCAGGAATCAAACCGCAACCTCCTGGTTCATAAATTGATGCTCAACCACTGAGCCATGTCAGCCAGGCTGAATTATACTATTCTTGTCAGCTATCTCTGCCACAAAAGCCACTGTGTAGTGACTCATAAATTTTCTTCCAGTTAAATAGCCATAGTTTTAACCCAAGAGTTAATCCAATTCATTAGGAGAAGAGAAAAATGATTGGATTCCATTTACAAATACTAGTTAGAAAAGAGTTGAGTTCTGAGACCTTTTTTAGCTTGTCTGTGCTGAATAGGATACAAAGAACACTAAACTTTGGCATTTGTGACTTTTTTATTAATTTGCAAAGTCATACCTGTTTTAATACTGCCACATAGTCACACATAGAGAGTCTACCTGTGCTCGTCTAGAACACGGTACACATTCTTCTTCTGTAGCAAGTAGACAGCAGATGATGCTCTACTGTGTTGGGCAACTTTAAGAAGCAGTGTCCCATCCCTGGAGCATATGCCGAATTAACAGATATAGCCAGGCCTCCAAATAAATAGGAGGCTCCACATTACAGAATTGTTATATTTATTTATTTACTAGAGGCCCTGGCCTGCGGGGATGGGGCCGAAACCGGCTTTCTCACATCCCCCAAGGGGTCCTGGATTGCAAGAGGGCTCAGGCCAGGCCAAGGGGCTCCACTGGTGCCAGATTGGGGCCGGGGAGGGACTACGGGAGGGCTCCAGGGTGTGTCGGGCCCGTCTTGCCCAGTCCTGATTGGTTGGACCCCAGCAGCAAGCTAATTTACCTATCAGAGCAACTTACCAGCAGCAAGCTAACTTACCTGGTGGGCAGTGTGCATCATAGCGACTGGTCAAACTATCGAATGGTCAGACACTTAGTATATTAGGCTTTTATTATATAGCATTTATTTTTAAACATTTATTGTTGAAAGTATTACGTATGTCCCCCTTTTCTCCCCATTGACCCCCTCCAGCCCACCATTACCTTCACCCCCCTCTGCCATGGGTTATGCATATGTGCATACAAGGTTATTGGTTGATTACCTCCCACCCACCCACCCTCCCCCATCATCCCTCAGAGATTCTGCACTCTGTTCCAAGCTTCCATGTCTCTGGATCCACCCGAACCTCAGTTTATTTTGTTACATACATTCCACATATGAGTGAGATCATGTGATATGTGTCTTTCTCTGACTGACTTACTTCACTTAGCATGATACTCCCCAGGTCCCTCCATGCTGTCTCAAAGGGTAAGAGATTTTTCTTTTTTACTGCTGCATAGTATTCCATGGTATAAATGTACCCCGGCTTTTTTATCTCCTTGTCTACTGATGGGCACTTGGTCTGTTTCCAGGTCTTAGCTAATGTAAATTGTGCTGCTATGAACATAGGGGTGCATATATCCTTTCTGATTGGTGTTTCAGGTCTCTTAGGATATATTCTTAGAAATAGGATTACTGGGTCAAATGGTTGTTCCATATTTAATTTATTGAGGAAACTCTACACTGTTTTCCACAATGGCTGCACCAGTCTGCATTCCCACCAGCAGTGTACTAGGGTTCCCTTTTCTCCACATCCTTGCCAGCACTTGTCATTTGTTGATTTGTTGATGATAGCCATTCTGACAGGTGTGAGGTGATACCTCATTGTCGTTTTAATTTGCATCTCTCTAACAGTCAGTGACTTTGAACATTTTTTCATATGTCCCTTGGCCATCTGTATGTTCTCTTTGGAGAATTGTCTATTTAGGTCCTTTGCCCATTTTTAAATTGAATTGTTTTTCTTCCTTTTATTAAGTTGTATTAGTCATATATATATATATATATATATATGTATATATATATATATATATATATAATATTTTGGATATTAACACTTTATCAGATTTATCATGGCCAAATATATTCTCCCATACAATGGGCTCCCTTTTCATTTTGTTCATGGTTTCTTTTACTGTGCAGAAGCTTTTTATTTTAATGTAGTCCCATTTGTTTATTTTCTCCTTAGTTTTCTTTGCCCTAGGATCTATCCATAAACATGTTGAGACAAAAATGTCTGAGATTTTGCTGCCTATGGTTTCTTCTAGGATTTGTATTGTTTTCTGACTTACATTTAAGTCTTCTATCCATTTTGAGCTTATTGTATATGGTGTAAGTTGGAGATCTAGTTTCCTTTTTATTTTTATTTTTGCATTTATCCATCCAATTTTCTCAACACCACTTACTGAAGAGACTCTCTTGACTCCATTGTATGCTCTTGCCTCCTTTGTCAAATATTAGTTGAGCATATTGGCTTGGTCGATTTCTGGGGTCTCTGTTCCATTGATCTATATGCCTATTCTTGTGCCAGTACCAGGCTGTTTTGAATATCATGTTTTTGTAGTATAACTTGATATCTGGTATTGTGATTCCTCCAAACTTTGTTCTTCTTTCTCAAGATTGCTGCAGCTATTCAAGGTCTTTTTTGGTTCCATATAAATTTTTGGAGTATTTGATCTAGAGTTGTGAAATATGCCATTGGTATTTTAATAGGGATTGCATTTAATCTGCAGATTGCTTTGGATAGTATGGACATTTTAATGATGTTAATTCTACCAATCCATGAACATGAAATATATCTTCTTCTATCTCTTTTTTTCAATGTCCTATAATTTTCAGAGTATTAGTCTTTTACTTCCTTAGTTAGGTTTATTCCTAAGTATCTTATTTTTTTCGTTGCAATGGTAAATGGGATTGTTTTTTTAGTTTCTCCTTCTGAGAATACATTATTGGTATACAAAAAAGCCTTTTAGTTTTTGGTGTTGATTTTGTATCCTGTTACCAAATTCATTTGTTAAATCTAATAGTGTTTTGGTGGAGTCTTTAGGGTTTTCTATGTACAATATCATGTCATCTGCAAATAATGAGAATTTTACTTCCTCCTCTCCAATTTGGATGCCATTTATTTCTTATTATTTGATTGCTATGGCTGGGACTTCCTATGGGCTTACTATGTTGAACAAGAGTGTTGAAAGTGGACCTCTCTTGTTTCTGTTCTTAGGAAAAATGTTTTTAGTTTTTGCCCATTGAGTGTGATGTTGGCTGTATATTTGTCATATATGGCCTTTATCATATTGTGTTGTTCCCATTTTGCTGAGAGTATTTATAAAAAATGGGTATTGGATTTTGCTGAATGCTTTTTGCATCTATTGATATGATCATGTGGTTGTCTTTCAACTTGTTTATGTGATGTATCACATTTATTGATATGAAATATTGCGCCAACCTTGCATCCCTGGATTAACTCCCACCTGGTCATGGTGTATGATTGTTTTTATATATTGCTTGATCTGATTAGTAGCAGTTTGTTGAGGATTTTAGCATCTGTGTTCATCAGGGATGTTAGCTTGTAATTCTATTTCTTTGTAGTGTCTTTACCTGGTCTTGGAATTAGGATAATGCTGGCCTCATAAAAAGAGCTTGGAAGTGTTCCTTCCTCTTGGATTTTTTGGAATAGTTTGAGGAGTATTGGTGTTAGTTCTTTGAATGTTTGGAAAAACTCCCTTGTGAAGCTGTCCTACCACTGTCCTTTGTTTGCTGGGAGTTTTTTGATTACTCCTTTTATTTCATCACTTGTTATTGGCCTATTCTGGTTTTCTGATTCTCCTGATTCAGTTTTGGGAGATTGTATTTTTCTAGGAATTTGTCCATTTCATTCACATTGACCAGCTTGTTGGTATATATTTGTTCACAGTATTTTCTTAAAATTTTTTGTATTTCTGTGGTGTCTTTGTTTACTTCTCTGCTTTCATTTCTGATTTTATTTATTTTGGTTCTCTCTCTTTGTTACTTGATGAGTCTGTCTAGGGGTTCATTAATTTTGTGTATCCTCTCAAAGAAACAGTTTTTTATTTCCTTGATAGTTTGTATTGTTTTTTTAGTCTCTATGTCATTTATTTCTGCTCTAATCTTTATTATTTCCTTCCTTCTACTTACTCTGGACTTTTCTTGTTTTTCTCTTTCTAATTCTTTAAGTTGTAGGGTTAAACAGTTTGTTATTAATTTTTATTGTTTTTTTGTTTGTTTTTGAGGTAAGCCTGTAGTGCTATAAACATCCCTTACAGGACTGCTTTTGCTGTGTCCCAGAGATTTTGGGTTGTTATGTGTTCATTTTAATTTGTTTCCAGGAAGTTTTTTTATTTTTTTCTTGATCTCATTAGCAAATAATTTATTGTTTAATAACATGCAATTTAGCATCCATGTGTTTGAATGTTTTGGGTATTTTTACTGCAGTTGATTTCTAATTTTATTCTACTGTGATCTGAGAAAATGCTTGATATGATTTCAATTTTCTTGAACTTGTAGAGGCCTGTTTTGTGTCCTAACATGTTGTCTAGTTTTGTGAAAGATCCATGTGCACTTGAGAAGAATATATATTCTGCAGCTTTGGGGTGAAATGTTCTATAAATATCAATTAAATCCATCTGATCCAGTGTGTCCTTTAGAGTCACTCTTTCCTTTGTTAATATTTTGTCTGGAAGATCTATCCAATGAAGCCAACGGGTGTTAAAGTCTCCTGCTGATTGTATTGTTGTTTATCTCTCTTTTAAAGTCCTCTAGAAGATTTTTTATATATTTGGATACTCCTATATTTGTGGCCATATGTTACCAGTATTATGTCCCCTTGTTGGTTTGATCCCTTTATTATTCTGAAGTGACCTTTGTTGTCTCTTGTGATGGCCTTCATTTTGAAGTCTATTTTGTTGTGTATAAGCATTGGATCACAGCTTATTTTTCTGTTCCATTTGCATGGAAAATTTTTCAACCCTTTACTTTCATCCTGTGTGAGTCTTTTGTTCTGAGATGGATCTTTTGTGGACAGTATATAATGGGGTTATGTTTTTGTATCCATTCATCTACTCTATGTCTTGTGATTGGATCATTTAAATTCAGGGTTATTATTGATAAGTACATATTTTTTTGTTTTAATTCTGTATGCCTAGTTTCTCTTTCTCTCTTCTTCTTATTACAGCATCCCATTAGCATTTCTTATAATATTAGCTTGGTGGTGATGAACTCTTTTAGTTTTTTTTTTTTTTTTTTTTGTCTGGGAAGCTCTTTATTTCACTGCCTGTTTTGAATGATCATCTTCTGGATATAGTAATCTTGGTTTGAAATCCTTGCTTTCCATTACCTTGAGTACTTCATGCCATCCACTTATGTCCTGTAGAATTTCTGATGGGAAATCAGGTGTCAGCCTAATGAGAGCTCCTTTGTAGGTAACAGTTTGCTTTTCTCTTGCTGCCTTTAAGATTATCTCTTTGTCTTTAATTTGTGGCATTTTAATTATGATGTCTCTGGGCATGGGCCTCTTTGGGTTCTTCTTGTTTGGAACTCTATGTACTGCCTGAAATTGTGTGACTTTTTCCATCACCAGGTTAGGGAAGTTTTCTGCCATTATTTCTTCATCCATGTTCTCTATCCCTGTCTTTCTTTCTGCCTCTTCTGGCATACCTACTATGCAAATAGTGTTAGGTTTCATGTTGTCGCACAGCTCCCTTAAGCTGTCTTCCTGTTTTTTAATTGTTTTTCCTTTTGGTTCCCTGATTGTATGTTTTTTTTTCTACCCTGTCTTCTAATTCACTGATCAGATCCTGAGCTTCCCCTAATCTGCTGTGTATTCCTGCCAATGTGTTATTTGTGCTATGTCATTCTTTATATCCATTTTCATAGTTGCTATATCTTTTCTCATGCTTTGAGCATTTGTACTATCATCATTCTGAACTCTATATCAGATAAATGTCTTATCTCCATTTCATTTATCTCTTCTTCTGGAGAATTCTCTTGTTCTTTCATTTGGGTTCTTTTTTTTTTTTTTTTTTTTGTCTTCTCATTTTGGCTGCCTTTTTGTGTTCGTGTTTATGTATTAGGTAGATCTGCTACACCTTTCAATCTCTAGTACAAGACAATGTCAAATGTTGTTTCTGCCTAATTAGATCAGGCAAAGACTCTAAGCCTGCAGAGTCCACCTCTGCCTGCAGACTGATTGTATTCAGTCCTGAGGTGCCCTCAGGCAAAGCAGTTTTTCCAACAGGTTGGGCTATTGCTTCTACCTGGAGTCTAATTGTTATTCTTCATCTCTTAATGGGTCTCAGAAACTCCACATTGTGAAGTAAGGTTGTTTCCAATAGGGTGGGTCAACTGTCTTTCCCCCAGGCAATACCACCTGGATAGCTTATGTCTGTGTGAAAAAGATTATCTCCACAGTGTAAGGAAATGACTCAGCACAAGAAACTGTGGTTTCTGCCTTCTGACCTCTATCCACAGAGCCCCCATACCTAGATTCTGCTCACACAGCTCCAGGCCACTGTGCCCTTTCTCTGCCAGAGCACAGGGTGAGTGGCTGCACACAGAATTTTTTTCTGTTGGTCCTTTAAGAGGGTGCCTGCATTTTCAGACATCTTTCCCTGGCAGATAGCAACCCTGCTGCTTTTCAAAGCCAGATGTTATGTGGGCACCTTTCTCAGTTCTGGTGCTATCTGATGGGGGAATCCAACTTGGGATTAGACCTCAGAGTGTCAGTGGCAACCCCCTATAGCTGAGATATCTCTCTGGAATTTCAGCTTCTGTCTGTGGGAGTCTATTCAGCCCTTTTATGCCTCCACCCTTCCTACTGTTCTCTATGTGATCTCCACTTTCTGTCCTTGTTTATCAGGGTTCTCTCCAGCTAGCCTTCAGTTGATTATTCTGTTTTGTTTGTTTGTTTGTATTTTAATTTTAATTCCTGTTTGGTCCTGGGAGTGTGTCTGTGTAGCATCCACTTACTCTGCCATCATTTTTAACCCCTTAGGGAATTTTTAAACTACTAATATTTATCCATTTAATCCAAAACTTTAAAAGATGTTAACTATTTCAATAGAAACTTTTCAGGAATGAATTGTACTCATCTGTGCTTTCTGAAACAGATTACAACCCTAATTCTAATTTGCATCATGGGCTCAGAATAGACATTATAATAGTCAGTGATTAAAATAGGCTGTAGTATAGCCCTGCCCCAAGAGACCAAGATGTGGAGAATTGTGTGTCTAGCTACCCACAGAAGCATTATGCATTTTGACTTTAGACATTTACTCAACAAACAGTGAGCATTTATTATGCTGGACATTACTAGAATGCTAATTATCAGAGCTACAAGGCTGCAAAAACACTAATCCTGCCCTCAAAAAACTTACAATCCAATGGAAGATGTGATAAATAAACATTTGGCTTATAAGTACCATTTAGTAAATGCTCCTAATAGATGCAAGAATAGAGCTTTCCTGGGAGAGTCAAGAAAGAATTCTTTAAATTTTATTTTATTGAAAATATTGTTATTGCCTTTTCTGATTATAAACATACATGTAAATGTTTATAAAATATGAAAAAAGTGTCAGCTAATTGTTCAGTAATAACCTCTAATGACATCTAGATATATTTTCTTCTGAATTTTGATGGAGATTGTGTACTGAGTGCTATGGGTTTCTTCCTCCAGTTTGTTTTCTATGCAGCTAACTCCAAGTCTACCTAGCTGCCCTGCCCACCTTCTAATTTCCTGCTTTTAATCTCTATTGGTTGGAAAAGCAGACAACCAAACTTGTTCAGATGGTGTCTAGAAGAATAGTAAATTACATTGAGTGGTAGTCTGAGGGCTTTTTCTTAGAGAAAAGAGCATGAGCTTTAGCACATGGTTTCTATTTTGGATCCTCAGAGGCCTTTGTTTTTTTTTACTTGCTTCCTGGGTTTTACCTGTGTTCCTGGTACTTGAGGTCATTTGGATAGATGACCTTTCTGTAAGTGAACAGCTTTTTTCTAAATGCAGTTCCTGACTTTTAGAAACTAATGAGAATTTGGCAATGCTCAGCTATCAATAGCTTGTCACTATTAAGCAGGGAGTAAAAGCAGCCTCGATTTAAACCTCTACTTTAGCCCAGGAGGAGCCTGACAATCTGTGCATGAAGGTATGTCATACATGCCTCCAAGAAACATTTATTGAGCATCTGCAAGGTGCTACACACTGTGCTGTGCTCTGGGGACACAGCAGAAATAAGATAGACATGGTTTCTAGCTTCCCTTGCTAAAATTTGCAGTGTAGCTCTGGCATGTTTCCAAGGAAACTATTTTTAAATGTTCTTTTCATTAGAATCATGTCTTGCAAATATGTGTTATAGCAAGGCATAGATACTTCTTTTCATGCATAGAAATACTGATGATTGCTTTTGTCTTCTAAAATACGGTAGTGAGGAGGTACAATCTTCTTCATACTTTTGATATAAAGTGGTCCTTCTCCTCCAAGTGAGATGTTCAACCTCTCAATTCTATCCCATAATTTCAGCATCCAGGAATAAAAGGGACACCTGGTGAATCATCCAGATGAACTAAATTCACCCCAACAATCAACTGGATATCAGATAGTGCGGCAAAATCATCCTCACATCTGAAAGGTTGATGTAGGATATTGCAAGTTCAGGAAAGATATGTCAAATAATTTTCCAACTTTGGGCTCTCATACATAATAATCACTATTTAATTATATGGTAAATATTCTTGCTTAGAGTACTACCCACAAACTGAAATATAGCTTGGTCATTTGGCTCCTCTTTAGTGCTATTATGTAAATGTAAACACTTGCCATATAAGCATTAATAATGAGTCAAATAAAATAAATGGCTATTAGCACTTATGATGTGTTAGATTCTACTGGGCAGCAAGAATTTATTCATCCTTTCAAAGGGAGAAATATAATTTATAGTATGATTTAGATTCTCAAAAATGTATAATCTTGTTAGGAAGGTAAAATTAAACACATGTAATGAGGATGAACAAGAGTAAAAAGCAAAAATAAAGAGTAAAGATAAAAGATAATAAAATGCTTAAGTATGGCAGGTGCTAAGGGGAATCTGGTAAAAGCCACATAAGGTAGTGCTAATTCGAGAATGTTTCATACTGAGCCTTGAGAGAATGACAAGTAAATTTGGGGAATTATAGGTGGCATAAACAAAGTTGTAGGTAGTGGTATGAGCCTGCTATGCTTCTGAACAAATAAGCAGACTGGGCCAAATAGAATGAAAGATAAGATAAGTTCACTAAGAAGAGTGAATGTTTTAGGGAGGACTTGAATAGTAGACAGGTCGGGAGGGAATAATGGCGGCGGAATAGACAGACGTGTTCCGAGCCTTGTCCCAGAACAGAAAGAAAGAACAGCTGAGGATCGCACGAGGAGTGTTTATTGGCAAGTTGGGAGACAGCTGAACTCCAGAAGAAGGTGGGGGACTGCTAGACGGGTTCCCCTGACCGGGCAGCACCAACTGCGGCTGGGTCCTCCTGGAGCTGTGGGCTTGGACTCGGAGTCTGCGCCATCTTGAACGGAAAGTGGAGCTTATCGGAAGCCTGAGAATCCACAACTGCGGCACCCACGGAACAGCTGCGAGCCCCAGAACAACGCTCCCCAATTGGCGCAAACACACAGGTTCAGAGGAGCTCTACACTCCACCACGGAAAGGTCAGATTTCGCCTGGGATAAGGTGAGGTCTCTGGTCCCGGCGGGAGAGAGGAACGCGCGTTTTGCGGGAGCTGGAAAACCAGGGAAGTCTGTGCCTAGAAAAATCCGTGACTGTTGGGGTTAGCGTGATCTGTGAATGTGGAAAGGGGTCCTCAGAGCTGCTAACAGAAGGGCTCTCTAAAAAGCAACCCATTTTGATCTGAAGTGCAGGGACACCCTAAGAACTTCAGGCTGCCTAGACTTACGCGCAGCCCCGGAGTTCGCCGGGTGCCTAGACTTACGAGCAGCCCCGGAGTTCGCACACTTGGGTGTTTTCCTCTTGAAATTCTTGCTTCTGATTACTAAGCCCAATACACAGGATTGCCTAGTTGGGGACACCCTGGGAGACTGCAAGGGAAAGTTGTTTTTCTGGAACCTGGGGATCGGAGCGGGGAGTGACCATCGGAGAGCCAGCTCTGAGGCAGCCCACTCCCACAAACCGGTAGTGAGTGCCACAGGGAAAGAAGGCTCTAACACTGCCTAGAGAGGCCATAGATAGACCTGGAAGTCAATACAGAAACACTGCCACCCAGGGGCTGAATCACAAATTGACTCTTGTGTAACCAAAAATAAAGGAATACGAGACATTAAGACACACCGCCTGCTTAAAATCAGGACTGGCTTACAACACTGAAGAGCAGTGGAATGCAGGGAACTGCAATATGGTCTGGACTGAGAAACAGGCTTGCCAAACAGAACAACAGAGGAAGTGAATGACCTTCACTACTCCACATTTTATTTTTATTTTTTATTTTTTTATTTTTTTTATTTTCATTTTTTGCATCTTTTACTCAAGAAACTAACTTTTTTTTCTTTTTTCCTCACTTGATTTTACCTTTTTAATTATTACATTTTTATTTTCAATCCATATTATTACTACTGTTATTTTATCTTTTTTTTTTTTAAGTGCCATTTTATTTTCTCTTCATTTTATTTTGGGATTAGTGTTCTACATTCTATTTTTATGTTTCTTTTAGCATCGTTTTACTCTATCTCAACTCTACCTTTATGCCATCACTCTCTTCCTAACCTTCCCCTTTTCGGTGTCCTGTTTATTTTACCCCTTTCCTGCTTTAGATTTTCCCTACTCTTCCTGTTTCCCCTTGTTAAAATTTCACCCTACTTACATATCTAATCTCCAATCCCCTGCTCCAAGTCCATATACACCTCTCTCTTAGCTGTCTTAACTATCCAAAAAATTGTTTTTCTCTCTGTCCTTTTGTTGTTGTTCGCTTGAATGTAGATTATATTGAATTTTTATGCTTTTTTGTGAGATTGTTTTGCTTATTCTTCTTTTGTTTATTTTTTTGTTTGTTTTGTGCTTCAGCTTTCCCTTGCCTCACTCAATATTAGTTGGTGTTGTAGTTTGTATTAATCCCCAAGCACTTGTTGCTGGCATTTGCTGGGATTAGTGATTGTTCTATTGGAGTTTTATCCCCAATTTATATAGTCTGTTCCCCTTTCTCTCTTAGTCTCTCTCTTGTCTCTCTTACTTTTTTTTCTTTTTTTTCTTTCCCTTCTCCCAATTTCATTTTGACACTCCTTTTATTTTCCTTCTTCTTTCCTTCTTTTTCCCCTTCTTCTTTCTCTCCTATCACCTAATTTGCCTTTCTCTGGTGGTCACCTTTATTGGAGGTTATTAATATTGTGAATACATTTCTGTTCAGTGCCCTGTGAGTTGTACCTGGTAGTGCTGTATTTTGTGCCTTTAAATCAACGCAGGAGAGAGAGAACTACATAACCAGACACACAGAGAAGAGAAACCATGGGGAGACAAAGAAACAGCCCGCATATGAAAGAAAAGCAGGCATCACCAGAAAAGGAAGTAAACAAAATGGAGGCAAGCAACCTTCCAGAGAAAGAATTTAGAGAAATGGTCATAAGGTGGCTGAAAAGAATGGAAGACAAATTCGACAATATGAGTAAGAACCAAGAGGAAATGAAGAAGAACCAAGAAGAAATGAAAAATGACATCGCTGCTGTAAAGAACTCAATAGAAAGCATCAAGAGTAGACTGGAAGAAGCAGAGGACCACATCAGTGAGCTAGAAGACAAGATGGGAAAAAATACCCAAGTAGAGCAACTTCTAGAAAAAAAAAAATTAAAAGGCAGGAGGAGAGCCAAAGGGAACTTTGGGACAACACGAAACAAAACAACATCCGCATAATAGGGCTTCCATAAGGAAAGGAAGCTGAGCAAGTAATAGAAAACCTATTTGAAGAAATAATGACAGAAAATTTCCCTGATATAGGGAAGAAAAACCCCACGCAAATCCAAGAAGCTCACAGAGTCCCAAGCAAAATGAACCCCAAAAGACCCACACCAAGGCACATTATAATTAAATTGGCAAACACCAACGACAAAGTAAGAATCTTAAAAGCGGCAAGAGAGAGACAGAAAGTTACATACAAAGGAACCCCCATCAGACTAGCAACTGATTTCTCAACAGAAACTCGTCAGGCCAGAAGGGAATGGAATGAAATATACAAAGTCATGCAAAGGAAGGGTCTGAATCCAAGAATACTGTACCCACCAAGGCTGTCAATCAAAATTGAAGGTGAAATCAGGAGCTTCACAGACAAAAAAGGACTAAGGGAATTTATTACCACCAAACCAGCAATGCAAGAAATGCTAAAGGGTCTACTGTAAAAAAAAAAAAAAAATAGGAAGCGAAGAAGGAACACAGGGGTAAAGAATAGGAATGGCGACAACTAAGTACCTATCAATAATAACTTTAAATGTAAATGGATTAAATGCCCCAATCAAAAGACATAGGGTAATGGATTGGATAAGAAAACACGACCCATATATCTGCTGTCTACAAGAAACCCACCTCGGAAAAAAAGACGCACTCAGACTGAGGGTGAAGGGATGGAAAAAGGTTTTACAGGCAAATGGAACTGAAAAAAAAGCTGGGGTAGCAATACTTATATCTGACAAATTAGATCTCAAAGTGAAGGACATAACAAGAGATAAGGAAGGCCACTTCATAATACTAAAGGGAGCAATCAAAAAAGAAGAAAGAACTCTGGTAAACATATATGCACCCAATACAGGAGCACCCAAATACATAAAAAAACTCCTGGAGGATATCAAGGGAGAGATTGACAGCAATACATTCATAGTAGGAGACTTTAATACCCCACTATCACCATTAGACAAATCCTCTAAACAAAAAATCAGCAAAGAAACATCAATCCTAAATGACTCACTACACCAGATGGAATTAATTGACATCTTCAGAACATTTCACCCCAAAGCCACAGAATATACATTCTTCTCAAGTGCACATGAGTCATTTTCAAAGATAGACCATATGTTGGGACATAGGCAAAGTCTCTTCAAATTCAAGAAGATAGAAATCATATTAAGCATCTTCTCAGACCACAGTGGCATAAAACTGGAAATCAACTACAATAAAAACAACCCAAAGAAATCAAACACATGGAGACTAAACAGCATGTTATTAAACCATGACTGGGTTACCAGAGAGATCAAAGAAGAAATAAAAAACATCATGGCAACAAATGACAATGAAAACACTACAATCCAAAATCTATGGGACACAGCGAAAGCAGTCTTGAGAGGGAAGTTCATAGCTCTACAAGCCTACTGCAAAAAACAGGAAACAATGGTAATAAATTACCTAACCCAACAACTCAAAGAGTTAGAAAAGGAGCAACAAGAAAAGCCCAGTGTAAGCAGAAGGAAGGAAATAATAAAGATCAGAGTGGAGATAAACGACATAGAGACCAAAGAAACAATACATAAGATCAACAAAACCAAGAGCTGGTTCTTTGAAAGGATAAACAAGATTGATGAACCTCTAGCCAGGCTCACCAAGAAGCAAAGAGAGAGGACTCAAATAAACACAATCAGAAATGAAAGAGGTGAAATAACAACAGATCCCGCCGAAATACAAAGGATTGTTAAAAAATACTATGAACAACTCTATTCCAACAAACTGGACAACCTGGAGGAAATGGACATATTCCTAGAAAAATATAACCTTCCAAAACTCTACCAGGAAGAATCTAAACAGATCAACATGCCAGTAACTATGGAAGAAATGGAAGCAGTCATCAAAGCGCTTCCGGCAAACAAAAGCCCGGGGCCAGACGGCTTCACAGGACAGTTTTACCAAACATTCAAGGAAAAACTAAAACCTATCCTCCTCAGACTATTCCAAAAAATTCAAAAGGAAGGGACACTTCCAAGCTCCTTCTATGAAGCCAGCATCACCCCAATACCAAAACCAGATAAAGACAACACAATGAAGGAGAATTACAGGCCAATATCCCTCATGAATGTAGATGCCAAAATCCTCAACAAAATTCTAGCAAATCGGATCCAGCAGTATATCAGAAATATCATACACCATGACCAAGTAGGGTTTATCCCAGGAATGCAAGGATGGTACAATATCCCCAAATCAATACATGTGATACATCACATAAACAAATTAAGAGATAAAAATCACATAGTCATATCAATTGATGCAGAAAAAGCATTTGACAAAATCCAACACCCTTTCTTGATAAAAACTTTCAACAAGGTTGGAATAGAAGGATCATACCTCAACATAATAAAAGCTATATATGATAAACCCACAGCCAACATCATACTCAATGGGCAAAAACTAAAACTATTTCCCCTAAGAACAGGAACAAGACAGGGATGCCCAAATCTCACCACTCCTGTTTGACATAGTACTGGAAGTATTAGCCACTTCAATTAGACAGGAAGAAGAAAGAAAAGGCATCCAAATTGGAAAAGAAGAAGTAAAACTGTCCTTATTTGCAGATGACATGATATTGTACATAAAAAACCCAAAAGACTCCATCAAAAACTAACAGACTTAATAAATGAATTCAGCAATGTAGCAGGATACAAAATTAACGCCAAGAAATCTATGGCATTTCTATACACCAACAGTGAACTTACAGAAAGAGAGACTAAAAAAGCAATCCCATTTTCCATCGCACGAAAAAAATTAAGATACTTAGTAATAAACCTAACCAAGGATGTAAAAGACCTATACGCGGAAAACTACAGGACACTGAAAAAAGAGACAGAGGAAGATGTAAACAGATGGAAGAACATACCATGTTCATGGATTGTTAGAATCAACATCATTAAAATGTCCATACTACCCAAAGCAATCTATAGATTCAATGCACTCCCCATTTAAATATCAACGGCATATTTCACAGACCTAGAAAAAACTCTCCAAAAATTCATCTGGAATAAAAAAAGACCCTGAATAGCCACAGCAATCCTGAGAAAGAAGAATAAAGTAGGAGGATCTCAATACCAGATTTCAAGCTGTATTACAAAGCCACTGTCCTCAAAACAGCCTGGTACTGGCACAAGAACAGACATATAGATCAATGGAATAGAATAGAGAATCTAGATCTCGACCCAAACCAATATGCGCTATTAATATTTGACAAAGGAGGCATGAGCATACAATGGAGTCAAGACAGTCTCTTCAATAAATGGTGTTGGGAAAATTGGATAGATACATGCAAAAAAATGAAACTAGATCACCAACTTACACCATACACAAAAATAAACTCAAAATGGTTACAGGACTTAAATATAAGAAGGGAAACCATAAAAATACTAGAGGAATCCACAGGCAGCAAAATCTCAGACATATGCCAAAAGAACTTTTTCACTGATACTGCCCCTAGGGCAATGGAAGCCAAAGAGATAATAAAAAAATGGGACTACATCAAAATAAAAAGCTTTTTTACAGCAAAAGAAACCATCAACAAAACAACAAGAAACCCCACTGTATGGGAGAACATATTTGCAAATGTTATCACTGATAAAGGTTTAATCTCCAACATCTACAGGCAGCTTATACAACTTAATAAAAGGAAGATAAATGATCCAATAAAAAAATGGGCAACAGACCTAAATAGAATCTTTTCGAAAGAAGACCGAAGGAAGGCCAACAGACACATGAAAACATGCTCAAAGTCACTAATTATCTGAGAGATGCAAATCAAAACGACAATGCGATACCATCTCACACCTGTCAGAATGGCTATCATCAACAAATCAACAAACGACATGGAGTTCCCATTTGACCCAGTAATCCCATTCCTAGGAATATTTCCTAAGAAACTAGAAACACCAATCAGAAAGGATATATGCACCCCTATGTTCATAGCAGCACAATTTACAATAGCTAAGATTGGAAACAGCCTAAGTGCCCGTCAGCAGATGACTGGATCAGAAAACTATGGTACATCTACACAATGGAATACTATGCTGCCATAAAAAAGAAGGAATTATTACCATTTGTAGGCACCCGGATGGAATTAGAGAACATTATGCTAAGTGAAATAAGTCAGTCAATGAAAGAAAAATACCACATGATCTCACTCATTTGGGGATAATGAAAAACATTATAAACTGATGAACAAAAAGATAGATTCAGACGCAGTAAAGCATCAAACAGACTGTCAAATTCCAGCGGTAAGGTTAGGGAGAGGTGGGGGAAATAAGAGATCAACTGAAGGACTTATATGCATGCATATAAGAGTAACCAACGGATGCAAAATATTGGGGAGGTGAGGGCATGTATGGGAGTGGGGTGGGGGGGCAATGGTAAGATATGTACACATGTAATACCTTAATAAAAATAATAATAAAATAAAATAACTTAAAAAATAGTAGACAGGTCATGAAAGGTAACATGGGTAATGAGTAATAAGCAACGGCAGATTGTGGTGCATAGGAGGCATATGCGTTAGGATACACAGTAACTGGTCAATATATACTCCATATATAATATTTCAGGATTATGTGTAAGTGATTTGTTGGCATAAATGAATAAGTGCAAGTGAGAGGACAGTAATTAAATGAAAATAATCCAGGGATTGAGGAAAACTAGAGAGAGGGATGAGTTTATGAAATGTGAGTTAGAAGACAAAAGAAGCCCTCGCCGGTTTGGCTCAGTAGATAAAGTGTCAGTCTGTGGACTAAAGGGTCTCAGGTTCGATTCCAGCCAAGGGCACATGCCCAGATTGTGGGCTCGATCCTTCCCAGTAGAAGGTGTACAGGAGGCAGCCAATCAATGATTCTCTCTCATCATTAATGTTTCTATCTATCTCTCTCCCTTCCTCTCTGAAATCAATAAAAATTATTTTTTAAAAAAAAGAAGAAGATAAAAGAAGAAATGTCTGTTATTTGGAAATTCCACAATGCTTTATATTGAGGAACTTTTCTTGGAAATTCTGTTAATAAGCAATAACTGGAGGACCTTAAAATTATTAGCAGGGCTCTGACTCTGAATAACCTATACCACCCTGGTGAAATACACACATTATCAAGTAATGTTTAGAGGAAAGAGGAATATTGAGGTCAATGTAAACCCCTATATCCACAAATAGGTTATTACCTGAAACTATTCTAGATGAAAATGTGAAATATGTACCATATTTCAATTAGCATGTAAAATAAAGCATCGTGTGGACTGAATTTCTGTGATTATACCATGAATAATTCATTAGCAAAAGCAATATAATTAGCCTCTTATAATACAACAGCAGAACTATTACATTCATGTATAGTAGCAGTGACTCAAACTGTAGTAATAGCAAAAAGTTTGAAAGCAAAAGAAAGTCCCAAATGTTTCAAACCCCAAGGCACACAATGACATTTGCTGCTAATGGGACAAAAATGTAGTAAGCAGACAGAATAAGTTCATGCTTTAAGGTGGTAAAAGATGGTGTGATTTTGTATATAAGCATTTTATCAGACATGAAACAAAAATTACTTTTATCAGCATTAAGATCTAATTGATGTGTTTGATAAGTATCTCAGTGCATTTTAAAAATTGTGATATATATGAAGCCTGCAGATAAACAGTTAAAGAACTAGCTATTCTGAATGAAAAGCATTTTAACTATAGAAAAATCATTCCCAAAGTTTCAGAAGTTAGAAACCAGGTGGTTTGCTTGGACACAACATAATCAATGCTTAGGTTGGATCAATGAGTAACTGACATCTGCAGTTCTGACAGAACCTTATTTTGCAGAATAGAGGCTCAGTTCACTTCAATCCTATTTTAGTCATGTTCATGATGAAATTATATCTCTCCTGAACTTTCACTGAGTTGCCTTACAGGCTAAGCTTGCCTATTATAGATTCTCCATAGGTGTTTCCTTGGAATTTAATTCTGCTCTTCTTTGATGAGTATCCATGCTTTCACACATGGGAATCCAGAAGAGTAAAATATTTGAACAAAACTTCAGGTTACTTCTGGTTGGTTTTTGTGTACACAAATTAATGTACACCAATAAAATATGTAAATTGAAAAGTGGTACCCAGAATGTTCACTTCTATAAGGTATACCAAAAATAATCCCATGTTATTATCACTATTGTTATCCATCCATGTCAGTGAAACTTTTAATAGGTGGTACTCAAAGAGGAGCCATATTGCAGTGAGCTTTAAAAAAACTACTTCAGAGGAGACAAAATGATGGCGGAATAGATGACTTGTCCCGAGGCTTGTCCTAGAGCAGACAGAAAGAGCACCTAAATCAAATAACATCCACCCCGAATTAGCGAAGTAGACTCAGCTGGTGAGACAATTCGCAGCTGGGAAGGGCAGAGGATACCTGGAGAACAGTAAAATCAAGAATCTGGGCTGGGGAGAGCTGTGGAACCTCTGAGCCCAGAGGGTCGGAGGGAAACTGCATGGCATGGAGGCTGAGCCCTTTGGGTCAGGCACAGCGTCTGACTGTGGAAAGGAGGTCTGCAGGACTGCTGGTGGCAGGGGATTCTAGGTCTGGGTCCACAGTCACAAAAGACTGAGCCCAGAGGGGTCATTCAGGACAGCCGCCCAGACCACGTGGTGCTGGGAAGGGAGGGGCCTGCAGAGGCATAGCTCTTTCTCTCTCTGTGGCCTGTGCTTTTCTTCACTGAACCTAGTTTATAGGACCTTTTTGATACATACACTCACCCGTGGCTGGGGTGCAGGAGAAGGTGCGGAGTTGTGGAGTCTAGGGAGAGGCTGGGTGAGGAGAGGGCCAAGGAGAAGTGGCCGTCTGTCTGGGGCTGAGTCATACCTGAGGTGTGGAATGTGGGTAGCCATTTTCTTCTGAAGAAATAACCCCACCCTGTAGTCTTCAGTAAACCAATACAGCCACACCCAGACTACACCCTGAGTGATACAAAGGAAAAAAAAACAAAACTGAATAGTCCCTGCGAGTCCACAAGGACTGGCATAAAGAGAGGCCTTCAGTCCCAGCAACAGGAAGCTGAGAAGCCACAAACAGTACAGAAGAGTGGGGTCTTAAACCAGCCAAAGAACGACACTTCACTTTTCATTTTTATTTTATTTTATTTTATTTTATTTTATTTTTCTGTTATCTATTTTTTCCTTTTTTCTTTATTTTCCTTTTTTTTCATTTGTTTCTTTATCTTCTATTTCTTTTTACATTATTTTTCCATCATTCTAAATTATTTTATTTTATTTGTTTTACTCTATTTTTAAATAAATTTTTTAAAAATCATTATTATTTTTTTCTCTTTCTCTTTCTTCTTATCCACTCATTGTCTTTCAACTTCCTCTATACTGAACTGATGTCCTCCCCATATTCATCCAATTTTTAACCTTACTTTCTGTATATAAGATTCTGCCCCACCCTCTTTACTGGGAATTTGGTGTTTATATGGTTTGGTTTACCTGTTTGTTCTCTGGTGTCTTCTCCCCATATGTATACATTTCCTTTTTCTTCCTTTTTCTTCTGTTTCTTTTCTCTCATGCTGTTTTTTTCTCTCTTTGATATAATTTGTGCTCTCTTTTCTCACCCCTAATTCTCTTTTCTCTGGTGGTCACTTATATTTGGGTTATCGGTTTTGTGAGTACATTCATGTTTTGTTCTCTTTATGTCATGTTTTCTCAAGGTGAATTTTATCCTGTTTGGCCAATGTGCTAGAGAGCGAGCCATATAACCAGATACCTGGAAAAGAGACTCCATCTACAAACTGGTCAATAACACCCCAGACCCAACTACAGAGGCAGGAAGAAGGAGGCAGTGAGAAAGAGAGTGTGAATAAATGAAGGAGCAAAAGAGGAGTGTGTCATGTGGGGGGTGTGTGTGTGTGTGGGAGTGAGGCACAGATAGATCCCACAGGACCTTCGGAGAAGGCTGACTGGGCTTGCCTAACTAGGCAGCCTCTGCTACCATTGTAAACACTCCTGGAGTGGCCAGCTCTTCCCCAGAGGCCTTGCCTTTTAGAAGGGGAGACCTGCTGTGACTGGGAGCCCAGCCTCACCTCCACCCAGGGTGCCCTCAGATATCATCCGGTACTCCACAACCACCTCTGCCAGGGACCTGCTGCCTCGGCTATGGTCCCATGGTCACTGAGACTCCAGCCACCCTAAGCACAGGCTCCTGTGAGTTCCGGAGAGCGCTCCCCTCTGACTGGCCCAACACTTTAGCCCAGGGCACTGTGACCACATGAGCAGCAGTCATGCAAGCAGCCTGCCCCAGGCTGAGGAATGACAGCCTCACATGGCCTGCCCCCATCCAAGGAACAGCAGCTGTGCAAGTGGCCCGCCCCACATTCGAGGAACAGCAGCTGCTCAGCAGCCTGCCCTCGTCCGAGGAGCAGCAGCCGTGCACACAGTCCACCCCCGCCCGAGGAGCAGCAGCTGCACGAGCAGCCCACCCACATCCAAGAAGCGGCAGCCCCATGCAGTGTGCCCCCATCCAAGGAGCAGCAGCAGCATGCAGCCTGCAGCCTGCACCTGTCTGAGGGGCAGCAGTTACACACATCCCTTTCCCATCCTAGGAGCAACAGCCACGTGAGCAGCCCATCCCCGTCTGAGGAGCAACAGGCACATGAGCAGCTTGACCACATTTGAGGAGCAGCAGCAGTGCGAGTGGTCCCCACCCACCCCACCGTATGAGGAGCAGCAACCTCGCAAGCAGCCTGCCCCCTTCCAAGGAGCAGCAGCCATGCGAGCAGCCCAACCTGGTCTGAGGAGAAGCAGCCCTGCGCCTGTCCAAGGAGCAGCAGCCTCATGAACAGCCCTCCCCTGTCCAAGGAGAGGCAGTCCCCGCAAATAGCCTGTCCCCATCTGAGGAGCAGCAGCTCACAAACAGCCCGCCATGGGCTGTGAAGCAACAGCCACATGAGCAGCCTGCCCCTGCCCCAAGAGCAGCAGCCATGCGCAGCCCGCCACGGTCCGAGGAGCAACAGCTCAAAAGCAACCCGCCATGGTCCGAGGAGCAGCAGCTGTGAGAGCAGCCTCTCCCAACCAACCAGAGGAGCCACCACTGCTGTGAACAATGCCAACCAGAGGAGCTGCTGCTAACTGAGGAGCAGCCACTGCTGCAACATGTGAGGAGCAGCCGCCACCTGAGGAGCATTTGCCACCCAAGGAGCAGCCTCTGCATGACTCGAAACCTAGGTGTTCTGGTGAGAACAAAAATGGGTAGATAAAGAAACCCCCAAAGGAAAGATAAGGAGGAATCATAGCTAAGTGAAATGGAGGCATGCAATATGTCACAAAAGAACTTTAGAATAAGGGTCACACAGTTCATAAACCGGATGGAGGAAAAAATCAACAACTTATGTAAGAATAAAGAAGAAATAGCTGCAATAAAAAACACCATGGAAAGTTTCAGCAGTAGACTAGGAGAAGCAGAGGACCAAATCAGCAAATTAGAAGACAGGGAAACAAAACACACCCAAACTGAACTGCAATTGGAGAAAAAAAATTAAAAGACAGGAGGAGAGCCTAAGGGAGCTTTGGGACAACATGTAACAAAGCAACATACGAATAATAGGGGTGCCAGAAAAACAAGAAGAGGAAATAGAACCTATTTGAAGAAATAATATCAGAAAACTTCCTAGATGTGGGGAAGAAAAAAAGTCACACAAGCACAGAGAGTCCCAAACAAGATGAACCCAAAAAGACCCACACCAAGACAGGTCATAATTATGATGGCAAATGTTCAGGACAAAGGGAGAATCTTAAAGGCTTCAAGAGAGAGACAGAAAGTTACATAAAAGAGATCTCGCATTAGATTATCAAATGACTTCTCAACAGAAACACATCAGGCCAGAAAAGAATGAAACAAAATTTACAAAGTGATGAAAAGCAAGGGACTGAATCCACAAATACTCTATCCTGCAAGGCTATCATTCAAAATTGAAGGGGAAATAAGGAGCTTCACAGAAAAAAAAGGCTAAGGGAGTTTATCACTACCAAGCCAGCAATGCAAGAAATGCTAAAAGGACTGGTGTAAAAGGAAGAAATAAAAAGGGAAGAAGGAACACAGACACAATATAAAAAGCAAAAACAAAAAAGAACCAAAAACAAACTCCTGGAAGATATCAAGGAAGAGATTGACAACAATACAATCATAGTAGGGGACTTTAATACACCACTGACATCACTGGACAAATCCTCTAGGCCAGTGGTTGGCAAACTCATTATCAACAGAGCCAAATATCAACAGTACAATGATTGAAATTTCTTTTGAGAGCCAAATTTTTTAAACTTAAACTTCTTCTAACACCACTTCTTCAAAATAGACTCGCCCAGGCCGTGGTATTTTTGTGGAAGAGCCACATGCAAGGGGCCAAAGAGCCGCATGTGGCTTGTGAACCACAGTTTGCCGACCACTGCTCTAGACAAAAAATCAGCAAAGAAACAGCAATCCTAAATGATTCACTAGACCAGATGGCCTTAATTGAAATCTTCAGAACATTTCACCCCAAAGCCATAGAATATATATTCTTCTCAATTGCACATAGGACATTTTCAAAGATAGACCACATATTGGGTCACAAGCAAAGTCTCCCCAAATTCAAGAAGATTGAAATCATATCAAGCATCTGCTCAGACCACAATGGCAAATTATTAGAAATAAACTACAATAAAAACAATCAAGAAAATTCAAACACTTGGAAGCTGAATAACATGCTATTAAACAATGATTGGGTAACCAAATGGATCAAAGAAGAAATTAACAACATCCTAGAAATGAATGAAAATGAAACACAACAATCCAAAATCAATGGGACACAATGAAAGCAGTCCTGAGAGGGGAGTTTATAGCTCTACAGGCCTACCTCAAAAAACAAGAAAAAATGTTCTCTACAACTTAAAAAATTAGATAGAGCAACAATAAAAGTGCAGAGTGAGCAGGGGGAAGGAGAAAATAAAGATCAGAGCAGAAATAAATGACACAGAGACGAAAAAAAAAAATGCAAAAGATCAATGAAACCAAGAGCTGGTTCTTTGAAAGGATAAACAAGATTGATGAACCTCTAGCCAGGCTTACCAAGAAGCAAAGAGAGAGGACCCAAATAAACAAAATCAGAAATGAAAGAGGTGAAATAACAACAGACCCCAGAGAAATACAAAGGATTGTTTAAAAATGCTATGAACAACTCTATTCCAACAAACTAGACAACATGGAGGAAATGGACATACTACTAGAAAAATACAACTTTCCAAAACTCAATCAGGAAGATTCTAAAAATCTCAGTAGGCCATTAACTATGGAAGAAATTGAAGCAGTCATAAAAAACCTTCCAACAAACAAAAGCCCAGGGCCACATGGCTTCACAGGGGAGTTTTACCAAACATTCAAGGAGGAACTAAAACCTATTATCCTCAGACTATTTCAAAAAAAAATTCTAGAGGAAGGAACACTTCCCAGCTCATTATATGAAGCCAGAATTACCCTAATACCAAAACCAGATAAACACAACACAATGAAAGAGAATTACAGGCCAATATCCTTGATGAACATAGACGTTAAAATCCTTAAAAAAATTCTAGCAAATCAGATTCAGCATTAAATTAGAAAGGTCATACACCATGACCAAGTCAGATTTATCCCGGGGATGCAAAGATGGTACAAAATCCGCAAATCAATAAACATGATACAGCACATAAACAAATTGAGAGAAAAATCACATAGTCATATCAATTGATGCAGAAAAAGCATTTGACAAAATCCAACACCCTTTCTTGATAAAAACTCTCAGCAAGATGGGAATAGAAGGATCATACCTCAATATAATAAAATCCTTATATGACAAACCCACAGCCAACATCATACTCAATGAGTAAAATCTAAAACCATTTCCCCTAAGAACAGGAACAAGACAGGGATGACTACTCTCACCACTCCTGTTTGACAGTTCTGGAAGTACTAGCCATTGTAATCAGACAACAAGAAGAAATAAAAGGCATCTAAATTGGAAAAGAAGAAGTAAAACTTTCCTTATTAGCAGATGACATGATACTATACATAGAGAACACTAAAGATTCTATCAAAAAATTATTAGACTTAATAAATGAATTCAGCAATGTAGCAGGATACAAAATTAATGCCAAGAAATTGATGGCATTTCTATATAGCAAAAGTGAACTTACAGAAAGAGAGACTAAAAAAAAAATCTCATTTACCATTGCACAAAAAAAAATTAAGGTACCTAGGAATAAACTTAACCAAGGAGATTAAAGACCTGTACTCAGAAAATTTAAGGACACTGAAAAAAGAGATAGAGGAAGACGTAAACAGATGGAAGAACATACCGTGTTCTTGGATTGGTAGAATCAACATCATTAAAATGTCCATACTACCCAAAGCAATCTATAGATTCAATGCACTCCTCATCAAAATACTAATGGCATATTTCAAAGACCTAGAACAAACTCTCCAAAAATTCATCTGGAATAAAAAAAGACCCCAAATAGCCACAGCAATCCTGAGAAAGAAGAACGTAGTAGGTGGGATCTCAATACCAGATATTAAGCTGTATTACAAAGCCTCTGTTCTCAATACTGCCTGGTACTGGCACAAGAACAGACATATAGATCAATGGAATAGAATAGGGAACCCAGAAATCTACCCAAACAACTATGCTCTATTTTTATTTGACAAAGGAGGCATGAACATACAATGGGGTCAAGACTGTCTCTTCAATAAATGGTGTTGGGAAAATTGGACAGATATATGCAAAAAAATGAAACTAGATCACCAACTTACACCATACATAAAAATAAACTCAAAATGGATCAAGGACTTAAACATATGATGGGAAACCATAAAAATACTAGAGGAATCCACAGGCAGCAAAATCTCAGACATATGCTGAAACAATTTCTTCAACGATACAAATCCTAGGGCAATGGAAACTAAAGAGAAAATAAACAAATGGGACTACATCAAAATAAAAAGCTTTTTCACAGCAAAAGAAACCATCAACAAAACAACAAGAAAGCCCACTGCATGGGAGGACATATTTGCCAATGTTATCACCATTAAGGGTTTAATCTCCAACATTAGCAGAGAACTCATACAACTTAACAAAAGGAAGATAAACAACCCAATACAAAAATGGGCAACGGACCTAAATGGACACTTTTCTAAAGAAGACATAAGGAAGGCCAAGAGACATATGAAAACATGCTCAAAGTCACTAGTCATCCAAGAGATGCAAATCAAAATGACAATGTGGCACCATCACACACCTGTTAGAATGGCTATCATCAACAAATCAACAAACAACAAGTTCGGAGAGAATGGGGAGAAAAAGCAACCCTCGTTCACTACTGGTGGGAATGCAGACTGGTGCAGCCACTGTGGAGAACAGTATTGAGTTTCCTCAGAAAACTAAAAATGGAACTCCCATTTGACCCAGTGATCCCACTTCTAGAAATATATTCCAAGAAACTAGAAACACCAGTCAGAAAGGATATATGCACCCCTATGTTCACAGCGGCACAATTTACCATAGCTAAGATTTGGAAGCTTCCTACGTGCCCATCAGCAGATGAGTGGATTAAAAAACTATGGTACATCTACACAATGGTATACTACGCTGTGGTAAAAAAGAAGGAATTCTTACCATTTGCAACAGCATGGATGGAACTGGAGAGCATTATGCTAAGTGAAATAAGCCAGTCAGAGAAAGATAAATATCACATAATCTCACTCATTTATGGAATATAATGAACAACATAAACTGATGAACAAAAGCAGATCCAGAGACAGAGAAACATCTTTCAGACCGTCAAACCTCAGAGGGAAGATATGGGAGGGTGGGGGTAAGGAGGAGAGATCAACCAAAGGACTTGTATGCATGCATATAAGCCTAACCACAGACAACATGGTCGGGGGTTGGGAGGCAATGGGGAGATAAGGACACATATATAATACCTTAATTAATAAAATAAAATAAAATAAAATAAAAACTACTTCAAGTACAATCATATATCTCAAGCAAGATTCAGGTTTGTATTGAATTTTCCACAATAGTAGTTTCATATAACTATATATTTCAAAGGTAGAGTAACCAGTGATATATCATTATGCATTTCTTGAAAAAAAATAGCAGTGAAATTATATCTGTCTTTGTCAACTCAGTCTGCTATAACAAAAATACCACAGACTGGATGGCTTAATAAACTGACTTATTTCTCACAGCTCTGGAGACTGAGAAGTCCCAAGTAAAGGTGCTGGCAGATTTGGTGTCTGGTGAGGACTAGCTTCCTAGTTTATAGTCAGTTGTCTTCAATCAGTGTCCTTATATGGCAAACTCAACCTCCAAATACCATCGCATTGGTGATTAGGATTTCAACACATAAATTTTTGGGGGACACAAACTTTCATTCTGTAACAACATCTATTGACTAGGAATTATGTGACAGGTCTCATCTTCTGGTTTTGTAAACAGAATCCCTTTTAATTCCCACAAAAATCCTCTAAGGCAGGGGTGGGCAAACTTTTTGACTCTAGGGCCACAATGGGTTCTTAAACTGGACCAGAGGGCCGGAACAAAAGCATGGATGGAGTGTTTGTGTGAACTAATATAAATTCAAAGTAAAAGAGCGGAGGGGAGAGCAAGAGAACTGGATAGAACAGCCGGATCCAGCCCGCGGGCCGTAGTTTGCCCACGGCTGCTCTAAGGGGTATTTCTATTTCTAGTCATATAGTAGAAAAAATATTCTGTCAAACTAACCTATTGAGAAACATGTAAAATGCTAAAGAAAATATGCACATACAGATGCATCCACATTCACTCATATTGCTGAGCTGGCAAGAAAAGTCAAACTAAGCCAAAGTATAAATCCAGAGCAAAGAGCATTGGTGATTTCCAGAACCATCTAAAGAGAAGTCTTGATATTAGTAACCACATGTGATTATAAGAAACAAAAACTAGGGTTCCTAAAGATAGATAATTGAGTTAGAACTTCACATAAAACTAGAACTCCAAAAATATCCTCAGTTAAATGAAACAAAACAAAATAACTCTGTCCTGTAAAACTTGTCAACCAGGGAAATTAAGTCTGTACTTTGTCTTGGTGAAGGGTAAAAAAATAAATAAAAAATGAAAGCAAATCTAAGTTAATAAACAAATTCAACAAAGTTGCATGATGCAAGACCAATATGCAAAAACTATAAACAATCTGATAGTAAAATTAAAAGAAATTCTTTTTACAATAGTACAAAAAAGAACAAACCTATTTAGGAATAAATTTAACCAAGAGATACTTGACTTGTGTACTAAAAACTATAAAATATTGTTGAAAGAAATTAAAGAAGATGTAAATAAATGGAAAAATATCTAGTATTTATGGATTTTAAGACTCAATGCTGTTAAAATGGCAATACTGCTCAAAATGGTCTACAGATTCAATGAACTCCTTATTAAAATCCCACTTTAAATTTGGCATTCTTTGCAGAAATGGAAAAACTTACATTTAAATGCAAATGGAATTTCAAGGATCCCTGAATAACCAAAAATCATATTGAAAAAGAAAAACAAAGTTAAAGGATGTCACTGATTTCAAAACTTGCTACAAAGCTACTGTAATCAAAATAGTAGTAGTAGCACAAGGATAGATATATAATCCAATGGCTAGAATCGAGTCAGAAATAAACCTATACATCTGTACACAATTAATTTTCAACAAGGTTGCCAGGACCATTCAATGGGGAAAAATTGTCTCTGCAACAAATGGTGTTGTAACACACAGATATCTATATACAAAAGAATTGATGTTGGACCTCTACTTCATACCACATATAAAAATTAACTCATAGAGGATCAATGACCTTAATATAAGAATGAAAACTATAATTCATGATCTTAGATTTAGCAATGGATTCGTAGATATGAAACCAAAAGCACAAACAACAAAATAAAAAGTAGTTAAATTGGACTTCATCAAAATAAAAAACAAAAAAACTTTTGTATATCAGAGCCCATTACTAAGAAAGTGAAAATACAGCCCTAGCCAGTTTGGATCAGTGGACAAAGCATTGGCCCATGGACTGAAGGGTCCTGGGTTCAATTCCGGTTAAGGGCATGTACCTCAGTTGCAGGCTCGATCTCTGTGCAGGAGGCAACCAATTGATGTATTTCTCTCACATTGATGCTTCTCTCTCTGTCTCTCTCTGTCTCTCCCCTTCCACTCTCTCTAAAAAAATCAATAGAATATATCTTCAGGTGAGGATTAACTAACTAAATAACTAAATAATAAATAAAAGGCCCTTAAAATAATAAAAAAAAAAAACTAAAAGAAAGTGAAAATACAAACTACAGAATGAAAGAAAATATTTGTAAACCATATATCTGATAATGGCATACTATCTAGAATAAATAAAGAACACTCACAACTTAGCGACAAGATGACAAAAATCAACTTTTACAATGGGCAAATAATTTGAATGGATATTTCTCCAAAAAAAGATTTGCAATGGCCAAAAAGGATATGAAAATATGCTCAACATCATTAGTCATTAGGGAACTTCAAATCAAAAGCACAATGAGATACCACTTCACACCCACTGGAATGGTTATAAACAAAATAAAAAAGAAAATAATAAATCTCAACTAGGATATGGAGAAATTGGAATCCTTATATATGGCAGGTGGGGATAGAAAATGGTAGTCACTGTGAAAATCATTGTTGTGGTTTCCCAAAAAGTTACTATATAATCCATAATTCTACTCCTAGTTACATGTAACCCATAATTCTACTCCTAGTTACATACCCAAATTCTACTATATAAACCTTAATTCTGCCCCTAGTTATATACCCAAAATAACTGGTAACAGATATTCAAACAAAAAAACTTGTGCATGGCCTTGGTCAGTGTGTTCAGTGGTTAGTGTTGGCCTTGGATCGAAGGGTCTCAGGTTTGATCTCTGATCAAGGGCACATACCTGGGTTGCAGGTTTGACCCCAGTCAGGGTGCATGCCAGAGGCAACCAATCAATGTCTTTCTCTCACATCAATGTTTCTATATCTCTCTCTCTCTTTCTCTCTCCCTCCTTCCTCCCTTCCAGTCTCTCTGAAAATCAGTGGTGAGGATTAACACACACACACACACACACACACACACACACACACAAAATAAAAACAACACAAAAAAACTTGTAGATGAATGTTTATAAGACAATAGTCAAAAGGTAAAAACAACCCAAATGTTCATCAACATATGAATATATAAACCAGGGGTGGGCAAACTTTTTGACTCGAGGGCCACAATGGGTTCTTAAACTGGACCGGAGGGCCGGAACAAAAGCATGGATGGAGTGTTTGTGTGAACTAATATAAATTCAAAGTAAAGGAGCGGAGGGGAGAGCAAGAGAACCCTCCGCTCTTTTGGCTCCGCGGGCAGGATAGAACAGCCGAAAGGGCCGAATCCGGCCCATGGGCCGTAGTTTGCCCACAGCTGATATAAACTATGATACCGATACCTACCAGTACACACAATAAAATTCAGTTATAAAAAAGCATGAAGTATTGACACATGCTACAACAACGATGAACCTGGAAAATATCATGCTAAATGAAAGAAGCCAAACACCAAACATCACATATTGTATGATTCTGTTTATACAACATATCTAGAAAAGGTAAATCTATAGATACAGAAAGCAAATTAGTGGTTTGCACAGAACAGAGAAAGGAAATAATGAGGAGTTATTACTGCTTAGTGGATATGGGGTTTCCTTTTGGGAGGTGATGAAAATGTTTTGAGCTTCGATAGAAGTGATGGTTGGGAAACATTGTGTTTCTATTAAATGCCAGTTAACATACCTATAACATTAAATAATTAATTTTACATTATATCTCAAAAAATTTCAACAACAGCAATAACAAAATATGTCCCCTGGAAATTCATAATGGACTTGTGCTCTGACTTTACATCACCCCTTATTAGTAGGCCAACCTAAAGAATGGCATAAAAAATGCAAATATTTTTGTAGAAGAATAAACTCTCAATCTGGGACTCAGAATACCCTCACAGAAAAAAAGTTTCATCAAGCCTGAACTTGCAACAAAAATAACAAAACACAGCAGGAAATAATGTACCAAAACCAAGAAATAGCATAAACAGCAAAAAGCAGAATCAGATACATAAAGACTTCAGATATTGAAATTGTTGAATTTATAACATAAAATCCACAATGTTTAATATGTTTAAATAAGGAAGGCATCATATATGTGAATAAAAGAATAAGAGGCTATAAAATTGATCAAGCAGACTTTCTTTCTAAAAAAAAAAAAGTTCTACTGTGAAAATCTATACTAATAAAAGGGTAATATGCAAATTGGTCATGACGCCCTCACAGTAACAACTGAACAGCAGGCTGTGTGGGGCCACCAGGCCGGCAGGGAGGTTAGCAAGGGACGACCAAACGACTGACCAGCAGGCTGCATGGGCGACCAGGCTAGCAGGGGGGTTAGCGAGGGACGACCAAATGACTGACCAGCAGGCTGCATGGGGCAACCAGGCCAGTGTGGCAGGGGAGGCAGTTGGAGGCAACCAGGCCGGCAGGGGGGGCAGTTGGGGGTGACCAGGTCAGCAGGGGTGGGCAGTTAGGGACAATCAGGCTGGCAGGCAGAGGTGGTTAGGGGTGATCAGGCTGGCAGGGGAGGGCAATTAGGGGCAATCAGGCAGGCAGGCAGGTGAGCAGTTAGGAGCCAGCTGTCCCAGATTGTGAGAGGGATGTCCGACTGCTGGTTTCGGCTTGATCCCTGGATTCGGGCCAAAACCAGCAGTCAGGCATCCCCCGAGGTGTCCTGGATTGGAGATGGTCCAGGCTGAGTTGAGGGGACCTCCCCCACCCCTGCATGAATTTTGTGCACCGGGCCTCTAGTTTTAATTATGAAAATTAAAAATCAGTGGAAAGTTTAAACAACATACCAGACCCAGCTGAAAGGGGAATTTACAATTGGAAAATAGAGCAGAAGAAACGATTCAGAATACAACACATTTACTTGGAAAACATAAAATGGAGGTTAAGGGACATTTGAGAATAGTTAGAATGTCCATCTTACATCTGGCCAGAATTTTATAAGAGAATATATAGAATGGAGAAAAGTCAGTGTAGAAAGTAATAATAGTTTCAGTTATTCCAATATTGATGAAACACTTGAACACATTTTCAGGAAAACATGTTGAAACTTATGTAGAACGTAACAACAACCAACGATAAACCATGCACCTGGACACCGTGAACCCTAAGAAGGAAGTCACCTACTAAAAGGGGACCCTGGTGACTAATGGGCTTCAAATTGTTTTTTTAAAAAACCTAGAACATAGCAGCCATTTCTGCACAGGGACCACTCCCACAAACTGTACTTCACAGAGAAGCCTGCACTGAACTGCCTGCCTACACTGTTTCTGCCCTCTGAACCAGTTCTTATAAAGGAGTTCCTGGAATCCTACTTCAACCAACAGGATGAGGCTTTCCCTATCCAATCAGAGGTCTGCAGCTCTGACCAACCAGAGCATTCTATTTTGAACAATCAGGACAGTGCCTTTTGGACCAATTAAACTGTGAAGATTTGGCCCTGGCTGGTGTGGTTCAGTTGGATGGGCACCTTTCCATGGATGGAATGGTTGCTGGTTTAAATCCTGGTCAGGGCACATGCCCTGGTTGCAGGTTTATGGTGTACAGGAGGCAGCCAATCAACATTTTGCTCTCACATTGATATTTCTCTCTCTTCCATTCCCTTCCTCTCTCTCTCTAAAAATCAATTTAAAAATCTTTTTAAAAAACCAAAACTGTGAGAATTTTGAGTACTCATTTGCATGAGGACAGTCCAATCAGGGACCAGGGGCAAATTCTTCTGTTCATATAAGGCAGCTTTCCCTTTCCATCGAAGACTGAAGATTGCATTGTCCTGGCTGAGCTGAAACACCAGCAGGAACAGAGCAGAGCCAACTGGTACAGACCAGAGACCAGACCAGTGCACTGAGCAGACGGGCACAGAGCAGACCCTGAGGAGCAGAGCAGAGCAGAGCAGAGCAGAGCAGGCTAGCCAGAGCGAGGCCTGGCCCCAGGGCCGCCTCAGAGCTGTGCTGTTTTCACAGCGTGCTGTGTCACCATTGAGCTGTTTGCACAGAATAAAGTGTCCTTCTTCACCACACCCTGATTTGGACATTTCTCTTGGCCTTGAATTGGCACTAACTACCATAGACCACTGGATGACAACCACATAGTGAAATTATAGCTCATAAAAAAAAAAAAAAAAAAAAAAAGGAGCACAAACAAAAGACCTACAAAGGAATGAAAGAAGCTACAATGGGAACCAGAAAATGATGTAAAATATCTTCAAAGAGTCAAGAAAATAGCTATCAAAGAATTATATACTCAGTGAAACTAATGAAAATGAAGTCATTATGAGATATCTTAAAAAACCTGAGTTTTTTTTAGCAACAATCCCTCACTAAAGGATATTCTAATGGTTATATTTCAGGAAAAAGAAAAATACATTAGAAGGAAAATATAAAAGAAGAGATGTGATTTTATTAAAATTTGAATGATGTAGAAATTAGTGTACTCATTTTTCAAACCAAAAAACACCTAGGTTCAGAATATTTCCTAAGATCTACAATTGGTAAGTGAGAGTCACTTTTAATATCCTGGTCTGTATGACTCAAAGCCTGCCTTCTCTTCTACTATATACTTAATCCATGGCCCTGCTGTATTGGTCTGCTCAGGCTGCCATAAAATACCATAGACGGAGCAAACATTTATTTTCTCCCAGTTCTGGAGGCCGAGAAGTCCAAAGTCAAGGTGCTGGCTGATTCTGTTTCTGGTGATGGCTCTCTTCCTGGCTTTCAGATGGATGCCTTCTCACTGTGTTCCCACATGGAGGAGAGACATTCCTCTTACCCTTTTGTTGTATAGCTATAGTCCTATTGGATTGGGGGGCCCATCTTTATGACCCCATTTAATCTTAATTACCTCCTGAAGACCCTATCTCCAGATACAGTCACACTGTGGGGACAGAGTGTTCAGATTTCAATATATGAATTGGAGGGAACACAATATAATTTATAGCATTGGCTTCCCAAATAGGAGCTTTCTCTAAATTCATAAAAGTTAGTTATAGACCTTATGATGAATTCACTTTATTCCCTAACTATTTGAAGGGGAAGTTTAGTACTAATTATTCTGTTTTCACCCCAAATTCATTCTCTACCCATCTGTTCTCTGCTCTGTGGCTCAGGATGCTAACCCCTGCAATAGCTCTTTTTGCTGGCAAATTATTGATTTTATTTTGGCCCATAGGATGCACTAGCAAGAGATTCATATGTTGGAAAGGCGAAAAGCCAGGGTGTTTCTTCCCTGCGCTTCCCCTGCTTTAGTATCACATTCTGGGCAGCTGTGGTATTCCTCCAAAAACTGTAGCTCTCTTTAGGTTCTGGTAACATTTCTTCTTCTTGCCCTTCAGCCTAAGAAGTGATAATGTTGCTAGTCCCTGGTCAAGTTACTAGCCCTTATTTGCTCCTGAAACCTTGTCTATTCTTCTGTAAAGACTCCTGTCATGAATGCCTTCATTTAAACCCTATGAAGGGTGAATTCTATACTCAGCTAAGACCCAGCCTTGCTTAAAGATTGTTTTTAATTTCTCTTAGGTAATATGGATCTTATATGCCATTCTATATTTGTATTTGAAAAAAATGTACACAGACATCCATCTCATTTAGAAGGGAAAGATAAAAAGGACAGGGAGAACACTAGAAGGGGTGAAAGAACCCTTGCAGACCTCATGTAAAGAAATTGTGTCTTATACCTTCAGAAAATTCTTGTCAAAGGGCCTCTCGCAAGGAAGTCACAAAGAAAAAAAAATACCCTTTTGTCTTCTTATGAATAAATTGAACATTATTAACTACGTATTGTTCATTCCTCTAATGGAAGGGTTACAAAAGGAGAGCGTTCCTTTTCTTTATGACTCATTTTTTTTCACTTTTTCACCTTTGGAATAAGGATAAGTAGAAATTTTCAGTACTTTGGTTTAAAATAGGTCATTTCCTTTTCTCTCTGTCAAAGAAATCTTATTTCCCTAAATTGGGCGATTGAGTGTATTCATGGAGTTTCTCTAAGAGTGTAGCTGAGTTTCAAAATCAATGTCATTCTCATTGTTGGAAACATATGGTGGATTGCCTTATAAATGAAGAGGTAGGTCATGAAAGTCAAAGGCAGTAGGTTAGAGAGAGGACTAGAAATAGCCTCCAGCAGAAAAGCCAGACAAGTAGACAATGGGCAGGTGCAGGTAGGTTCAGATGCTGTGATATAACGGTCAAGAAAGGAGATCTAAAGAAGGGAGCAAAAACAGGGCAGGCAGTTCTCTGTGGTGTCAGGTCTTGTTGCTAGGACTGAGAACAGGCTGAGAGAAATTCTTTTTCAATAATAAAAGAATTCTGTAAGATTAAAGGACTGTGCCTAAGGGAGAATGGCTCTGAAAAGTCTGCTAAGTTCACTGAAAATCTGAAAATAAACTTTTGCTATTCATATAACACATAAAGATTATATCCTTAAATTCCCCAGTGCAATCTTAGATGCATCTCCTAAGCCATCAGTGTGTACCCTGTGGGGTCAATGTAGGGGACAGCAATGAGTCAGGGAGAGAGGAAATTGCTTGCACTGAGATACATGCCTTGTCCCCTTGGTCCCCAGGGTGATGGCAACGCAAAAGGAAAGCCAAGTCTAATAGCAGGAGGTTCACTGAGACCTCCAGGAAAGTCGTGTTCTGGCTGGTTTATTCTCTATCAAACACCTTGACAACTGGAAGCATGACTTCATGACGTTGTGTTCGCAGTGCCTAGGACTGAATTTGCCTTTGAATAGGTGGACAGTGAAGGTTTATTGACTGAGTGTAAAAAGATCCCCATGCCTGGCTCCTTCTATCTTTTCATCCCCTGCTCTTAGAAATAATGGGCATGAGGAGACTGGGCTCTGCATGCAACTCCCACCTCCTCTGTGCCACACCACCACTCTGCTGCAGTGTGTGGTTGCTAAAGTTTAGCTAAAAGGTTAGATAAGAGTTGTTTCAATAGGAGGATGGGGTGAACTTTTCACCAGAATTTGGCCCAAGGAAAGATTTCAAATCTTGTCCCTGCAATGTTTTAAGAGCATTCAAGTCAAATGGAAGCTTTTCATAAAGTGAAATGCACAGCAGCTGTCTGTGGTAAGTAAGGCTACCAGCCCGATCTACCTGAAAGCAAGCACTTGCCTTGCTCTTACCAAGGAATGATGATACAAAGATCACAAAGGGAACTACTGCCCCGTGTGTCAGGCCAAACAAATTGTAGCTCTTTCTGCCGCATTCTTTGACCTTGTTCTGAGGTAAGTCACACCTGCAGGAAAGGCATTTGGAATAAATGTGTTTGTCATTTGAGGCTTCTATCTGCTCCAAAAAGAACTCTAAATCTTCCTAATGTAAATATCTGTGTTTTCCGACGGTCTTAGGCGACCCTGCTAGCAGTTCTCAACCTGTGGGTCACGATCCTAAGACCAACGGAAAACACAAATATTTACATTACGATTCATTAACAGTAGCAAAATTACAGTTATGAAGTAGCAACGAAAATAATTTTATGGTTGGGGGTCACCACAACATGAGGAACTGTATTAAAGGGTCGTGGCATTAAAAAGGTTGAGAACCACTGTTCTAGAGGCACTGACATTTAGTTTGGCACAAGTTCAGTTACTAGAGAAGGAACCATGACTTAACAAAACAAAACAAAACAAAACAAAACAAAACAAAACAAAACAAAATAAAACAAAACAAAAAGATGTCAAGTTAAAATAAAGCATAAGAGACAATTATTTCAAGGCATTTAAAGAATAATTTTCATGTAAGTGTGTAAGTACATGAGTTCCAGGTACTGGGATTTCAATTTATTTTCTGTCAAAGAGTACCATGTACATTAAGTAAGATAACTGTGGATTTTTCTAATCTCCTAAAATCAAGTGAGAGTTCTGTTTTCCTTTGCTGCATTCAGGTTTTTGTCTTGCTTTGTTTTTACTGTTTATTTTCTGCCAAATGTGGTTCTGTTTCAAAGTCCAAGAGTATCCTATAAAGCTAAACTTGATCACATCTGAAGATGAAGGAGCTAGTTTTTCAGAGAAGCTATAGCAGCCTTTAGAGTAGATATTAATCTTAAACTTGGCAAGTGTTTATCTGATGAACCTCACTGTGTTCAAAGTTTCAATTAAATCCCTTATGGGGCAGCAAACCCATTTGTCGATTTAATGGGAATGTAATATTGTTTTGTGAGACAAAATAACCCAGAGACACTCACAACTTAAAATGTTAGGGATCCAGAAAAACAGAGGATACAAGACATTTTCCAAAACAGCCGTGCCATTTGGTATTTGTTGATATGTGAATATGTTGCTTTTTTCCCCTCAAAGGAGCACCTAATTCTACATTTCCACCCTTTTCTCTACTTCCCATCAGCTTCTATATCCTGTAACTTCTCTGGTTCTGACATTTTAAGACAAAATTTGATCCCTCCAAGGCTGTAATTATCATTTTACTTATCTCCAAACTTGCTCCTCCATCATTCTATCTTTAAAGATAAAAGGCTGGCCCAAGAGTAAAATAAGAAGGGGAAAGTTCGTTTTTGTAATTCCAGCAATGGGCACCTTTTACATTTATTACCGCCCAAGTATCAGTTATTGGAAGGCAGATTTTTAAAAAGCCTTGTGTCAGAAGCATTAATATGTTATGACCAAATCATATGGCGTCTCTTGAACTGTAAGGCAAAAAATTGACAGCCTGCTTTTAGAGCTTCTGCTTTCCTTATTAACTTTGACCTTAGCCATTTCTCAATCAGCTGCTTCTACATCCATTTCATACAATAGAGGTGTAGAAAATTTCATAAGGAAAGCACCCAGCATAAAAAAGACTTTTTAAAGAAAGTTCAGCAACCTCTGTATAGATCAACTGACATGTTCAAGTCACTGACTTCATTTATTAAAAGCACTTCCCTGGTGTGTTAAATAACTCTCCTAATTGCGAAGGCTTTGTGCTGCTCTCCCTGCCCCCTCCCTTCCCATCTCCAGGATTTATGATGTTCTCTTGACAGGCTTCATATGTCTAGGGTCCATTAGGTAGGAAGGTGTTTTACCTCTGGGTGAGCCCTGAAATAATCCTGGGGTGAGCATTATTGTTTGGCAATTTCCCTGGGGGTTTATGAAGGAACAAACAAAATAAAGAATACTCTGGAATAGAGATTTTAGGAAGAGTTTTCTCTTTTGAAAAAGGCTTTATGGTTTTCTTCCATACATACTTTCATTATTATTATTTTTAGTATATAAATGCATAACGATCTTTCTTTTAAGAACATGTAGCATTGGAACAAAGGTGACTTTAAGAAGGTGGCACAACTGTTTCAAAAAGATTTGGGGGGAAAAGTGGAGCTGACCAAGTCATAAATTGGGGCCACTTGTTGAAGCCCTGCAGATGGAAAAGTACTTCTTGCATTTAAAACATGGTCTTGTGCTTGTGAATCAGTAGAGGATGTTGCTCCATCCTTGTCTGGAAACAGCTGCTAATGTTGGATCAATATCAGGTGTGGGGTGTGTATAAAATAGACCCACACACCCACAGAAACTGAAGCTGCTAGTAAGGATCAACCGTAAGATAAGCAGCTGATTAATTCAAGGTGCCTGTTTTTCCTGAACTCTTTCCAGTGGAGTCTGATGTCTGAGAGTACTTGGTAGCGCTACCCCTACCTCTGAGCATTGTTAGTCTGAGAGTTGGTATTTAAGGTGGAATTTAGTACTTTGAAGAAAGGATTAATACTCAGATAGATAAAAATTTATCCTGCAAGTGTTTTGCACAAATTCCTTTAACTTGATATTGCAAATGTCAGTCCTTTTTGCTTTCTTTGAATAGATTTTATTACTAGATCAAAAACTGCCAACTGCCAAGCTCAGAAAAATGTAAAATCAATTATATCTTCCTGCCCTATAGCAGGCTGGGACTTCTGAGTACCTTTTAGTTAACAGAATAATAACAGTTCTTAAAAATATGAAAATTCTGGTTTCTGATCGCTATCTGTCCTCAGGCCTACTCCCTGCACATTGCCACAATGAAAGCTCCGATGAAATCTGAACTTGGAGTTAGAAGTCCACTGCTGTATTCATCATTTGAAATAAAAATGTCATAGTTATGACTCTTTGGGAACTGCTGCACTTCACTTCCAAACTGTTGCTTTTAAAAAGGCAAATTTGGGGTTGGGTACATTAATGTCAATGCACTATAAAACTGCCAGCTAAAAGAAAATGTCAGCAGAGACATTTTTTCTAGCTCATGTCAGCACAAAAGGTTGCCTCAGTTGTTTCATCTCCAAACAGCTGCATGCTTTCATTGACATTTGGTGACCTTTCTTTGTGCTCCCAGCCTAACCTCTTAGGTTATTTCCTGACCTCCCTTCTGTGACCTTTGACTGAGGCCGACCTTTAGCTGGAGAATGTGACATTTTGTTCTCCTCTGGCTGACATGTGATGCTCTCATTATTCAAAGGTATGTGAAAATAATGACCCCAAGTGACCTTTGAGTTTCCTTTCATTTATTGGTTGTTTTTGGTGCTTTTCTGGCATGTACTAGCCTAAATGAAGGGGGGTGAGTAAAGATTGGGCTAGGATAAAGTGGTCAGTGTCTCTTTTTATTCCATTTCTAATCCCTTTCTTGCTGGCCAAACCACTGTACAGTTTATGACAGTATTTTCTGTTTATTGATTTGGAGATAATTTTGGCCTTTGAACAGGTCTTTTTGAAATGTAAGAAATTTTGTAGAGTGAGTGAAACTACTTGTTTGTTTCTATCATCTTCCTACTTATGGCATTCCTGCATTTTGAAGGTAGTTTTCCATTTAATAATTTCGTTGCTTTTATATTTAGAAAATGAATACACATATAGTAATATGTGACAAAATGAGTAATTAAAAAAATTGTCAGTTCTGTTTTACATACAAATGATCCAGTGGATCTTTGGTTCCCTTTCTAAATAACAGTTTTATATAATTTATCATGTTTCAATAAATCTTGATTATTATTTTAAATATGTATATTTATTACTATATGGATGTAAATAATGTTTACTGAGTATAAAGAAAGAAAATTAAATTTGAGCACTGATAAAATAGTCATAAGTCACTTAAATTTTATTTAGAATTTCTGATTAGAGGACATTTATCTATAAGAATTTAGATATACTGACTTACTATTTATTTCAATATTCTACATCCAGTTGTTCAATAAGACAAAGTATGTTTCCACTTTAAGAAGAATGACAAAGTGAGGAATCATCATCCCCTTTATACAACATGCATTTGTCCTATTTGTTCCTAGTCAAGCCTCACCTCACATAATTACCTCTAGAATAGGTCTAGCCCTGTACAAACTTGAGGACCAGAGTTTGGATTGCTTGGTAAAATTTAGCACAATCATTAACTCTGAGATTTCAAAACTTTGAGATGCTGATGATGATTGCCTTGAGGGTTATTACAAGTGCAGTGACAATTATACAATCTTTAGTAAAAGCATAGGGCCTTCTGGGCATTCAGACAAGGAAAGGCTTACCATACCCTCCTAATCTCATCTTTAAACACTTGAAGAAAAAAAATAATTACAGCATTATTTATTTACTTTTAGGTATACTAAAAAATAAAACCTTTCATCCCATGATACTTTTTTCCACTTATGACTTAGTCCATTGCTTGAATCTGAATTTAAGAAGCATTGACATCGGATATTACTTTCTTTCAAGGACCTATGGTAAAACCACTGTTTCTCATTCCTCAATTAATGGAATCATTTCAAATAGGATACAGGAGAGGTAGATGCTTCAAGGAGCATGTCTGTTTTAAGACTAAACAATACTTGACCATCAACTGCCCGGATGCGGGGTGGCAGCTTCCTAGAGAAAGCAAGCTTTTATTTCTAGTTTGCAAAAACCATATGAGCTCTGCACTAAGTAAATATTTGAATCGCTACCTTGAATAAAGAACTTCAGATACATAGAGATTAAACATAAATTAGACATGCATTTGGCCTTCAAGGAAGATGTAATCTAGTAGAAGAAAAAAATCATTTTGGCACACAGAAATTTCTAAATGCTATAAGAAATAATGTTCTATAGGAGTTCCATAAAAAAATAAAGAACTTCAACTTAAATCAATGTATTTTCCCAATTTTAATAGCCCTATTCAAAAAAATTCTAAAATTATATTCACAGATAATTTTTTGGCTTATTTGTAAGATTCACTTCTCATGCCATAATTAGTATATATAGCTTTATCATCCATTAATCATCTAAGCAAGCTTTACAAATAACTAGATTTATGTCCATTATCTCCTTTGGGTGAAAGTTGGAACTAATGCCAAAGCCTGAATCCTACTTCAACAACACATTTAAATTCCTAGGCTAGGGTTTTCTGGCTGCAAAGCAAACTAAAGAGATAGCAATTAAAGTAGGAGATTAAGCTCACTTAATATGACCAAGAATGGCAAAGGGAAAGAAATGTAGGGTACCTCCAAAATGGCTATAAGTTTACTCTGTCCACATTTCAACATGAGCATTTGCTTAATGATTATTTTCCATTTTCTTGCCTAAGACTAACACCTTAAATCATCTTTCATCTTTATTAAATCCAATGAGATGTTTCGTAGACTTAGAAGAAAACTTCAAAAATTACTCTTAAGAATGTACCTTGTGAATATTCACAATATAATTATGATCTTGTAGAGTTTTAATTGCTACTTTGTTTCCATTCAAATAGATTTAATCCACTAAAATACCACGTTAAACATATTCATGTCCTTCACTGAATTGAAGGGAATGAGGTTGCACTGATTAATAAACAGAGGTGTATACAGGGTAGATGTGCTGCCAGGGTAAAATACTCACTGAAAGTAAGCTACAACAGAAAAAAGGACAGCAAAGATTTGAGCAATATGTTGATAATTACATGCATTGCACAGGAGGGATATCTCTTTTGTTTTGCAGTATTTTATAAAGAAATCATTAAATTTACCTTAAAGATGTTGTGAGTTCCCTGATTTGGAAATACTTGATACATTAATCTCCTTTATTTATTTATTTAATTTTAATTTTAATTTTGGAAACAGCATTAGAAACCTGTTTTTGCACTTAGCCCATTTTGTTCTCTGTAAAGATTCTAATTAGTCAGGCTATTTAATTACCACTAAAGATAAATGTTTTACTTGGTCAAAAAAAATTTCACCTAATAATAAAATATGACATGCCACACAAATGTTAACCTTCATGCACAAAGTGGTTTAAAGTGATAACGGTGACCAGGTTATAAATGTTTAAATAATGTGTCTGGCAGGAGACATAAGTTTCCCGTTCCAAACCCCAATAGCCCAACATTGAAGAGAGCCCAGGTCTGTTTCCTGCTTTGTGACTATAGTGCCTTATGGTTATTTAGATGCCTGTAACCACAAAGGGCCTGTGCTCCCCTGTGGTAAATTCCTAAGAAGCCATAAATCTACTCATTGGCCAAGTTGCTTTTTTAGCATCTGTTTTGTTAAGTACCAGAAATGTGCACACATGGAGTAGAAGAAATACCCTTGCCAGGGTAATTGCAACCAAACTTTCAGATCTGTTGGTACCTAAGGTTTCAAACTTGGCCAAGATTTCTTAGATCATTGGAATTAATATAAAGTCCAAAAGAAACACTCTACATAGGGAATAGAGACTCTAATAGCAAAAAGTAGCAAAATTACAGTTTTATATAGTTTTTTTAAAAAATCTAATGTTCCATGAGTTGTCTGATTATCCTATATAATAAAGAGGTAATATGCAAATTGACCCTCACGCCCTTACAAGATGCCCACCCCTATGTCATCACAAGATGGCCACCCCCACATTGTCACAAGATGGCCGGCAGGGGAGGGCAGTTGGAGGTGACTGGGCCAGCAGGGGAGGGCAGTTGGGGGAGATCAGGCTGACAGGGGAGGGCAGGAGGCAATTGGGCTGGCAGAGGAGGGCAGTTGGGGGCAATCGGGCCGCAAGGGAAGGGCAGTTGGGGGCGATCGGGCTGGCAGGGGAGCGGATAGGGGGTGATCAGTCTGGTAGGCAGAAGTGGTTAGGGCAATCAGGCAGGTAGGCAGGCAGGCAAGTGGAGCCAGCAGTCCTGGATTGTGAGAGGGATCCCAGATTGGAGAGTGTGCAGGCTGGGCTGAGGGACACCCCCCCCCCAGTGCACAAATTTTGTGCACCAGGCCTCTAGTATATGATAAAACAATTTTCTCTATGGTTCATTATGTAATTACAACTTTGTCTCTCTTTTACCTTGCAGGTGAGATATATTGTAATTCTTGCTAATTTCACAGAAATTACTTACTGTTTCTTGAGGAGCAGTTGAGATATAGATATTTCTACATCGTTATTAAGTTAAAGGTACATAACTCTTTTATTCCTTTGAATAAGAATTAATATTTTTAAATAAAAATATTTAATCAATAATAATAATTCCTTAATTTTAACTCCATTAATTCCAAAATAGAGGATTATTTAACTTTGGGGTTTGAGAAGAAATGATTTTATAATGGAAATAAGAGAGAAACAAATTTATAAACAATGTTTAGTCAAAACAACAGTCATAGGAACTACCAGAATTTACTGTACTTTGCCAGAGTGTTCCTACTTTTATTTTTAAGTGAATAATAACATATCTTGAGTATCAGGTCTTTATCCTCTCAGATCCAACTGAATTCTTATTTTACTGACATAAGTGATAATATATTCCCTTACATGAAGAAAATACTTTGAAACATTCTTTCTAAAATTAACAATAAAATCCTTTGAATGCTATATTGGCTGTTTTATTTTTAAAGATCAATAAATTACTCTATAGGACATAATAACTCAATATTTATTCTTGAATGAAGTTGAAATATCCTCTTTATACATAAAATATGCAAAGGAATTTATTTCAGCAAGATAATAGTTAATTTATAGTATTGAAAAGGGCAGAAAAAGATGACTTGATTTAGATAAAGATTTAGCACATATATACTGAAAAAAAATATATGTCAGATAGAAAACCATATCTGAAATCCATATCACATTTAGATGCAAACACACAGAAAGTGTTGAAAGCAGTTGGGGGGGTGATTGTATTCCAAATAGATTTTTTCACCCACATCACCCATTCATGATTTAGAGGGCTTTAGAAGGAATCAAAAGGGTAAAAGCAAATGAGAGGGAAAAGGAACTGATAATACTACATTTCTAAGAAGACCAACAATTACAAAGTTTGGTCTTGGGACAGAGTTAGAGTAAGTTCAAATAAAGTCATTAAAAATCACAAATACATATATTTGTTTGTGTGCTAGAATTCATTCACTGGAGATTGGTTTTGAAAAAATAGGAAAAACCAGATCAAGAATTCCAAGTTTTATGTAATGCTTAAGGAGACAAGCCAGAAACCAGAAATTTCTTAAAGTTTACAGTTGCTTGTTAGGGGTTTTCTGTAGGTGGGGATGGGGGGCACAGCAGAGCATGCATTTATTACATCCCACGATAAATATCAACATATATGCTTTGTGTATGGTGAAGGGGTTCAGAAGAGGCCTTCCCAAGATGTGCAACTTTGGCATGTGAATTATTTTGAACTGAAGGCAATCGAGACCCTGTGGGCTCACAATAAACTTTTACCTCTCCCTTACAGAATTTAAATTAAGGGCCTTGCCCATAATAAGAGTTAGCACAGAAATAACTTTTTATGACCTGCCTACAAGGCAGACCATACCTCTAATTACTGAACATCTGCCCTTCTTATGATCCTGCAAATGACCTTTCTCCCCTCTGAAGTCTCAAGATACCTATTATGCTTAGCTCAGAATGTCACATATGCCTCATTTTCCCTCTCTGACTCTGAATCTCCAATGTATGTGTGGTCTCTGACTCTCTTATATGTGGGGTTCCAAATGTACATACTAGTATGTGATTAAATTTGGTCATTTCTCCCTTGTTAATCAATCTTATATCTATTTGATTACTAGACTAGCTGAATAAACCTGGAAGAATAAAGGAAATTTTATCCTCCCCCAAAATGGGAAACTCATAAGAGGCTGGCTGTATAAAGTTTCCCTGGGGCTTATTTTAGAAAAAAAAAAAAGAATAATATTTAAATGAACAACTCAGAGAAGTAAAAATGTATCTCAAAGATGGAGCTGGAAAATAAGTTTCATTTGCTTTTTTCAAAACTCAAAAAACAATACATAATCTGAAGGGAAATAAAATATGAAAGTTAGGGACAGGTTTAAAGAGTTTTTTGTTTTCCCCAAAGGTTCTTGATGTGTGTGTAGTATTAAAATGGTATCAGTTTTATAAAATTATGATAGGTAGCTGTTGACTCTAAATATTGAAGCTTACAGTAGAATCATATGCCCACAGATTCCAAGAAAATTTCAGGTTGTTATAGTGTCTTTTATTTCTTTTTTTTTTTTTAAATATATTTTATTGATTTTTTACAGAGAGGAAAGAAGAGGGATAGAGAGTTAGAAACATCGATCAGCTGCCTCCTGCACACCTCCCACTGGGGATGTGCCCGCAACCAAGTTACATGCCCTTGACCGGAATCGAACCTGGGACCTTTCAGTCCACAGGCTGACGCTCTATCCACTGAGCCAAACCGGTTTTGGCTTTTATTTCTTTTTATCTGCATGATGACTAACAAGAGACATATAAGTTGTTTTGAAAACCACCTAAGATACTAAAAATATTTTATTATAAACTCTTTTATAATTTTCTTTGAATTTTCTTGTGTTTTTTTTTCACACAATGGTTGATTCATTAGAGCTGGTAACTAGGAAAATTACAGGTAAGGAGACTCAACTGAATATTTTTATTTTAGTGGCATTGTCACAGCCTTAGGTGATTTCCAATGTACTTATTTATGCAATAATATCTTTTGATATTCTAGCAGTGCTGTTCTTAAAAATATTTTTATCATAATGTTGAATAAGATGACATTGGGGAGAGAAATAGTTATGAAGCAATCACTAGGATTTATAATGTAAATATATGTTTATATATTTACATATTTGAGATCTTTTCATAATGCAGATTACATAAATTTGAATTAAGTTACTTTTAAGAACATTGATTATTGATCTGATAAAGTATCAGTTCCATTAAGTTTTTGTGTAAATAAAAATTTTTAAATGCATGCGGTTATAAAAAAAATTCTTAAGAAAAGTGCTTATGGTCTCTTGCATGCTGAATAGCCACTTTTCAACATCAAATGCCTTGGCCAAAAACACATTTTTAAATTAAGAACCATTTAAATTAGACAACTACCAAAAAAAAAATCACTCCTGAAATTACTCAGCATGTACTTTAGCACTTCTATTACTTTAAAATGACCAAGACATTTTGTTTTAAATCCCTATAAACATGACTTTCATACTTTTTAAATGGTATGCCATTCTATGCTTTACTAATTATAGTATATACTCAGCTAAAAAAGAATATTGTACTTTTTTATTGTGGTGTTGATAACTATTTTTAAACATTTATAGGTGTCAAGGAACCTTATGTAGTGACTAGAGGCCCAGTGCACGAAATTCGTGCATGGGGGGGGGGTGTCCCTCAGCCCAGACTGCACCCTCTCCAATCTGGGACCCCTCAAGGGATGTCCGACTGCCCGTTTAGGCCCGATCCCAGCCTAAACAGGCAGTCAGACATCCCTCTCACAATCCAGGATTGCTGGCTCCTAACTGCTTGCCTGCTTGCCTTCCTGATTGCCCCTAACCACTTCTGCCTGCCAGCCTGATCACCCCCTAAACACACTCCTGACAGCCTGATTGATGCCTAACTGCTCCCTTGCCAGCCTGATTGCGCCTAACTGCCCTCCCCTGCAGGCCTGGTCATCCCTAACTGCTCTCCCCTGCCAGCCTGTTTGCCCCTAACTGCCCTCCCCTGCAGGCCTGGTCACCCCTAACTGCCCTCCCCTGAAGACCTGCTCACCCCTAACTGCCCTCCCCTGCAGGCCTGGTTCCCCCCAACTGCTCTCCCCTGCAGGCCTGAGTCCCCCCAAACTGCCCTTTCCTGCAGGCCCAGTCTCCCCCAACTTCCCTCCCTTGCAGGCTTGGTCCCTCCCAACTGCCCTCCCCTGCTGGCCTGATCGCCCACAACTGCCCTCCCTTGCAGATCTGGTCCCTCCCAACTGCCTTCTCCTGCTGGCCATCTTGTGGTGGCCATCTTGTGTCCACATGGGGGCAGCCATCTTGTGTGTTGGAGTGACAGTCAATTTTCATATTACTCTTTTATTAGATAGGATAAGTTATTCATAAAAACAATGCTTCATGGAAATATGTCATCACCTGAAAAGAAATGTGTTTAGTCTGTGCTGGGAATGAAGATTGAACCTGCTTCTTCATAGCTCTTTGTGACATCTCATAAAACTAGAGAATGTACTCCCCATTTGTTAGACTTTCAATAAGTCATATTGATAAATTAATTAATGACCCATCCTTGCTTACATTGTAAGTTCCTTGAGGACAGGAAATAACTATAGCTTATTTATTTTCACATACCAGCAATTCCATGCTTGATAAATGTCCAATGAATGGATGAATGCATGTGTCTAAAAGGAATAAACATCTTTTCTATCAAAACAAGAGGACTATATGCATTAGAAAGAAAATATATCTTTCCGAGGAAAGATATTACATAGAATGTGTTTTAGAATAATAAAATTTTAGTTATAAGATTTTGCTGAGTGTTAAAGTGATTATATCTACACATTGAATACCACATTCACTCAATTTTTATTAATTTCAGAAAGTTTGAATATTACATTTTTTAAACTTGAGTCTCTTCCCAATTTGAGACCTTTCATCTTTCAGTAGTGAGGAACTAGCCATCTATTCATATAATTTACCTAATTTGGCACAAAACCCCATAGGTAATTTTCACAGATCAAACCTACTTGGGAGTTGAAATAGAATTGTTTCTCTAAACTGTTTGACTCACTTAGTTTGGACACTGAGTTAATTAGTCCAGAGAAAAGCACTTTCTCTCTGTAGCCACACCCTGGGCTTGTTAGTTCTTTCATTGCTCTCATTGAGAGGTCAGGGAAGAGTGGAAGAATTCAGCCCTCCCTTGAAAGCAAGTCATTGCATAGGTCCTGCTCTCAGCAGGTCATTAGAATCGCTGTTTTACAGGAAGGACAGCATGATAATCATTTCTAGCAAGTTAGCCCTTGGCACTACAGTGCTATGATTAAAGGATGCATAAAGTCACTTAGCCTTTGAGTTACCCCTCCTCCCCACCTTACTTCCTAGTCAATAAATGTGGAAGAATGAGTGAGATGCTAAGAGTGAGGAACCACTATTATAAGAAAGAAAGAAAGAAATCCTAAATCACCACAAATACAGCAGTATGGAATAATTCCAACAGACCAATATCCTAAGTTTAAACATGTTTTTTATGTCATGTGAACTTTAAAAGATACTTACGTTTCTTTGGAGCCAAGATAAATACCCTGTATTATGTAAATGTTTGCATTGGTATGAGATTTTTGCTAGAATTTAAACTAGCCTGGGGGACCCCAGCTGGCTTAAGCACAGGAATAGGAAGCAGGACTGAAGTAAGCTTGCTCACTGTGGATTCTTTCTGAAGTCACTAAACCCAGTAATTAATGAAGGATCAACATCCAGTGCCAAGAGTCAGGCTTTCTCTTGAGATAGCTGGGTCATGTGCTTTCCTAATGCCAGTTCTCTTTGCCATCTGCTTCACATATAACCTACTGGTTTTGTTGCTATTGTTACTGCTCTTTTGTTTTGGTGTTGCCTTTATTAGAGCACCTTTTTATTGTTGTTCTAGATGTTTATTTGCTAGATATCATTTGAAACCCTTAAGTATCTGAAATATATAAGATACTTAGTGGAAAATAGGATTGGCACCTGACTGATGTGCCTCAAAGGTTGAGCTTTGACCCAGGAACCAATTGGTTAAGGTTCAAGGCACATGCCCAAGTTGGGCACTCAATCCCCTAGGGGGCATGCAGGAGGCAGCCAATCGATGATGTTTCTATCTCTCTATCCCTCTCCATTCCTCTCTCTATAAAAAATCAATAAAAAACATATTTAAAAAAATAAAACAGGATTGGTAACCCTCGAAGGAACATTATTAAGAGCCCAATTGATAGGAATTGCCCATAATAAAATAAATCCAATAGGCAAACACAATGCATTGCTGTGCAATAGTCCAAAGTAATTTCTAAACCCAGTGGACTTCATTAAGGCACATCCAGCAAATATCAATGAAGGTATACATGTGGGGATTTGGGAAGTGATCTTAACGCTAAAGGTAAGCCTGGTTTTCACCCAGTATACCAGTACACTGATGGTGCAGCTAGAAGAAAACTTGCAGCTGGCCAGGACCCAGTCAGTCCTAGTTCTTTAATATTTTGACTTATTACCAGGTCTAAGAGAATTTCTAAAATAAGTGCCTGCTTGTTGTTACATGGAAATATATTGCACACTTACTAGATCTTCTTAAAATTTCACAGCCACACTGGGAAATAAGCAAGCAGGATTCATTATCCTCACCTGAGCGATTAAGAATTAAGATTTGGATAGGTTGTTTTGTGTTTTCCCACACTAGTAAACCATTATTCCTCACAGTCCATGCAGGCATAGCAATGAGTTCACTCCCCTGGAACTGCAGCTCTGTTCTCTTTATAAGTGAAACCCAAAGAAAGGATTTTTTTTTTCAGGTGCAGTACCGTCATGCATATTAAAGAGAAATACTCTGTCTCTGTTGGCAGTCATCCTCAACTTTTAACATGTTTGGTAAGGAAAGGCAAGAAGAATAATTCAGAGGCAGAGGCTCAGTTGTGGCTTCCACAGTTGGAGGGTCCTGCCTAGGTATCTCACTTCTCAGGATCTTGCTCTCCTCATCTGTAAAACGATAAGACGGTCAACACAAAATTGTGGCATTGGTTTGTGCCCTTCAGCCCCTCACAGCACCATGCTGTTTGGCTCCTGTGTTTAATGCATTCCTGATCTCTTTTAAACCTTCTTTAGAGGAGGGAAAGAAGTTGTTTCACCAAGAAGTCAATAGATGGTACCAGCTTACAGGGCTACTTCTCAGAAACATTTGCATTTAAATTAATGTCTGAAAGGTAAAATTTCAGTATGCATCAATTTGTTCATGGTAAGAAAGAATACATTTTGTGGTGTAGCATGGGAGGTGTGGCAGTCACCCAGATGTGCCACCCTGATTCTCTTTCAGGAATGAATGTGCTGCCCAGCTGGGGCAGGTGGTGAGTGTAGAGCCTCCAGCCTGAAGCTCCTTCAGGGTCAGCTCCAGCTGTAGAGTGTGACCTCTTTACACAAGGTCCTGCCCTCCCTAGGTTACCTATATCCAGTGATGAACAAAGGAGTTTGTGTGGAAATATAAAGACTCAGTCACTTGGGTCACATGAAGGGACACTGACAGATAATCTCCCCTTAAAAGCTTACTTCCAGATGGCCAAGGTTTTGGTTGGCTTTTATCATGGCAGATCAATTTCTCTCCACCTACCAATAATGGGCATCTGCACTGTGCTGGGAGAGGGAGAATCAAAGAGAGGAGGTGCTATGAAGAAAGACAAGGTGCTAGAAATCTGTATTCAAAACTCATTTGATGCCTAAGTATGAGAAACATATGTTAAAAGGATGATATTAAGAAACAGATAAAGCAGGAAAACAAGGACATATTGGTGTTTTCTGAGGAAAGTACCTAAATGTGGAGGATCCAAGAGACAAAGATTTTGTAATGGCTGAGATTCATCTGGGGATCTTCAGGAAACATCAAGCTCAAAATAGTCTCTGGTTGGCCTTCTTTCATACCAAGTTTCTGTTTAGGATTCCTACAACTCAATAGGAAAAAGACAAATAATCCAATTTAAAATTGGTTACTTTAATCTTGTTTTAAAATAATTTAAATAGACATTTCTCCAAAGAAGCTATTCATGTGGCCTGTAAGCACATGAAACATGCTCAACATCATTATCCATTTGAGAGATACAAATGAAAACCAGGATGAGACACCACTCCATACCCACTAGGATGGCTATAACCAAGGTGGGGGAAGAAGGAAAATAGTGAGTGTTGAGAAGAATGTGGGAAAACTGGAGCCCTCACACATTGCTAGCAGAAATGTAAAATGGTGCTGCCACTTTGGTAAATAGTTTGAAAGTTCTGAAGAAAGAAAAATATAAAGATACCATGCTTAACTTTATCATGACCTAGCAATTTTTCTTGATATATATCCAAGAAAAATGAAAGCATACATTCACACAAAAACTTGTACATGGATGCTCATAGCAGCATCCTATCTAATAAAAGAGTAATATGCAAATTAACCATCACTCCGCTACACCCACAAGCCACGTCCACCAGCCAATCAAGCGAGTATGCAAATTAATCCAACCAAGATGACTTCAGCCACGGAGAGAGCAGGAGGCTTGGGTTTCCCCCGTAATGGAGGAAGCTAAGCTTTCTGCACACCCTGGCCGGCCTAGGCCTCCACTCAAGGCTACAAAGTTTTAATTATAGAAGATAAATCCCAACAAAAATGGCAGCAGCCACGGAGCTGGAGAGAGCAGGAGGCTTGAGTTGCCCCTGGTGATGGAGGAAGCCAAGCTTTCTGCACACCCTGGCTGGCCTAGGCCTCCACTCAAGGCTACAAAGTTTCAATTATAGAAGATAAATAAATCCCAGATACCAAGGCCTCCACTTGGGTTGCCGGGGGGTGTGGCCAGCCTGCAAACCACCACAGGCCCCTCACCCAGGCAGCCCCATGCCCCAATGGAACCCCCACCCTGATCCGGGAAACCCTTCAGGCAAACCAGCTGGCCCCCACCTGTGCACCAGGCCTCTATCCTATCTAATAAAAGAGTAATATGCAAATTGATCATCACTCCAACACACAAGATGGCTGCCCCCATGTAAACACAAGATGGCCACCACAAGATGGTCATCAGGGGAGGACAGTTGGGAGGGACCAGGCCTGCAAGGGAGGGCAGTTGGGGGTGATCAAGCCTGCAGGGGAGGGCAGTTAGGGGTGACCAGGCCGGCAGAGGAGGGAAGTTGGGGGTAACTGGGCCTGCAGGGAAGGGCAGTTGGGGGGGACCCAGGCCTGCAGGGGAGGGCAGTTAGGGGTGACCAGGCTGGCAGGGAAGCAGTTAGGCATCAATCAGGCTGGCAGGGGAGTGGTTAGGGGGTGATCAGGCTGGCAGGCAGAAGCAGTTAGGGGCAATCAGGAAGTCAGGCAGGCGAGCAGTTGGGAGCCAGTAGTCCTGGATTGTGAGAGGGATGTCCGACTGCCCATTTAGGCCCGATCCTACAGGGATCGGGCCTAAATGGGCAGTCGGACATCCCTCGAGGGGTCCCAGATTGGAGAGGATGCAGGCTGGGCTGAGGACACACCCCCGCGCACAAATTTCGTATTAGTCAAAAGGTAAAAATAACCCAAAAGGCTATCTATTATATGTCCACACAATAGAATATTATCCATCAATTGAAAGGAGTGAAGTACTTACACATGGTACAACAGGGGTAAACCTTGAAAACTTTATGCTAAGTGAAAGGAGACAATCACCAGAGATCACATGTTGTATGGTTCCTTTCTGTTAAAGTCCAGAATATGAAACTCTATGATATCAGAATGTAGACCAGGATGCCTAGAGCTGGCAGAGCCCAGGGGAAATGCAGAGGGAATGCTAATTGACTAAGGACTTTTGATGGGTGATGAAAATGTTTTAACCTTAGATTGTAGTGATGTTTACACAACTCTCTGCATACATTAAAACCATTTAATTTGGTGAATTTTATAATATGTAACTTATATCTCAATAAAAATGTTTAGGAAAATAACCAGACAAGGGCTTATGCACCTTTGTCAGAAGATGGTGGGAATTTCAAAACTCATTGCACTTCTGAAATCTTTTGAAAACATTATGAATCCTTTATGAAATTTATGTATGCATGTAATCAAAACATCCTGATGTATATATAAATCAAACATTTTAAAATTTAAGTGAAATTAGATTGAGTAAACTCAAAATGAAGTTAGGTCTGTCAGAGTGATATGATACCACTGCAGAGTTATTTGACTATCTCCATTTATCATGTTAAATTGCTATAGCTTCTTCTGAATTTCCTTTTAGGTATGCAAAATTATGCTGGGCAATATTTAAGTAGTAAGACATAATATCCAGCAGTTACAGTAATAGATGGATAGCCATCTATTGTTCTTTAAACTGATGGTAATAGATATACTTCCATTAATATAATAAGATCATTTCATAATGATTTTAATATACCAGCTGAACACAGAAAACAACCTTGATTTCTTGTCCAGTGTCCTTTTAGACCTGGCCTGGAGACTTGTATTTTTCTACCACTTAGTTGACATCTTGAGTATTCACATAATAAAAACTCAAGCACTCACTTTTAGTTATATATATATCATCTCATTTTATCCACTGAAATATCTAATACAGGGTCATAATAAAAATTGTAGACTTATGCTAGTTAGTTCTCATTTCCCCTCACATATCAATACTGCATTGTGCATGGAAGCCAGTACAAGGAGGCGGTGTAGACTTATCACCCTTCCAACCTAACCACTACCTGAGATTTCTGATTCCCCCATGATCAGAGACATGGATTAATTTGAAATACTTAGCCATGGGAGCATGAGGGGACTGAAATTCCACTCACATTCTGCTCACCAACCCATGTGCCCTGACATGGGGCTGTGTCTATTAAGAAGAGGCACCATTCAAATTGGCAGATGGTTGGCATCTGTTCACAAGCTGTTTGTCCATTGCGTCAGGCTACAGCTACTTCAAGAGAGCACTGTTTATAATCATTTAAACTAGGCAATTTTGAACATTATAAAGATGGAACTCCTCTATTCCACCACTTAGTTAACAATAACCAAATCTTGGGGGATATCTTTTCATTTCATATGAAGGCATTATCCCATGGGCAACCAGCAGCCTTGAACATGCTGCTTCAATGACTGTTCACAAGGTGCCTCTGACTACATAAACCCGCCCTCCACTTGTCTAATCCTACCTATCCCTTCAGTTTTCAGCTCCTCTGTGAAATCTTGCTCTGATTGACTTGGTATACTCATCCCTCTTTCCTTTGAAAACCCAAAGCACTCAGTACCCACTCACTGAGTACTTTTCTAATGATATGCTAAGTTCTCTCCCATCCTTTCTTCTGTCTCCTCTCTCTTCTTCCTTCCTTTCCTCCCTTATTTCCTTTCTTTCTCTTTTATCTCCTTGATTTTTATTTCTCTCTCTTTTTTTCTACTCTAACTTTTACTTCCATGTAATAGATGTACTTCACATTAAAAGTCAAATGGTATAACTCTTCTAACTAAAAAGAACAGTTCCCTACTTCCCACCTCCTAGTTCTATGTCTCCGAGCAATGACTTTCTATTGCTTTGCCTGTCTTCTGCAATTTACCTCCATGTTTCTAAGCAACTTGCTTAAATTGCTATTTTTAGACTTCCTTTTTCAAATCTATATATTGTCTGTTTACTCCCTTCTAAAAAAAAAAGACTAGGGTTTAGTAGTCTTATGTCAATGCCAATATACATGCTTCTCCTTATTTCATCTTTCTATCATAGTTTAATTGGATTTTTAAAAATCAGTATTTATTATTTGTATTGTTATGTTTAAGTCAATTTTTTTTTCACATTGGGTTTTATAAAAAAACATGCTTGCATTTCCTTTCTTATATACTGGTAATGGTCAGTTTTTCCAGTTTTAATACTTGCTTCATTTATTTGCTTTTATCTATAATTAATGTATCCTTAACCTGACTGATTGAATTGTAAACCCCTATAAATGCAGTCAGGCATACTGGTTTTATAGCTTTCTTGGTGAAACCCCCCTGGAACCCTCTGCTTTCCCATTCTGATCTGGACTGCTTGCTCTATTAGCCTCAGGACAGTTATTTTTCTGGGACTTTCCTTCATCTTCATCTGGGGAATTCTCGTATCTTTTCTACCACATTGTATCCTAGTTCCGGAATCATTTGTTTTCCTCAATTTGTGCCCTTGATTGCAGCACATATGTCAGTATTCTTCCAAGAAAATGAGTGTGTCTGGAGTGTATGTGTGTGGAGTGTAGTGGGTAGAGATAAAATCTATTTTGAAATTTTGTTGCTTGTCTGAAAATGTCTTCATTCTATCTTCATACTTGATTTGGATTGGTATAGAATTCTATGTTGTGAATAATTTTCTCCTAAAATTGTGAAGGTTTTGCTCCATTGAATTTTAGCTTTCAGGGAGGCTAGTGGGATAAAATGTAAATGGATTATTTTGAATATGTGCTCCAAACATTAATCAAGTTTTCACTATATGCAGCAACTATTTTAGAATCCATGTCTGGAGTTTTATCAAATTTTCTTTTATTATTTCCTACCCTCTGTTTTCTCAATTTCTGGAGCTCTTATTATTTTCCTATTGAATACCCTAACTTGATCCTCTAATTTTCTTACCTTTCCTCTTTTATTTAACATACACTCTAACTTATTTTTTTGTTCTTGTTTAAAATGTGAAATCTTCTTTCTTAAATCTGATTATATTATTTTTTATGTTCTTGCTTCCTTTAAGGTTGTTGTTTTTTTCTGTTTTGGATTTCATATTTAATAATGGCAGCTTTTCTCAAAACACTGGCTATCACTCCATTTCAGAGTGAAGTTCTAAAGAGTTGAGAATAAGGTATGGGAGACCAGGTTCATAGATTGCCAGTTTGTTTTTAGGCTAGTAAATTCAACTAAATTTGGTTCTCCATTCTCCTCCAAGTAGAATATAAATCTGGTAGCTTGCAACCTGGGACCTCTGGGGAAGAGAGAAAGGGTGGCCCAAGCATCTCACCATTTAGAATACAGACAACCACATAATGCCTTCATTTTCAGGGCTGGCCTCCCTTCCATGGTCAGTGTATCTGGTGTCCACCAGTCTGGAGCTTCACTTTAATGGGACCCTTAGTAATAACCTCATCAGTTTCTTATAGAATCAGGGAAGGGAAGCTGACCTGCTGTATGAATGAAAAAACACATTAGGGAATGCGACTATTCCCTACAATGTTTCAATTAATCCATCTGAGGTCAGGCACCTTCCCACCTCCTCCTTCTGATCTGCCTGGTGTCTCCAGTCCCAGAGTCTTTTCAGGTTTCTGAGGTTACTCTTGGCTTTTCTCCATCAGATATGTAAATTTCCAGAACCCCAAATCTATGTAAGTTACCAGTTGCCCATGACTCATCTTTTTTGTTTGTTCCTCTACTCTTTATTCTTGTCATTTGGTGACTTTGAGGAGATAAGCATATGTATTCAATCTGACACATTTAATCAAAATCTGTTTTATTGTTTCTTTCTAGCCATCTGCTCTTTGATCAAAATATTTTCTCTTCCCCTCACTTTATTCTTCCCAGTCTCCAATTACCCTGGAGGAGTGGCTGTGGTCTGCTTCATGTCTGAGAAGTGAGTAGGAAAGTCATGGCAGGACTGGTTTCCAAGATCGAGAGGAGTGAGGAAAAAACTAAGCAAGGTGCCCTGACCGCAGGGACATAAATCCGTGCTCAGCCTAGACTATGGGTATGAATCACACTCAGGGGATACTGGGTGGAGCTGAAGATGGGAGGCAGCTGGTCAGCAACTATGAGTCCAGACTTTCTGAAGAGAAAAAGATGGGCCTTGTAGGGATTGTCTGGACCTGGTCAGGAGAGCTTCTCAGAAGCTGAGCAAATCCAGAGGTGGTCATGGTCACTAGCCCTGGCTTCACCTTGAGTGGACATGTAGGAAAGACACTTGGAAAAACAAAAAGCACAAATGGTCTGCAAAATGGCTGCACTCATATCATAGCTCCATGGCTTGCTAGTTTCTAGGCTCCCAGAAAACTTGTTTAACTCTCAGTTTTTCAACTGTAAAATGAGATCATTAGCCATATTTGCTGTGAAGATTAAATATGTTAATATACATAAAGGCCTTAAAATAGTTTCAGGTATTTAGTAATGACTCACTAAAAGAATGGGGGTGGGAAGGCTAGTCCAATCATGCTTCCTGTCTGAAACAGTAGGTGCTCAGCAAGTCTTTTTCTAAACTAGATGAGTGAAATACATCTAGAGATAATCATGTGGGGCTACCTTTGTCTCTGAATTTTATGGTCAGTTTCTGTACTTGACAAAAAACTTTCAAAGAATGCTTTCCACAGTTGCTTTGAGTTGGAATAATTAGACACATAACACTGCAATCAGAGATGTACAATTTTAACACCACCAGATAGACAAATCATGACTGATTAACCAAGAGCTATGCTTTGTTTGGTCCAGTAACAACTCTGCCCCAGGCACGTCGGCACAGTCCTTCAGGACTCTGACTGATCAGCAAGGACCCAAATGGCTGGTAATTTCTAATTTATAAACACTGCTTGACGTAGGCAGTTGGGCACTCTGCCACCCTGCCATGGCCTGAAATGTCCCAACCACTTTTCAGTGCACTAAAGCAATTTCAAGTGACTTAATAACTCTACCTCCCTCTCTGCTGGGGTCCACAGACACCATTGGATGAACACATCTTCCAGTGGCCTCAGGACAAGGGGCTCAGCTTACAGCTTCATGGGGTTTCCAGCTGAACAATGAGTATATTGTGAAGGTCCCATCTGTCAAAGTAATCAGAGTATAAAGAGGGAAATAATACAATTAATCCTTTAAGATGTGTACATTTATCTTTGTTTTTTAAAAACTGATCTTCATTTGGCAAGAATTTCTTTGGCAAAGAAGTAAAAAATTGGCATCCTTTCATACAAATTGAGATCTCGTCTAAAATGAGTCTCTAGATACAAAGATGAAAATAAGAAAAAAGCAACTAGTACTACTGGGTGAAAAACAGATTCTGCTTGTAAACTAAGTGTTTCAGTAAGACAGATATTAACTAGCTTGAGTTAAACACAATTTTAAGTGTTAAAAACAATGAAACATTTCCTCTTGCTGATAGCATGAGAAGGCTACACATCAGAATAGGGAAGAAAAGTAATTCTTTATGGTGAAAGAATGCTATACCCTCTGGTCACTGTGACCCCTGGCAGTATCATCACTAGAATTTGGATTCCAGTGGGTCCCTCAGCAGTTTCGTTCTCTACCCAGGGGCTCATGCAGGATCTAAATTCTCACTTTCAACCTACTGGACAGCTATATTCACCTCCTGGGCCCCTGCTGTCTGAGTTTGATGGGATATGCCTCCATCTGTCTGATGCCTTCTTTCTGGTCACCCCAAAGTCATGTCTCACCTCCTGTCTTCATTCATCTATGCAGCAGCTACACACAAGACCCACTTCAGAGCACCCATCCTCCCTCTGTGACCTAAGCCCAAGTTGCCACACTCAGGGAGCCATCCCTAGACCCTGCCAGGGTGTGGTCACACGATACTGGTTGTGATTTATCTGCCCTGGTTTTCAGTGCATTAGCAGGAATCATTACCCTTTCTGCAGGAGAACTTTACCTCCTCTTCTATCTTCTCCATTCCTTTAGACAAAGCCAACAAGATACCATCCAGGTGCTATGGTCTCTTCTTGACTCTCTGGTGAATGAATTATTGGGTATTCGGGACACCTACAACCTTGTCTGGGTCTGTAAGGGCATTGAATGAAAGGCAGACACCCAGACATCCCTTAGTAACTCTGAATGCCATTAGACTGGTGTCCTTCCTGCAGAAGGTACCTTTGATCAAGGGCTCAAAATTTTTTGTCTAGACAAAATCCTGATGTGTTTTAATGGATCTGGCCTTAAAAGAATCTCAGGTCCAAAAAAGAGCACCACCCCAAGACCAACTTTAAAAAATGTGTGTTCAAAAACCCAAATGGAGTTTTTGGGTCATGTTTTGTCTGGCTAACATAATGGTATGAAAGGAAAGGATTTGTCTGGCCTTAATCACATCTGTAACATTCTGGCATTTAAAATCTCGGTTAACATTTACTGTGGTCCTGGTAGACTCTCCCTGCATGAGACACTAAGGCTTCTGATTTTGAATAAGGTAAGAAATTCCTTCCCAGCAGTGGTATCCTGAGGAAACAACACTGGCCAAAGTCAATCACCTAAGCCTGGAGCAAAACTTTTCATGACCAAGACTGCCTTTGGCCATCTAGACTGCTACTTCTTAGAAGAGCTATAGCAGACTTTGAAACTCAGGTTTTATGGGATCAGGTCAATGGTTTAAAGCATTTCACTTGTCCATCAAGTAAATTAGAAGCAGACAACTAGGAAAATATTGTGTCATTCATTCAGGACAATGTGGTTACTCCAATCCAGAAATATTCTGTCCCTACAAGTTAAAGTAATAACTAATGAAATCACTCAGTAAAAGCAACTGACCATTAGGCTCTGTCCTCAGCCCTTTAAATGAAACTGATCCACTTTCTCAGCATGATGTAGAGAATATGGCATCCAAACTGTGAGGATCAGACTCATCTCAGATATTTGCTTATCTTGAGGCTTTCCCACTTGACTTGTTATTTTTAGCTCTTCAGTCTTCTGCTACTTGGGGATCCCAAAATCTTACTTTAAGCCTCTTTGTATTTTAGCACTGCACTGGAACCTCTTTAGTGTTCTCTAACTTCAAGTTTTTGTTAAATGCTTGGTATTTCAGCAAATTTTGGCTCCATGGGGCACCATGTTTCATTCCCACCCTGAAATCATGGGTAGGTCAGCTCCCTTAAGCTCTTTTTTTCTTGCTAGAGAAGGATTATTATACATTAGCTGCCTAAGAAAATGTTGCAATATAAATTATCTTAATGTTGTTGTGTTTTTACTTTTTGCTCTAATTGTGTCCCTTCCAACCCTCTTTCCTCAAGCACACATGCTGTAAGCCATCCTCACTTTAGTTTTGGAGACTTCATTAGACGTGCTAGTGCAGTCTCTTACCTATATATCCACATCCACACATGTCACACTACAGACCTTAATTAAGCAAACACACTCTCAAAAGTATCACTCTGGTTGGGAGATCCAAGATGGCAGCGTAGGTAAACACCTAAACTGCTGCCTCGCACAACAATTTCAAAACTACAACTAAAAGACAAAACGTCTATCACCCAGAACCACAGGAAAGCTGGCTGAGTGGAAGTTCTACAACTAGAAGGAAAGAGAAAAGAGCATTGAGACGTGCAAAAGCGCTGAAAAGCTGAGGTACGGAGGCGTGTGAATTGGGCTGGCGGCGGGCAACTGGGAGCGCTGCTTTTTTCAACCCGAAGGGAGACAAGCTCCCGATTACTACGAACTCCAGTTTCTGGGGAGACGCGGGGGACCCAAACTCCTATGGGGAGAAGCTGGACAGTCTGCCATCGGGTCAGAAAGTGAGGATGGCTTGCTTGCAGGGCTGCGCGCAGGAATAATTGTTTACTGCGCTGGGGCACGGGATGCGGGGATGCGGTTGGAGATGCAGAGCCGGCTAACTGGCAGCCATCCCTGTTTGCCACGCCCTAGCCTAGTGATGCCCTGAGACCCTGCCCTGCACAACCTACAAACCCACCCAAGCTCCAAGCAGCGGCTTTAGCATATGAATGGCCTGCCCTATCGCAGCTTAACCTAGCAAACTTGCAGCCTGGGTCAGACAGCTCCAAAACCTCCAAACCCCAAGCAGAGGAGAAAACTGTAGTTCTCGCTATAGCTCCTGCTGGGTGGCCTCAGACAGTAGCTGACCTGCACCCCAATGGAGATCCAGAAGCCAGTGTACCTAGTGGTCAGTGTGAGACACCAGATTTCAACTCCTCACATCCATAAGTGACACATTCAAGAGGCAGACTCAGAGAGCACCAAAGCCCCACTAAAACAAGTCCTGCACCATAAGCGTGTCTCCAGCGCAGCAATTCTTCCATTATAGACACAGCAGGTCCTCACAGCCAATTGGCCTGGAGGTCAATTCCTCCCAGTGTACCAACAGCAATCAAGGCTTAACTACACCAAGATTTTGCACTCAGCCCACAAAGGGGTGTAACAAGAGCATCCACCTCAGGTGATTGGGGAGGCTGAGCTACTGGCCCCTATAGGTCACCTACCACACAAAGCCACTCCATCAACACAGGGAAGCAGCAAAATGCGGAGACAAAGAAACATGTCACGAATGAAAGAAACAGAGGAAAGCAAACTACTGGATGACATAGAGTTCAGAACCACATTTATAAGGTTACTCAAGAATCTTCTAAAAACTGCTGAGGAACTTAGTGAGACCTTTAGGGATCTTAATGAGAATGCCAAAAAAATGGAAAAGGACCAGTCAGAAATTAAGCATACACTGTCTAAAATAAAGAATATACAGAAACTCAACTGTAGATCAACGTACCCCAAGAATCAAACCAAAGATCTGAAATATGAGGAAACAAAAAACACCCAACCAGAAAAACAAAAAGAAAAAAGAATCCAAAAATATGAAGATAGTGTAAGGAGCCTCTGGGACAACTTCAAGCGTACCAACATCCGAATTTTTGGGGTGCCAGAATAAGAGATAGAGCAAAATATTGAAAACCTATTTGAAGAAATAATGACAGAAAACTTTCCCTACCTGGTGAAAGAAATAGACTTACAAGTTCAAGAAGCGCACAGAACCCCATACAAGAGGAATCCAAAGAGGACCACACCAAGACACATCATAATTAAAATGCCAAGGACAAAAGACAAAGAGAGAATCTTGAAAGCAGCAAGAGAAAAACAGTTAGTTACCTACAAGGAAGTATTCATAGGACTGTCAGTTGATTTCTCGGCAGAAACTATGCAGGCCAGAAGGGAGTGGCAAGAAATATTCAAAGTGATGAACAGCAAGAACCTACAACTAAGATTACTCTACCCAGCAAAGCTATCATTCAGAATTGAAGGTCAAATAAAGAGCTTCATAGACAAGAAAAAGCTAAAGGAGTTCATCACCACCAAACCAGGATTACATGAAATGCTGAAGGGTATTCTTTAAGAAGAGGAAGAAGAAGAAAAAGGTAAAGATAAAAATTATGAACAACAAAGTGACAACAAATACATACCTACCAACAAGTAAATCTAAAAATCAAGTGAATAAAAAATCTGAAGAACAGAATGGACTGGTGAATATAATAGAATCAGGGACATAGAAAGGGAGTGGACTGACAATTCTCAGGGGGAAGGGAGTGTGAGGGGTGTGGGAAGAGATTGGACAAAAATCTTACACCTATGGATGAAGACAGTGGTGGGGGGTAAGGGCATGAGGTGGGGTGGGGAATCAGGTGGAGGAGAGCTATGGGGGGAAAAAAAGAGGAACACCTGTAATAATCTGAACAATAAAGATTTATTTTTAAAAAAAGTATCACTCTGTCTTTCATCTCTAATTCCCACTTGCACTGTATTGTTTTTGCCATATCTGGATTATATAATTCATGGCCACCATTTTTTCCCTGGGACAGGTTAATTAAGTCACTTCTCACTTCTGCCATTCCCTCCCAACTGATTACCCAACCATCTTTACACAGCACTAAATTTTGAAACAATCTTGGGAGCTAACACTGACAATTCAGTGTTTGCTCTAGAAGACAAAATTAGGGCAGACAAGGCAAAATTACAGCAAGAGAAGTAGTGTGTTAATATACGGAAAACCTAGCCCTGTGCACTATCTTGCAATGAAGCTGGCTGTTGCAAAAGCCGTGAATTGAACACCAATGAATATATTTGAGTCAAGGCTGAATGACTAACATGATAAAAAGATTCTTTCATTGGAAAGAGATATACTAAAGAGCATCAAAGAGTCTTCTTACCTCAAAAATTATATAAGAACAATACATTTAACTATTTATATGTAGCAACATTAAATTCCTTTTTGTCTGAGGCATCAAAAACTGAGAGTGAACATACTAAGTGAGGTGAGGGGACAGAACCTCGAGAAGGACATGCTAAGGAAGTAAGACTGGTTCTGCCAGCATGGAGAATCGCCACAGCCTGCCAGGAAAAGAGAATTGTTGAAGAAGGGTGGTACTTAGAGTCCTCTGCTCCCACCTTCTCAAGCCAAATTTTTGTTATTCTTATCTCAGCCTGAACTCTTCTTTAAAATAAGGCCATGTTTTGAGGGAAATATACAGTTACCCGGGCAAATGTCTTGCTACTTAAAATTGCTAATGATAACAGAAATTAATTAGATAAGAGCTTTTGGCAACTTTTAACCTCTGAAAGTGTTTCCTGACAATAACTATTGATGGTATTAACGGATATCATGAAAATAAGGAAAATTTCTATAACTCTGTTTAACAGGACATGTCTCTGGTCTCTAACGTCTTTCCTGGTTCATCAAAATTTAATAGAGAAGAAAAGTGGCTATCTTGGCAATGACCCATAGTATTTTGCTGCATTTGGTGTGTGTTTTTATGAAAATAATTCATATTTGAAACATATTTTATACAATACTATTTGTTCTGTTTATTTCACATAATAGGACACTTCAGTGTATTTTTAAAATTAGTATATGGAGCCGAAACCAGTTTGGCTCAGTGGTAGAGCGTCGGCCTGCGGACTGAAAGGTCCCAGGTTCGATTCCGGTCAAGGGCATGTACCTTGGTTGCGGGCATGTCCCCAGTAGGGGGTGTGCAGGAGGCAGCTAATCGATGTTTCTCTCTCATCGATGTTTCTAACTCTCTATCCCTCTCCCTTCCTCTCTGTAAAAAATCAATAAAATATATTAAAAAAAAATTAGTATATGGAGAATGATTTTCTTTTTAACAGTTGAGAATATATGTGTGTATGGGCATGTATGTATTTGTGTGTATTTTAAGGATTTCTTTAAGTTTCTTCAACTTATCTCACGTTTTTGTGTAACTTAAAATCATTAATAATATTCTTGCATCATGTTAAATAGTTCAGATAAAATGCAAAAGCAAGAAATTGCACCTGATACTTGAAAGTCACTATTCCTGACAGCACTTTATCTTTTCTCATGCCCATATTGGCTTTTCTCCCAGCTCATCCATTCCTTAATGTAAGTGTTATAAATTGCTCTAAAGTGCCATAAAGCATAATAAACATAAATCAATATTTTTTGGTTAAGAACTAGGAAACGCTGATCCAGCATAGGTTGATTATAGATATCCTAAACCCATCATGTCTCTTGGTTATTTTATCTGACCAAGAGCATTTATATACTGGAGAATACCTCTCTCTTTGTTTTTCTCTCTGACCATCACCTGGCTACTTGCTGTGACACCTCAGGAGGGATTGTGGGGAAGACATCATCCAGCAGTCTTAGAAAAACTCCATTCTTTTTCCTTTGGCCTCTGATCTTGGCAACTTTAGAAGAGTGGAGAGACATTCTCAGACAGAGTTAGACCACAGACCAGCAATATGTCAAGCTTGTCTGAGGAAAATTCCAGTTTGTCATGGGGGAAAAAGCTTCATTTTCTTCCGAGATTCTGTGAATTAAGCAAAATCTCACTTATTTCCTTCTGGCTTACAAATGTGACATCTGATCTAAATGCAATAGCTGCAGGCAGCTTAATAGCAAACTGACCCATTTGAATTTCTGCTATCTTTGGAATTTTTTAATGTGATCATATGCTGTACCCTTGGATATAAAACCACATCCCAACCTCTGGAAATGACAGCTTGCCCCCACAGCCAAGTGATCCTGTTTATGTGGCATTTGTTGTTATTTATTCACCCCAAAGGGAATTATTGAATGATTTTGTGGTCTCTCTCAAGAAATTGCGGAGCTGTAGAGTATGAAATCTGCAAGCTCGAATGATCATCTTTCTTGAGGAGATTTTTAAAGATGGCTCTTTGGAAATTGCTTCAAGAGGTTGATAGAATTTAAAAGTAGTTTTATTAGGCTTATTGACTCACAGCCCACTCTTCATACTAATTGTGATCCAGTGTGCACAGAGAGAAGACTGCCTTTTCCCCAAAACTCATGCCCCTCCAACCAAAAGTAACACCCTACGCACCCAACTTTAGGATATCTGCAAGCAGATTTCTCCCCAGGAAGAGGCACCTGCCTCTATTGTGTATCATGGAGATGAGGCTGGATAGAATTAGATGGACTCCATTCCCCTAATCATCTCCCTTCCACTTGCCACAGGCTGAAAAACTGTCATTAGTCATTAATTTCTTTGAGTTCTGGAAACTTTGGATTAATAGAGAAACAAATATAAATGATCTCTAAATATATGGTATTCCAAAAAAGTGCATACACACTTTGAATAATTGCCGGGACTGACCAGCAGCCCCTGAACAACGGATGAACAGATTACTCAGAAACAGTATGACTGTGAAAGAGAGGGCTCTAGTGTCCAGATCAGCCTCGATTGCCTGCCTCGTTAGGCTTTATTGGAATTTTTATCTTTAGATACAATCAGTAGGGTGAGTAATCTTGGGAGGACACATGTGTTTACATTGTACTCTAGGCAAAGGCATCCAGGGATTTAGCATAAGGATTCCAGTAAATACCTGGCGTCTGCACATACACAGACTTGTTTGGAAAGGGCAAGGAATAATTAGGGGCACCACCTTCGACACTCCCCTAAGTCTCCCCAAAGTCGGAATTCCAATAAACAGGGCAGGCTGCCTTCCACACACTTCCCTTTTATCAGAATGTCCTCCTTACAACTTTCCAACCAAGTCTCTTGTGCTCCCCAACAAATAATTATTAATTTTAATGGGTTAAATTTGAAAAAAAAGGCACATCAATTGAGATATCATCTGTTAAAGTGTGTACACACAAATAATACATATAACATACAAAATATGTGTTAGTCAGATGTTTATGTTATGAGTAAAGCTTCCAGTCAATGGTAGGCTATTAGTAGTTAAGTTTTGGGGGAGTCAAATGTTATATTTAGATTTTCAGTGGTGGGATCAGCATTTCTAACCCCTGTGTTGTTCAAGGGTCAAATGTATTAACATATGCATTGCTCTGTGTCTTCATTTATCTATTTAAAGATACATTCTAGAGATAGTTTAATAATAGTATATAAAGAGCTGCTCTATTCTTTTATACTGCTGTATAATATTCCACTGTGTAAATATACTATAGTTAATTTAACTAGCTCATTACTGATAGAACTTGAGTTGTTTTGAATTTTTGATATTTAGAGTTTTTTAATGTATAATTTTATGTACTTTTAATTCATATGTGCAGTTTTTACTATAAGATCAGTTTCCAAAATTTGGATTGTTGGAATCAAAGAGTGATTACATTTGTATGTTTGAAACCATTCCTAATTCCCCCCCACCAGGATTGTACCCACCACCACCAACGTTATGAGGCTGCTTAGTTGTTCAAATAGTCATCAAAAAGTGTGCTAAATTTTGTTTTTGCTAATCACATTAGCAAAAATAATAATAATAATAATAAAATAAAATGCTATCAGTACATTTTTTATTTGTTTTAAGCTTATTATAAGTACAGTTTGGCATTTTTTCATATACAGGTGTCTCAAAAACGTGTGTACATACATTAATAGATGATAGTTCAATTGATGTGCCTTTCTTTTTAAATTGAACTTATTGGAATTAATAATTATTCAAAGTGTGTATACACTTTTTTTGTGATACCCTGTATTTAGAGATCATTTATATGTGTTTCTCTACTAATCCAAAGTTTCCAGAATTCAAAGAAATTAATGACTAATGGCAGTTTTTCAGCCTGGGGCAAGTGGAAGGGAGATGATTAGGGGAATGGAGTCCATCTAATTCTCTCCAGCCTCATCCCCATGATACACAATAGAGGCAGGTGCCTCTTCCTGGGGAGAAATCTGCTTGCAGATATACTAAAGTTGGGTGTGTAGTGTGTTACTTTTGGTTGGAGGGGCATGAGTTTTGGGGAAAAGGCAGTCTTCTCTCTGTAGTCTTGCAGTAAAATAAACTAGAGAAAAGAAAATGATAAGAAAATCCTAAGGAAGAGGAAATACATTTGCAGTTATTTATCGAAAAAAGTCTGTGTACAAGTGGACTCACACAGTTCAAACCTGTGTTCCAGGGTTAACTGTGTATGTTTATATGGAAAGGGGGAATAATAATTCATTTTTATTTTTGCTTGTATTTGCATAAAAATATATTGAAAAGATACTCAAGGAAATAATAGTGGTTATCTGCAGAAAGTGGTGAAGGAAATTTGATGGATGGGATCAGAAGCAAGAGTAAAGATTCTCATTGTTTGATGCTTTTATTTTTTCACAATGTGAATGTATAGCCTATTAAAAAGTTTAAATTGGAGGTCATATATTTATATATTTATTTATTATGTAAAGAAATTTTTATTTTTATTTTGTTATTTTACTTTTTATTTCAATTTAAATTCTTTGTTGTTTAAAATATTGCATAAGTCTCCTTTTCCCCCCATTGACCTCTCCCCAGCCATTCCCACCCCCCAGCACATGCCCTCACCCCTCCCCCCATCTATCTCCATTGGTTATACTCATATGCATATGCATGAATACAAGTCCTTTAGTTGATCTCATACGCCCTCACCCCTGCCTTCCCTTATAGGTTGGACAGTCTGTTTGATGCTTCTATGACTGTGGTTCTATTTTTGTTCATCAGTTTATATTGTACATTATATTCCACAAATGAGTGAGATCAAGTGATATTTATCTTTTTCTGACTGGCTTATTTGGCTTAGCATAATGCTCTCCAGTTCCATCCATGCTGTTGCAAAGGGTAAGAATTCCTTCTTTTTTATAGCAGCATAGTATTCCATTGTGTAGATGTACCCCAGTTTTCTAATCCAGTCATCTGCTGATGGGCAGTTAGGTTATTTCCAAATCTTAGCTATTGTAAATTGTGCTGCTATGAACATAGGGGTGCATATATCCTTTCTGATTGGTGTTTCTGTTTTCTTGGGATATATTCCTAGAAGTGGGATTATTGGGTCAAATGGAAGTTCCATTTTTAATTTTTTTAGGAAACCCCATACTGTTTTCCATAGTGGCTGCACAAGGCTGCATTCCAACCATCAGTGCAAGAGGGTTCCTTTTCCTCCACATCCTCGCTGAATTTGTTGTTTGTTGATTTGTTGATGATAGCCATTCTGACAGGTGTGAGATAGTACCTCATACTTGTTTGGATTTGCATCTCTCAGATAATTAATGACTTTCAGCATGTTTTCATATGTCCCTTGGCTTTCTGTATGTCTTCCTTGAAAAAATGTAAATTTAGGTCCTTTGCCCATTTTTTGATTGTATTGTTTATCTTCCTTTTGTTAAGTTGTATGAGTTCCCTATAAATTTTTGAGATTAAACCCTTATCAGACATTACATTGGCAAATATGTTCTCCCATGCAGTGGGATTTCTTGTTGTTTTGTTGATGGTTTCTTTTGCCATGAAGAAGCTTTTTATTTTGATGTAGTCCCATTTGTTTATTTTCTCCTTAGTTTCCATTGTGCTAGGAGCTGTATCAGTAAAGATATTGCTACGAAGAATGTCTGTTATTTTGCTGTCTATGGCTTCTTCTAGGATTTTTATGGTTTCCCATCTTACGTTTAAGTCCTTTATCCATTTTGAGTTTATTTTTGTGTATGGTGTAAGTTGGTGGTCTAGTTTCATTGCTTTGCATGCATCTGTCCAATTTTCCCAACACCATTTATCGAAGAGACTGTCTTGACTCCATTGTATGCTCTTGCTTCCTTGGTCAACTATTAATTGAGCATAATGGCTTGGGTTGATCTCTGGGTTCTCTATTCTCTTCCATTGGTCTATATGTCTGTTCTTGTGCCAGTATCAGGCAGTTTTGAGAACAGTGGCTTTGTATAATAGCTTGATATCTAGTATTATGATCCCTCCAACTTTGTTCTTCTGTCTCAGGATTGCTGCAGCTATTCGGGGTCTTTTTTTTTTTTTATTCCAGATGAATTTTTGGAGAGTTTGTTCTAGGTCTTTGAAGTATGCCATTGGTATTTTAATAAGGATTGCACTGAATCTATAGATTGCTTTAGGTAGTAAGACATTATAATGATGTTGATTCTATCAATCCATGAACACGGTATATTCTTCCATTTGTTTATGTCTTCCTCTATCTTTTCTTTTGCATCCTGTAATTTTCTGAGTACAAGTCCTTTACCTCCTTAGTTAAATTTATTTCTAGGTATCTTAATTTTTTGTTGCAAATGTAAATGGGATTGTTTTTTTTAGTTTCTCTTTCTGTGAGTTCATTATTGGTGTATAAAATAGCCATGGATTTCTGGGTGTCAATTTTGTATCATGCTGTATTGCCGAATTCATCTATTAGTTCTAATAGTTTTTTAATGGAGTTTAGGGTTTTCTATGTACAATACCATGTCACCTGCAAATAATGACAATTTTACTTCTTTTCCAAGTTGGATGGCTTTTATTTCTTCTTTTTATCTGATCTCTATGGCTAGCATTTCCAGTACTATGTCAAACAGCAGTGGTGAAAGTGGATATCCCTGTCTTGTTCCTCTTCTTAGGAGTTCAGTTTTTCCCCCTTGATTATGATGTTGGTTGTAGGTTTTTCATACACATCTTTTATTATGTTGAGGTATGATCCCTCTATTCCCACTTTGCTGAGAGTTTTTATCAGAAAAAGGTGTTGGATTTTGTTTAATGTTTTTTTCTGCATAATTGATATGATTATGTGATTTTTGTCTCTCAGTTTGTTTATGTGATGTATCATGTTTATTGATTTGCAGATATTGCACCAGCCTTGCATTCCCGAATAAATGCCGGTTGGTCATGGAGTATGATCTTTCTAATGTAATGCTGGATCCGATTTGCTAGAATTTTGTTGAGGATTTTAGCATCTATGTTCATCAAGGATATTGGCTTGGAATTCTCTTTCTTTTAGTGTCTTTATCTGGTGTTGGTATTAGGGTAATGCTGGCTTCATAGAAAGAGCTTGGAAGTATGCCTTCCTCTTGAAATTTTTGGAATAGTCTGAGAAGGATAGGTTTTAGTTATTTTTTGAATGTTTGATAAAACTCTCCTGTGAAGCCATCTGGCCCTGAGCTTTTGTTTGTTGAAAGCTTTTTGATGACTGCTTCAATTTTCTCCTTAGTTATCAGCCTATTGAGATTTTTTTATTCTTCTTGATTGAATTTTGGAAGGTCATATTTTTCTAGGAATATGTCCATTTCCTCTAGGTTGTTTTGTTTGTTGGAATAGAGTTGTTCATAGTATTTCTTTACAATCTTTTGTATTTCTGTGGGGTCTGTTGTTATGTTATTTCACCTCTTTCATTTTTGATTTTGTTAATTTGGGTCCTCTTTGCTTCTTGGTGAGCTGGCTAGAGGTTCATCAATCTTGTTTATCCTTTCAAAGAACAGCTATTGGTTTCATTGAGTTTTGTATTCTTTTTATCTCTATGTCATTTATTTCTGCTCTGATCTTTATTATCTCCTTCTGCTCACTCTTGGCTTTTTTTTCTCTCTCTGTAGTTTTTTAAGTTGTAGAGTTAGATAATTTATTACCAGTTTTTCTTGTTTTTTCAGGTTGGCCTGTAATGCTATGAACTTCCCTCTCAGGACTGCTTTCACTGTGTCCCAAAGGTTTTAGATTGTTGTGTTTTCATTTTCATTCATTTCCAGGATGTTTTTAATTTCTTCTTTGATCTCTTTGGTAACCCAATCATTGTTTAATAACATGTATTCAGCCTCCAATTGTTTGAATTTTTTATTGTTTTTATTTTAGTTGATTTCTAATATTATGTCATCATGGTCTGAAAAGATGCTTGATATTATTTCAATCTTTTTGAATTTGGAGGGACTTTGCCTGTGACCCAATATGTGGTCCATCTTTGAAAATGTTCCATGTGTACTTGAGAAGAATGTATATTCTGTGGCTTTGGGGAAAATGTTCTGAAAATGTCAAATAAGTCCATCTGATCTAGTGAGTCATTTAGGATTGCTGTTTTTTGCTGATTTTTTGTCTAGAGTATTTTTCCAGTGATGTCAATGGGGTATTAAAATCCCCTACTCTGTTTGTATCTTCTCTCTTGATTTTTTCCAGAAGTTTTTTTTTTTTTATGTATTTGGATGCTCCTGCATTGGGTGCATATATGTTTACCAGAGTTATATTCTCTTGTTGTATTGATCCCTTTAGTATTATGAAGTGGCCTTCCTTATATCTTATTATGGCCTTCACTCTGAGGTCTATTTTGTCAGATATAAGTATTGCTACCCCAGCTTTTTTTTTTTTTCTTTTCCATTTGCCTGAAAGATACTTTTCCATCCCTTCACTTTCAGCCTGGGTGAGTCTCTTGTTCTGAGTGGGTCTCTTGTAGAAAGCATATATATATATGGGACATATTTTCTTATCTATTCAGCCACTCATTGTCTTTGATTGGAGCATTTAGGCTATTTACGTTTAAAGTTATTATTGACTAGAGGCCCGGTGTATGAAATTCATGCACTGGCGGGGGGAGGGGGCGTGGTCTCTCAGCCCAGCCTGCCCCCTCTCACAGTCCGGGAGCCCTCAGGAGATGTCCTACAGACGTGGGGAGCAGGCCTAAGCCACAGTCTGGCCTCCCTCTGTGGGCTATCAGGGGAAGGCGCCACCCTCATCACCCCACTGCTGCTGCCACTGACGGCTGCCGCAGCCACCAAGGTATTTTCATCAACATGGACTCCATCACTTCACCATGAAAAAATGACTTTCTTTAGGCATTTTCAAGAGGTCTCTTTCATAGGATATGACATTTCTTTCTTTCTTTTTTTTTTTAATCCTCACCTGAGGATATGTTTCCATTGATTTTTAGTGAGTGTGGAAGAGAGGGAAAGACAGAGAGAAACATCAATGTGAGAGGGACACTTCGATTGGTTGCCTCCTGCATGAACCCTGACCTGGACCCCGACCACGGAGGAGCCTGCAATCTAGGTACATGCCCTTGATCAGAATCAAACCCAGATCCTGCAGTCCACAGGCCAAGGCTCTATCTACTGAAACAAACCAGCTAGGGCAGGATTTGACATTTCTTAGTCCCTCCAGCAGCGGACCTTTGTTTTTTTTTCCTCCATGAGTGAGGTGGGAAAACCCTAGATCACCTTCTTGAATTCTTATTACCCTAGTTACCAAGAACACTGTGAGTGGTGTACAGGGAGCTTAGCCAATGAGCAGTCAGAAAAGGTGTTTCTTCTGCAGCTCATGCGCAGAGGTGGGACTGCTGGTACGCTGCGGTGTGTCCGCTCCGGGCCTGCTCCAGCCGCATTGCAGCAACTGGGGCAGGCCCCCCAGTGTGTGTTTAGTGTGTGTGTCTGCTCCGGGCCTGCACCATCCATGGCTTGCCTCACCACACACGTAGTCCCCTCCCACCCGTCTGCGCACGCAGACTCCTCCTGAGCTGGTCATGACTATTATGGTATCCTGGCTAATTTGCATATTACCTCTTTATATATATAGATAGGTACTTGTTTGTAGCCATTTTTATTTTTTGTGCCTGTGTTCCTTCTTCACTTCCCCCCCCCTTCTTTTTACAGTAGTCCCTTTAGTATCTTTTGCATTGCTGACTTGGTAGTGATAAACTACTTTAGTCTTTTTGTTTTTTTCTGTGAAGCTCCTGATTTCCCCTTTGATTTTGAATGATAGCCTTGCTTGATAGAGTATTCTTGGATTCAGTACCTTGCTTTGCATCTCTTTGTATAATTCCTTCCATTCTTTTCTGGCCTGATGTATTTCTGTTGAGAAATCATTTGACAATCTAGTGGGAGATCCTTTGTAGGTAATTTTCTGTCTCTCTCTTTCAGCCTTTAAGATTCTCTCTTTGTCGTTAATGTTTGCCATTGTAATTATGAGGTGTCTTGGTGTGGGTCTTTTTGGGTTCATCTTGTTTAGGACTCTGTGCTTGTATGCTTTTTTCTTCCCCAAATCAGAGAAATTTTCTGACATTATTTCTTCAAATAGGTTTTCTAACCCTTGCTCTTCTTCTTGTCGTTCTGGCACCCCTATTATATTTATGTTGCTTCACTTCATGTTGTCCCAAAGCTCCCTTAGGCTCCCCTCCTGTCTTTTGATTTTTTTCTTCAATTGCAGTTTAGATTGGGTGTGTTTTGCTTCCCTGTCTTCTAATTTGCTAATTTGGTCCTCCGCTTCTCCTAGTCTACTGTAGAAAGCTTCCACATTGTCTTTTTATTGTTGTTATATCACTCTTTATTTCTTCCTGATTCTTACATAGATTGTTGATTTTCTTATCCATCTGGTTTATGAACTGTATGACCCTTATTCTTAATTCTTTTTGTGACATATTGCATGCCTCTGTTTCATTTAGTTCCTTTTCTGGTATGCCTCCTTTCCTTTAAGAGTTGTTCTTCTGTCTCCCCATTTTTGCTCTCACTGAAGGATCTAGGTTTCAAGTGGCATGGGACTCACGTCTGCAGTTGTGAGCTTGGTGGCGGGTCATGCAGTCACAGGCGGCAGCTACTCCTCAGGCAGTCGTGGGCCAGCCACTCCTAGTGTGGTCGTGGGGCGGCTGCTCCTCACATAGTCACAGGCGGTGGCTGCTCCTCGCACGGTCGCAGGTGGGACTTGCTACTTGCATGGTCGTGGGGCAGCTGTTTTTCACACAGTTGTGGGCAGCAGCTGTTCCTCGGGTTGTCTCAGGAAGCAGCTGCTCACGGGGCAGTTGCTCCTTATGCAATCGCAGGGCAGCTGCTCCTTGAATTGGAAATTTTTATTGTTGTAAAACATATAACATAACATAAAATTTTCCATTTCACTATTTGTATAATTAGTGGCAATAATTACCTTCAAAATTATGCACTACCCTCACTATTATCAATTTCCAAAACTTTTGTTTGTTTGTTTTTGGAACATTTCACGTATTTGCATGTCATCCTTGTGCAGGGGCCATACTAATCTTCTCTGTATCATTCCAAATTTAGTATATGTGTTGCCAAAGTTAGCACTCCAAAACTTTTTCATCACCCCAAACAGAAACTATGTAACCATTATGCAGTAACTTTTGATTATCCCCTCCCCCAGTTTCTAGTTACATCATATCCACTTTCTGTCTGTATGAATATGTCTATTCTAGAAATTTCATATCAATGGAATTACACAATATTTGTTATTTGGTGTCTGATTTATTTTACTTAGCATAATGTCTTCAAGGTTTATCCATGTTGTACCATGTATCAGAACTTTATTTCTTTGTATGACTATATTATATCCATTATATGTATACTAGTGGCCTGGTGCACAAAATTCATGCATGGGGGGGGGTGTCCCTCAGCCCACAAGGATCAGGCCTAAACCGTCAGTTGGACATCCCTCTCTCAATCCCAGACTGCTGGCTCCTAATCGCTCACCTGCCTGCCTGCCTAATTGCCCCTAACCACTCTTCTGGCTGGCCTGCTATCCTCCAACTGCCCCCCTGCTGACCTTCTCGCCCCCAACTGCCCCCCTTGCCAGCCTGATCGCCCCCAACAGCCCCCCCCCCTCTCCGGCCTGATTACTGCCAACTGCCCCCCCCACTAGCCTGCTTGCCCCCAACTATTCCTCCCTGCTGGCCTAATTGCCCCCAACTCCCCCCCCCCCCAGACAGCCTGCTTGCCCCTAACCACCTCTGCCTTGGCTCCGCCAACATGGCTTTGTCCAGAAGGACATCTGAAAGGTCTCCCAGAAGGTCTCCTGGTCTAATTAGCATATTACCCTTTTATTAGTATAGACTAGAGGTATGGTGCAGGAAATTCATGCATGGGGGGTGTCCCCTCTACCCAGCCTGCACCCTCTCCAATCCGGGACCCTCGAGGGATGTCTGACTGCTGGTTTAGGCCCAACCTGCAGCGTGGGATTAGGCTTAAACCGGCAGTCAGACATCCCTCTCGCAATTTAGGACTACTGGCCCCTAATCACTCACCTGCCTGCCTGATCCCCCTAACTGCTCTCCCCTGCCAGCTTGATTGCCCCTAACCACTCTCCCCTGCCTGCCTGATCACCCCTAACCAGCTTTGCCTCAGCTCCCACCACCATGGCTTTGTCTGAAAGGACTTCCGAAAGAAGTCCAGTCTATCCAGTCTAATTAACATATTACTCGTTTATTAGTATAGATAACACATTTTGTCTATCCAATCATCTGTTGATAGACACTAGAGCTGTTTGCACCTTTCCTCTATTGTGAATAATGCTGCATTGAACATTATCTTACAAGTATCTTTTTGAGTCCCTGTTTTCAATCCTTTTGCCCATATACAAAGGCATAGAAATGTTGGCTCATATAGTAATTCTGTGTTTAGCTTTTTTATTTTTATTTTTTTAAATTTAATAAATCTTTATTGTTCAGATTAATACAATTGTTCCTCTTTTTTTCCCCATAGCTCCCCTCCACCCGGTTCCCACCCCACCCTCTGCCCTTACCCTCCCCCCACACTGTCTTCATCCATAGGTGTACTATTTTTGTCCAGTCTCTTCCCGCACCGCCCCACACCTTTTTCCCCCCAAGAATTGTCAGTCCACTCCCTTTCTATGCCCCTGATTCTATTATATTCACCAGTTTATTCTGTTCATCAGATTTTTTTATTCACTTGATTTTTAGATTCACTTGTTGATATATATATATTTGTTGTTCATAATTTTTATCTTTACCTTTTTCTTCTTCTTCCTCTTCTTAAAGAATACATTTCAGCGTTTCATATAATACTGGTTTGGTGGTGATGAACTCCTTTAGCTTTTTCTTATCTGTGAAGCTCTTTATCTGCCCTTCAATTCTGAATGATAGCTTTGCTGGGTAGAGTAATCTTAGTTGTAGGTTCTTGCTATTCATCACTTTGAATATTTCTTGCCACTCCCATCTGGCCTACATAGTTTCTGTTGAGAAATCAGCTGACAGTCGTATGGGTGCTCCCTTGTAGGTAACTAACTGTTTTTCTCTCTCTGCTTTTAATATTCTCTCTTTGTCTTTTGCTCTTGGCATTTTAATTATGATGTGTCTTAGTGTGGTCCTCTTTGGATTCCTTTTGTCTGGGGTTCTGTGCACTTCCTGGACTTGTAAGTCTATTTCTTTCACCAGGTGGGGGAAGTTTTTGGTCATTATTTCTTCAAATAGGTTTTCAGTATCTTACTCTCTCTCTTCTGGCACCCCCATAATTGGTACGCTTGAAGTTGTCCCAGAGGCTCCTTACACTATCTTCATATTTTTGGATTCTTTTTTTTTTTTTCTTTTCTGGTTGAGTGTTTTTTGCTTCTTTGTATTTCAAATCTTTGACTTGATTCTTGCTGATCCTCTAGTCTGCTGTTAGATCTCTGTATAATATTTTTATTTCAGTCAGTGTATGCTTAATTTCTAGTTGGTCCTTTTTCATATCCTCTAGGGTCTCACTAAATTTATTGGCCTTTTCTAGAAAATTCTTGAAAAACCTTATAACCGTGGTTTTGAACTCTATATCCAGTCGTTTGCTTTCCTCCATTTCTTTCATTTGTGATCTGTTTCTTTGTCTCTGCATTTTGGCTGCTTCCCTGAGTTGACAGAGTGGCTTTGTGTGATAGGTGTCTTATAGGGCCCAGTGGCTCAGCCTCCCCAGTTACTTGAGGTGGACACTCTTGGTACACCCCTTTGTGGGCTGTGTGCACAGTCTTGTTGTAGTTAAGCCTTGATTGTTGGTGGCATCACTGGGAGGAATTGACCTCCAGGAAAATTGGCTGTGAGGATCAGCTGTGTCTATGCTGGGAGACACCCTTATGAGACAAGACTTGCAAAAGCCTCTGTGCTCAGCTTGGATGGGGCAGAGTCTCAGGGCAGTTCAGACAGTATTGGTTTCCCATCAGCCCTGCCCTAATAGGCCCCTGTGTCTCAGTGTCCCATGGTAATCGCTACAAGCACCTCTGAAAGAAAGCCGCCCTCAAGTTCCGCCTGCTGCCAGACAGTCCAGTTTCTTCCTGAATGAGTCTGGGTCCCTAGAGTCTCGCCCGGAACTGGAGTTCAGTGCAGTTGGAAGATCTTGTCTCCCTCCCACTTGAGAAGGCCAGCCGCACACTCAGTTGCCAGTCCTCTCCGTGCGCCCGTCTCAGTACCTCTGCCTCCTGTAGCTTCTCTGAGTCTCAGTGTGCTTTTCTCTTTCTTTATAGTTGTGGAATTTCCACTCAGCCAGCCTTCCTGTGATTCTGGATGATGTCCATTTTGTCTTTTAGTTGTAGTTTTGAAATTATTGTGCAAGGCAGCAGTTTAGTTGTTTACCTATGCCTCCATCTTGGTTTCTCCTAGCTTTTGTTTTTAATAAATATATTTTTATTGATTTCAGAGAGGAAGGGAGAGACAGAAACATCAATGATAAGAGAGAATCATTGATTGGTTGCCTTCTCAACCCCCCTCCCCCACTGGAGATTGAGCCTGCAACCTGGGTATGTGCCCTGACCTAGAAATGAACCATGACCTCCTGATTCATAGGTCGATGCTCAACCACTGAGCCACACCAGCTGGGTATATGTTGATGCTCAACCACTGAGCCACACCAGCTGGGCTTATGTTTAGCTTTTTAAGGAACTGCTAAATTGTTTCCATAGCAGCTGAAACCTTTTACATTCCCATCAGCCATGTGCATGTGTTCCAATTTTTTTACATCTTCCCCAATACATTATTTTTAATTATTTTGATTGTAGCCATGGAAGTGAGTATAAAACTTTATGTCATTGGAATGTGACTTGCTCAAAATTTCAAATTGATAAAAAAAGCAGCCTGCCTTGCTTTGCGGCTGGGCCTCACCTGGGCACCTTTAAGCCCAATATAAATAGCTCCTGTTGGGTGGCCCCAGACAGTGGCTGACTTTGCACCTCTCTGGAGGCCCTAGCAGATTACAACTCTACACATCAATAAGCGACACACTCAAGGGTCAGACTCGGTGAGCACCAAAGTCCCACTGAAGCAAGTCCTGCTCCATAGGGGTGTCTCATCCAAAGCAGCTCTCCCACTGTAGTCACAGCTGGTCCCCACAGTCAATTGGCCTGGCAGTCAATTCCTCCCAGAGACACCAACAGCAATCAAGGCTCAACTACAAAACTGTGCATACGGCCCACACAGGGACATACCTAGAGTGCCCAGCTCAGGAGAATGGGAGGCTGAGCCATGGGGCCCTACAGGAAGCCTACTACACAAGGTAACTCTACCAGTTCCAGTAGACATAGCAGCTGTACCTAATACATAGAAACAAACACAGGGAAGCAGCAAAAATGGGGAGACAAAGAAACATGTCACAAATGAAAGAAATGGAAACAAGCAAACTACTGGATACAGAGTTCAAAACCATTGTTATAAGGTTACTCAAGGATCTTCATAAGTAATCTTCAAGGATTTTAAGTGAGAAAGTCAAAGATATAAAAAAGGACTAGTCAGAAACTAAGCATACACTAACAAAAATAAAATAAAATATCTTAGAAAGATATGGAAAAAATATGCCACTCAACTTCTTCCTTAATGCTACTTGTAGAATTGTGATGGTCCACTAAACCCAGGATGCTATGAGACCCAGTTCTTGCCTTATTTTGTAGGTTTAATTATTTTAAAATTATTTTTAAACAATAAAAGTAAAATGTAAATTTATTATCCTTGTAAACTTTAACTCTCACCAATCTTATTCCACATGGTAACTTAATGTGTATCATTTCAGATCTATATAAACATTTACATTAACATAAGTATGTAATGAACCAGCTCTTTAATCAATAGACGTGTATTCAACAAGTATTTTTTGAGTGCTTACTATTTAGAAGGCTTTCTTTCAAGCACAGGGGATGTGGAAAGATTAAGTTATAATGTATTGAACACTTCATTTATGCCAGGAATTGTGCTGTGGAATTTGCCTTTAATGTTGTAGTTAATTGGTACAAGAACTCTGAAAAGATGTGCAACTATTTTTATTTTATAGGTAAGAAAGCTGAAGTTCAGAGAATCTAGGTAATTTACCCAGTTCAGATGATAGAGCTCAGATTCCAACTGAGGGCTGGCTATCTAGAGTCCATATCTTAATGACACAGCATGGCAATGTACTGAAACAATAGTCAGGATTTCTTGAGTCCACAAATCACTCTTCTCAGGGCTTTACATATATTGGCTCATTAAATTTTCACAACATGAATACATATTGCTATCATGCCCATTTATAGATGAAGATACTGAGGCTCAGGGAGGTTAACTTACCTAAATTATGTTAGTAATAGGTGGCAGTGCTGGGATTAAAATCCAGACAGTCTGGTTGCACAACTTGCTCTCATGGCTCCTACACTTCGTTGCCTATTGCAATGTTACATGCATAAATGCACACTCGTGCTTAAACCCTATGTGGTTCTTAATCATGTTTGCTTAGAGTTTTTAACAATATTCAAAAATGCTTAATTATAATATAGATAAAACATAAAATTTAGAATTGTATATATAGTATCACTTTAGTTCTACCAAAAATATATGGCAGCCCAGTCTGTGTGGCTAAGTGGTTGAGCATCAACCTATAAAACAGGAGGTCACAGTTCGATTCCCCATCAGGGCACATGACCGAGTTGCAGGTTTCATCCCCAGTGGGGGGCATGCAGGAGGCACCTGATAAATCATTGATGTTTCTATCTCTCTCTCCCTCTTCCTTCCTCTCTGAAGTCAATAAAAATATATTAAAAAATGTAAATATATGGCAGAAAAATTTAGTAACATATTATCTGTTAGGGTTACTCCTGTGTGTCTTTTTCTTGCCATTTCAAAAAGATCACCCAGTCTCTGTATTTTCTTATCTCAGCTAAGATTTTGTGGTAGGGCCCAAAGTAGAAGTTGCCAGACAATCAGTGAACCCCATTCCCACCTCCACCCAGCCTCCCAGAGGTTATGACAGGTTGTAGGGTGTGGTGGCTAGAAGTCAAATATTTTTAGAGGAGAGGAGATGGAAACAGAAGAAGTGTTAAGAAGTTTATGGATCTTCTCCCATCACTGGGAAGTAGCTGAGATTTTTTTTCCAGGTTCCTCATTAATGGAGACAAATGCCTACATCCATGGTGACATCCAACCTACAAGTAATAGTGCAACCTACAAGTAATAGTGCAAGTGTGTGGTGAGGAGTTGGGATAAAAAGGGGTGATAGGGCTAAATATTAAAAACCATGGACTGAGAGGCTATATCAAATATCCCTATGTCTGGCTCTAAAAAGTTAGATAATTGTAGTGACCAGTATGAAATGAAGAAAAAAGTCCCTTTCCAAAATATTCTTGATTGCAAAAGATCACATAAAACTTTTCTTGTAAAACATCATTCCATCCCACTTCCATGCACCATAGGATTAGCATGCCTGAGCCTTTCTTCTAATCCTGCTGGTGAGGCTCTGATTAAATCTAAAAGGAGGGGGGAGGGAATGATGTTCCACATAGAGAAAAAACTGAAATATCTCAACAGTTGCTGTGTTTGGGTAGTGCGATTATGGGTGATCTTTTTCTTTATAATGTTCTATATTTTTAAGTTTTCTATGATCCTCACTTGTTAACAAAAATCATAAAATCAATTGCTTTTTAAAAAAACCCTATTAGTTATGTCACTTCATGGTCCATCTGGCTTAGCCATGCTTTATTTTCATCTAGACATTTTTACACTGCAAATGTTTGTTTCAAGTAGGACAGTTATGATTTTTTTTTCTCTGGAATTTAGTCTTAGAATTTACATTTAGATATATGTAAATTAAAGCAATTTAGGCCAACATTATTCTATATCCTACTTGAAAAGAATTTTTAAAGTGTTAAGGAAAATGAAGAGATTTAATCAGTTGGTTCCATGCTAAACTTAAAGTCCAAGATCAGGAGCATAAATGATGGGGCCAGGCCAGTGTCATAAATGAGAAGCAACACCTCAACTAAGCCTCCTGAGTGGTCATTTTAACAACTAATTCAAACTTTAAAAAATGGAAATCAGGCCAAGTGTATAGGCCTAATGGAAAATTCCTATAAGCTGTTTGCATAATAGGAGCAGCCACTTTGCAACTTCTTGAGTCAATCACTGGTTTATAATTAGAGTTATTTACTTTAATTAGACATGAACTGACACCAAAAGTAAGTGGACTATATCAAATTGCTTTATCCCAGACTCTGGTAAGTCTATTGTAACCATGTAGAAACTAGAGTTTTTTTATTTTTTAAATATATTTTTATTGATTTCAGAGAGGAAGGGAAAGAGAGAGAGATAGAAACATCATTGATGAGAGAGTCATCGATTGGCTGCCTTCTGCATACCCCACACTAGGGATCAAGCCAGCAATCCGGACATGCGCCCTGACTTGGAATCAAATTGTTATCTCCTGGATTATAGGTCGATTCTCAACCACTGAGCCATGCTGGCCGGACGAAAGTAGAGCTTTTCAAAGACCATCTTGAGACAGATCTGTCTTTAGCTGGACCCCCAGTGCAAACTGGGTCCTTATTCAACATCAGGTCATGTGAGGCTTCCCAGGTCTCCAACATGTGAGATTTTCTGAAGAATTCCAGTTTTTTAGTCCCAATACTTTCTTCTGTGTCCAAGGTGTCTCCTGTAATCTGCTTTCCAGTTTTTGAAATAAGTTTTATCTCCAGAGAGAGCACTGTTTTCCCTTGAGCCACACCACTGTGTTCTTGAATTTCTTGTCCCATTGTACGATAGCGGAATAAATGTAGACTGGTCCTAGGGCTTGGCCTTGCATGATTTCTTTGAGCCTACCTGCCTGCTTCCCCAGTATTGTAAGGCACACATCTAAAGGTCTGCTTAAGACTTGCTTGCCATTCTTGACTATGGACTTGAACCATCCCTGATAAAATTTCTGTCCCTTGGTATTGTTCCCCGCTCCATCCCATCTCCCCAGTAATGGAAGAGTTCATACTTTACCATTGTCCAGTTTTAATTTCCAACAGATCAGCTTTGTGCCTTACTATTCTTCACCTCTCATATGATTAAATTTAATAAGCCATTTATTAAGTACCTCATGCTTATTACAAAGATGAATAAAGTTAAATTTTATCCTTACAAAATTTATCCATTGGTGGGTGTATTAGTTTCCTATGGCTGCCTTAACAAAGTATCACAAGGGATAGCTTAGAACAACAGATATTTATTGTCTTGAAGTCCTAGTGGCTAGCTGTGAAATCAAGATTGGCAGTGTTATGCCCTGGCCAGTTTTTTTCAGTGGTTAGAGCATTGGCTCACAGACTGAAGTCTTGTGTTTTAATTCCCAGTCAAGTTGTATGCAACATTCATATGTCAGTTGTATGCAACAAATTGATGTTTCTCTCTTTCCCCTTTCCCCAACCTCCCTCCCTTCCACTCTGAAAAATCAATGGAAAACATATCCTTGGGTGAGGATTTAAAAAAAAAAGATTGGCAGTGGTAGCCCTTTCTAAGGACTGTGAGAGAATCTGTTCCTTGACTCTCTCCTAGATCCTGGTAGCCGCAGGTGTCCCTTGGCTATAGATCAGCCATGGGCAAACTACAGCCCGCGGGCCAGATCTGGCCAGTTCGGCTGTTCTATCCGGCCCGCGGAGCCGAAAGAGTGGAGGGTTCTCTTGCTCTCCACTCTGCTCCTTTACTTTGAATTTATATTAGTTCACACAAACACTCCATCCATGCTTTTGTTCCAGCCCTCCAGTCCAGTTTAAGAACCCATTGTGGCCCTCGAGTCAAAAAGTTTGCCCACCCCTGCTATAGATGCTGCTCTCTCTGTCTTCACATTAGCTTCCTTCTGGACTAGTGTATGTCCAAATTTCCCCTTTGTGTAAGGAAACATTTTACATTGGATTAAGAGTGCACCCTACTCCAGGATCACCTTGTCTTAACTTAGCTAATTATATCAGAAACAATTCTATTTCCAAAAAAGCTCACAGACTGAGAGAGTGTGTGTTAGGATTTCAACATATTAATTTGGAGGGACACAATTCAACCTGTAACAGTGAGCTAAATGCAAACAAATGGAATTAACTGGAATATAAGCTAAATATTAATGATAAGCACGGAGAGCTAACAAAGCACAGAAGAGTGTTGCATAAGACTAAGGTAGACAATGCAGAACTGGCTCATGGCAGAATGAAGCTGTCATCTAAACAGTAAGTCAAAGATTCTGGTGGTGCTGCCACAGAGCCAAGAAGAATGTGTCACTGCAGCTGAGCCTACAAAAGCCTCTTCCTTCTGTGGACAGCAGGCCAGAGTGACTGGGTTCCTTGGGGCACACCTTTGACCCATTTGTGAATTCACCACAGAGAAAATGGTCTTTCCCTAACATATGCTGTATGTCCAATACCTATTGGGTGTCAGAGTCTATTGCACTTAATCAGATTTATTAGATAAAATTGCTGGAGGGCGGAAGTATCAAAAAGTATAAGTAATTAAAACACTAAGCTGTAATATTATTAAAGGTATATTAAAATCAATGACATCCATTTGAAAAAATATATTTCACAGCCTGTCCTCCATGGTGGGAGATGTGGCTGAGCAGAAACAGGTCAAGCAACGAGTTTTGTTAATGAAGGTCTTTGTGGAAAAGGCGGCCAGAGACAAAATGAGTTAAAATCTTTATTGTGTCTTGACAGCCCACATGAATCTATGATGATGATAAATGTTCTCATTTAGAACTTTTTCTTTTCCTTAGACATTTTACATGCTGTCTCCAATTTGCTTTGAATTTCTCAGAAGACATATGTTTTCAGAAGAAAGTCTCTGCTTGCTTTTCATTAAGTCAGATCTTATCAGGGTGCTTGCATGTGGCATCACATTTGAGCCATTAATCTTATGACCGGATATTACAAAGAGGGAGGGGATACCTTAACAGGTTGAGGGCCATTACCCTGGAGAAGCAGCCCTAGGCACCCAGAAACAGCACCGGCCCAGGAATTGCAACTGCAATGATTAAGCACTTTCCAGAAGCTAAAGCTCTGGACAAGAAGGTTTCTCCATAGAAGGATGCTCAGTGGCCAGTGGAAGCTGAAAACGGCTTGTGCAGCACTGAGCTTGAACTTGATGCAGGTGAATCACTTATCTGCAGGATCCTGGAAGGACACCAGCGGATAACAGTTAATTTTCAGTGACATTAAGGTTTCTCTGGTATTAAGACACAAATCAGCCCTAGCCCGTTTGGCTCTGTAGTTGGAGCCTCGGCCATGGACTGAAGAGTACAGGTTTCATTTCTGGTCAAGGGCAGGTACCTCAGTTGCAGGCTCCAGCCCCCACGTCAGGCATGTGTGGGAGGCAACCAATCAATGTGTCTCTTTGGCATCGATGTTTCTCTCTGTGTGTCTCGCTCCCTCCCTTCCACTCTCTAAAAATCAATGGAGAAAATATTCTCAGGTGAGGATTAACAAAACAAAAAAAGAAAGACACAAATCAATGGGACAACAACACGAACATAGGGTAAAATAAAAAGATGACAATTTCCTATTTCTACTATAACAATTTTATAAAGTATACCAACACATATCCACATGTGTACACAAACACACAAGCGTTCCTACAAACTAGGACATGAGCAACACTCCAACAGACCAGGAATTGGTTTAGATGAGGGCCTTAAGATTGTGATTAGGACTTTGCTATTTGTCCTAAGAGCAATGTAAAAGTCATTGATGGATTTTAAGAGGGAAAATCCACAATCATATTTGCATTTTTCAAAGGTAATTTTGGTTACCATGTGGATCACAGATGTAAAACAGGACAAGAGACAGGAGAACCTTGTCCTAAGGCAGGCCTGCGGGGAGGAGAAAGTGTAAAAATCTCAGGATATTTTGGAGGTCAAATCAAAGAACTTGATGGTGGCTTGAATACTGGGGGTGTTAATAGAGACTTCCAGCATTCTGGGCATATGACCAGATGAATAGTAAGGAATTCACAGAGATATGATGGCGCATGAGTTATACTTTAGACATAATTGGGTTTACAATGCTTGTAAAATATTTTAGTAGGGATGCTATGTTGGGTATGCCCATGCCTTAATGTAGCCAGATATCTAATCTACTCAATACTGTTTAGATAGTTTTTATTTGTTTATCTAAGTTAGTCTTCAAGCTTTTTTTAAAAATTACAAACATTTTTTTTTAATGGAGAGAATAGGAAATCTAGAATTGTGTCAAATTTGTAAATTAAATATACACAAAATGTTCCAGGAAACTGTTTTGTTTCATTTTCCCCCAGGAAATGTGCTGTCATTTGAGGAATAGAAATTATATAGGGTGAAAGGTCTACTAGCCCACCCTAAAAGGTAACAAAGTCAGGTTCTAAGAGAAATTAGGTCATTAGAAGGGAATATACATGTTCTTGCTATACATTACCCAGCTTTTAGTCATCTTCTCCAGACTATATCCATTTAGTGTCTCTTCTTAGGGGAACACAGGGTGTGGCCACATGGTAGCATTCTGCTAATTTCCTCCAACTAGTTTGAGAAACATCTCAGAATTTACCTTAGTATTATTCCAAATCACTCTATGAAGTGAATGTCAAGTATTTTACCTCTCCTTCCCTAAAAGAGAATGGGTTGCTGGGGAAATGTCAAGTCAGTCATAAAGCATTTCCAAAGTGAGGGCATATTAAATGAAAATGTTAATTCTTGTCCTGTTTAACAAGCTCTCATGGCAGCTCCTGGTGGTAGTAAAATTTATATTCCTACGAGGACAGCCCCAGAATAAAGCATCAGCATTGGCATGGGTTGGAAGGCAGTCCTGGGAAATGGTGAAGAGCACAGCTGCCAGCTCCCCTTTTCTTGGCTGAATAGTGTGTCCTTGTTGTGCCTAGGAGGTCTGTGGGAACCCCTTTTCACATCCCGCGTGGTTCAGGGTTCCAGTTCAGGGTTCGGGTTCTGGAGAAGGCCGCACACAAATGAAAAGAGACTTGGAAAAGTATTAATTTGGAAATATTGGGGGCCAGGTGGGAGCCCAACTCTAGTGGAAGGACTACCCCTTGCTCTGGCCTTGCAATCCCTTTTATTGAGACTATGGGATACGCCCATAACCTTTAGGCAGGAAATTCCAATAACAGAAATTCACATGAAACAAACAGGTGGAGGCTGCTTCAGCTAACAATGTTTCAACTAAACAGTGAGTGATCAAAACAATTAAGGTTGTTGACCAGCTTTCCCAGTTTCCTGGCCACATCTTTCTATTAGTGGTAGAATGATTGGTTTCCGGCAGAGGTCCACCTCTTGAGGTGGAGAGAGTGCAATCAGGTAAGAAATTTTTTGCTTAATCCTTTTTCAGAAAAAGGATGACTGTTGATGTGGGCTGAGTGGAGTGGACCAAGTTTTATGCGGATTTTTTTCAATAGATGGAATTACACATATGTTGATATATATGTGTGTTTTTTTAAATATATTTTATTGATTTCTTACAGCGAGGAAAGGGAGAGGATAGATAGTTAGAAACATCGATGAGAGAGAAACATCGATCAGCTGCCTCCTGCACACCTCCCTCTGGGGATGTGCCCGCAACCCAGGTACATGCCCTTGACCGGAATCGAACCCAGGACCCTTCAGTCCGCAGGCCGACGCTCTATCCACTGAGCCAAACCAGTCAGGGATATATATGTGTTTTGATATGTATGCTATTTTGTTGTATTAACAGCAAGCTTCAAAACTTCATATGTCAAATTTGCTGCACGTGTTAACATCATTGATATTTTTACACTTAAAAATGTCAAATTTCATGCCCAAAAAAGAGCATTTGCAGGAAGTTTTAATTCATTATTTCAAAGAAAAAGTTATCATATACTTTGGGTAGCTTATGGTGAACACGCTCCATTTTAGGATACTTGTGAACGCTGGTTTAAATGCTTTAAAAGTGATGATTTCTATATGAAAGAGAACGTCCAGGTAAACCAAAAAAAAAAAAGTTTGAAGGCCAACAATTACAAGGATCATTGGATGAAGATGATTGTCAAACTCAAAAACAACTTGCAGAAAGATTAAACATTGCTCAGCAAACAATTTCCTATAATTCACAAGCAATGGGAAAGATTTTAAAGGAAGAAAAATGGGTGCCACCCACATCAACTGAACAAAAGACAAATGGAAAACTGAAAAGTCATCAGTAAAATGTTGCTTCAACGGCACAAAAGAAAGTCTTTTTTGCATCAAATTGTGACTGGTGATGAAAAGTGGATTTATTTTGAGAATCACAAATGCACAGAATCATGTTGATCCAGGGTTGATCCAGGTCAACCATCAACATTGACTGCAAGACCAAATCACTTCAGAAAGAAGACAATGATCTGCGTTTGGTGGGATCAGGAAGGTGTGGAGTATTATGAGCTTCTAAAAAGAGGTGAAACCATTAATACTGATCGCTACTGACAACAAATAATCAATTTGAACCACGCTGTGATCGTGAAATGACCAGAATGGGCCAGAAGACACGGAAAAGTAATTTTGCTTCATGATGACACGCCATCACACACTTCAAAACCAGTTAAAGACATGTTAAAAGATCTTGCCTGGGAAGTATTAACCCACCCGCCGTATTCACCAGACTTTGCTCCTTCAGATTACCACTTTTTTCGATCGATGGCACGGACTTTCTGAGCAGCACTTCAAAACATATGAAGAAGTGGAAAATTGGGTCTCTGAATGGTTTGCCTCAAAACAAGGAAAGTTCTATTAGGACGGTATCCACAAATTACCTGAAAGATGGGGAAATGTGTAGCTAGCAAGGGACATTACTTTGAATAAAGCACTTTTGATGTTTCTCTTGAAATTATCTTGTTTTCTTTGATTACAAAATCTGCATTATTAACCGGTACACCTAGTAAATTTGCAGTAACTGCTCTTCCAGTGTTGCTCAGTGGTTGAGCATCGACCCATGAATCAGGAGGTAATGGTTCAATTCCCAGTCAGGGCACATGCCTGGGTTGCAGGCTGGATCCCCAGTGGGGGGGGGGGGGGCATGCAGGAGGCAGCTGATCGATGATTCTTTCTTATTACTGATATTTCTCTCTCTCCATCTCCCTTCCTCTCTAAAATCAACAAAAACATATTTTAAAAATTTTCCAGTACCATAAACCTAGTAAATCTAGACTGAGTACTGATAATGGAGATGTACCCTTTGAGCTGCCATGGGCTGAGAGGGACAGCTGGACAGCCAGAGAGATCCCAGAGGGATTTGGCAGGATGGAGCAAGGCAAGTCATCTTACTTCTCAAAGAACACAGATGCCTAAAGGAACATATCAGCCTGCAATAACACTATGTTTATAATTTTCATTGTGTGTTAAATGAGTGAAGGATACAAAGTGCTAGAGCAGCACTTGACACCTGCCAGGAACTCTACACATAACAGATTTATTATTATTATTACTAAAATGAAGTATTAATATTATATTGTTATAGAACAATTTTTATCAGTTATTATATATAAATTTTCATATAAAGAAAATTATATATTTAAAATGAAAAATTACAACTCTATTGTCTTTTGTCATGAGATGTTAGTAGAAAAATAAATCATAATATTATCTTTCATCTATAGAAATGAGCAAGTATGCAAGCCACGCCTAAGAATTTATGATGATGTTTAAGGCAAGACTGTTATTTTCAGACCTAGAATCTTGCCTTTGTTTAGCAAAATACCTTGATGATCGTTTCTGATTGGGTCAAATGAAGTCCTAGGGAAATTCTTGAAGGAAGAAGAGTGAGGACAAGAAAACTGAACTGTTCTGCAAAGCAAGAGAATTTTTATTTTAACCCTGTGTTTGTAGTTACATTAGAAAATAGTGTTCAATTGTTTGAGCCTATGGCAGGGGGGATGAAAAAATCCAGTGATGGGAGGTAAATAAACTGGAATGAGAGGTAATAAGAAAAAAAGTAAGCTTTCTGTAAATCCTTGAAAACAAGGGCAGAGAATGATGGTCCTCACAAGTTATGTGGGATCAGAAGGTTCTATCTATCATCTATTTATTATCTATCTATCTATCTATCTATCTATCTATCTATCTATCTATCATCTATCATTATCTATTATCTATCTATCTATCTATCATCTATCTATCTATCATCTATCTATCATCTATAGTAACCAACTCCCAGAGCCATATCAGAAGACCCTAAGGAGTCACAAAGACTGAAGGACTGTCAGTAACTCATACTTGGATTACATTTTGTCTACTCTTATGCTCTTGTTCCAGGATAATTATTAATGTTTGAGCACCTAGCTGCTAGCACATGTACATTAAGAAGCATTGAGATATCCAGAGCTGAAACTATTACTCAATTTGTAAGTGTTTTGAACTATATGCCCAGAAACAAAGTTGGGATAATACTGAGGCACTTAATGAGGCTTAATCTGAAATACTCTAAAAATATTTCCCTTAGAAATATGACAGCATAATCTAAGCCAAAATTGTCACATGGATATCACTTATTTAAAACAAGGCAAAATACTCGGAGGGGGCAGAAGGGCTGATGGCCTGTGGGATAGCCTTGCTTACAGAGTGTCCTTCACATAGGTCAAACAAAAAATAAAAAGCTCTTCATAGGAACTCCTGATCTCCACTGTCCTTGTAAGGAAGTTCCCAACTTTGGTCTGGTCTAAGTGAGCTCCTAACCAACTTATGACTTATTTAGGTCTCCTTTACAATATTGCAGAGGTTGAAACTGGAACTGGTGTTTGTCATTCCTTGTAGGAGGAATTTTGCTGAAGATTTTAGGAACTTTCTTACTGTGGCCCTCTGATGGTTCAGGTTGGGAATAATTCTGATAGTTCTCCATTTCTACCAGGTCCATACTGAAATTCATTATTTTTTTTTATTTCTTCTTTTTGGTGAAAATTTAAATATTAATTTTCTCTTTATATGAAAAATTGCAGTGTTTTAATCCTCACCAGAGGACATGCTTAGAGAGAGGAAGAGAGAGAGAGAGAGAGAGAGAGAGAGAGAGAGATAGTAACATTGATGTGAGAGAGAAACATTGATGTGAGAGAGAAACATCAGTTGTGTTTCTCTTCCATAAGTGCTCTGACCATAGATCAAACTTACAACCTAGGCATGTGCCCTAACCAGGAATCAAACCTAGCAACACTTAGGTGCACATAACGATGCTCAACCAATTGAGCCATTCCAGCTGGGCAAAAAAAAATTGCTACTTTATTCCCTACGGTTATCATTCTTTTTAGTAAAACAACCTTGATTTTTATAGCTGGAACAGTGCTGCCATGTAAAAACACATTTTCCTTGCAACTAAGGAAAGACAACCAAGTGACTAAGGTGTTTCCAATAAGGTGTAAGCTGAAGTATAATATGGCACTTTTGGAAAATATCGTTTAAAAAGGAGGGGCACCATCTCTTTTATATTTCTTCTTCCTCTTCCTGCTGTTGGAAATGTACATGTAATGGCAGGTGCTTCTTTGGTCCTTTTGGGCCATGAGGTATCATCAATGGACATTAAGTAACACAGAACAACACAGTTGAAAGATTTGTGATTCTGAACACCTGACACCTACTCTGTTAGCCTTGGACTACAGTATTCAATATGGTGGAGTTCATGCTTCTATAGAAAAAAAAGCCTCTTATTGTAAAGGATCAAACAAGTTAGAACTTTATTTCTTTTTTCACAGGCTAGATTATCAGTCTGTAAGCCATAAAATGACCCAGGGACTCAGGATGGCAGGCACCCTGCCATCCACAACAAGCAGCTCCCAGCTTGCTTAATCCTTACCATGCCAAGCCAGTGGGAAGAAGAGAGCTCAAGGAGCACACCTGCAATGACAGAAGGCACCTGTCAATTCTGCTCACATAGTTTGGGTGAGACCATGGCCACACCTCAATGATGGAAAAGCTAAGAAATGTAATTCAGCTGGATAATCAGCTCCTAAACCAAACAACAATCATCATAATAATAGAGGAATATGCAAATTAGCCAGGACGCCATAGATCATGACTGAACAGCAGAGACCTGAGGATGCATGGTGCCTGGCGGGGGCAAAGGACCTCAGGCCACGCTCCCTGCCCTGTGGGGCTTGATGGGGGACCTCAGGCTGTGCCTCACCACCTGACACCAGACTGGGAGACCTGAGCCCCCACCTGGCACCGGGCTGGGGGACCTGAGGCTGCATCCCCCAACCCAGAGGAGCTTGATGGGGGTGGGGCCGGCTGGGTCTGGGTCTCACACAGTGGGGGGTGGGGCCAGCTGAGTATGGGTCTCCTGCATTTTTGAAGCACATGCGGGTGGTAGGTGAGGACTTGACTCTATGTCCCACGGTGTGCCCCAGACTCTGACAGGAGGGAGATTTTCATATACATTTTACTAATTTCCTTTCATCTCTGACACTTCTATTATAGAGAAAGGGAAATAGCAATGTTAAAATATTTTCTCTAATTCCTTTTTAAAGTGCACGAATTTTGTGCACCGGACCACTAGTCTATATATATATAAAAGCCCAGCAACCAGAACTGTGGAATGACCAGAACAACCAGAATAACAGGTGGCTATGACACACACTGCAGCAGCCAACCAGCCTGATCCAGGCCCTGATCACCGCCCCCACCCCCCCGGCCAGCCCGACCCCCGATCAACCCCCAACACTCCAATCGGGGGAGGGGCCGTCTGGCCAACCACCCGCGGCCCATCCCCCCTGCCAGCCTGGCCTGATGGGCCCCAATCACGGTGGGCCAGCCAGACCCCACCCATGCACAAATTCATGCACCAGGCCTCTAGTTTTATAATAGAAGAGGGTAGAATGCTTGCTAGTGATCAGAGAGCAGTCTCCACAGTAACTGCTATTCTTCATATACTTTGGATGATAGAAAATATCATCTTGTTTCATTTAACCTACTCCATTTGTAACCTACATCTGTCTCATTTAACCTACTGCATGTGGGGCTTTTATTGTTCACTGCTGAACATAATCTTAATTGCTACATTTCTTTGGGGTTTATTAAATGAATTTCTTATCTATGACTCATAAATTTGAATTGTTAAATAAATACTAAATTACCTTCTAGCTGTAAAATTCTGAAAATCATCAAACCTTTCTTTCTCAGTGTTCTTAATGAACAGCTTGCAGATTTGAAAAAAAAAAAGGACAAAAATTAATTTCTGCTTTGTGGCATTGTAGCAACTACTTCTAGAGCGTGCATTGTGAGCTGTTGTCTGGGTAAGAGTGGCTGGGAGTTAATCTCACTGGGAGCTGAAAAGGGAGAGTCTATTTCCTAATAGACTACTTCTGTCAATCAAGGAAAGATGTTGACAGAAGTGGCTACTAAGATTTCTGACCACAGAGAACAACAGCAGTTAGAACATCAGATTGGAGAGTTCCTTTTGCTCAGACATCCCAGCAAGTCACTCCCACAGGATAAGGGGATTTTATTAGTGAGAACACTTTTGTTTGCAAGTGACTGAAAACTTAAGCCAAAAGTACTTAAGTAATCTATGACATATATCTAGGGGTATATTTGTTTGGAGAATTAGAATTATTTGGAAGAGCTTGGTTCAAACGATGTTACCAAATTAATTTCTTTCTTCAGCTTCTTTGGATCGATCTCTCTCTCTCTCTCTCTCTCTCTCTCTCTCTCTCTTTCTCTCTCTCTCTTTTCCACTCTCCACCCTCCTTTCAGGCTCTGTATTTGAATCAGAAGATTCAGGCCCATAGCAATAAAGATGAGAGAGTCTATTTTCTTAATCATTAGTCTCAGAATTGAGTCTCATTGTCCTAATTGGACAGACTTGGCTTATATCCCCAACCACGGTCCAAATACTATGATCAGGGAAGTTAAATAAGCAGAATGACTCAACTTTGGTCACACACTGGACATCTGGAGATCAAGGTGGAGTCTGCTTTATGCTGAGCACAAGAGCTGAGTGTGGGGAAGTCAGGGCACTATGACTCTAAGAAGAGAAAATGAATAATGAGTGACAGGAACAACAGATACACCTCCATGTATTTTCAAATGTGAAACCTCAAAGAAAGTTCAAAGTCTCATTTAGCTAATGTGTCCATCTTCATGTAAAAAAATCTCTAAGTAATGTGCAGTCCTCCCAGTCATATATTAGTAAATATGTTGGTCCTCATAGTCCATGGACTTAGGACTAAAGAGTAAGTTTAACTATCCCAGTATACTCAATGTGCACTGGGAGCCCATTATCCCATGATTATCTAATATGTTTAACCATCCAACACACCATATGAGCAATGATGGAGAAAGAACAAAGTAATTGTAGCCAAAACATTTATTTAAAAAGCATGGGGTCAAATGGGAATATATTCTGAGAAACCTGAAAGGCCAATCAGAAAGAATATATGCACCCCTATGTTCATAACAGCACAATTTATAATAGCTAAGATTTGGAAACAGCCCAAGTGCCCATCAGCAGATGAGTGGATAAAACAGCTGTGGTACATTTACATAATAGAACACTACCTGGAGGTAAAAAAGAAGGAACCCTTACCATTTGCAACAGTATGGATGGACCTGGAGAGTATTATGGTAAGCGAAATAAGCCACTCAGAGAAAAATAAGTATTACATGATCTCACTCATATGTGGAATCTAATGCACAAAATAAACTGATGAAAGAGAACCATGAACAGACTGATGAATTTCAAAGGGAAGGTGGAGTTAATGAGATGGGGGAGGAGATATTAACTGGGTAACTTATATGCATAGCCCATGGACACAAACAATAGTGTGGCAAAGTCTTCAGGGGGTGGATGCATGAAGGAGGGGATCAATGGGAAAAACAAAAACAAACAAACAAAAACCAAGGGGACATCTGTAATACTTTCAACAATAAAGGTAAATATTTTTAAAAATTAAATTAAATTTAAAATTTTGTTTTATTGTTTACACAATGAAATACTATGCAGCATTAAAAAAGAAGGATCTCTTATCCTTTGAGTCAGCATGGAAGGACCTGGAGAGTATTATGCTAAGTGAAATAAGACAGAGAAAGACAAGTATCACATGATCTAACTCATATGTGGAATTTAATGAATAAAATAAATTGATGAACAAAATAGATCCAGAGACATGGAAGCATGGAACAGACTGTTGAATCTCAGAGGGAAAGTGTGTTAGGGGAGAAAGGGTTAGGGGAAAGAGATCAGCTAAAGGACTTGTATGCATATATGCATAACCCATGGACTCAGGCAATAGGGTGGTGAAGGCCTGTGGTGAGGGGCAGGGGCAGGCTAGAAGGGGTCAATGGGGGGAAAGGGGAACATGACATATTAAAACTTTCAACAATAAAGATTTAAAAACATCAAGAAATAAAAATAATTTTAAAAAATTTAAAAAATAAAAATAAAAAAACAGGGGGAATGGAAAACAATGCAATTGTAATCCCAGTTGATAGCATGCATCCTATTCTAGGGGTGGGGAAAGCAATGACATACTGCTTTGGCAGAGAAAACTTTGGTTAGTCAAGCTCGTTGTCATTTTTGGTTCTGTTCTCTGAGATCATTACTCATCATTATTTTTTTCTCATAGCTTCTGGTTCTAGTCTGAGGAAGAATCAGACTAGAATCATTGTCCTGATAAAAGATAGGTACTGGGGAGGATGTCCTTCAGAGGACCACACCTTTTCTGGAGCCACTTCATCTTGGTATATGTCAAGGACCTGGGGATCATTTTAGGTGTTGATCAAAAACCTTTATTGACCTACCTCTTCTCCTCAGCCTATTTTACATTCTATGTTCTAATTTTACAAAACACCATTGCAGGAATTAATTTTAATATATACAGTACACTTTTACTTGAAAACAATAAAAAGCTCAACTCAAACTGGCTTAAGAAAAAGGAGGAATTTAATGAGGTTGATAACTGAGAAGTCCAAGGATAGCACTGGCTTTATTTAGGTAGAACATATTTACACATGTGCACCATTTGTTATCTATTGATCTACTTCTTGTAGGTCTGTTTTCTCAGATTTCATGTGGTGCTGCCAGTAGCTTTAAACTCATACTGGAATTATACCTAGGAGTTCTTGCTACACACACACACACACACACACTCAGAAACCCAATACACAAATCCATACTTAACATGTAGATGGAAAAGTGGAGCTTGCTGGTGTTCCCTCATGTTCCATTTGGGAAGAAACTCAAAAGCCTGAATTTTTCATATGGAGCACTGAGTCATAGATAATATGCAGTTGAACCTAAACCTCATCATCCCAGCAGAGGTATAGTACAAGAAAAATATTACCTAAATAGTTTGTATTTTTGGCATTGTTTATCTAACTACTTCTTGTCCCTGGAAATTAACATTTATATCAGGGCAAAAGAGTGACAAATGACAATAGCTGTGTCTCCCTGACATGTTGTGGTGGTCCATTTGGGGTGGCAACTTTGCCACAATAGCCAGATATCTGTTCAAACACTGGTCTGGATGGTATTTATTTAGATGAGATTAACATTTAAATCAGTAGACTTTGAGTCAAATAGATCAATACCATAATGTGGGTGGGCCTCATCCAATCAGTTGTGAACATTTAAGAGAAAAAGACTGACATTCCCTGAGGAAAAAATTTTACCCACACATTGTCTTCAGGTTCAAGTTAGAGCATCAAGTCTTTCTTGGGTCCCCAGCTTGCTGGTCTACCATGCAGATTTTTTACTTTCCAGGCTTCAAAATCATGAGCCAATTCCTTAAAAATCATCTCTCTCTCTCTCTTTACACACACACACTCACACACACACCTAGTTCTTTTTCTCTAGAGAACCCTTACTAATGCACATACTAATGTGGATTAATACTAAGTGTTGAACTAATACACTGGGCAGAGCCAATTTAGCCCTTGGATTAATTTCTTATTACTGCTGTAACAAATTACCATAAATTTAGTGGCTTAAAACAGCATAGATTTATTATCATGTAGTTTTGGAGGTCAGAAGTCTGATGTGTGTCATTGGGCTAAAATCAGGGTGTCAGTAGGGCTGCATTCCTTCTGGAGACTCTAGGAAAAAAAATCCATCCATCCCTTTGCCCTTTTCAGGGCTAATCATTTAAAAAAATTTTTTTTCGCCTCTGTGGAAATATCCACAGAATATTCATAGGAAAAAAGGAAATTAGAAGTATTGTCTCACAGCTCAATGATTTCTTATTAGCTTCTTATCGCTACCCAATTTTATTTATTTTATTTTTTTAATTTTATTAATTTCTTTATTGATTAAGGTATCACATATTTGTCCTCATCCCCCCATTCCCATCTCAAACCCCTCCCCAGGCATGCCCCCACCCCCCTGTTGTCCATGACCACTGGTTAGGCTTATATGCATGCATACAAGTCCTTTGGTTGATCTCTCCCCCTTACCCCCACCCTCTCATACCTTCCCTCTGAGGTTTGACAGTCTGATCGATGCTTCCCTGTCTCCAGGTCTGTTTTTGTTCATCAGTTTATGTTGTTCATTATTTCCCCTAGATGAGTGAGATCATGTGATACTAGAAATACAGTTATAAGAACTGAAAATGAGATAAGCAATAATGGTTATTCTGAGAGGCAAATGAATCAGTCTGTAGTGAGTTTCTTTCTGGGCCAACAGTTCTTTTGAGTCCCAATTTAAATGTCAAACAGTTCCTTATGTGTACATGTCAGCAATGATATTTCAGTTCTGGATGGTGGACAAATGGTGGTAATGCAGGTCTGACCCTCTCTGGTTTAGTCCAGCTGCTGACTGCTAGTATGGCAAGGCGTCATCAGCGTCTTCCATCTCTGGACTATTTCTCTTCTGTCTTCATGGCTGGAGCAGTCCTGTCAATTCCTCTCTGTTGCAGGAATCCACATGGTCTTGGAGGTGTCACTACCCAATTTTAAAAAATACAGATGCTGTCTGCCTCTTTCCCATCTGAATTCCTTGGCTTGTGGATACTTTTTCCATCTTCAAAGCCTGCACTGTAGCATCTTTCAACCTCCCTCTGAGTCTGACTCTCTTACCTCTCTCTTATAGGAACTTATAAAAAAACAAAAAACATTTAGACCGTGCAGGATCCAAGGTTGCTGACGATGTGACAGCAGGCTGCAAGACAGTGTGTGAGTGAGAGAGTGAAAGGAGAGTGTGTGGATGTGCGGGGAGTGTCTGTTTTTGTGAGTGAGAAACAGCTATATTCAACGGGACTGTTGGGGACTGGCGGACTGGGCTCCCCTAACCAGGCAGTCTCTACTATTAGTGAAATCTCTCCCTGAGCAGCCGGCTTTGTAGCAGAGACCATGCCATCTTGAAGGGGAGGCCAGCTGTGATCAGAAGCCCAGCCTTACCTTCAACCGGGGAGACCTCAGATACCTCCCAGGACCCTACAACCACAACACCCAGGGACCAGCTGCCTCAACTACGAACCCACAAACACTGAGACTCCAGCCTCCCTGACCACAGGTGCCTAGAAAATCTTTCCAGAGAGACAAAATTGTGGCAGAATAGGCAGATGTGTCCTGAGCCTTGTCTCAGAGCAGAAAGAATGAGCAACTAAATCGAATTGACAAAGTAGACACAGCTGGTGAGACAACTCGCAGCCAGGAAGGACAGAGGATGCCCGGAGAATGGTAAAATCAGGGATCTGGGCTGGAGAGAACTGCGAGACCTCTGAGCCCAGAGGGTCAGAGGGAAACTGCATGGCACTGAGCCATGTCCCTTGGATCAGGCACAGCGTCTGACTCTGGAAAGGAGGTCTGCAGGACTATTGGTGGCAGGGGATTCTATATCTGGGTCCACAGTCACAACAGACTGAGCCCCTTCAAGATGCCATGCAGGGAGGAGAGGGGCTCGCAGAGGCACAGCTTTCCCCTCTTTTTAGTCTTTGCTTTTCTTCACTAAACCTAGTTCATAGGACCTTTCAGATATGGACTGAGGTGCAGGAGGAGGTGCAGACTTGTGGAGTCTGGGGAGAGGCTGGGGTGAGGAGAGGGCCCAGGAGAGGTGGCCTCGAGTCTAACTGAGTCATACCTGACATGCGCGGTACCTAGGTAGCCATTTTCTCTTGAAGAGATAGCCTCTCTCTGCAGTATCCAGGCAACCAATACAGCCACACCCAGACTACACCCTGAGTGTTAAAAAGGATACCAAAAAAAACAAAAAACAATCTGAGTAGTCCCCGAGAGTCCACAGGGACTGGCCTAAAGAGAGGCCTTCAGTCCCAACAACAGGAAACTGAGAAGCGACAGATAGTACAGAAGAGTGGGATCTTAAACCAGCCAAAGGAACGACACTTCACTTTTTCATTTTTATTTTATTTTATTTTATTTTATTTTATTTTATTTTATTTTATTATTTTATTTTATTTTATTTTATTTTATTATTATTTTATCTCTTTTTTTCTTTTTTCTTTATTTTCCTTTTTTCATTTGTTTCTTTATTTTCTATTTCTTTTCTTATTATTTTTCCATCATTCAAATTTATTTTATTTTTTATCCTACTTTTTAATCATTTTTTAAAAATTTATTATTATTATTATTATTTTATTCTCTTTATTCTTATCCACTCATCCTATTTCTACTTCCTCTATACTGAACTGAGATCCTCACCATATTAATCCAATTCTTAACCTTACATTCTGTATATAAGTTTCTGCCCCACCCTCTTTACTGGGAATTTGGTGTTTGTATGTTTTGGTTTGCCTGTTTGTTTCTCCAGAATATATATATATATATATATTTTCCTTTTTCTTCCTTTTCTTTTCTCTCATACCATTTTTCTCTCTTTGATATCATTTGTGCTCTCTTTTCTCTCCCCTAATTTTCTTTTCTCTGGTGGTCACTTATATTGGGGTTATCGGTGATGCAGGTACATTCATGTTTTGTTCTCTTTATGTCATGTTTTCTCGAGGTGAATTTGATCCTGTCTGGTCAATGTTCTAGAGAGCAAGACACATAACCAGACACACAGAGAGGAGACTCCATCCACGAACGGGTCAATAACACTCCAGACCCAACTACAGAAGCAGGAAGAAGGTGGCAAAGAGGGAGAGAGCATGAGTGAGTGAGAGAGCAAAAGAGGAGTGTGTGGTCATGTGGGGTGTGTCCGTGTGTGTGTGGGAGTGAGGCACAGATAGATCCTGCAGGACCTTCAGGGGAAGGCTAACTGGGCTCACTTAACTAGGTAGCCTCTGCTACCATTGCAAACACTGGCCAGCTCTTCCTCAGCGGCTTCACCTTTTTGAAGGGGAGAGCTGCTGTGACTGGTAGCCCAGCCTCACCTCCACCCAGGGTGCCCTAAGATAACACCTGGGACTCTACAGCCACCCCTGACAGGGACCTGCTACCTCAGCTGTGGTCCCACGGTCACCAAAACTCCAGCCATCCCAGGTGCAAGCTCCTGTGAGTTCTGAAGCACACTCCCCTCTAATGGGACCAATGCTTTAGCTCAGGGCACTGATACATTGTGAGCAGCAGACATGTGAGCAGCTCGTTCCCATCTGAGGAGCAGCAGCCCCACAAGCAGCCCACGCCAGGCCGAGGACCAGCAGCCTCATGCGGCCTGCACTCATCCAAGGAGCAGCAGCAGTGTGAATGGCATGCCCCCCTGTCCAAGGAACAGCAGCCCTGTTTGCAGCCCACCCCTGTCTAAGATGCAGCAGCTGCAAGAGCAGCCCAACCTGGTCCAAGGAGCAGCCTGCCCCTGCCCAAGGAGCAGCAGCCATGCAAGCAGCCCACCCCTGATTGAGGAGCAGCAGCCACACACAACCTGTACCTGTCTGAGGAGCAGCAGTAGTGTGAGAAGCCCACACCCGTCCGAGGAGCAGCAGCCATGCAAGCAGCCTGCTCCCATCTGAGGAGCAGGAGCTCCGCGAGCAGCCCACCCACCCTCATTCAAGGAGCAGCAGCTGCCCGAGCAGCCTGTCATGGTCTGAGGAGCAGCAGCTACACGAACAGCCCACCCCTGTCCCAGGAGCATCAGCGGCGTGAGCAGCTTGCCCCCATCCAAGTAGAGGCAGTCCCTGCAAGCAGCCCTACCCTGTCTGAGGAGCAGCAGCCTCGTGAGCACCCCAACCCCACCTAAGGAGCAGAAGCTGCACAAGCAGCCTCCCCCCACTATCCAGAGCAGCCACCAATAATGTGAACAGTGCCCACCAGACGAGCCGCTGCGAAATGAGGAGAAGCTGCTGTCATGACCGCCGAGGAGCAGCTGCCGCCCAAGGACCAACTGCCACCCAAGGAGCAGCCCCTGCACAACTCGACACTTAGATCCTTTGGTGAGAACAAAAATGGGTACACAAAGAAACCCCCAAAAGAAAGAAAAGGAGGAATCATCAGAAAAGCAGCTAAGTGAAACGGAGTCATGCAATATGGCAGAAAAAGAATTCAGAATAAGGGTCATACAATTCATAAACTAGATGAAGGAAAAAAATCAACAACTTATATAAGAATCAAGAAGAAATAAAGAGTGATATAGCTGCAATAAAAAACACCATGGAATATTTCAACAATGGCCTAGGAGAAGCGGAGTACCAAATTAGCAAATTAGAAGACAGGGAAGTAAAACACACCCCAACTGAACTACAGTTTGAGAAAAAATTAAAAGACAGGAGGAAAGCCTAAGGGAGCTTTGGAACAACATGAAATGAAGCAACATATGAAAAAAAGGGTGCCAGATAACAGGAAAAGGAACAAGGGTTAGAAAACCTATTTGAAGAAATAATATCAGAAAACTTGCCAGATGTGGGGAAGAAAAAAGTCACACAAGCACAGAGAGTCCCACACAAGATGAACCCAAAAAGACCCACACCAAAACACGTCATAATTATGATGGCAAATGTTCATGATAAAGAGAGAATCTTAAGGGCTCCAAAGGAGACAGACATTTATGTACAAAAGATCTCCCAATAGATTATCAAATTATTTCTCAACAGAAACAATTCAGGCCAGAAAAGAATGGAAGGAAACTTACCAAGTCATGCAAAGCAAGCGACTTAATCCAAGAATACTCTATCCAGCAAGGCTATCATTCAAAATAAAAGGGGAAATAAGGAGCTTCACAGAGAGAAAAAGGCTAAGGGAGTTTATCACTAACAAGCCAGCAATGCAAGAAATGCTAAAGAGACTGGTATAAAAAGAAGAAATGAAAAGGGAAGAGGGAACACAGGCACAAAAAAAAATGGCTACAAACTAGTACCTCTAAATAATAACTTTAAACATAAATGGACTAAATGCTCCAATTAAAAGACATTGAGTGGCTGAATGGATAAAAAAAACATGACCCATTATGCTCAGAACTCACCCAGGCTGAAAGTGAAGGGATGGAAAAGTATCTTTCAGGCAAATGGAAATGAAAAAAAAAAAGCTGGGCTAGCAATACATATAACTGACAAAATAGACCTCAAAGTGAAGGCCATAACAAGCGATAAGGAAGGCCACTTCATAATACTAAAGGGATCCATACAACAAGAGGATATAACCCTGATAAACACATATGCACCCAAAGCAGAAGTATCCAAATACATAAAAAAAATTCCTGGTAGATACCAAGGGAGAGATCAACAATAATACAATCATAGTAGGGGACTTTAATACCTGACTGACATCACTGGATATATATTCTAGACCAGGGGTGGGCAAACTTTTTGACTCGAGGGCCACAATGGGTTCTTAAACTGGACCGGAGGGCCGGAACAAAAGCATGGATGGAGTGTTTGTGTGAACTAATATAAATTCAAAGTAAAGGAATGGAGGGGAGAGCAAGAGAACCAGATAGAACAGCCGGATCCGGCCCGTGGGCCATAGTTTGCCCAAGGCTGCTCTAGACAAAAAAAAAATGAGCAAAGAAACAGCAATCTTAAATAAATCACTAGATCAGATGAACTTAATTGACATCTTCAGAATATTTCACCCCAAAGCCATACAATATACATTCTTCTCAAGTGCACATGGGACATTTTCAAAGATAGACCACATATTGGGTCACAAGCAAAGTCTCTCCAAATTCAGGAAGATTGAAATCATATCAAGCATCTTTTCAGACCACAATGTAATAATATTAGAAATAAGCTACAATAAAAACAATCAAAAAAGTTCAAACAATTGAAAGCTGAATAGCATGCTATTAAACAATGACTGGGTTACCAAAGAGATCAAAGAAGAAATTAAAAACATCCTGGAAATGAATGAAAATGAAAACACAACAATCCAAGATCTATGGGACACAATGAAAGCAGTCCTAACAGGGAAGTTTATAGCTCTACAGCCATACATAAAACAAACAAACAAACAAAAAAACAACAACAAGAAAAAGTGGTAGTAAATACTCTAACTCTATAACTTAAAGAATTAAAAGAGAGCAACAATAAAAGCCAAGAGTGAGCAGAAGGAAGGAGGTAATAAAGATCAGAGCAGAAATAAATGACATAGAGACCAAAAAAAAAAAAAAAGAAAAGAAAAGAAAAACAATACAAAGATCAATGAAACCAAGAGCTGGTTCTATAAAAGGATAAACAAAATTGATTAACCTCTAGCCAGGCTTACCAAGAAGCAAAGAGAGAGCACCCAATAAACAAAATCAGAAATGAAAGAGGAGAAATAACAACAGACCCCAGAGAAATACAAAGGATTGTTAAAAAAATGCTACGAACAACTCTATTCCAACAAACTAGACAACTTGGAGGAAATGCACATATTCCTAGAAAAATACAACTTTCCAAAACTCAATCAGGAAGAATCTAAACATCTCAATAGGTCAATAACTATGGAAGAAATTGAAGCAGTCATCAAAAAGCTTCCAACAAACAAAAGTTCAGGGCCAGACGGCTTCACAGGGGAGTTTTACTAAACATTCAAGGAAGAACTAAAACCTATCCTCAGACGATTCCAAAAAATTCAAGAGGAAAGAATGCTCCAAACTCATTCTGTGAAGCCAGCATTACCCTAATACCAAAACCAGATAAAGACAACACAATGAAAGAGAATTACAGGCCAATATCCCTCATGAATTTAGATGCCAAAATCCTCAACAAAATTCTAGCAAATAGGATCCAACATTACATCAGAAAGATCTTACACCATGACCAAGTCAGATTTATCCCAGGGATGCCAGGATGGTACAATATCTGCAAATCAATAAACGTGATACATCACATAAACAAATTGAGAGATAAAAATCACATGGCCATATCAATTGATGCAGAAAAAAAAGCCATTTGATAAAATCTAATACCCTTTCTTGATAAAAACTCTCATCAGGATGGGAATAGAAGGATCATACCTCAACATAATAAAAGCCATATATGACAAACCCACAGCCAACATCCTACTCAATGGGCAAAAACTAAAACCATTTCCCCTAAGAACAGGAACAAGACAGGGATGCCCACTCTCACCACTCCTGTTCAACATCTTACTGGAAGTACTAGCCATTATGATCAGACAAGAAGAAGAAATAAAAGGCACCCAAATTAGAAAAGAAGAAGTAAAACGGTCCTTATTCGCAGATGACATGATACTGTACATAGAAAACCCTAAAGACTCCATCAAAAAATTATTAGACTTAATAAATGAATTTGGCAATCTAGCAGGATACAAAATTAACACCAAGAAATCTATGGCATTTCTATACAGCAAAAGTGAACTTACAGAAAGAGAAACTAAAAACACAATCCCATTTACCATCGCACACAAAAATTAAGATACCTAGAAATAAACTTAACTGAGGTAAAAGACCTGTACTCGGAAAACTACAGGACACTGAAAAAAGAAATAGAGGAAGACATAAACAGATGGAAGAACATACTGTGTTCATGGATTGGTAGAATCAACATCATTAAAATGTCCATATTACCCATTAAAATACCAAGAGCATATTTCATAAACCTAGAAGAAACTCTCCAAAAATTCATCTGGATTAAGAAAAGACCCCAAATAGCTGCAGTAATCCTGAGAAAGAAGAACAAAGTGGGTGGGATCTCAATACCAGATATCAAGCTGTATTACAAAGCCACTGTTCTGAAAACTGCCTGGTACTAGCACAAGAATAGACATACAGACCAATGGAATAGAATAAAGAACCCAGAAATTGACCCAAACCACTATGCTCAATTAGTATTTGACAAAGGCAGCAAGAACATACAATAGAGTCAAGACAGTCTTTTAATAAATGGTGTTGGGAAAATTGAACACATATATGCAAAAAGATGAAACTAGACCACAAACTCACACCATACACAAAAATCAATTCAAAATGGATAAAGGACTTAAACATAAGACAGGAAAACATAGCCTAAACCGGTTTGGCTCAGTGGATAGAGCGTCGGCCTGCGGACTCAAGGGTCCCAGGTTCGATTCCGGCCAAGGGCATGTACCTTGGTTGCAGGCACATACCCAGTGGGGAGTGTGTAGAAGGCAGCTGATCGATGTTTCTCTCTCATCGATGTTTCTGACTCTCTATCCTTCTCCCTTCCTCTCTGTAAAAAATCAATAAAATATATTTTTTTTTAAAAAAAAGACAGGAAAACATAAAAATACTAGAGGAATCCACAGGCAGCAAAATCTCAGACATATGCCAAAGCAATTTCTTCACCGATACTGCTCCTAGGGCAATGGAAACTAAAGAGAAAATAAACAAATGGGACTACATCAAAATAAAAAACTTTTGCACAGCAAAATAAACCATCAACAAAACAACAAGAAAGCCCACTGCATGGGAGAATATGCTTGCCAATGTTATCACTGATAAGGGTTTAATGTCCAACATTTACACAGATCTCATATAACTTAACAAACAGAAGATAAACAACCCAATCAATAAATGGGCAATGGGCCTAAATAGATACTTTTTGAAAGAAGACATAGGAAGGCCAACGGACATATGAAAACATGCTCAAAGTCACTAATCATCCAAGAGATGCAATCCAAATGACAATGTGGTACCATCTCACACCTGTCAGAATGGCTATTATCAACAAATCAACAAATGAAAAGTGCCGGCAAGGATGAGGAGAAAAAGGAACCCTTGTGCACTGCTGGTGGGAATGCAGACTGGTGCAGCCACTGTGGAGAAGAGTATGAAGTTTCCTCAAAAAAACTAAAAATGGAAATCCCATTTGACCCAATGATCCCACTTCTAGGAATATATCCCAAGAAACTAGAAACACCAATCAGAAAGGATATATGCAACCCCTTGTTCATAGCAGCAAATTTTACAATAGCTAAGATTTGGAAACAGCCTAAGTGTCTATCAGCAGATGAGTGGATTAAAAAATTGTGGTACATCTACACAATGGAATACTATGCTGTGGTAAAAAAGAAGGAATTCTTACCATTTGCAGCAGCATGGATGGAATTGGAGAGCATTATGCTAAGCAAAATAAGCCAGTCAGAGAAAGATAAATATCACATGATCTCACTCATTTGTGAAATATAATGAACAACATAAACTGATGAACAAAAACAGATCCAGAGACAGAGAAGCATTGATCAGACTGTCAAACTTTAGAAGGAGGGTAGGGGAGGGTGGGGTAAGGGGGAGAGATCAACCAAAGGACTTGTATGCATGCATATAAGCCTAACCAATGGACACAGACACCAGGGGTGTGAAGACATGAGTGAGGGGTGGAGGGGCAATGAGGTGATAAGGACACATATGTAATACCTTTATCAATAAAGGAAAAAAACACCTTTATTGATGAGAGTATTACAGATTTCCCGCTTTTCCCCCCTATTGTGCCCTCCACCTGGTTCCCATCCTGTCCCAGGCCTTCTTATTGTCTGTGTCCGTGGGTAATGCATATCTATAATAATAAAAGCTTAATATGCTAATTAGACTGGACATCATTCTGGATGAAGCTGGGGCTGCGAGGGCCAAGGCAAGCTTCAGCGGCTGCGAGGGCCAAGCCCCTTGCATGAATTTCATGCATTGGGCTTCTACTATACATATATGACCTTTGGTTAATCTCTTCCCACTCCCCCCACCCCCTTCCCTCTGAGATTTGTCTGTCTTTTCCATGTTTCCATGCCTCTGATTCTATTTTATTCATCAGTTTATTTTGCTCATTAGATTCCTTGTTGGTTTATTTTGATTTTTACATTCAATTGTTGAGATATGTATTCATTTATATTTTAGTATTCGTATGTTTTATCTTTTCTTCTCCTGCTCCCTCTCTTCCTCCTCCTCCTTCTCCTCCCCTTCCTCCTCCTCCTCCTCCTCCTCCTCCTCCTCCTCCTTCTTCTTCTACTTCTTCTTCTTCATCTTCTTCTTCTCCTCTTAAGATCATCTTGAGCCCAACTAAATAATCCAGGATTATCTCCCTCAATTACTTTAATTTAATCACACCTGCAAAGTCCCTTTTGCCATGTAAAATGACATTCACAGGTTCTGGGGATTAGGATATGGACCTTGTTTGGTGGTGGTGGAGTAGGGGAGTATCAGTATTTTGCCTAGTACAGGTGTTTTAAAAAGACTGTCATTTTGTGATGTATTTAGTCATATATTCAACTAAATTTACTGAATTCCTGCTACTGTGTTATTGTAGAAGTTGGCATTTCAGCCAATAGTAAAGAAGATTGGTTTGGTTTGCATGCTCATGGAGCTTACATCTAGTAGTGCCAGACACAAAACTGATAAGTAAGGGTATATATTTTAACATCATATCTAATAAAGAGGGAATATGCTAATTGACTGTTACACCCTCAACAAGATAGTGGCACCCACAGCCAATAAGGAGGGAATATGCTAATTGACTGCCACGCCCTCAAAGATTGTGGTGCTCACAGCCACAAGATGGCAGTGTCCAGTCCCGTCAGCCCCGCCAGGGTGGCAGATGGGTCCGGCCGCTTCGTGCGCCTGCCTCTGGAATCCCCTCAGCCCCCCAGTATGCCTGCAGGTTTTATGCAGTTAGCAAAAATATTTTGAGCTTATTTATAACTATTTGAATTTGCTAATCATTTCTTAAGTGTGTTTTGTCTCAGTGGAAATATCCACAGAATATTCATAGGAAAAGAGGAAATTAAAAGTATTGTCTCTTAGCTCAATGATTTCCTATTAGCTTCTTATCACTACCCAATAAAAAAAATACAGATACTGCCTGCCTCTTCCCAACTCCAGTACATTTCAATAAGATCTATTTTAGGTTTCTTCACTTCACAAGAGCAAAAAGTCTCTGTGCTTCTCAACACATGCAAACCTAAAGGGAGAAGAGCTGAAAAGAAAGGAGAAAATTGCTTTGGTAATCTTGCAGCATAATTCATCTTGAAAAAAAAAAAAGTTACAACCTTATTTAAAATCCAACTAAAAAGAAATGTATCCTTTACTATATGGAAAGTTGAGTCAGAAATTAGGAACCTTAGTTAAGCAGCAATTTGAGATTCATAGTCAAAAAATAGCATATTAAACAAAAAGCATTATGAAACAAACAAAGGTTGACTTGGTCATTGGTAAATATCTATGTCTAGCTCTAGCTTTACTTCTATTCATAGCTCTTTCCATATCTGATATCTCCCTTTCCCTACATTATCCCCCCATTTCACCAATTTATGGTTTATCCTTTCCATGTTTGTTTGTTTTTTAGCAAAAATAAGCAAATACATACATATTGTCTCTTATTTCTTACCAAAAAAAAAAAAAAAAAAAAAAAGAAGCATATTAACCTTTACTTTGTTGTGTTTTGGTTTTTTGTCCACATATCTTTGAAATAATTCCATATCAGTTTCTTTTTCTATCTTTCACTCTCCTCTCCTTCCCCTTTCCCTCTAGGTTATACTGAAATTTTATGGTATTTTATGTGTTTTTTTGTTGTTGTTGTTATTCTGAAGCTTATTCAGTCTCATGCAAATGGCTATGAGTGTTGTCTTTTATATATTGCTATTATCCTATATAATAAAAGCCTAATATGCTAAGTGTCCAATCGGCCGGTCATCCGTTCAACCAATCAAAGCATAATATGCTAATGATATGCTAAGGCTCACTATGATGTGCACTGACCACCAGGGGCAGACACTCCAACTGGTAGGTTAGCTTGCTGCTGGGATCCAGCCAATTGTGACTGAACAAGATGGGTCTGACCCACCCTGGAGTCCTCCCATGGTGCCTCCCCAGCTGGCCAACCTCCTGTGTCCCTCTCTGGCCCTGATCGTGCACCGGTGGGGTCCCTCAGCCTGACTTGCATGCTCTCGTAATCTGGGCTGAGGGACCCCCCTCCCATTCCAAGTGCACGAATTTTATGCACCAGATCTCTAGTATATAATGAAGCATATATAACTTCAGTGTTGTGTTTTGAGGAGTGCATCTTCAGGAAAATTCCTCAAAGTGGAGTTGTTATGTCTAAGGGTAAATGCATGTGTAGCTTGTTAGGCATTGCCAAATTCCCTTCCCATTGGGTTGTACCAATTTGCACTGCCATCAGCAATTTGTGAGTGCCTGCTTTTCCCCAGCACACCAACAGAGTGGGTTGTTGGGCTTTTTTAATTTTTGCCAGTCTATTAGGGAAGAACTTGTATCACACAATAAGATTTAATTAGCATTTCTTTTATTATGAGTAAAGTTGAATACTTTTCTCATATTTAAATACTAGAGGTAAATCTTTATGAACTTGTATATTTGTGTTTTTGCCCACTTTTCTATCAGATTTTGATATATTCTCCTTTGGTAATAAAACATTCTTTATGTATTAAGAAAACCAGCTTTTAATCTGTAACATTCAGATATTTCCTTTAGATTTTGATCAAGGTTTTATTGTCATGAAATTTGTTTGCATTTAGTAAAATTTACCAATCTTTTCTTTTATTGCAACTGGATTTTGAATCTAATTTAAAAAAACTTTCCCCACTCCAAAATTATACAAAATTCACCCTTGCTTTTGGCTAATACTCACATGATCTTATTTGTACACTTACATTTCAGATTCATTTTGAATTTTTTCTGGTGCACGGTGTGAGTTATGAATCTGTTTCAGCAAATTTTTGTTCTTTTTAGTATAAGTTCTCCTTTTATATTTTAAGTCATAAGTTTAAGTTTTATTTTTCATTTTAAATATATTATTTCTAAGGAGTCTCTTATTTTTGTGGCTATGGTATAATTTTACTAGATGTTTTCAAAGTTAATAGCTATCACTAAATTTTCCCCCCAAAATAACTATAGTGAATATATATCCCTACCAGCAGCCAATGAGAGTTCTGGGTGCATAATATTTTTTCAAAAGTCTATAATTTTTTGTCCAACTAATTGCTGCAAAAAACTCTCATTGTGAGGTGTGGTTTTTTTGTTTGTTTGTTTTTACATCGCTTTTGTATTTTGCTAGGGAATTATACCTCCCACTTCTTCAAATTGATTGTTTTCAGGGATGAGGGGCATCCGACCCAAAAAAATCATTTGGTCTGGCCCTAACAAGGCATTAGGAGTGAGTTAATTAAATGTTTGACCAAATATAGCAGGCTAATTTTTATGTTTATAATTTTGTTTGGGCTGAGAATAATGTTATAAATATCCATATGGCCCTTGGCAGAAAAAAGGTTTCCCACCCCTGGATTAGATACTTGATTACATTTGCTTTGTTGATATTTAAGAGTTCTCCAAATATTCTGGATGCTAACTCTTTGTTGATTATATTTATTGGGACTGTTTCTACCAGTTTGGGTTCATTTTAATTTCTAAATTATATTTTACAACAAACAAAAGTGTAACGTAAATAGTTTATTAATCTTTAATGCAAATAATGAATTTTTTTCATGACTTGTGATTTTTACATCTTACTTAAAATCCTTCCCTGAGATTCTTAATGAATTACTTCTTCCACCTTTGCAATTTACCAAATAAATGTTCTCTTACAGTTTGGGTCTTTGCTCTGAATTCTTTCCTAACCAGAACCCAAGTACCAAGGTTGCTGAACCCAAGTTTGGTCTGACCCCAATGGTCTAACACCTGGTGCTATTCCCACCATCTACAACAAATGGACAGGGCTTGCTTAAGGCAAAGATAACCTTTTGAAAAAGAGGAACTAAGATGGTGGCATAGGTAAACACCAATACTTGCCGCCTCCAACAACCACATCAAAATTACAACTAAAATACAGAACAGCCATCATTCAGAACCACTTGAAAGCTGGCTGAATGGAAGTCCTACCACTAGAGAAGTAAAGAAGAAAGCATATTGAGACTAGTAGGAGGGATGGAGGCATGGACTGGGCCATTCCGGCACCCACATGTCGTATTCTTTTAATCAGGAGGGAGATTGTCCCTACAGAAGCCACCCATGAGGAGCAAGGGGTCCCAGCCTCCTCACAGCAGACTCCCTACCCAGGGCCCTAGAGCTGGGAAGGCAAGTCCCTGTAACTTTGGGCCGTAAAAGCCACCAGGGATTGTGGCTGAGGGACACAGAAGCTGCTGGAGACCCAGGTGTCCTTCTTAAAGGGCCAGGCATGAACTTACTCAGACTTGCTTCCTCTAAGCTCCAGTACCAGGAGGCATTGGGGACCCAGACACATATGAGGTGGAACATGATTGTCTGGCATTGGGGCAGAAACTTGGGGGTGGCTTTCTACCAGACGGAGGTGCTCACAAGAGTCATTGTTCCTATGCCAAGACTTACCCTGTCCCAGGGCTGACTGGCAACTATATCTGAGTCCCCATCAACCTGCAGCACACTGTTTGCTCTGTCCTGGTAATTCCCTGAGACCATTCCCCATCCAATTTGCAGTCCCACCCAAGCTGTTTGCTGCAGCTTTTCCATATGAATGGCCTATCTTGGCTAAGGCTTCAGACTGCTAAAATATTTTAAACAAGCTGTAGCTGGTGACAGTGTGTCCCAAATCTATCAATAAAATGCCCAAGACCCAGTACCAGCCTGCCTTGCTTCGCAGCTGGGCTTCACCTAGACACTTCCAAACTCAGTGCAAATAGGAGGAAGCTGCAGACCTCTATAGGAGAAAGCTGCAGACCTAGAAAGTGGCTGACTTTGCACCTCCCTGGATACCCAGTGCACCTAGCAGACATCTTCAGACCATACCAGATTACAACTCTACACATCCACAAGTGACATACTCAAGAGGAAGACACAGTGAGCATCACAGCTCTACTGAAGCAAAACCTACTCCATAGGAGTGTCTCCTATACAGCAGCTCTCCCACTGTAGTCACAGCTGGTCCTCAAAGTCAATTTGCCTGCAGGTCAAGTCCTCCCAGTGACACTAACAGCAATCAAGTCTCAACTACAACCAGACTGTGCACACAGTCCACAAAGGGGTGCACCTAGAGTGCCCAGCTCAGATTACTGGAGAGGCTGAGCCACTGGGCCCTATAGCACACCTACTATGGAAAGCTACTTTACCAACTCCAGGAGACATAGCAGCTCTACCCAATACATATACACAAACACAGTGAAGCAGCCAAAATGTGAAGACAAATAAATATGTTACAAATGAAAGAAATGGAAGCAAACAAACTACTGGATACAGAGTTCAAAACTATGTTTGTAAGGTTACTCAATGATCTTCATGAGACCTTTAAGGGACTTAGTGAGACTTTCAAGGATCTTAGTGAGAATGACAAAACCATGAAAAAGGACCAGTCAGAAATTAAGCCTGAGAAAGCAAAAAATGTCCAATCAGAAGAGCAAAAATGAAAAATAATCCAAAAATATGAAGATAATGGAAGGAGCTTCTGGGACAGCTTCAAGCATACCAACATTCATATTAAGGGGGTACCAGTAGGAGAAGATAGAGAGCAAAATATTGAAAACCTATTTGAAGAAATAATGACAGAAACTCCCCTACCTGGTGAAGGAAATAGACTTACAAGTCCAGGAAGCACAGAGAGTCACAAACAAGAGGAACCCAAAGAGGACCATATCAAGACACACCATAATTAAAATTCCAAGGGCTAAAGACAAAGAAAGAATCTTAAAAGCAGCAATAGAAAAACAGTTAGTTACCTACAAGGGAGCGCCCATATATATGTCATCTCATTTCTCAACAGAAACTATGCAGGCCAGAAGGGAGTGGCAAGAGATAGTCAAAGTGATGAATAACAGAGACTTACAACCAAAATTACTCAAAGCTATCATTTAGACTTGAAGGTCAGATAAAGAGCTTCATAAACAAGCAAAAATTAAAGGAGTTCATCACCACCAAACCAGTATTACATGAAATGTTGAAGGGTATTCTTTAGGAAGAAGAAGAAGAGGAGGAGGAGGAGGAGGAGGAGGAGGAGGAGGAGGAGGAGAAGAAGAAGAAGAAGAAGAAGAAGAAGAAGAAGAAGAAGAAGGAAAAGAAGAAGAAGAAATATGAACAATAAAATGGCAATAAATACATATCTATCAACAATTGAATCTAAATATCAAAATTAACAAATAAGAAATCTAATGAATAGAATAAACTGGTGAATAAAATAGAATCAGAGGCATGGCATGGAAATTGAACAGACTGATGATTCTCAGAGGAAAACGGGGTGGGGTGGTGGGAAAAGATTAAACAAATATCTTATATGCATATATGCACTACCTATGGACACAGACAATGTGTGATGAAGGCTTGGGGCAGGGAAGGAACTGGGTAGAAGGGGAAATAGGGGGAAAAAGAGGGACATCCTCAATATTCTCAATAATAAATACTTTTTAAAAATAAAAAATAAACCTTTTACTAAAAACGTATACACCTGGGGCATGACTACCCAGCATAACCTGCCAAGTTTGGAGTTTATGATCAGAAAAATGTTCTAATGTCACCATTAGTACATTCAAATCTGTAAATAATTTTTTGTGAGTTTATTTGAGCCAAACTCATGACAATTGCAGGGAAGCAAAATCTGATTGAGAAAATGCTCCAGAGAATGGAAGTTTTGCTCTTATTTTATAAGTGGGTTTCATAAAAACCATTGGTAATAGATTAGGGAGGTAGGAAAAAGCAAAGCTGGGAAACCTCTACCATAGGATAAAAAATAAAACTATGGACACATGCTTCTTTTACATAGGTGGGTACAGGATAGTAAATAGTCAACAATTAACTTAAGAATAACAATGAGGTTTTGTGGTCTCCACCCTGGTGCATTGGTTGTGCCCTGAGAAGTCTGGGAAAATGGAAGTTACCCTGACATTCCCAAAGTATGTTACTGTAGATGCAAAAAGACAATCGCCAGGCTAAATTAAGGTAAAAGTTGACTTTTTCTGGATGTGTGACCCAGATAAACTGTTGTAGGCTGCAGGGATGGCACCAGGTGTCTGATGGATAGGGTCAGACAATACCTGGGTTCAGCAATCTCGGTACTTGGGTTGTGGCTAGGGTGGAATTCAGAGTCAAGACTCATACTATAAGAGAAGATCTGATATAATAAAAGCCTAATATGCAAATTGTCCCCTTGGGCAGTCGTTTGACTGGGAGTTCAACTGGGAGACCTGGAGTTCTACTGGTCACTATGATGTGCGCTGACCACCAGGGGGTGGCACGGAACATGATGGGCTCCAGCGACGTGGTGCTGGCAGTGGGCGGCAGTGGAGGCCCTGCCAGCCCCTAGGCAGGTGAGAGGGCGGTGTCAGGCCAAGGTGGGTGCAAGCAGGGGCCCGGTCATCCCACCAATCACCCCGCAGATGGCAACCAGCAGCAGTGGCGGGGAGCAGGGCCAATGCCTGGCTCCCAGGTGCTGAGGGAGCCAGGTGGGGGGCCTGGCCCTGACCAATCACTCTGCAGGCAGGATGGTGGAGCAAGTGAGGTGGCAATGCCAGGCCAAGGTGGGGTGCCAGGTGGGGCTGCAGGGCTACAAGGCTGGGGGCATGAGCTGGGGTCCAATCTCTGCAGGCCACCCCGAGGGACCTCACCTGTGCATGAATTCGTGCACCAGTCCTCTAGTTTATTTATAAAATCAGAGGTAGAAAAAGTAATTCTTAGAAGAAATGGGCTTAGGAACTAGTTATAGAGGTAAAGGAAGGGCCTTTGGAGCTTGGGAGTGAGGAAGCTAATGGTAACATGCCTGGGGCAGGGAATGGAAGTGGGGAGGGGAAAGGGAAAGGCACCAGTGTGCTCCAGGGAGGGAGAATACACTGGGTCCTCTGTCCTAAGGTTTGTTTTTTTAAATATATTTTATTGATTTTTTACAGAGAGGAAGGGAAAGGATAGAGAGTTAGAAACATCGATGAGAGACACATCAATCAGCTGCCTCCTGCACACTCCCTACTGGGAGTATGTGCCCGCAACCAAGGTACATGCCCTTGACCGTAATCAAACCTGGGACCCTTTAGTCCACAGGCTGACTCTCTATCCACTGAGCCAAACCAGTTAGGGCAGTCCTAAGGGTTTTAAGGGTGAAGATTTTAGGGGAGGTCCCAGGGGAGATCTCAATAGAATATTCAGTAGCTTTCCAGATGTTTCCATTCAGGGTCTAGTTCTCCACTGATTGATTGGTAGGCACTGAGATGGGGGTCATTATTCAATGCAGCTGGTCCTAAGGTCAGTTTGTCTGGTTTTGTGCTTATCTGGGCCTGGAGCTGAAATGCAACTTCAGGCCTAGATGTTATCTCTAGGGAGGAAAGGACAGGGGGCCCAAACCTCAGGATCAGCTATATGCTAGGGGAGGAAAAGTCACCTTGGGGGTGAGGTCCCACCCTACAATTGATTGTCCATTGCTAGGCACCTGGGGTTTTCCACCTTGATGACATTTTGTACCTGACCCATTGTTCTTGCTCTGCTCATGTCTGTGTAACTGCCTACCACAAAACCTCTCCTGATCACACTTTCAAATAAAGCCATAGGACAAGAATATAATGGCTTTATTAATTAGGAAATGGGAACGAGAGAGGGAGGGAAGTATAATCTATCAAACTATATGATTCCATTTCCTAATTGGTAACTTTAAGAATAAAATAAGACATAAAGTTTCATACTTCTAAAAGTCAGTTCACAAATCTGAAGGTTAGGGGTACTTTATGATTCTGATATCATGTGTTGTTTGACTTTAGTTTATCCTAATATTGAGATTTTAGGACTTTGATTTTATTCTAAAATTAGAAATAATGTTAATAAATGTCTTATAGTCAAGTTTAAAAAACACATTGTGTTGCAAAAAATATTTAGCTGAACCTCCTTATTTCTAATAAGGACAAGTCTGGGAGCAGTGGGCTTCATAGCCAAAACCTGACAGTATGTTTTTGAGATGGCAAGCCCCCTTCCTCCTTGCACCACCATAAGCATGCCTCAGCTTCTGTAATCTCACTTGCTTCTTCTGCTTCTGCTCCAGTAGGGTCCACTGCTGCTCAAGCTTCTGCTGTCTCAGGTTGCAGCCCTCATCATCTAAGACACTGTAGGGACTCCAGTCTGAATATGGCTTGGAAGTCATGTGTTTTGGGGGCTAGGTGGCAGTGGTGGCTCTGGAGGCCAGGGCCCCAGAGGGTCGGCACAAGGGTCCTGCTTGGCTTCTGGGCTGCCCTGGGCTGCATCCTCCCAGGCTGGGGTGGTGGGCCCCACTGAGGTCTGCACCACATGACAGGGCCCTGGCTGAAGGCTCCAAATGGCTGCAGGCCCAATGCAGCGGGAGAAACAGCCAAGAGCACAGGGCAACAGTGGGAGGGTGGGTGGCATGCATGCATAGAAATGGAGAGGTGGCTTCCCACTCTGAGTCTCTAGAGGGGCTCAGCTGGCAAGGAGGGTCCAAGCTCTGCTGCAACAGATACTCGGAAGCTTAGCATGTAACGTAGAAAGAATGTCTAAAATGTGTATGTATGCCGTAAATGTATATCCTATCCAATAAAGAGGGAATATGCTAATTGACCCTCACTCTGTCACAAAGATGGTGGTGCTCACAGCCAATAAGGAGAGAATATGCTAATTGCCACGCCCTCAAAGATGGCAGCACCCACAGCCACAAGATGGCAGTGTCCAGTCCCCTCATCCCCGCTGGGGCAGCAGGTGCGCAACAAGGCCAGGCCTGCCCCCAGGCGGGCCCAGCCCCTCCGTGTGCCTGCCTCCAGAGTTCCCCAGTCCCCTCAGTCCCCCAGCCATGCAGGGATAGCTCAAGGCACAGGCAAGCCTTAGATGGCTGCTGCCCAGTCAATGCCCAAGGTGCAGGCAAGCCTCAGATGGTGGCTGCCCAGCCACCCAGGGCTGCCCGAGGCTCAGGTAACCAGGGCCAGCTGAGGCTTGCACTGCCAGCAGTGGCAGCAGCAGAGGTGTGAAGGGGGCATTGCCTTCCCCTGATTGCTGGGTCACCTCCCACCCCTGAGGGTCCTGGACTGTGAGAGGGGGCAGGCTGGGCTGAGGGACACCCCCCTCCAGTGCATAAATTTTCACACACTAGGCCTCTAGTACATACATAAATGTGTATGTATATAAGGCAAAGCCTCACTGTGTTCGGGGCTCAGCCTTGAGAGATGACTGTGCTGAGCCAGCACCAGTGCAAATAAACAGTCCTTTTCTGAACCTCCAAGTGCGTTTGGTTTGTTGCCTCCTACCAGCCCGTTTGTATCATAACATTTTTGTTGGTTCTGTTTCATTTCTTTAGGCTCTGCCTTATTTCTCTCAGTTCCCAGGTCTGTACTAATCTGCACAACAGCATGAACAGAACATTGTGAAAAATAATTCTCATTCATTAAAAAATGCAGATGCTAAATGTCATGCATTTACATTTAGAAACAGTCATTTTCTTCAACCTACTTTATCTTACTTAACTTTAAAAAAATGATTTTAAAGAGAGAGAAAGGAAGGGAGAGATAGAGAGAAGGAGAGAGAAACATCAAATGATTTGTTGTTCCACTTATTTATGTATTCATTGGTTGTTTCTTGCATGTGTCCTGACAGGGGATCGAACCTGCAACCTTGGTGTATCAGGACAATGCTCTAACCAACTGAATTACCAGGGCAAGGCCCCATATCTTTTTTAACTTAAAAAAAAATGATTTCTCAAGGGCTCAAGTGTAGGAAAACTGGTAAGTAACTTTACCTCAGACATTTAAAAAAATCACATAAATATAGCAGTTCCAGCAAAGTGTCTCCTTATTAGCATATACTGTTTCAATGGCTGTAATGGATTCAGCAGCTGAGGAGTAGCTATAAACATTTTTTATTGTCTAAGAATAGACAGAATTTGGTGGCTAATACTTGCTTTCTCTTCAAAGACTCTCTATTTGCCAAATTAAACTTGTTTAATAAACTCGTTTCTTTATATAATGACTAGAGGCCTAGTGCATAAAATTTGTGCATGGGGGGTGTCCCTCAGCCCAGCCTGCACCCTCTCCAATCTGGGACCCCTTGAAGGATGTCTGATCGCCTGTGTAGACCCTCCATGCCACACAGGTGGTTGGACATCCCTCTCACAATCCAGGACTGCTGGTTCCCAACTGTCCTCCCCAGCAGGCCTTGTTGCCCCCCAACTGCCCTGTCCTGCTGGCCTGGTCCCCCCCCAACTGCCCTCCCCTACAGGCCTGGTCACCCCCAACTGCTCTGCCCTGCAGGCCTGCCCCCCCCAACTGCCCTCCCCTGCAGTCCTGGTCCCCCCCAACTGCCCTCTCCTGCTGACCTTGTCCCCCCCAACTCCCCTCCTCTTCTGGCCCGGTCACCCCTAACTGCCCTCCCTGCTTGCCTGATCACCCACAACTGCCCTCCCCTGCAGGCCTGGTCCCCCCCAACTGCCCTCCCCTGCAGGCCTGGTCCCCCCCAACTGGGCTTTTTAACAGGGCCTGATCAGAAAGACGGGGCTGATCAGCAGCCCGGTGGAGGCCTGGATGCATGAAAATTGTGCAAAAGTAGGCCTTCCTTCCCCTGGCTGCTGGCACCAGCTTCCCTCTGGCACCTGGGACCCGGGCTTCCCCGGCAGCCCTGGTTTCATCTGGAAAGATGTCTGGAAGGGCAGCCAGTCTAATTAGCATATTAGACTTTTATTATAATAGACTAGAGGCCTGGTGCATGAAATTTGTGCACAGAGGGGGGTTTCCCAGCCCATCCTGCACCCTCTCCAATTCGGGACCCCTTAGAGGGATTGGGCCTAAACTGGCGGTCGGACATACCTCTCACAATCTGGGACCGCTGGCTCCTAACTGCTTACCTGCCTGCCTGCCTGATTGCCCCTAACTGCCTCTGCCTGCCAGCCTGATCACCCCTAACTGCCCTCCCCTGCTTGCCTGGTTGGGCCTAACTGCCTCTGCTTGTCTGCCTGGTCGCCTCAACTACCCTCCCCTGCCGGCCTGATCTTGCCCCCAACTGCCCTCCCCTCCTAGCCTGGTTGCCCCCAACTGCCCTCCCCTGCAGGTCTAATCTCGCCCCCAACTGTCCTCCTCTGCTAGCCAATTAGGTTCTGATTGGTCGGTTTCTATGCCAGTCAGTGTCAAAAGCTCTGCCTCCTAGGCAGCCATTGGCTCCCCACAGCACCCACATTTGGTTCTGATTGGTCAGTGTCTATGCCAGTCAGCGTCAGAAGCTTCGCCTCATAGGCAGCCATTGGTTCTTCACAGCACCCACATTGGTTCTGATTGGTCAGTTCCTATGCCAGTCAGCATCTCTGGGCCTTTTAACAGGGCCTGATCAGAAAGACGGGGCTGATCAGCAGCCCCTGTGGAGGCCTGGAGAGAAATGGAGGCATGGTGCTGGCCAGACTGGGAGAGAAAGAGAGAAGCAAGTGCTGATCAAAATTTGCCACAGAGGCAACAGATCAGTCCCTGCTTCTCTCTTCAGACCTCTCTCTGGCCCTGATTTGCATCCCCCTCAGCACTCAGTGCTGGGGCACCGCGCCTGCAGTGGAAGGACTGACTTCTGGTTGTTCGTTACTGGTCTTATGACCCAGGGTTTTTATATATTAGGATTAGGCTCTAGGATTAGATCTGCTGTTGGAGTCAGATACTTGACTATTCAGTTCTTCTACCCATACAGAGAAGACGTTTTCCAGTGGCTTATGATGAAAAAGAGAAGAAAATATGAATGAAAAAGAGGCCACACGCTAGCCTAACTCAGGGAAGGCCTGGGTGGTGGCTTTGCAAACTCAAGAGACCTAAAGTAACCACAAAGGATGGTCTGAAATTTAAACTGTTTAATTAAAAACCAGTTTATAGTCATGTCCTAGGCCAGTATCTTCCCTTACAAAGATCAACTTCAATCTTTACTGAGCCTATTGTCTTTTTGCATCTAAGATAACATATCCATGGAATGTCAGGGTAACTTGTAACTTCCCTTTTTCAGGACCCCTCAGGGCACAACCAATGTGCCAAGGCACCAAGGCAGAGACCTAAAATTCCCTCATTGTTAATTGTTCTTTTGTTAGTTGCTGACTGTTAACTATTCTGTACCCAACTATGTAAAATAAATCATTTTAACTTTTATCCAGTCCCAGAAGTTTTCCCACTTTTCTTTCTCCCACTTCCCTAATCTATCACCAATGGATTTCATGTAACCCACTTACATCTCCTCCTTTGATTGTAATGTATAAAACAAGATGAAAAAGTGCCATTCCCTGAAGCATTATCCCAATACATTGAAATTCTGTTTCCCGGCAATTGTCTACATTTTGGCTCAAATAAACTCACAAAAATTCTTTATAGGTTTGAATGTTTTCTTACATTAACAGAAAGAATAGACTTGAAGTGTCTGATTTTTGGCAACCTGTTACTTTTTTCTTGCCACTTCAAGACATAGCTGGAAAAAGAAAAGAAGCTGGCCAGAAGCTGGGCCTGGAAGTTGATCCCAAAGGAGGGGTTGAATAGCTACTGCAGGCTTTGCCAGGCAAGGAACTGGACTTTGAACAGCAAAGAGTAGCCTGCAGCTATCACTTAGTCTTTGCCTTATTTTTCTAATACTTGCTGAGTGTAGGTGATTCTGGACACATAGGCTTTTATATCACACTAATTAGAGATCAAGAGCTTTAGTTTTCATTAACTTCTCTAGCTCCTCTGCATTTCCAATTTTCCTTTTTTCAATTTACCAAAATACTTTGCAGACCTACTATGGGCCCAGCTTCATGCTAAGTGGTAAAAATGCAAAAATAAATGTCAAGATTCCTGCTTTGAAGGAATTGGGAGACAAGACAATAAAACAGAATTGAAAGAGAGGCAGGTATGCTGAGTACAAACCTAAATTCTAATGGTTCAGAGGCAACTCCTGAAAGAGGTAACATGAAACTGAATCTTAGCATGTGAGTAGTTAACTGGACAATGAAGGGGTAGAGGAGATGAAGGCCCTTATGAGAGTAAAAAAGGAGGCATCAGGTACAATGATGTTGAAATGTGGTAATGACCTTAGGTAATGCTAAGTAGTTTAGCATGGTAGGGACACTGGGCATTTGCATCTATATTTTAAGTAATTTGCTCAGTGTTGTGAGGAAGTGACTGAGGCAAGAATTAAAACAGTTCTTCATGAACCTAAAATCTATGTGCTTGACCCAAACTATACACACCATATGATTGAAAAACATGTTGCCAAAATCACATATTTGGCAATATAAGCAGCATTTGTCTCAAAGATTTTCCTTTTGCCAAAGTATAGAAGTTAGGTGTTAATTAAGCAGATATTCTCAGATAATTTTATCTTGAATGAAAGAAATAGACTTGATTTTGGTGTTTTTGTAACAAAATATTTTTAAGTCCCATTTCAATGATTTCATGCTTAGTATTTAAAAATAATAAAAGATCTCACTCCAGTAGCTACCTCTCAATGGCAATTTAATTGCAAAGGTACTAAGGTAATTAGGGTTTACCTCAGGTAAGGAGAGAATTTGATCTCTCACTCATAAATACAACTCTCTTCTGTAAGAAAAGAAATTTTGTCATCAACTGCCTTAATCTTTTCTCGAATTACTTCAATTACATTTAGTTCATTCTATTATCAGGTTCTTCAGAGACAGAAAGGCACAATTTGTTATCATATTTGTTTTTTTGTTTGTTTTATTTTTAAATCTTTATTGTTGAAAGTATTACATATGTCCCCATTTTTCCCCCATTGACCCACACAGTCTCTCCCCACCCCTCTTTAATTGTTAGTGGATCATGTTTGTAGACAACTTAGTTGTAGAAACATGAACAGGATTATCTTTCTCATAAAAAAAAAGACGATAGTCTCAAGTGTTTGAAGCTTATAGCAGAATCGTCCTGAAAACAGTAGCAGAATCCAGGGAAGGCTGAGGTGGAGATGGCAGAAGGCCATTGCTTTCCCAGAAGTTTTCTTCCAAAATCTTAGACCTTGCACAAATACCCAAATACCATAAAGCACAAGTAATTGCATGATTTGCAGCCTGAGCTCTGAGCTCTTTTCAAGCCAGGGTATTTGTTAATTTGCTTGTTTGTTCTAAGATCAGTATTTTGAATAAAACCATGTTGATGCTAGAACAAAACTTAATTCACACTACTACTACAGAGCTGAAAATTTCTACAAAACCAGTTTTGTCTTACTTTTTAGAAAATAAAGGATAATGAAAAATGTTTGTATTGCACTAGACTCACACTTATCAAAACCCAGATATGACTTCCTGCCAACATGGCTCTGTGAAATAGCACTATAATGAATTAGGACTTGTAGGTACTAGTCCTAAACCTTCTACTACTAATTGTAGGAACTCAAATAATACATTTACCTTCTGGGTTTTAGTGTTGTTTTTTTTATTACAAAGACAGTAAATAGGGCAAGATATCACTAAAGTCCATTTTAACCTTAAATGTTTATAGTTCTAATCCCCCACAAAAGTATTGCAGTATATCTCTATTGTGTTCCATCCAAGATCAGATGATACTCTCTTACTGTGCAATGTCAATGGAGTTCCATCAGCTTCATGTTGTTTCTCAGAACTTTAGGCTTCTTTGCCTTATCTAATTATTTGACAAAAGGGTGGGTTTGACATATATTTTGGAGGTTTCATTGACAAGATTTGGCAGTGGTCTGACTGTAGGAATGAAGGAGAAGGATATGTCAAAGACACAATGCCTGTTCCTGGCATAAATCACTGGATGAATGCTGAAATTGGAAACGTATTAGAGGAAAAGACCAAAAATTTCATTTTGAACCATTTAAGTTTGGGATGCTTCTAAGAACTAAGTGTATATACAGTTAAATATATGTCTAAATTTAGAAGAGAGGTTGGGCAGGAAGATAAAGATATAGAATTCATTAGCATATACTAGTAAATGGTATTTTAAACTGGAAATACAGATGCGATTGACTAGGGAGAGAGTATGCATGATAAAGATGAAGGCTTGGGACTAAGACCCAAGAAATTCCCACATTTAGAGTTATATGAGGGGAAGATGAATTTGCAAAGGATCAAAGAATAGCCATAGAGGCAGGAGATTATTAGGATAGTGAGTGCAATAAAAGCCAATGTCAGAGAAGTATTCAAGAAAGGAAAAGCCAACTGTAGTGAATGCTCATGAAAGCGTAGGGCAAATGCCGAGAGGTCAAGGTGAAGAGTAAGCTCACTCTATGACATACCTCTTCTGATTCAAGCACACACATAGATAAAATATAGTTAAAAATAGTTATACAGCCAGGTCCGCAAATAAAGTATTTATTTTTCAAGAAATTAAATGGAAGAACAGTGCAAAATGATGAGTTGGGCTAACATCATGAATAGGCAAGCGGGCTGGAAGTCTGAGTGCTTACATGAAATTGTCTGAGGTTTTAGAAGACTGGTCAGGCTCATTTAATTCAGGTAGAGCTGAAAATATTACCTACTCTCATTGTCTGGGAATATGACTTATATCAAGCATTTAATTTAGAGTTGTATAAGGACACAAACATAGTTGTGTGACTAAGATTAAACATTTTACTATGTGGCAAAAAAACCAATCTACCATTGTAAAGCCTAGTTATGGGATGACTTTTAGGAGCTGAGTGGACTTCCAAATACTGGAGTGCCCCAGGGCCCAGTCTTCCGATCCAGCTATATGAACTATTTGGTGACAAAGTCCATGCTTGTGTTTTTAAATACCAGAAATATTCTGATGACTCTTAAATTTACATTTCCAGTTTGGACCTCCTCCTTGAACTTCAGATTCACACATCTAGTTGTCAACTTGATATTTCCACTGGGATGTTTCAATAAAGAACTCCTAATTTTACCTCCAAACCTTGCTCCTCTCCTAGTCTTCCCCATCTCGGTTAGTTGCAACTCTATCCTTTTCATCGCTGTGACTGAAAACTTTGCTCTCATCCTTGGCTCTTTCTTTTCCCTCCACATATAATCTACTAGCAAATTCTGATAGCTCCACTTTCAAAATATATCCAAAATATGACCAGCTCTCTATATCTATACTTAACACCCTGACTCAAGATGCTATTATATCCCACCTGGATTATTGCAATTCCTTAGTCCTCCTATTGTTGCATTTTAATATGGCAACTTGAGGGAGCCTTTGAAATGTACCAGTCATTTCATATTACACCTGTGTTCAAAATCTTTGAAAATATTCCAATCTTTCCAGAGTAAAATTCAAATTCTTTATAATGTTCCATGTTTTATAAAATGTAATGATGCTATATATTGTTTAGCTATAAATGCATTAAGCAGTAATAGTATAAAAACATCCATAGGAATAATGAGCTTGAATTGTTACCTATAACGAGAGAGAGGGGGATCTGAGTTTCTGGACAAATACTAGTATATAGGGACTCAGTTCATTCAGAAGACATTTTTAAGAGGATGTCTGTAGTGAGGGCCTGAGCAATCTCAACTGCATATGCCCAGAGAGGAAGGAGGCATGGGGGTCAATGGTTAGGGAGAGACTTGTGGTTCCAAGGTTATGCAAGCCTATGACAAAAGAGTTACAGGCCACTTGAGCTGGATGGGTGGGGGTTGTGGCAGACACACAGGACTTTTTAAAATATATATAAATATATTGATTTCAAAGAGGAAAAAAGAGGGAGTGAGAGATTGAAACATCAATGATGAGAGAGAATCATTAATTGGCTGCCTCCTGCATGCCCTCTACTGGGGATCAGTCCCGAAATCTGGGCATGTGCCCTGACTGGGAAGAAAACTGTGATCTCCTGGTTCATAGTTTGATGCTCAACCACTGAGCCAAACCAACAGAGCTCACAGGCCTTTTCTTGAAGGTCTCCTCCCTCAAATGGTTTCACAAATTTCATGGGACACTTATCAGTGTTGCTGAATAAGTTCTGGCCTCTGCATTTTTAAAGTACACAATTGGCCATTCCTCCCAAGCTCTAGGCCAGAGCTGGGAGAAATTGGTAGCAGTTATGCATTTACCTGGAAAGTACTTCACCAGTGTCTTGGCGATGAGTCTAGACTTTTGGTTTAAAATTTCTATTTCCTTAGAGTAAATTTTCTACTAGCGTCTTCATTGACTTTTCTGGTTTGGGACAAAAGCTATTCTATCCCATTGACTTGATTTGTGAGCCTGAATCTCAATGTTGGTTATATGGCCAATTGTTTTACCTACATGTGACTCCTTAGCTTCCTGGATTAGTTAATAAGGGGTCAGTTTAACTCCACCTTGGCAGCACTGAAGCCCAAAAGCAAATTATGTTGGAGGGTGAGCAGGCATGTATCTACCAACATGGAGCCTGGAGAGTCCTCTGATATGAAAATTTCCCAAAAGTGGCACCTTTTAAATAACAATTTAAACAATTGAAATGCAATTTGTGGTGACTATGATAAAAATATAGAAGCAGTGTGAAAGCAAAAACCATGCAAAGTAGATAGTCTAAAGGCAGGAACTTCTTACAGACTTGCTGTTTGTCTGCCACCAGAAGGGCTGTCCCTCCCATCACCATTGGGAAGCTTGATTTGGCTCTTGAGAGTGGAGATGTCTTAACTTACCTGCCAATAGTAAGTGCCATGGGTAAATGTCTTATTATACCTTCACACCTTTTCTTTCTTCAAGCAGAACTTTCTTTCTTGTATTTCCAAATTAAATTGTTTCTACCCTCCACAGACTGATATAACTGCCTTAAACCTCCCATAGTCTTCCAGATCCAAGTTGCCTTTTCCTTCTCTGACATCAAATATTCTTTGCCCTTCTGTGTTAATATGCTAGTCTCTTTTTATAGGATTTTCTTTCTTTATAACTGTTATAGATGAAAAAAGGCTCTATAATAAATCTGACAAGTCCAGTGACTGAAAGTAACCTCACTGGGTGGTCTTACCATAAATTCTTTTTTTAAAATATATTTTTATTGATTTCAGAGAGGAAGGAAGAGGGAGAGAGAGATAGAAACATCCATGATGAGAGAGATTCATGGATTGGCTGCCTCTTGCAAGTCCCCCACTGGGGATTGAGCCCACAACCCGGGCATGTGCCCTTGACCAGAATTGAACCTGGGACCTTTCAGTTCACAGGCCGACGCTCTATCTGCTGAGCCAAACCGGCTAGGGCCTGACCATAAATTCTTAACTGTGTAGGTGTCCCAAGTAGATCCTGGGAAAGGATCTGGGGTGTTTATCTAAGGCATCCCTTGAGATAAACTTTAACCATGCAGTTGTGGGACATTCAAGAAGTTGCTAGCGAAGAGACTGCTTTTAGCAAGCAGGACCAGAGTGGCAGGCTTAGGACCAAAAAAGACCACAGGCTTTAATTTTAAGTTTAAGCATACACAAATTAATTCAATTAACTGCTGGAGGAATTACACTACATGAAACATATGTAGTGGCAAATCACACAGCTTTTTATTACTCATACAAATTCCTGAGGGGCTGCAGGTACAAACTTAGTTAGGAATCCTTGTGGTGTTGTCCTCTGTGGTCGGGTAGCTAGGTTGGTCTGGTCTGGGGTGCAGGGGGCCGGCGTTCTTCTCCCAAGAGTTCGGTTGCGTCTCAATTGGGGATTACTGGCCATTCTTCTGTTATCTGGCAGGAAGAGGAGCGTGGAGCGGCGTCACTTGTCAGACCAACAAAGGGATGGGCCTTTGTAATGTCTCGACAAGATGAGCATCGTTGGCTGGCAGCTTGTTTGTACCTGTAGCAGCTCAGGTGGCTATCAATGATTTACATCAATGCACATATGTTAATCTTAAACATAGTGAGGGAGCTAAGGTGAGTACGTCATTCAGGCAAGTGTTTATCTTGACACAAGTCATTCTGCGTCAGTTCAAATCCTTATCTCTGGGGTACATACACTTCAGGGCAGTTGGCAATGTATCTTTAATATCAGACTTTAAGTTTTAAGGGACATTAACTCAAACATTTTTAACTTTTCTCACATTCTTTAAGCATTTTTAAACATTTCTATATTTTCCTACAACAGTAGGTCATGGTGGGTAGTCATGCTCCAGACATATATAACTTCTTTAGTACATAGTTTATCTTTGCTATAAGCATGCCCTACCCACTGTTCCTGTGCATCTAGGTTAACACATCTTTGAAATGACTGAGTAACCTTTTTCAGAAGCATAACCATCCTCGAAAGAGCACATAATCTTAACTATTCTGTAATCCAATTTCACCCTTGCTTTCTCCTAATTTCTTGTCATCTTGTTTATGCTCCCTAAATCTCAAATATGTAAAACAAAAACAAACCCTGCAAGCTTTAATTCTCCAAAGCATTTGAGAACGTTCTTCTCAGAACGTTGTCAGTTTGGTAAACTCATAAAAATTTTCTACAGGTTTAGACATTCTTACATCAACACTATCAATTGTTTTATATCAGGAACCAAATCCTCTTATCTTTGTTCTTTGCAAAATGTTTTGTTCTAAGTAAAGAATTAGTAGAAATTTACTGGGTTGAAATTTAATATTTACTGTTGTAGTAAAAATTACTAATTCTTACAAAGATGTATAGTTCTCTTCTTTCAGAAGTTAGGTGTGGTCATGTGACTTTGCCAACAAATGTGAGCACTAATTAAGTGCATCACTTCTTACTTGAAGCATTTAAGAGCTGAAGTGCACTTTTTCATGCTTCCTTTTCACTTGCTGTGAAAGTCCATGTAGATATGGCAGTGCTCCAAGAGCAAAGCCTCCTGCGATGCTGAGCCTCCACACTGAGGACAGTTACCTGGAGAGTCGCCCAAACCCAAAGAGCATTTTGTGTGAACAAGAAATTAACTTGAACTAGGTTACTTAGATTTTGGGAGTGTTTATTACCATAACATGACCTAATTTATTCCGAGGCACATAGTAATACAATGGAAAGGAAATCCATCAAAAAAGAAAGACAGTGCGTGCGTGTGTGTGTGTGTGTGTGTGTGTGTGTGTGTGTGTGTGTTAGAGAGGAGGGGGGAGAGAAAGAAAGAGACCTAAATCCAAATCCTAGATATTTTAACTTAATAGCAATGTGACTTAAGATTAAGAAAGATCTTACACATCAGTTTCCTCATCTATAAAATGAAAGTTACTACTTCCAACCTTGCAGATTTATTATAAGGTTATAAAAAATATATAATAAGGATTTTGGTTTTGTGACAAGGAGGATGGTCAAGTAAAAAACTTGACGATTATTAACGTTTAATGGGGAAGCAGTAGAAGAATCTGCAAAGAAAGAGTGAGAAACATTCTTGTTATGAAATGGAAAAGGCTTAAAGTGGAAAAACTTCCCATCTAAAATTGAAGGAGGAAAAATGGCGGCGGAATAGACTGACGTGTTCCAAGCCTTGTCCCAGAGTAGAAAGAAAGAACAGCTGAGGGTCGCACAGGAGTGTTTGTTGGCAAGTGAAGGGACAGCTAAACTCCAGAAGAAGGTGGGGGACTGCTAGATGGGGTTCCCCTGACCTGACAGCCCCCACTGCGGCTGGGTCCCCTCCCAGAGCTGCGGGCTTGGACTCGGAGTCTGCGCCATCTTGAACAGAAAGTGGAGCTTATCGGAAGTCTGAGAATCCATAACTGCAGCACCCACGGAACAGCTGCGAGCCCCAGAACACCGGTCCCCAGTTGGCGCAAACACGTGGATTCAGAGGAGCTCTACACTCCACCACGGAAAGGTCAGATTTCGCCTGGGATAAGGTGAGATCTCTGGTCCCAGTGGGAGAGAGGAATGCGCATTTTGTGGGAGCTGGAGGACCAGGGAAGTCTGAGCCTAGAAAAATCCCTGGCTGTTGGGGCTGGCGTGATCTGTGAATGTGGAAGGTGGTCCTGAGAGCTGCTAACAGGAGGGCTCTCTAAAAAGCAACCCATTTTGATCTGACTTGCAAGGACAGCCTAAGAATTTCAAAGGTGTGCCGCTGCCTAGACTTACGCGCAGCCCCCGAGTTCGCACACTTGGGCTTTTTCCTCTTGAAATTCTTGCTTCTGATTACTAAGCCCAATACATAGGATCACCCAGTTGGGGACACCCTCGGAGACTGCAGGGGAAAGTTATTTTTTCTGGAACCTGGGGATCGGAGCGGGGAGTGACCATCAGAGAGCCAGCTCTGAGGCAGCCCACTCCCACAAACCAGTAGTGAGTGCCACAGAGAAAGAAGGCTCTAACACTGCCTAGAGAGGTCATATATAGACCCGGAAGTCATACCAGAAACACTGCCACCCAGGGGCTGAATCACAAATTGACTCTTGTGTAATCAAAAATAAAGGAATACGAGAAATTAAGACACACCACCTGCTTAAAATCAGGACTGGCTTACAACACTGAAGAGTAGTGGAACACAGGGAATTGCAATACTGTCCTGACTGGGAAACAGGCGTGCCAAACAGAACAACAGAGGAAGTGAATGACCTTCACTACTCCACATTTTATTTTTATTTTTTATTTTTTTATTTTCATTTTTTGCATCTTTTACTCAAGAAACTAATTTTTTTCTTTTTTCCTCACTTGATTTTACTTTTTTAATTATTAAATTTTTATTTTCAATCCGTATTATTACTACTGCTATTTTATCTTTTTTTTTTAAGTGTCATTTTATTTTCTCTTCATTTTACTTTGGGATTAGTGTTCTACATTCTATTTTCATATTTCCTTTAGCATCATTTTACTTTATCTCAACTCTACCTTTATGCCATCACACTCTTCCTAACCTTTCCCTTTTCGGTGTCCTGTATATCTTACCCCTTTCCTGCTTTAGATTTCCCCTATTCTTTCTGTTTACCCCCTGTTAAAATTTCACCCTACTTACATATCAAATCTCCAATCCCCTGCTCCAAGTCCTTACACACCTCTCTCTTCGCTGTCTTAACTATCCAAAACATTGTTTTTCTCTCTGTCCTTTTATTGTTGTTTGCTTGAATGTTGATTATATTGAATTTTTATGCTTTTTTGTGAGATTGATTTGCTAATTCTTCTTTTGTTTGTTTATTTTTTTGTTTGTTTTGTGCTTCTGTTTTCCCTTGCCTCACTCAATATTAGTTGGTGTTGTAGTTTGTACTAATCCCCAGGTACTTGTTGCTGGCATTTGCTGGGATTAGTGATTGTTCTATTGGAGTTTTATCCCCATATATATAGTTTGTTCCCCTTTCTCTCTTAGTCTCTTTCTTGTCTCTCTTACTTTTTTTTTCCTTCTCCCAATTTCATTTTGACACTCCTTTTATTTTCCTTCTTCTTTCTTTCTTTTTCCTCTTCTTCTTTCTCTCCTATCCCCTAATTTGCCTTTCTTTGGTGGTCACCTTTATTAGAGGTTATTAATATCGTGAATACATTTCTGTTCAGTGCCTTGTGTGTTGTACCTGGTAGTGCTGTATTTTGTGCCTTTAAATCAATGCAGGAGAGATAGAACTACATAACCATACATCCAGAGAAGAGACACCATGGGGAGACAAAGAAATAGCCCACATATGAAAGAAAAGCAGGCATCACCAGAAAAGGAAGTAAACGAAATGGAGGCAAGCAACCTTCCAAAGAAAGAATTCAGAGAAATGGTCATAAGGTGGCTGAAAAGAATGGAAGACAAATTCGACAATATGAGCAAGAACCAAGAGGAAATGAAGAAGAACCAAGAAGAAATGAAAAATGACATCGCTGCTGTAAAGAACTCAATAGAAAGCATCAAGAGTAGACTAGAAGAAGCAGAGGACCACATCAGTGAGCTAGAAGACAAGATGGGAAAAAATACCCAAGTAGAGCAACTTCTAGAAAAAAAATTAAAAGACAGGAGGAGAGCCTAAGGGAACTTTGGGACAACACGAAACAAAACAACATCCGCATAACAGAGCTTCCAGAAGGAAAGGAAGCTGAGCAAGGAATAGAAAACCTCTTTGAAGAAATAATGACAAAAAATTTCCCTGATATAGGGAAGAAAAAACCTACACAAATCCAAGAAGCTCACAGAGTCCCAAGCAAAATGAACCCCAAAAGACCGACTCCAAGGCACATTATAATTAAACTGGCAAACACCAACGACAAAGTAAGAACCTTAAAAGCGGCAAGAGAGAGACAGAAAGTTACTTACGAAGGAACCCCCATCAGACTAGCAACTGATTTCTCAACAGAAACTCATCAGGCCAGAAGGGAATGGAATGAAATATACAAAGTCATGCAAAGGAAGGGTCTGAATCCAAGAATACTGTACCCAGCAAGGCTATCAATCAAAACTGAAGGTGAAATCAGGAGCTTCACAGACAAAAACGGACTAAGGGAATTTATTACCACCAAACCAGCAATGCAAGAAATGCTAAAGGGTCTGCTGTAAAAAAAAGAAAGAAATAGGAAGCGAAGAAGGAACACAGGGGTAAAGAATAAAAATGGCGACAAATAAGTACCTATCAATAATAACTTTAAATGTAAATGGATTAAATGCCCCAATCAAAAGACATAGGGTAACGGATTGGATAAGAAAACACGACCCATGTATCTGCTGTCTACAAGAAACCCACCTTAAAAAAAAGATGCACACAGACTGAGGGTGAAGGGATGGAAAAAGGTTTTCCAGGCAAATGGAACTGAAAAAAAAGCTGGGGTAGCAATACTTATATCTGACAAATTGGATCTCAAAGTGAAGGACATAACAAGAGATAAGGAAGGCCACTTCATAATACTAAAGGCAGCAATCCAACAAGAAGAAATAACTCTGGTAAACATATATGCACCCAATACAGGAGCACCCAAATACATAAGAAAACTCCTGGAGGATATCAAGGGAGATATTGACAGCAATACAGTCATATTAGGAGACTTTAATACCCCACTATCACCATTGGACAAATCCTCTAAACAAAAAATCAGCAAAGAAACATCAATCCTAAATGACTCACTACACCAGATGGAATTAATTGACATCTTCAGAACATTTCACCCCAAAGCCACAGAATATACATTCTTCTCAAGTGCACATGGGTCATTTTCAAAGATAGACCATATGTTGGGACATAGGCAAAGTCTCTTCAAATTCAAGAAGATAGAAATCATATCAAGCATCCTCTCAGACCACAGTGGCATAAAACTGGAAATCAACTACAATAAAAACAACCCAAAGAAATCAAACACATGGAGACTAAACAGCATGCTATTAAACAATGATTGGGTTACCAGAGAGATCAAGGAAGAAATAAAAAACATCATGGCAACAAATGACAATGAAAACACTACAATCCAAAATCTATGGGACACAGCGAAAGCAGTCTTGAGAGGGAATTTCATAGCTCTACAAGGCTACTGCAAAAAAAACAAGAAACAATGCTAATAAATTACCTAACCCAACAACTCAAAGAGTTAGAAAAAGAGCACCAAGAAAGGCCCAGTGTAAGCAGAAGGAAGGAAATAATAAAGATCAGAGCAGAGATAAACGACATAGAGACCAAAGAAACAATACAAAAGATCAACAAAACCAAGAGCTGGTTCTTTGAAAGGGTAAACAAGATTGATGAACCTCTAGCCAGGCTCACCAAGAAGCAAAGAGAGAGGACCCAAATAAACACAATCAGAAATGAAAGAGGTGAAATAACAACAGATCCTGCTGAAATACAAAGGATTGTTAAAAAATACTACGAACAACTCTATTCCAACAAACTGGACAACCTGGAGGAAAAGGACATATTCCTAGAAAAATATAACCTTCCAAAACTCAATCAGGAAGAATCTAAACAGCTCAATATGCCAGTAACTATGGAAGAAATTGAAGTAGTCATCAAAAAGCTTCCGGCAAACAAAAGCCTAGGGCCAGATGGCTTCACAGGAGAGTTTTACCAAACATTCAAGGAAGAACTAAAACCTATCCTCCCCAGACTAGTCCAAAAAATTCAAGAGGAAGGAACACTTCCAAGCTCCTTCTATGAAGCCAGCATCACCCTAATACCAAAACCAGATAAAGACAACACAATGAAAGAGAATTACAGGCCAATATCCCTCATGAATTTAGATGCCAAAATCCTCAACAAAATTCTAGCAAATCGGATCCAGCAGTACATCAGAAAGATCATACACCATGACCAAGTAGGGTTTATCCCAGGAATGCAAGGATGGTACAATATCCGTAAATTAATAAATGTGATACATCACATAAACAAATTGAGAGATAAAAATCACATAGTCATTTCAATTGATGCAGAAAAAGCATTTGACAAAATCCAACACCCTTTCTTGATAAAAACTCTCAACAAGGTGGGAATAGAAGGATCGTACCTCAACATAATAAAAGCTATATATGATAAACCTACAGATAACATCATACTCAATGGGCAAAAACTAAAACCATTTCCTCTAAGAACAGGAACAAGACAGGGATGCACACTCTCACTACTCCTGTTCGACATAGTACTGGAAGTATTAGCCATTGCAATTAGACAAGAAGAAGAAATGAAAGGCATTCAAATTGGAAAAGAAGAAGTAAAGCTGTCCCTATTTACAGATGACATGATATTGTACATAAAAAACCCGAAAGACTCCATCAAAAAACTGACAGACTTAATAAATTAATTTGGCAATGTAGGAGGATACAAAATTAACGCCAAGAAATCTATGGCGTTTCTATACACCAATAGTGAACTTACAGAAAGAGAGACTAAAAAAGCAATCCCATTTTCCATCGCACCAAAAAAATTAAGATACTTAGGAATAAACCTAACCAAGGAGGTAAAAGACCTATACACGGAAAACTATAGGACACTGAAAAAAGAGATAGAGGAAGATGTAAACAGATGGAAGAACATACCATCTTCATGGATTGGTAGAATCAACATCATTAAAATGTCCATACTACCCAAAGCAATCTATACATTCAATGCACTCCCCATTAAAATAACAACGGCATATTTCACAGACCTAGAAAGAACTCTCCAAAAATTCATCTGGAATAAAAAAAGACCCCGAATAGGCACTGCAATCCTGAGAAAGAAGAATAAAGTAGGAGGGATCTCAATACCAGATTTCAAGCTGTATTACAAAGCCACTATCCTCAAAACAGCCTGGTACTGGCACAAGAACAGACATATAGATCAATGGAATAGAATAGAGAATCCAGATATCGACCCAGACCACTATGCGCAATTAATATTTGACAAAGGAGGCATGAACATACAATGGAATCAAGACAGTCTCTTCAATAAATGGTGTTGGGGAAATTGGACAGATACATGCAAAAAAATGAAACTAGATCACCAACTTACACCATACACAAAAATAAACTCAAAATGGATACAGGACTTAAATATAAGACGGGAAACCATAAAAATACTAGAGGAATCCACAGGCAGCAAAATCTCAGACATATGCCGAAAGAACTTCTTCACTGATACTGCCCCTAGGGCAACGGAAGCCAAAGAGAAAATAAACAAATGGGACTACATCAAAATAAAAAGCTTTTTCACAGCAAAAGAGACCATCAACAAAACAACAAGAAATCCCACTGTATGGGAGAACGTATTTACAAATGTTATCACTGATAAAGGTTTAATTTCCAACATCTACAGGCAGCTTATACAACTTAATAAAAGGAAGATAAATGATCCAATAAAAAAATGGGCAACGTACCTAAATAGAACGTTTTTGAAAGAAGACAGAAGGAAGGCCAACAGACACATGAAAACATGCTCAAAGTCACTAATTATCTGAGAGATGCAAATCAAAACGACAATGCGATACCATCTCACACCTGTCAGAATGGCTATCATCAACAAATCAACAAACGACAAGTGTTGGCAAGGATGCGGAGAAAAAGGAACCCTCGTGCACTGCTGTTGGGAATGCAGACTGGTGCAGCCACTGTGGAGAACAGTATGGAGTTTCCTCAAAAAACTGAAAATGGAGTTCCCATTTGACCCAGTAATCCCATTCCTAGGAATATATCCTAAGAAACTAGAAACACCAATCAGAAAGGATATATGCACCCCTATGTTCATAGCAGCACAATTTGCAATAGCTAAGATTTGGAAACAGCCTAGGTTCCCATCAGCAGATGACTGGATCAGAAAACTATGGTACATCTACACAATGGAATACTATGCTGCCATAAAAAGAAGGAATTTTTACCATTTGTAGGCACCTGGATGGAATTAGAGAACATTATGCTAAGTGAAATAAGCCAGTCAATGAAATAAAAATACCACATGATCTCACTCATTTGGGGATAATGAAAAACAGTATAAACTGATGAACAAAAATATAAATACAGAGGCAGTAAAGCACCAAACAGACTGTAAAATTACAGTGGGAAGGTTAGGGAGAGGTGGGGGAAATAAGAGATCAACTGAAGGACTTATATGCATGCATATAAGAGTAACCAACGGATGCAAATCATTGGGGGGTGAGGGCATGTATGGGAGTGGGGTGGGGGGGGGGCAATGGTAAGATATGTACACATATAATACCTTAATAAAAAAATTAAAATATATATATATATATAATAAGTATTTATCATATATTTATCACAGATGTTTAATAAATAGTATTTGTCATTTTCTAAACAGCTTGTATATCTTTTGGAGATTAAGGTATAGATATAGAGAGACATATATACAGGATGGGGCAAAAGTAGGTTTACAGTTGTGAGTATGCAAAGCATAGAGTTTATTCTTGTATTATTATTTATTATTTATTTTGCTATTTTCCATATGAACAACCATAAACCTACTTTTGCCCCACCCTGTATATCTATATATCTACCTCTGTCTCCATATCCTATCTAACAAAAGAGTAATATGCAAATTAACCATCACTCCGGGACAAAATGGCGGTGCCCATAGCCATAAGATGGCAGCGCCCAGTCCTCTTAGCCCCACTGGAGTCACCCAGTCCACCCAGCAGTGGCAGTCCGGGGTGTCTGGCTGGGAGGCACCCGCCCCCCACACAGCAATCCCCGCCCAGCGGCGGCATCCAGGGATGTCCGGCTGGGAGGCGCCCACACCTGGAGCCATCTCCGGCCACAGCCTGGGCTGGGGTCTCAGGCTGGCCGGGCCTCGCACCCAAGCCGTGCGATCCCCTGGCCAAGGTGGCCTGGGCTAGGGTCTCAGGCCGGCAGGGCTGAGCACCCCTGCCATGCAATCTTCTGGCCAGCGGTGGCAGCCTGGGCTGGGGTCTCAGCCTGGCCGGGGTGCGATCCCCTTCCAGCAGTAGCAGCCTGGGGTCTCAACCACTGAGTAACACCAGCCAGGCAGATATGGAGGAATCTTAAATGTTTCTTTTTTTAAAATATATATTTTATTGATTTTTTACAGAGAGGAAGGGAAAGGGATAGAGAGCTAGAAACATCTATGAGAGAGAAACATCGATCAGCTGCCTCCTGCACACTCCCCACTGGGTATGTGCCCCCAACCATGGTACATGCCCTTGACCAGAATCGAACCTGGGACCCCTGAGTCTGCAGGCTGATGCTCCATCCACTGAGCCAAACCAGTTAGGGCTGTCCAATATGCTAAAGAAAAAACCCTATCTAATAAAGAGGGAATATGCAAGGGAGGGCATTTGGGGGTTGTCAGAGGAGGGCAGTTGGGGACGATTGGGCTGGCAGGGGAGCAGTTAGGTGTCGATCAGGCTGGCAGGGGAGTGGTTAGGGGGTGATCAGGCTGGCAGGCAGAAGCGGTTAGGGGCAATCAGGCAGGCAGGCAAGCAGTTGGGAGCCAGCAGTCCTAGATTGTGAAAGGGATGTCTGACTGCCTGGATTGGGCCTAAACAGGCAGTTGGACATCCCCCGAGGGGTCCCAGATTGGAGAGGGTGCAGGTTGGGCTGAGGGACACCCCCCCAAGTGCACAAATTGCGTGCACTGGGCCTCTAGTATCTTATATTTATGCACTTTTTATATCACTTGGCACTGTGCCAAGAAAATACCAGGGCCTGAATAATCATTCAGTTGAATGATTAATCTGAATATTTTCAATAGAGTGCCTATAGGCTATACAATGAGAGGTTTAGAGGGGTACTCAAGAGACTATTTCTAAATTAACAAAGAATAAAAATAAAGTCTGAATACAAGGTTGACCCTGACCTTTAGAGAATTCAGAGGGTAATGTGTTCTTAAATAATAAACTGTACTTGCGCATTATCTTCAATGAATTAGTCCTAGCCCTTCAACATATGTCACATATCAGATCTCCTTGTTCTCATACTAGACCACCTTGTACATAGATGTTTGTTCTGTAATTCACCTTGAAAAAGTCACACAATTAATCTTCTTTTTTAATTGAACAAAAAAATTATTTCTATAAACTACTAATAGATACCTAAATACAATATGGTTTTAAAAAATGAAATCAAGTGTATATAGTTGAATTCATAAAGATAAGTGTACTCATCAAAAACTATACAACATTAACAGCAAATCTAAATGCAAATAAAGATATTCTTCTGAATTCTGTTTCATTAAGCATCAAAAACCACCAATCGTTTAGTCCTTTTCTTGTACATTATTCTGTATTCACGTTCTCTGCATCTGATTTGATCCCTGGATTTTATTTCATTTTCTGTGTGACAATCTCCCCAGATACATACCATTGGCTGCTGCTTTGGGGGTTGAACGTCCTTCTGGGTGTCCAATGTTAGTCCGTAGAACTGACACAGTCTTCTCACTCACACAATCCATCTTTAATCTTCTTATATTCTTCCTAATATATCATTTAGCCAGTTCAGGGTCTTGGCTTGATTCAGTGTCTAAGATTTTGATTTCTCAGATTTATTACATGCTGGCAATATACCATGAACTATCAACAATAGTCATTTTTATTGAATAGAAAATTAATTATTCTACTTAATAAAATGTATGGGTTTTCTTTACTTCTGTGTCTCTGCTTGCCTAAGAAAGATTTAAGATTCAAAAACCAAAGTACCACTCCTCAAAGAATGATAGCTTGTTTTATTTTTATTACTAAATAAAATATTTATTTAATATATTTTTTAAAATCTTTATTTTTTAAAGTATTACATATGTCTCCTTTTCCCGCCATTGACCTCTCCCTGGTCATCCCTTCCCACCCCCCAGCACATGCCCTCACCCCACTACTGTTTGTGTCCATGGGCTATGCTTATATGCATGCATACAAGTCCTTTTGAAATAGGAATTTTAGGGGGATATAGGCAGGTTTAGGGAATTTTTAGAATTGGGGGTTCATGAAAAAACACAGGGCTACAGACTGGGAGAAGGTACATTTCCATAATACAAGGGAGCCAGGTGTAGTTACATTTGCATAAGATAAGGGAAGTGGGAGTAGCCAAAATGTCTATATTTACAAAATAAAGGAGGAAGAAAGCCCAAAAGGAATAGGAGAATAATAAGGGAGGTGGGTATCACATGTCCCATATGATATTTGACCTTTGAGCTCAATAGTAACCAATTCAAAAGGGAATTTTAAACAATCAGAGGGGATATCAGGGCACAGGAACTGCAGCCTTTATAAACCGTGGAAACAGGAAATCAGTGGGACTCTTTCCTCCTCCCCACGTGGGAGTCTGTTCTGCGGGACTCTTTCCCCCTCCCCACGTGGGAGTCTATACATGTTTTCAATAAATCTCCACCTTTGCTATACCATCTTCAGTCCATGGATTCATTCTTCGACTCTGCGGACAAAGAATCCAGGAAACTATCCTGCCCAGGGGAACACCACGTGTTCCAGTCTAAAAATCATGTATCCCTTTGGTTGATCTCTCACCCCCCCCATCCCCCACCCCCCTGCCTTCCCTTTGTAATAGTTTGTTTTAAAAGTCCAGATAATTTTAACTCAGTCATAAAGATTTTAAAAATGGTTTGGGAAACTTTTGATGATGTCAGAAAAATATCGGGCTTTGGATTTCCAGCTTTTCCACTTAATAACTATTTACTTTGGGGAAAATCTGTGTTGTGTTTTTTTTTTTTTAAACCTCTGTGTCCTCCTTATCTGTTAATGTGAGATAGTAATAATATTCATATCCTGGAATTGCTTGATTAAGTAAAATAATCTTTATAACCCATGTAAAATACATAGCAGAATGCCTACCATAAAGTTAGTGCTAGATGGGTCCTGCCATCATGAAAATTACTATTCCTTTAAAAAATATTTATTGTTGAAAGTATTACATATGTCTCCTTTTTTCTCTCATTGACCCCTTTCAGCCCACTGCCATCTCTCCCCACCCCCCCGCCTCCCCGCCCCAGGCCTTCACCATCACTGTATTGTCTGTGTCCACGGGTTATGCATATATGCATACAAGTTCTTTGGTTGATCATCTCCCACTCATCCATCTGCCCCAACCTGGAAATTACTATTTACTTAGGAGATAAATGGAAAATTTTAAAATTAAAGAAAGAGCTATGCAGAACTCAGTTTGAGTGAGCACCCTTATTCACAGAAGGAACAAATAAGGGCTGATCTCTGAGGTAAGGACTTTAGTTATACCAGGAGGCCAGAGAATGCCAGAGCAGAGAACTGTAGCATCAGAGAACCCTAAACAGGAACGAACACAGCAATGTGGAATTTGGATTTCAGTTAAACTCTGAAGTATGGAAACAGCTTGGGTAGATGAAGATATGAGGTGTATTATGGAAGGGCCAACATAGGCTGCTATGTTATGGTAATTGGAATAATGTTTTTATGTATGGAAAAGAATGAGAAGACCAGCTGACCAGAGCTAAGAGTTTGCCTTGCAGACCATGAAAGAGATTGGGTAGAGAGGTTGCATTCATTTAGGGAAAATCTGAAATATGCAGAAGTACTTCTACTTTATCCTGAAGGAGATTTGGAGACTTCACAGGGTAGTAACATGGTGGGACAGTTTAATTTTCTATAGTTGACATCAGATATAGGATAACATTGGGGCAAAGCAGCATATTAAAAGATGGTGAGAGTAGTAACAGTGAGTGGGATAGAGACTTGGAGTTGCGGCAAATGTGAGTAGCGGAGAAATGGTGATCCCTAGAGCCATTCTTAAGAAAGCTGTTAAAGGTATGGTAGAAGATTCCAAATAGGAAATTGACAAAAGGTAGCCATCAAGGATGACCTAATGAGCATTTTTGTATCAAACTCAGAAGATTCACACTGCGTGCTAAATATATCTTTACAAACTTCTTTATGAAAGCAATCATTTAAATCTGAATGACAAATGAGACAGGACAAAAATTTAAGGTGCCTTTGTGTTGACTGTATTATCAGAGGAGACAAAGTAAATATCAATGCCAATCTGCTTTGCCTGGCACCTAACAGACATATTGATTCAAAAATGGGAAGATATGTGTCCCTTGCATTTTATTTGCACCTTTTCCTCTTTTGCATCGTGAAGTCAGAGACTCAGAAGAGATCCTAGAGGAATTCTTGCTCTTTCCTAAATGTGGACGTGGCTTCAGCAGCAATTATCTGTGACCTGAAAGTTCCTTCTGGGCTTTCACCCCTAGTGCACTAAGACCCTACTCTTTCCCTTCACCTATTGTGGTTAAAGCATCAACTCATTCATTAAAAATAGGCTTACATCAGGTGATCCACCCCAGTGGGAAACTAATAATACACAGGGTCAAAAGATTTGAACTAAATTAAAAATATGGTAAGTGAGAAAGTTTGCACAAAAAATTTTATCTTTAGCACAATCTTTAAATAATAAATTGCATCAAGAGAACAGACCTAGAGATATCATTTAATCTATCCAAATGTTTTCAACTAGAGCAATGGTTCGAAACCCTGATTGCATAACGTGACTACACAAGGAAGTTCTATAGTGAGCTTCCAGAATAATGAATTGCTGTTATGAGAAGTTTTAAGAGCTATTATCTTGGTAACTTTTAAAAATACAAACAGCATTATTAACTATAGACACCATGCTGTACATGACATCCCAGAACTTAATTTATGTTATAGCTGGAAGTTTGTATCTGATTCAGTGGTACATAGTGGGCCCCAGATATCAATATGTTCTGAAGTTTCACCAGGTGATTTATAAAGTGAAGCCAGGTTTTATTGTTGTTGCTTTTATTGAGAGAAAGAGAGAGAGAGAGATATTTGTTGCTCCACTTATTTATGCTTTCATTGATTGATTATTATATGTGCCCTGACACCCTGACCAGGGATTGAACTGGCAAGCTTGGCATATTGGGACGACATTCTAACCAACTGAGCTACCTGGCCAGGACCTAGGGGATTTTGTTTGTTTTTGTTTTTCCTTTTCTTTATACAAGTCTATCTTTATTTGTAAAACATGATATGCAACTAAAGCTAATTTGATCTTTAAAATCAAAGTAGACTCAACATGAAATTTTCTAGTACTAAATGTTAAGCCTATTGAATTTTGTTAGCCTTTATTAAAACTCAAAGTTCAGTTAATGATAATGTGCATTTTATAATAAAATTATAGTGAAGTACTGACATTTGGTAGTTTAAACAAAGTATCATCCATGTAAAAATCATGTTGTCACATATAAAATTTAATTAGAAAATTCAAAGTTCGCAAAAGTACATATATTTTGTTGATAGTGCATGAGAACATTATTATAAATTTTCTTGAAGATACAGACAAAATACAGTTAGGCATAACATTTAGCACTAGAAAATTTCATGCTGAATCCACTGATATTCTTATTAATAAGATACACTTGAAATAATTGATTCAGACTACCAATGAGTCAACATTTTATTGTATAATAAAGATCTATTGGTTTAGCCCAGCCAGTATGGCTCAGTGGTTGAGTGTCAACTTATGAACCAGGAGATCATGGTTCGATTCCCAGTCAGGACACATGCCCAGGTTTCAGGCTTGATTCCCAGTAGGGGGCATTCCAAAGGCAGCCAATCAATTATTCTCTCTTATCATTGATGTTTCTATCTCTCTCTCCCTTTCCTTTCTTCTCTGAAATGAATAAAAATATTGATACATCTAGTAATTAATTAATCTGTTATTTTACCAATCATTTAAGTGAGATCTTGTTGAAGCAGGAAGGTTTGAAAAATACTATTCTGAACCCTGGCCTGGCTGCTCATTGAGGCCATCTGAGGAGCTTACAAAAAGATCAATGCCTGGGTCCAATGCCAAAACATTCTTATTTAAGTGTTTTTTGTTTGGAACCCAGGCCTTGGTGTGTTTAAGAGCTCCCCAGGTGATTCTTATGTAAAGCCAGTTTGAGAACAAATGAGCTGATTAATGACTCTCAAGATCAGTATCATAAGGAAATCTTGTTAATGCAGAGATTGCTAGATCCCATCCCCAGAGACTGATTCAGTAGGTGTGGATGGGGCCAGAAAATTTGCCGGTCTAACAAGTTTCTAGGTTAGGTGCTGCTGCTGGTCTATGGACTACACTTTGAGAAACACTGAAGTAAAAATCATTCATGTTAAAAATATCTCCAAGCCAATGAGCACACAGTCTTTTTGTAAATATGTTCCAGTACTTCAGTCTCACCTTAATGTGTTGTAATTGGTTTTATTAACAATGTTGTGATACATTCAGATCTTAGTTATTTGCAGTTGAGAGGCTTAGTATCTGAAATTGAGATGACCAGTGAAGACATACAGAGTGGGGCAAAAGTAGGTTTACATTTATGAGTATGCAAAATAGTTTATTCTTGTATTATTATTAACTAACTAGAGGCCCTGGGCATGAAAATTCATGCCTGGCAGGGGGGTCCCTCAGCCCAGCCTGCCCCCTCTCATAGTCCCGGAGCCCTCAGGCGCAGAAGGTGACCAGGAGATCAGGGGAAGGCAATGCCCCATCACACCTCTGCTGCTGCCACTGCCAGCAGCGCAAGCCTCGGCCGGCCCTGGTTACCTGAGCCTCGGGTGGCCCTGGGCAGCTGGGCAGCCGCCATCTGAGGTTTGCCTGTGCCTCAGGCTGGCCCTGAGCGGCTGGGGGGCTGAGGGGACTGGGGGACTCCAGAGGCAGGTGCACGGAGCTGCCCCAGCAGGGCTGAGGGGACTGGGTGTTGCCATCTTGTGGCTGTGGGTGCCACCATCTTTGAGGGCAGGGCAGTCAATTAGCATATTCCCTCCTTATTGGCTGTGGGTGCCACCATCTTTGAGGGCGGGACAGTCAATTAACATATTCCCTCCTTAATGGCTATGGGCTTTGCCATCTTTGTGAAGGCGTGAGGGTCAATTAGCATATTCCCTCTTTATTAGTTAGGATTATCTATTATTTTCCATCTGAACAAGTATAAAACAATTTCCCCACCCTATAGTAACCCTACTAGTACCAATTAATTCCTTCACTTCCTATCTTTTCTGCACAAGAGTAGTTAATTTTGTAATTTTAGTTCAGAAGAATCTAAGCAATTAGAATGTAACAATTACTAATGTTAATGTAAAAAATCATTGAAGCGTGTAAAGAACTTTTGTGAGTTTATTTGAGCCAAACTGTTGACATATGCTGGGAAGCAGAACCTCAATGAATTGAGATAATGCTCCGGAGATTGTATTTATACATTGTTACATCTGTATTTATACATTGCAATAAAAGGAAAGGGATGTAGGTGGGTTACATGAAATCTATTGGTGATAGACTAGAGAAGCAGGAAAAAGCAAAGTAGGGAAACCCTTCGGATTGGATAAAAAGTAAAATGACAGACAAATACTTAGGTGGGTGCAGGGACAATTAACATGATAAAAATGAAGGGATTTGTAGTATCTGTCCTGGTGCCCAGCACATTAGGTTGTGCCCCAAGGGGTCCAGAAAAAGGGAAGTTACAAGTTACCTATACAATTCAAAGGGTATCTACACTAATAAAAGAGAAACATGCAAATTGACCGTCCCTCCACTATGCCCACCAGCCAATCAGGAACAAGTATGAAAATTAACCCAAGAAAGATGGCAGCGGCCCTGGAGCTGGAGCGAGCAGGAGGTTTGGGTTGCCCCCAGTGACAGAGGAAGCCAAGCTTCCCGCCCGCCCTGGCCACCACTGAAGGAGTGGTTGTGGCCCTGGGGCATCAGAGACGACCCAGGTTTCGAGCCCACCCTGGCCTCTGCTCAAGGAGTGGCTGGAAAAAAAAAAAAAAAAGGAGGGGCTGGGAGCCTGGGTCACTGGGGGCATGGCCAGCCTAAAAACGGCACTCAGCCCCTTACCCAGCTTGGCCATGTCCCCATGGACTAAGAGTTCCCTCTGGGGGGTGTGGCCAGCCTGCAAACAGCCCTCAGCCCCTCACCCAGGCTAGCCATGCGACCCCCCCAAGTGGGGACCCTCACCCTATAGGGGAGTGGCCAGCCTGCAAACCACCACAGGCCCCTTGCCAGGCCTCCCCACACCCCAAGGGAACCCCCACCCTGAGCGGGGACCTCCACCCTGAAGGTGGTGTGGCCATCCTGAAAACAGCCCTTAGCCCCTCACCCAGGCTGGCCATGCCCCCCCAGCAGGGACCCTCACCCCATGGGGGTGTGGCCAGTTTGCAAACCATCACAGGCCCCTCTCCAGGCTGCCCCAAGCCCCAAGGGAACCCCCACCCTGATCTAAGACACCCTTCAGGGCAAACCAGCTGCCCCCACCCATGCACCAGGTGTCTATACTAATAAAAGGGTAATATGCTAATTAGACTGGGAGACCTTCCAGGAGACCTTCTGGACATTCTTCTGGACAAAGCCATGGTGGCGGGGCCAAGGTAGAGGCAGTTAGAGGCCAAGAGGGGAGGTCAGTTGTGGGTGATCAGGCCAGGATGGGATGGCAGTTGTGGGTGATCAGGCTGTTGGGGGGGGGTGCGTTAGGGGTGATCAGGCCAGCAGGGAGGCAGTTGGGGGTGATCAGGCCAGCAGGGGGGCAGTTGGGGGTGATCAGGCTAGCGGGGGTGGGGGGTCAGTTAGGGGTGAGCAGGCCGGCATGCATAGTGGTTAGGGGCAATCAGGCAGGCAGGTGAGAGGTTAGGAGCCAGCAGTCCCGGATTGCGAGAGGGATGGCCGACTGCCGGTTTAGGCCCGATCCCTATAAACCGGCAGTAGGACATCCTTCGAGGGGTCCCAGATTGGAGAGGGTGCAGGCATGGCTGAGGGACAACCCCCTCCCCGCCGTGCACCTGGCCACTAGTGTTATTATAGATGCAAAAAGACAGATAGGCTGTTAAGGTAAAGGTTGACCTTGTCCGTGAAGATACCGGCCTAGGATGTAACTACCCACCATAACTGCTTTTAGTTAAAGTTTCATTTCAGACCATCCTTTGTGGTTACTTTAGGTCTCTGAGTTTGTAAGACTGCTATGCAGGCCTTCCCTGAGTTTGTCAAGTTAGCATGTGGCCCCTTTCGTCCACACTAAGAATTCATAGTTTGATTTTTTGCTATTAAGAGCTAAGTTCCACTGATTCACATTAATTCTTTAAACATTATACAAATACCAAAGAGTAGGAAGCACTGATAAGACACTGTTGTAGATATATAATTAGATGAAAGTTAAGGTCATGTTGACCCACAGAATTAGATAACGCCATCTACTAAGCACAAAGAAAAACAATCCTCACGTTTTATTTTTCTGTAGTTGTAAAGGGAAGAAGACATTTTTTTCTTTCTTTTTTTGGAAGAAGACATTTTGAGGAACAGGGTTAATAAAGGAAAGACTGATAATTAAACATGTGCTGTAATGCAAACCCAGCTTGAACAATAGTTCTCTTTTGATTCTGCTTCTATTTAATTACAGAAATAACAGTTCTTTCTAGATCAGCCCTTTCCACTCTGTCATCTTCAATGAACACAAAACCAGTTTTAAAAAGACCAAATCTAAAAAATGATGCATGCTTTCTGCCTCCATTTTTCCTCAACCTAATTCCTCCTCAATGTAAAGGGCAGCTTAATCATTTACTAGTACAATGACTTCTACATGCATGGCAGGCCTTGGCACACCACAGTCCTTGGATTATTCCACTATAGATTCTTTCAACCATGATCAATGTTCTGCAAGGGACACTAGTCAGAGAGGGGCTAGGAGCATTGCTGTGAAGCAGTGAGCAAACAGAAAATTTTCCCTCAAAGGCAGATGATGATTGCAAGGTAAAAGCTGCTCAATCAGCAAAAAAGTTTAAACTGAGTAAAAGAGATCTTTTGGAAAAATACAAAGAGCAACCTGCTCTAGATTTTAAAGTTACAAGAGTCTTTATTCATGAGACCAAACGTTGACAGTAAATTAACTGGGAGAATGTTTCCAACCAAGAGAGTGTAATTGACATCTTTTATACTAATGCATGTATAATTGAAGGAGATTTAAAATTTGAAGGCAGAAATGTCGCTAAGTCAACCCTCTACTTAAAATGCATTGCTTTTTGTTTGTAAATTAAGGTCATGTTATTAAATGAAAGGGCTCTTCATCCCTAAATACTCTATCCCACCATTGTGCTTAATTAATCAAGGACATCTTACACTGGGGTTTCTTGTGTGTGTGTGTGTGTGGGGGGGATATGATAAGAGAAATCCACAAAAAATATTCAAGGGAATAAATAACAGACATCTTAGAAAACAAAGAGTAAAAGGCAAGGAAATTTAGATAGGTAAGAAAGTTTGCATGATTCTTTAAATAGATGAATATATACAATAGTAGTCACTGTGATACCCTACAGTTGTATATCAGCTTATATTTTCAAAGTCTCTTATTTTATTACTAGAGGCCCAGTGCATGAAATTCGTGCATGGGGGGCGGGGGGTCCCTCAGCACAGCCTGCACCCTTTCCAATCTGGGATCCCTTGAGGGGTGTCCAACCGCCCATTTAGGCCCGATCCCACTGGGATTGGGCCTAAACGGGCGGTTGGACATCCCTCTCACAATCCAGGACTGCTGGCTCCCAACTGCCCTCCCCTGCAGGCCTGGTCCCCCCCAACTGCCCTCCCCTGCAGGCCTGGCCCCCCCCAACTGCCCTCCCCTGAAGGCCTTGTCCCCCCCCCAACTGCCCTCCCCTGCAAGCCTGGTCCCCCCGCAACTGTCCTCTGCTGCAGGCCTTGTCCCCCCCCCCCCAACTGCCCTCCCCTGCAGGCCTGGTACTCCCCAACTGCCTTCCCCTGCTGGCCTGGTCCCCCCAACTGCCCTCCCATGCAGGCCTGGTCCCCCCCAAATGCCCTCCCATGCAGGCCTGGTCCCCCCCAACTGCCTTCCCCTGCTGGCCTGGTCCCCCCAAATGCCCTCCCCTGCTGGCCTGGTCTCCCTGAACTTCCCTCCACTGCTGGCCCGGTCACCTCTAACTGCCCTTCCTGCTGGCCTGATCGCCCACAACTGCAGGCCTGGTCCCCTCCCGCAACTGTCCTTTACTGCAGGCCTGGTCCTCCCTAACTGCCCTCTCCTGCAAGCCTGGTTCCCTCTAACTGCCCTCCCCTACAGGCCTGGGTCTCCCCCAACTACCCTCCCCTGCAAGCCTGGGTCCCCCCCAACTGCCTTCCCCTGCTGGCCTGGTCCCCCTCAACTGCCCTCCACTGCAGGCCTGGTCCCCCCTAACTGCCCTCCCCTACAGGCCTGGGACTCCCCCAACTGCCCTCCCCTGCAGGCCTGGGTCCCCCACAACTGCCTTCCCCTGATGGCCTGGTCCCACCCAACTGCCCTCCTCTGCTGGTCCGGTCACCCCTAACTGCCCTTCCTGCTGGCCTGATCTCCCACAACTGCCCTCCCCTGCAGGCCTGGTCCCCCCCAACTGCCCTCCCTTGCAGGCCTGGTCCCCCCCCCCAACTACCCTCCCCTGCAGGCCTGGTCCCCCCCAACTGCCCTCCTCTGCCAGCCTGGTCACCCCCAACTTCCCTCCTCTGCTGGCCTGGTCCCCCCGAACTTCCCACAACTGCCCTCCCCTGCTGGCCATCTTGTGGTGGCCATCTTGTGTCCACATGGGGGCAGCCATCTTTGACCACATGGGGGGGGCCATCTTGTGTGTTGGTGTGACAGTCAATTTGCATATTACTCTTTTATTAGATAGGATTAAAATCACCATGTAAAACAGGTAGAGAACAGAATTATTCCCATTTGACAGATGTATAAATTGAGTTAAGGAGAAGTTAAATATCTGTTAAAGTAATACAGCTTGTTAATAATGGAACTAAGACACAAAAGCACATGCTCTAAAACCTAGATTAGTCTTCTCTTTTCCAAAGACGGTGTCAGAATATAGAAAATAGACATTAAACTGTTAATTCTATTCTGCATTTCATATTAATTTTCTCCAAAATATAATTAAAAAGACACTTTGAGATAATGTATATAGAGCACTTTTCTAAATGCCTGATACATAATAGTATTTCTAATTGCATTCATTCTTTTTTTTCTGATTTTAGGACTAAACTTTTTCATATTCCATTAACTCACTTTCACAGTCAGGGTTTGACATGAATATTTCTGGGTTTCAAATGAGCCTTTGTTTAATTTAACAATTCATTGAAAATATCTTAGCTCAGGACAAGGTCCTAGGTTCTGAAGATAGAAAGGTTAACAAGAGAGAAGAGAGTTTAGTTTTCATGTCATATTCTTAAGAAAAATGAGATTATAAAGGAATAAACAAATAAATACATACTTAGAGATAATGATAAACACTATAGAGAAAGTATAATGGTAATGATATATCTTGGTAATATTATAAGAGAATGATAGGAGAGGTAGTTGAGAGTCAAATTTTGAAGGGGTGGTCAGCTAAGATTCCTCTGAGAGGTGACATTTGATATAAAGCTAAATGAAAAAAGGAGATAGCCATATGAATATCACTGGGAGGAGAACATTTCAACCAGAAGCCATACAAAGACAAAGTACAAAATCCTAAGGTTGAGATAGTGAGGGTGATACTCAACAAGGAAAGGATTCTGTATTGCACAATTAAAAATTCATTTAGAAAAAAAGAAAACATACTTATCAATACTTATTTGGATGTACCAAAATACCATCAATCATACATATAGGAGTGTTAATAAGATTGATAAAAATGTCTTTCCCTTAAAATTCTATCAGCAAATCTATTTCGAGACAAAGAAAGACGTTGTTTGAATAATCATTCCAGAGCCTGAAAGTTGGGTAGCCTGGGCTCTGAAGCAACAAGGGGCTACAAAAACATAAGGGCTTTCAAATAATCCAATTAAAAAATGAGCAAAGGATATGGATAGATATTTTTCAAATATGATATACAAGTCCCATATTCATCTAAAAAGATGTTCAAAATCATTAGCTAACATGTAAATGCAAATCAAAAGCACAATGAGATAGTACTTCACACTCACTAGAATGACTATAATAAAAAAACAAAACAGATAATAATAAATATTTTTGAGGATGTGAAGAAATTTGAACCCTCAAGCATGGCTTGTGGCAGTTCCTTAAAAGGTTAAACTTAGCATTACGATATGAACCGGTAATTTCACTGTACACTGAGTGGCCAGATTTTTATGATCTCTGAATGCATAATAATCTGGCCACTCAGTGTTTATCTTATACAATAAAAGGCTAATATGCAAATTGTTCCCTCAACCAGGAGTTCAACCAGCAGGCAGGCCGGCCAACTGCCCATGTCCCCTCCCCCTGGACAGGCTGGCCGGACCCCACCCATGCACGAATTCATGCACCAGGCCTTTAATATATATATATACACACATATATACACACACACACAATCACACTGAGTGGCCAGATTTTTATGTGTTCAGTTATCATAATAATCTTGCCACTCAGTGTATATATCCTAGAAAAAAGAAAATATATAATGACAGAAAAAACTTGTACATGAATGTTAATGTCTATCAATGATAAATGTATATATAAAATGTATTATATCCATACAATGGAATATTATATAGCAATAAAAAGATATGAAGTACTGATGCATACTATAACATAGATGAATCTTAAGAACAGACTAAGTAGACTGAATTAAATCAATCTGCAGGCCGAGGTGGTTCAATGGAGTCTTTGAGTCTTTGCCTGATCTAATTTATCAGAAACAACAGTTTGGTTCCCTGCTGCAGGAACCATCCCAGACTGCTCAGTGAGGCAAAAGCCAGCAGGAGCTCAGGTGCCTACAGCTGACACCTGTGGGACCAGCTCAATGGGAAAAAGAAGTAGCTCAGAACAGGGTCAATCACGATATGAGACTCAAGGCAGAACCAGCCTCTGGGCTAAGGAATCCCTGACCACTGGACTGCTGGCACAACAACATTGAGGTTGAACCTCACTGGTAGCAAGTCAGAGGGGAGAACCCTCCCACACATGGAACATCAACAATCAAGTCCCAATTACAACAGGAGAGCCCAAACAAGGGGCATTACTAGAACATACAGCTCAGGTGAACAAAGAGAATACACAAGTGGACCACTCAAGATACTTTCTACATAAGGCCATCCACAAAGACTTGGACGCATAACGGTTCTATCTAATACACAGAAGCAAATACAAAGAGACAGCTAAAATGGTGAGGCAAAGAAACAACCCCCGAAAGAGAGAAAAGAAGGAATCTCTAGAGAAAGAACTAAATGAGATTGAGGCAAGCAACCTATCAGACATAGTGTTGAAAGCAATGGTTATAAATATGCTTAAGCAACTTAGTACAAATTACAACAGCATGAAAAAGGAAATAGAGGCCATTAACAAGAACCAGACAGAAATAAAGAATGATATATCTGACATGAAGAACATGCGGAAAGGGTTAAAAGTAGATTGGATGAAGCAGAGGACCATATCAGTGATTTGGAAGACAAGGTAGAAATAAATACCCAATTACAGCAGCAAATAGAAAAAAGAATTAAAAAGTGGGAAGATAGCTTAAGGGAGCTCTGGGACAACATAAAATGTAACAACATCCACATTACAGGAATACCAGAAGGGGAAGAGGATGAGCGGAACAGAAAACCTATTTAAAGAAATAATAACAAAAACTTCCCCAATCTGGTGAAGGAAAATGTCACACAAGTTCAGGAGGCACAGAGAGTCCCAGTCAAGATTAACCTAAAGAGACCCATAACTAGACACATCATAATTAAAATAGCAAATGTTAAAGACAAAGAAAGAATCTTAAAGTCAGCAAGAGAGAGAGAAAAAATTACATTGAAAGGAGCTCCCATTAGAATGTCAACTAATTTCTCAAGAGAAACACTTCAGGCCAGAAGGGAGTGACATGAAATACTCGAAGTAATGAAAATCAAGGGCCTAAATCCAAGATGACTTTATCCAGAGAGGCTGTCACTTAAAACTGAAGGTAAACTAAAAAGCTTTCCAGACAAAAAGAGGTTAAAGGTGTACATCACCACCAAACCAGCAATGCAAGAAATGTTAAAAGGACTGCTTTAAGAAGAATAAAAGGAGAGAGCGAGGATCATAGACATAAAGAAAATAAAAATGGCAATAAGTAAATACCTATCAACAATAACCTTAAATGTAAATGGATTAAATACTCCAGTCAAAAGATATAGGGCAACTGAATGGATAAGAAAACATGACCCATATATAAGCTGTCTACAAGAGACCCATATCCAAACAAAAATACACGTAGACTGAGAGTGAAGGGATGGAAAAATACATTCCAATCAAATGAAAAGAAAAAAAAAGCTGGAGTAGTAATACTCATACTAATATAAGACAAAATAGGCTTCAGAACAAAGGCCAAAACAAAAGACAAAGAAGTCCACTTCATAATACTAAAGGGAATAATTTAATAAGAAAATATAACCTTGTAAACATACAGGCACCCAATATAGGAGCACCTAAGCACATTAAAAAATGCTTGATGGACTTTAAGGGAGAGAATGAAAGCAACACAGTCATATGGGGGAATTTGGCACCCCACTGACATCACTGTATACATCTTACAGAGAAAAAACTAACAATGAAACAGAGGCCTTAAATGACCTACTAGATCAGATGAATCTAACAGATATATACAGAACATTTCATCTCAAGTGCACATGGAACATTCTCAAAGATAGACTACATGTTAGAGCACAAAACAAGTCTATACAAATTCAAGAAGATTGATATAATACCAAGCATCTTCTCAGATCACATTGGCATGAAATTAGAAATCAATAACAATAAAAACTGTCAAAAACACCCAAATACATGGAGGCTAAATAGCATGATATTAAATAATGATCGTGTTACCAATGATATCAAGCAAGAAATTAAAAACTTCCTGGAAGCAAATAAAAATGAACAAACAACAACCCAAAACCTATGGGACATGACAAAAGCAGCCTTGAGAAGGAAGTTTATTGTACTATAGGCCTATCTCAAGAAACAAGAAAAAGGACTAATAAACTCTCTAACCCTACAACTAAATGAATTTGAAAAAACAAACAAAACAACAACAACAACAACAACAACAACAACAACAAAAGAGCAAGAAAAGACAGACCAGAGAAAGCAGAAGGAAAGAAATAATAAAATCAGAGTGGAAATAAATGACACAGAGACTAAAAAAAAAAAAAAAAAACAGTACAAAAGATCAATAATTTCAAAAGCTCATTCTTTGAAAGGATAAACAAGATTTGATGAACCTCTGACCAGACTCATCAAGAACCAAAGAGAAAAGATCCAAATAAATAAAATCAGAAATGAAAGAGGTGATATAACAATGGACACCACAGAAATACAGAAGATTGTAAGCAAATACTATGAACAACTCTATACCAACAAATTGGAAAACCTGGGTGAAATGGAAAAATTCTTAGAAACATACAATCTTCCAAAACTTAATCAGGAAGAATCAGAAAACTTGAGTAGGCTAATAACAACTGATGAAATTGAAGCAGTGATTAATAAATTTCCAGTGAACAAAAGTCCTGGACCAGATGTATTTACAGGTGAATTTTACCAATCATTAAAAGAAGAACTAACACCCATCCTCCTCAAACTATTACAAAAAATTCAAGAGGAAGGAGCACTTCCAAGCTCTTTTTATAAAGCCAGCATTATCCTAATTCCAAAAACTGATAATGACACTACAAAGAAAGAGAATTACAGGCCAATATCCCTGATGAACACAGATGATAAAATCCTCAACAAAATTTTAGCAAATTGGATCCAGCAATATATTAAAAAGATCATACAGCATGATCAAGTGTGATTTATTCCAGGGATGCAAAGCTGGTACAATATCCACAAATCGGTAAACATGATACATCACATAAACAATTTGAAAGATAAAAACCACATCTTCAGATCAATAGATGCAGAAAAAGCTTTCAACAAAATCCAACACCTTTTTTTTTTGATAAAAACTATCAGTAAAGTTGGAATAGAGGGATCATACCTCAACATGATAAAGGCCATATATGACAAACCTACAGCCAACATCATACTCAATGGGCAAAAACTAAAACTGTTTTCCTTAAGAACAGGAATAAGACATGTATGTATGTTTTCACCACTCTTATTCAACACTAGAGCCCCGGTGCACGAAATTCGTGAACGGGGGTGTGTGTCCCTCAGCCCAGCCTGCACCCTCTCCAATCTGGGACCCCTCGAGGGATGTCCGACTGCCCGTTTAGGCCGGATCCCACTGGGATTCTCCAATCTGGGACCCCTCGAGGGATGTCCGACTGCCCGTTTAGGCCGGATCCCACTGGGATCCCACTGGGATAGGGCCTAAACGGTCATTCGGACATCCCTCTCACAATCCAGGACTGCTGGCTCCCAACTGTTTGCCTGCCTGCCTTCCTGATTGCCCCTAACCGCTTCTGCCTGCCAGCCTGATCACCCCCTAACCACTCCCCTGCCAGCCTGATTGATGCCTAACTGTTCCCCTGCCAGCCTGTTTTCCCCTAACTGCCCTCCTCTGCAGGCCTGGTCACCCCTAACTGCCCTCCCCTGCAGGCCTGGTCACGCATAACTTCTCTCCCCTGCAGGCCTGGTCCCTCCCAACTGCCCTCCCCTGCTGGCCATCTTGTGGTGGCCATCTTGTGTCCACATGGGAGCAGGATCTTTGACCACATGGGGGCAGCCATCTTGTGTGCTGGAGTGATGGTCAATTTGCATATTACTCTTCTATTAGATAGGATAGAGGCCTGGTGCAAGGGTGGAGGCCAGCTGGTTTGCCCTGAAGGGTGTCCTGGATCAGGGTGGGGGTTCCCTTGGGGCATGGGGTGGCCTGGGTGAGGGGCCTGTGGTGGTTTTCAGGCCGGCCACGCCCCCCTGTGACACAAGCGCAGGCCCTGGTATCTGGGGTTTATTTATCTTCTACAATTGAAACTTTGTAGCCTGGAGCAGAGCCAAGCCTTCTGCTTGCTCCGTGGCAGCAGCCATTTTTGGGGGGATTTATGTATCTTCTATAATTGAAACTTTGTAGCCTTAAGCAGAGGCCTGGGCTGGCCAGGGTGTGCGGAAAGCTTGGCTTCCTCCATCACCGGGGGCAACCCTAGCCTCCTGCTCTTTCCAGCTCCGTGGCTGCCACCATTTCTGTTTGGATTTATGTATCTTCTATCATTGAAACTTTGTAGCCTTGAGTGGAGGCCTAGGCCGGCAAGGGCAGGCAGAAAGCTTGGCTTCCTCCATTGCCGGAGAAACCCAAGCCTCCCTCCTCCTCTCTGTGGCCATAGCCATCTTGGTTGGGTTTATTTGCATATTCGCTCATGATTGGCTGGTGGGCGTGGCTTGTGGGTGCAGCGGAGTGAGGGTTAATTTGCATATTACTCTTTTATTAGATAGGATAGTTTTGGAAGTCCTAGCCACAGCAATCAGACAATAGGAAGAGATAAAAGGCATCCAAACTGAAAAGGAGGAAGTAAAACTGTCATTATTCACAGATGACATGATATTGTACATAGAAAACCCTAAGGACTTCACCAGGAAACTACTAGATTTAATAAATGAATTTGGCAAGGTAGCAGGATACAAAATCAACATCCACAAATTGATGGAAATTTTATACACCAATAATGAACTCTCAGAAAGAGAAACTAAAAAAGCAATCTCATTTACCATTGCAAAACAACAACAAAAATACCTAGGTATAAACTTAACCAAGGAAGTAAAAGACCTGTACTTAGAAAACTACAAAATATTGAAAAAAGAAACAGAGGAAGATAGAAACAAATGGAAACATTTACCATGCTCATGGATTTGAAGAATTAACATCATTAAATGTCTATACCAGCCGTGGGCAAACTACGGCCCGCGGGCCGGATCCGGCCCGTTCGGCTGTTCTATCCAGCCCACGGAGCCAAAAGAGCGGAGGGTTCTCTTGCTCTCCCCTCCGCTCCTTTACTTTTAATTTATATTAGTTCACAAAAACACTCCATCCATGCTTTTGTTCCGGCCCTCCGGTCCAGTTTAAGAACCCATTGTGGCCCTCGAGTCAAAAAGTTTGGCCACCCCTGGTCTATACTATCCAAATAAATCTACAGATTCAATGCAATCCCAATTAAAACCAATGGCATAATTCACAGAGCTAGAAAAAAATACTCCAAAAATGTATATGGAACCATAAAAGACCCCAAATAGCTGCAGCAATCTTGAGAAAGAAGAACAAAGTAGGTGGGGGTCACAATACCGGATATCAAACTATACTACAAAGCCACTATAATCAGAACAGCCTGGTACTGGCACAAGAACAGGCATATACTAGTATACCAATGGATCAGAACAGAGACCCCAGAAATTGACCCACACCATTATGGTCAATTAATATTTGACAAAGGAGGCAAGAACATACAATGGAGTATAGACAATTTCTTCAACAAATGGTGCTGGCAAAACTGGAGAGACACATGCAAAAAGATGAAATGAGACCACCAACATACACCATACACAAGAATAAACTCAAGGTGGATAAAAGACTTAAATGTAAGGCAGAAAACCATAAAAATCTTAGAGGAGAACACAGGCAGTAAAATCTCAGACATCTCACGTAGCAATATATTTATGGATACATCTCCTAGGGCAAAAAAAAAAAAAAAACAACTAAGAAGAAAATAAACAAATGGGACTACATAAAAATAAAAAGCTTCTGCAAAGCAAAATAAAACACCATCAAATTGAAAAGTGAACCCACTGAATGGGAGAACATATTTGCTAATAAAACATCTGATAAGCGTTCATATTAAAAATATATACAGTACTCATACAACTCAACAAAAGGAAGACAAACAATCCAATTAAAAAATGGACAGAAGACCTGAATAGACATTTCTCCAAATAGGACATACAAATGGCCAAGAAACACATGAAAAAAAAATGCTCAAAGTCACTAAATCATTAGAGAAATGAAAATTAAAACCACAATGAGATATCATCTCGTATCTGTCAGAATGGCTATCATCAAAAATTCAACAAACAAGTGCTGGGGAGGATGTGCAAAAAAGGGAACCTTAGTTCACTGCTGGTGGGAATGCAGATTGGTGAAGCCACTATGGAAAAAAGTACAAAGTTTACTCAAAAAATTAAAAATGGAATTTCCATTTGACTCAGTGATCCTCCTTCTGGGAATATAGCATGAACCCCCCCCCCAAAAAAAAAAAATCAGAAAGAATATATGCACCCTTATGTTCATAGAAGTGGTATTTACAATAGCTAAGACTTGGAAAAAGCCCAGGTGCCCATCAGTGGTTGAGTGGATAAAAAAGCTGTGGGACATTTACACTGTGGAATATGATGCAGCTGTAAAATAGAAGGATCTTTTACCCTTTGGGACAGCATGGATAGACCTGGAAAATGTTATGCTAAGTGAAATAAGCCATACGGAGAAAGACAAATATCACATGATCTCATTTTGGGGGGCGGGGGGGGGGTCTAATGAACAAAATCAATTGACCAACAAAATCAGACCCCAATCAGGGAAGCATGGAACAGACTGACGTACCTCGATGTAGGTTTGGGGGAATAAGAAGAGATAAACCAAAGAAGTTATATGCATAGTTCATGGACATGGGCAATAGGGTAGTGAGGAACTTGGGGGTGGGGAGTGGGTAGGGGCTGGGAGGAAGGGGGAAAGGAGAGATGGAAGGTATCTGTATTACTATCAACAATCCTATATAATAAAAGCCTAAGTGGCGTCACGCTCTCATGCACAGCCATCACAAGATGGCCACCACAAGATGGCCCCCCTCAGGTCATCACAAGATGGATGCCACAAGATGGCTGCCACAAGATAGCTGCCACAAGGTGGTCGCCACAAGATGGCCATCACAAGATGGATGCCACAAGATGGCCACCACAAGATGGCCGGCAGGGGAGGGCAGTTGTGGGCGATCAGGCCAGTAGGGGAGAGCAGTTGGGGGCAAACAGGCCAGCAGAGGAGGGCAGTTGGGGGTGACCAGGCCTACAGGGGAGGGCAGTTGGGAGCGAACGGGCCGGTAAGGGAGGGCAGTTGGGGTGATCAGCCTGGCAGGGGAGCAGTAAGGCATCAATCAGGCCAGCAGGGGAGCGGTTAGGGGCAATCAGGCAGGCAGGCAAAAGAGTGGTTAGGAGCCAGCAGTCCCGATTGTGAGAGGGATGTCTGACTGTTAGCAGTTGGACATCCCCCAAGAGGTCACAGATAGGAGAAGGTGCAGACTGGGCTGAGGGACAACCCCCCCGCCTCCGCACTGTTCATGAATTTCGTGCACCTGGCCTCTAGTAAAAATATATTTAAAAATGAAAAAAATTCAGCTCAAAATAAAAGAGTATACTATGTGAAATAAACCAGTATAAAGGACCAGATATGACATCATTTATATAAAACTAGAGGGCGATGCATGAAATTCATGCAAGATTCGGCCTTCCTTTTCCTGGCTGCTGGCACCGGCTTCCCTCTGGAACCTGGGAACCGGGCTTCCCTTGCAGTCCTGGCTTCATCCAGAAGGTCGTTTGGAAAAAAGTGCAGTCTAATTAGCATAATATGCTTGTATTGTTATAGATGTCCATAATAGGCAAATCTGTAGAGATAGAAAGTAGATTGATGACTGCCAAGAGCTGGAGGGTATTGAGGGTTTAGAGAATGATAACTAAGGGTTACAGGGTTGCTTTTTTTGTGGTGATGAGAGTGTTCTAAAACTGAATGTGGTTATGGTTGCACAAATCTGAATATACTAAACGCCAGTGAATTGTACACTTGAAATAGGTAACTTGCAAGGTAGGTGAATTATATCTCAATATAGTTGTTAAAAACCAAGTGAGCATAAGTTTTAAAAAGTGATGTGGAGGTTCAGCTCTGCATCCAAAATAGAAAAACTCTTTTTCTCCTCCTTCACTCTTTCCTCAACCAGTTCTTAGGATGAATAACTCAAGTCATTGTGATGAGTAATTTGGAAGGTAAAAAAAAAAAAAGATTGATCAGCTTTGATTTGTCTGGGACTATAAATCCAGATGGAATACTTTGACAGGTCAGGGTATTTTGAATGTTCAAAATATTATTGATATAAAGACTTTGGACGCCCTCCTTCTATACAAAGGACGCTTACTATTCTTTAAACTTACACTCATGTTTGTCTATGTCCTCTCACTGGATTCTTATCCTGCATCATCCCACCCTTCCACATAGGAATTTATTGTAAACTTCAACTCCAGGCCATTCGATTGGTGGATTGGAAAACACTGTAACCACTATGTACTCAAAGTCCCATCTTTCCTTTCTTTTTGCTCTTTAAAGAAATGGCTCTGAGAATCTCTCCAATAAACCTGATTATTAGCTTAAATGGCTATGATAAAATAAAATTTATATGAAATCATTCCCATACTATCTACAGAATTACATATAATGGCTCAATAGTTTTAAAAATAACTATTCTCTTTTCATTTGCAAAGGACTAAAAGAGAGAACAACTTAAAAAAAACACACATATTAGGACAAATCTAATTAGGCATATTAAATAATAAGAGGAGGCTATTTCATCACATGAACAATGCCAACTTATTTTCTCTCTCTTTAGTTTATTTTTTTCAATCTCCAATACCAATGGCCAACTTTTTAAAAAATATATATTTTTATTGATTTCAGAGAGAGGAAGGGAAAGGGAGAGGGAAATAGAAACATCAATGATGAGTGAGAATCTTGGATCAACTGCCTCCTGCATGCACCCTACTTAGGATCAAGGCTGCAACCTGAGCATGTGCCCTGACTGGGAATCAAACCATGACCTCCTGGTTGATGGGTTGATGCTCAACCACTGAGCAAAACTGGCCTGACAACTTTTTAAATTTTTATTTAATTGTTTAAAGATTGTCAAATCCCTGATGAAAAGACCTCTTTTATTCTACTTATTTATTTGTGTTAATTCTTACCCAAGATATTTGTTCCATTGATTTTTAGATTGAGTGGAAGGGAGAGAGGAAAGGTGTGAGAGAGAGAGGGGGCAGGGGAGAGAGATGACAGATACACATTGATTGGTTGTTTCCCACACATGCCTGACTGGGGCTGGGCCAGAATTGAACTTGCAACCCAGTTTTGTGCCCTTGACTGATAATCAAACCCATGACCCTTTGGTGTGCAGGCCTAGTGCTCTAACCATTGAGTACACAAACCAGAGCAAGACCTCTTTTTATTTCATCTTTATATGCTCTTAAATATCTTGAATATTTTGAAAATGCCAAGCATATAATAGGTACTCAATGTGATGAATGAATAAACAAATGAGTGAGGGAAAGATTGAATTAGTCACATTTTGTTTTCAATAGACTGAAGTCAAATAGCTCTGGGTCCAAAGGAAACACATGATTCTTTCTTTTACTATTTATGTGACTGTGCAATGTATGTAAGACTCAGTTTACTGAGTTACAGGTTGCTGACAATAAGACGGTTAAAAGAACAGTGTCTGGAAAAGAAGTAGCATTAAAAACCATGTAGAATATTAATTTATGTAATAATCAATTGGCCACAGAAAGGAAGTTAGAATTTATAGGTAATCAGGAGAGAAAAGAAGATAAAGCAAACACAAATTTGCCAGCTGAACATAATTGTGGCCAGCCTGAGGATTTTGTAAAACTATGAGTAAAGAAGCCCAAATTTGTTGCAAACCATCATGTTCTCCACTATGTGAAACAGAAACATTTCTTTGTGCTGCCCTGACATCATTGATGGTGGTAATTAGGCAAAAATATAAATTATGATTTAGAGAAAGATTAAAAAATAATCTATTCCAGCTGTAGTTTGAGGAAGCTAATTTGAATTTAAAAGTAAAGCAAAGTTTTTTCTCATTTCTCTCTTGCCATACAAGACTTTTAATGCTGCCAACTCCTAACAGATAAAATTGCATGGCATCAATAGAGCACTCCAAAGGAATATTCAAAGGGGGGAAAATCTACCAACAATGTGAAGAAGAGTAATTGATTAATTCATTGAATAAACAAATGATGTATGGTGGTACCTAAACCCAGACCAAGCTTGGTCCTCTTCCAACAAGTCACCCAAGCTCCTTTATCAGCTCCACTGCCTCATTCAATATCCCATGGTGGTCACCTGTGGACTTTGGTTAACGCCTTTTTTTTTTTTTTTTCTTTTTTTTTTTTGGTCAGCACATTAGAGTTCACTGAGGATGACAATCTACTAAAAAACAAGTATCATTTTACTTACTATTCATCATTTACTATTGTCTTCCCATTTTATTTTTGGATTTGGGGGAATCTAATCTAGTGTTCTCTCAACCACAATTTATTGTTACTTTTAGGTCATTATGGAGAGATAGGAATTTTCACTTACATGATTGATAATTTCCCTCAACATTTTTCTTAATGTGGAAAGAATTTTAGTACATATTATATGAAATTAACATATTTGGCCAACTCTCAACTATTCTAGTTAGATTAGCTTCCTTTCTGGCTTATACAGTATGTCTAAATTATCCGCCAAATGTTTGGAACACTTTTTTTTTTTTAAAGGACTTAAATGGAGGATTGGTTACTTGGTAAAGTAATATTATTATCTTAAATATATTTTTATTGATTTTAGAAAAGAGAGAGAGAAAGAGAGAGAGAGATCAATGATGAGAGAGAATCATTCATTGGCTTCCTCCTATATGCCCCACTCTGGGGATCAAGCTCACACCTGGGAATGTGCCCTGACCAGGAATCAAACCATGACCTCCTGGTTCATAGGTCAACACTCAACCACTGAGCCATGCCACCTGGGAAAGTGATATTATTATTAAAAGATATGAGAAGAAAAGTGAATTTGAAATTTGACATGGCAAAGTTAATTTTGTTGATTTTTTGGAATTAGGATAAATATCCAAATATTAACATGTAATTTGCTATATGTAGGTCTATTTCTTATGTATGTTCCTGGAGAAATTTTAATTTCATGTTCTGTTATTTGACAATTAATATTTTAGATTGAAAAAGTACACATATTCAAAAGTAAAAATAAAAATTGATATTATTCTGTTCCTCTTAATCTCTGCCTTCTGAGATCACAGTCACCATGATAAATCATCTACTAGAAGGCCATAATAGTCTTAATATTTCAAATGGTTGATACCATATATGGAGCATCTTTTCCAACTATAACAAATTTAAACTAGAAATCTAGATAAAAAAGATATCTAGACAACCTCTAAATATCTGGAGGCCTAAAAATATCACCATTACATAAGACAAAAATTAAAGAAATCAAGAGTAAAGTACAGAGGTAAATGCCTGTACTCAACAACTTCCCAACCACATCTAAATTACAACTAAAATACAGAATAACCATCATTCAGAACCATCTGAATGAAAGTCCTACAACCAGAGCTAAAGAAGAAAGCACACTGAGACTGGTAGAAAGGGTGGAGGCACAGAACAAGCTAGTCTGACACATGTGCCTTTTTTTTCATCTGGTGGGAGATCATCTCTGTGGAGGTTGCCTGTGAGGAACAGTCCCCCACCAGACCCACAGTCCAGGGTTCCAGAGCTGGGAAGAGAAGCCTCCACAAGTACATGCTGTAAAAAACAGTGGGGATGATGGCTGATGAAGATGGAGGCTGCTGGAGATCAGGTGTTTCATTTAAAGGGCCAGAGCATGAACTTAGACTCCCAGCACCAGAAAGCTTTGGGGGACCCAAATACATATGAGGAACTGGGTTGTCTGACATTGGGGTAGGAACTTGGGGGTGGCTCCCTCACAGATAGGGGTGCTCACAGGGGTCATTGTTCCTGTGCTGGAACTTCCCCTGTTGCAGAGCTGAATGGCAGCCATATGTGAGTCTCCATCAGCCTGGAGCACTGTTTTTTCTGCCCTGGGGATTCCCTGAGACCCTATCACATCCAATTTGCAGCCCCACCCAAGCTGTTTGCAATAGCTTTTCCATATGAATGGCCTGTCTTGGCTCAGGCTTCAGACAGTGCTAAAATTTTTCAAACAAGCTGCAACTGGTGACAGTGTCCTCCAAACCTACAATAAAAGGCCCAAGACATGGCACTAGCACCAACCTGCCTTGCTTTATAGTTGGGCCTCACCTGGGGCACCTCCAAGACCAATACAAATAGCAAATAGCAGCTGTCTGCAGATCCCTCTGTAGCTCCTGCCAGGTCGCCTCAGGAAGTGGCTGACTTTGCACCTCCCTGATGCCCCAGAGCCAGTGTACCCAGTGGGGTGCTTCAGACCATACCAAATTACAACTTTACATATCCACAAGTGACACACTTAAGGGACAGACTCAATGAGCACCAAAGCCCCCAATGAAGCAAGTCTTGTTCCATAGGGATATTTCCTGCATAGCAGCTCTCTCACTGTAGCCACAACTGGTCCTCACATCTAATTGACCTGGAGGTCAACTTCTCTCAGTGATGCCAACAGCAGTCAAGGCTCAACCACAAGACTGTGCACACAGTCCACACAGGGGTGCACCTAGAGTTCCCAGCTCAGGTGACTGGAGAGGCTGAGCCATTGGGCCCTACAGGACATCTACCACACAAGGACACTCTACCAGTTCCAGTAGACATAGCAGCTCTACCTAATACATAGAAACAAACAAAAGGGAGCAGCCAAAATGGGGAGACAAAGAAACATGTCACCAATGAAAGAATGGAGAGAAAACAAACTTTTGGATATAGAGTTCAAAACCTTGGTTATAAGGTTACTCAAGGATCTTCATGAGACCTTCAAGGATCTTAGAGAGAATGTCAACGACATAAAAAAGGACCAGTCAGAATTAAGGCATACTGTAACTGAAATAAAGAATAATTTACACAGATTCAACAGTAGAGTAGAGGCATCTGGGAGTCAAATCAACAAGTTGAGGAAGCAAAAAATAACCAATCAGAAAAGAAAGAAAAAAAAAGAATCCAAAAAAAATGATAGTGTAAGGAGCTCTGGGACAATTCAAGGGTACCAACATTTGCATTATGGGGTGCCAGAAGGAGAAGAGAGAGAGAAAGATATTGAAAACTGTTTGAAGAAATAATGACAGCCTCAGCCAGTTTGGCTCAGTGGATAGAGCATTGGCCTGCGGACTGAATAATCCCAGGTTCGATTACAGTAAAGGACACATGCCCAGGTTGCAGGATCAATCCCAAGTAAAGGACATGCAGCAGGTAGCCTGATCATGATTCTCTCTTATCATTGATGTTTTTATCTCTCTCTCCCTCTTCCTTCCTCTCTGAAATCAATAAATATATATTTAAAAAAATAATGACAGAAAACTTCCCCTACATGGTGAAAGAAACAGATTTACAAATCAGGAAGCACAGAGAGTCCCAACAAGAGGAACCCAAAGAGGCCCAGACCAAGACATGTCATAATTAAAATGCCAAGAGTTAAAGACAAAGAGAGAATCTTAAAAGAAGCAAGAGAAAAGCAGCTAGTTACCTACAAGGGAATGCCTATAGGACTGACAGCTGGTTTCTCAACAGAAACTTTGCAGGCCAGAAGGGAGTGGCAAGAAATATTTAAAGTGATGAATAGTAAGGACCTACAACCAAGATTACTCTACCCAGCAAAGCTCTCATTTAGAATTGAGGGTCAGATAAAGAGCTTCACAAAGCAGAAAAATCTAAAGGAGTTCATCACCACCATAAGGGTATTCTAGAAAAGAAGAAGGAGGAGGAGGAGGAGGAGGAGGAGGAGGAGGAGGAGGAGGGGAGGAGGAGGAGGAGGAGGAGGAGAAGGAGGAGGAGGAGGAGAAGGAGGAGGAGGAGGAGGAGGAGGAAAAGGAGGAAGAGGAGAGATAAAAATTATGAACAATAAAATGGCAATAAATACATATCTATCAACAATTGGATCTAAAAAATCAAAATAAATAAATAAGAAATCTAATGAAGAAAATAAACTAGTGAATAAAATAGAACCAGAGGCATAGAAGCATGGAACAGACTGATGAATCTCAGAGGGAAGCAGGGAGCGGGGGAGAGGGAAGAGATTAACCAAAGATCTTACCTATGTACACAGACAGTAGGGTGGTGAAGGCCTGGGGTGGGATGGGACCTGGTAGAGGGGGGCCAACAGGGGAAAAGGAGGATATCTTTAATAATCTCAACAATAGATTAAAAAAAATAATGATGGCAAACTGTGGGAAGGTAAATATATTGGGGAAATTAAAAACAAAAGAACACAGTAAACTATAAAAAAACCAGAAACATAAATGAAAAAATAATTTAAATTTTAAGAGATACTATAAAGTGTTGCTTAGAGTTTTTGCCAAAACTTCTAGAATAAATACAGGACAGATTCTTTATATCATTGGGTAAGCAAAATTTCTTAGGACACAAAGAACATGAGTCTTAAAAAAAAAAAAAAAGGTAAATTAGACTTCATCAAAATTAAAAACTTTTGGTCTTTGAAATACATCATTAATAAAAAGGCAAAGCCACAGATTGTAAAAAAGTACTGATAATATACATGTCTGACAATTTATATGGAGTATATATTAAGAACTCCAACAACTAAACAAGAGAAGTATTTTTTTAAATGGGCAGAAGAGCCCGGCCAGTGTGGCTCAGAGATTGAATATTGACTCATGAACCAAGAGGTCAAAGTTCCATTCCTGGTCAAGGAACATGCCATGGTTTCAGGCTCGATGTCCATTAGGAGGTATGCTGGAGGCAGCGGATAGATAAGTATCATAATTGATGTTTCTATCTCTCTCTCCCTCTGCTTTCCTTCCTGAAATCAATAAAAACATATCTAAAAAAATAAAATGGGCAAAGGATTTGAACTAAAAACTTACAAAAGAGCATACATAAATGATCAATAAGCACATGAAAATATGTTCAACATCATTACTCAGCAAGGAGATGCAAATTAAATAACAACCATAAAATGCCATTACATATCTAATAGAATTGCTAAAATTGAAATAATGCAAAATGCCAAATGTTGCCAGTATTTTGGGACAACTAATACTGTTACATTATTATAAGAAAAGTAAAATTTTACAATCACTTTGGAAAAGAATTTGGCAGGTTTTTTAAGGTTTAACATCCATTTACCATACAACCCAGCAATTTCATTCCTAGGTATTTATCAGAAATAAAAACGTATGTCTGCATAAAGACTTGTGATGAATGTTCATAACAATTATATTCATAATTATAAGAAACTAAAGACCAAAAGTCTATCAAGAAGGGAATAGATAAACGTGGTAATATATCTATATAATGGAATACTTCTCAGAAACAAAGAGAAACAAGTCTCTGATATATACCACAACATAAATGAATATGAAAACCAGGATGAATAAGACAAGCATACATAAAGAAATATGTCCTTTTTATTATATTTATATAAAAGTATATAAAAGGGAAACCAATTTATTGCCTGGGTGGTGGTTGCTCTTGTGTTTATGTTTATTAAAACCAATTGAACTGTACATTTACAAGGGATGCATTTTATTGTATATAAATTATGTCTCAAAAGTGTTGATTTTTTTCAAAAAAAGATGATGAAATCCACCAAGATGTGTCAATAGAGTATGGGATATTCCCCCTTCCTTATATTTATTCCCTCATTCTTATTTTTTTTAATGTGCAAGTATTTCTTCTATAATGCAAAAACAATTAATATTTAAAAAATTTTCTTTACAAATTTCCATACAGATTTGCTCTATTGCATCTCATCCTTCCTATAATTCCTTTGCTTTTTAAAAAATTAGAGAGCTAAAGGAGTTTTAGAGAGAACATCTAACTTATTTTCCATCTTCAGATTAGATTGTTTTAAAGTAAAAACTCTCACCTAAGGTTCTCTTCATGCTTTATTTGTTAAGAAGTGATATGGGCTGAGAGCTCGCAGAGAGACTGTTAATGATCACTCAACTGCTTCATCCTGACCTTCCTGTAGTAAAAGTTCAGCCTCTTGGGAACATAAGGGATAGTGTTTCTTGTAGCGTTTCTGCAGGGAACAACCAACCTCTCCTTTTCCTCTTTGTTCCTCTGGTCTTAAGGACACTTTAGAAAACTTAATATTGAAGACTCCCCACTTTTGCAGGCAGTCTGATTCACCAGGTTGTTGAAATGGTATGAGGATACATTAATTTAAAAAATAAAAAGGAATATCCTGGCACAAGGCCATACTGCCCTCCGCTACTTAGTAAATTTAATTAGCCTGTTCCTGGGAGAGGTTTGCTGCTTGAGTTTGGTTAGTGCAAGATAGGTGTTTAATTAGGTTTTCTAATTTAGGTTGCACTGAGGTGATATACATTTTTGAATGATACAGTGCATTTTGATTTTCAATTCTCTGGGTCATTTTTCAACTACATTTAGAGGCCAAAAGAACAAACCGGATGAATGAGGAAAAAAAAAAAGCATTTCTAACAGATTAAAAGAATCCAAAGAAAATACTCAGTTCCTTCTTGCATTTATCTTTTAGTAGCAATTCTTACTATTATCATTTATTCACTTATTCATTCTTATGTGCTCTGTCATTTATTCATTTATTCCTTCATTTGCTCACAACTGTTTATTGAGTGCATATTAAGTGCCCCAGGCCTCAAAGATTCAAAGAGACTTAATTACAATTTTCTGAGCCTCTTAGGTTTGTGGCACTGTACACACTCTATTAGTAATCCTTAAACCATTTCTAAAAAATTATACTTATTTTCTAGATGAAGAAAATGAGACTGAACCAGGATTTGAACTTAAATATCACTGATTCAAAACCCAGATTCACTAAACCACACTGTCTCCCAAATAATATTTTAGAAGCAAACGAATAAGGTCTCTTAATGATCAGATGGAACATCTGGAAAGACCAGAGGATTAGGAATCAGGAATTTTAGTCTTAGCTCTGACAAACTACTCATGATCCTATAGAGACACTTTATCTACAGGAGATTTTTATATAAACCTCCTAGGAGAGGGAATATGCTAAATTGTTTTTATGATCCCTTCCCTTCCAGTTCTAAATATTTCTAATCCTTTCATTTTTGCTTTGAAAATTATGAATAATTGAGTTGACAGTTTCATTTTCAGAGATTTTGTAATTTTTAAATTATTATTTTGCTTTCTGTTTTCTCCCCTTTTTAACTAGTTTGTCAATTAAGCTCCAAAATGAAAAAGAGAAATAGTAGGTAGCTAATTTAGGGGGAAGTCAGGTGTTAAACTGTCAACAGATTCCAAATAACATCAAGCAACTAGAGAGACTGATGGCTCTTCAGCTCTAGTTTCTAACTTCCAATTTGGCATTGATCCTTGAAAATGACAATATAATTATGTTCTCAATTTGATTTTAAAATATTTTAATCTTAATTAAAGAATAAATAAAAAGTTGCATTTGCTGAGCTTGAATGCTCGCCAATGAGAAAACTATATCTCAGCTGTATGTCCTGTTACACAGTGTTCTTGGAACTTCTCATATGTCATTCTGTCTGTTCATGTGCAATTTGATAACTAACTACAATTAGCAAATGAAATATTTATATATGCTGCCACAAAGTCAATTCATTTGTGCAAAATAACGCAAGTTCCTTAGTAGCATTTAGCATCACTCACTGTTATGTTAGTTTCTGAAATAGACCTTATGGTGCTTTAGGAAGTATACCCCAAAGCATGCAATTTTCTTGTTTTGCATGTTTATAGTGGAGCTCAAGTCAGCCTTCAGGAGGTGAACAGTTATTCTCTAATAACATTCAGCATCACCAACATAGAGCTCTCTTTCTTCCCTCTGTATTATTCAGGAGGTTAACTTATAAGCTGCATCATGTCCCAAAGAGCAATGTTCATCCACGTGGGCTAGCCAGTTATTATATTATCTCTAAAAATTCTAATTGTTGTCTGACCACAACTGATTGATGGCACAAAGAGCTTCATAAAGAAGATTTAAATCTTCAATAGATACACACTCTATAATCAACACACGACAATAAAAAATCTTGTTGACATCTTTTAAGAAATTTCCTGAAATTGAAAATCCATCAATGGAAGAAAAGTTAGCCTCTAATTCAATTCTGAATTCAATCAATGGACATTCAACAGTTGGAGGAATTCAGGGCAGCTGCCCTCAATAAAATATTGCTATGTAGAGGCCTGCCCCTTCTAAGGCTGTTAATATTACATTGAGTAGAGAGAGGTGAAAGGAAGTGAGACTTAAGTTTGTGTGTAACCTCACTTAGCAGAAAATGTCAATTTTTCCCAATTAAATCACAATGAGAGAGACAGAGAGAAAGAACAGAGAAGAGGAAGAAGAGGTGAAGAAAAACATGAGATTACTGAGGCCCCAAGAGCGAGGTTCTGATACTTGTACTACTGAACTAATGACAGCCAATCCAAATTGCTGGAGTGTTGAAGAGCCAGAGAAGGGTCTGGTTTTAGATCAATAGAAATAAGAATGTCTCTAACCAAGCACAGCAAATGTCTAGTTCCATGGAATATTGATGCCATTAATTTATGACCTCTATGATTTTTTAATAATACAAACCTTGTTAATAATGCAGTCTCTTGAAATGTACAATTCCACAGCTCTTAAGAACAACCTTGAAAAGAAGGTACTTTATAATAATAGTGTCATGTCACTAGAGTTTGAAATAGGGAGGCATGCATTATTTCCTGTCTTTTTATATCATAATAGATTTGTGGTAGGATAGTTAAGAGGATCCTGTTGCTTCAAACTGTTCCCTTCAAGTGCTGTCCTTGAACTGGGCTCAGAGATGATTTGGACTTAATATTCTCAAGGACAAAAATTTCTCCTAACATGGTAGAAAGAGCAAGAAAAAAGAAAAGATTATTTTATCTTACAACTTTACTGCCATTAAGGTAGACATAGAGACAGGAGAAAGACTGAAAAATGAATATTCCAATACTAAACTTGCAGTGCTTAATTGTGTGCCTACAAGGGAATAAAAATATGCAGTGCTATTTAAGCAATGGTTTAAACAAATACAGCTTGTCTTCAGTTAAAAGTGCTAAGTTGGCTACTCACAGCCGAATCTCTGTGTAGGGCCCGTTGGCCACACTGTTTCCCCACCATGACAGATTGGATTTAATTGAAAAGTTGCTAGTTTACAGCTCTCACTGAAAATTTACATGGTGAAATCAAATCATCCTGGTGATTGTCCTTCAGTCCACTTTTACATAAGCTCTTTATCCTGGCCCTCATTTTTTTAGGAACTGATATTAATATTTCTTATAGCTATCAAAAATATTTAGCAAGGGGGAGTACTCTCTTCTACTTAAAGAAATTCAAAGTCTTGGAGATTGCTACTGTTCCAGATCCTTGCTTTTGCCATGGATGAACTTTATGACATAGTGTCATTTTTAAAGAGCTATCTGAAATCTAGTTAGCATGCCCTCAGGATGAAGTGAGCCAAGCAAACTGGAATAAATATTCTATGGACGAGAGAATTGAAGGTAAAGTGAAAGATTGGAAATTAAGGGGTTAATAAACCTAATTGTTCCAGTTAGAAATTCCACTGCCATATTTACTTGTCATGTTCCCTAGATTTCTATTTCAAGACATACTACTATTAAAAGATAAACTGAGGCATGTTAAAACTTTTAATTTTATTTGAGCAAAAATCAATCTGAATTGGGCAGCATCCAATCTAGCAAAAAGGAAGGAGTTCTGAGGAGCTGTACAGAACTAAAGACTGTTATAGTCATAAGAGAGCAAGAAAAAGGAAGTTACACTACGTGAAAAAAGAGGGTTGGTTATTCAAAGTTTACTCTCCTTTAAGGGATGACAGTTGACCTAACTGATCAGTGCTGATCAGGTGATTCCTGCTTGACTAGTTTAAGATTTCATTTCTGGAAGAGTTGAAACTGTAATTGTCTCAGTTTGCTAAAGTGGGGCTTAGCATAAGTGACTCCATTTGGGCTCTTTTGTCTTTTTTTAAATTTTGTTTTTATTGATTTTCAGAGAGAGAGGAAGGAAGAGAGAGGGAGAAACATCAATGAGAGAGAAACATCAATTAGCTGCCTCCGGCACACACCCCAACCGGGATGGAGCACCAACCTGGGCATGTGCCCTGCAGGAATCTAACTGGCAACCTTGTGGTACACGGGATGACCAACTGAGCCATATCAGCCAGGGTTCTTTTGTCTTGTTTTTAACACTACTATATGTGATTTTGAACATCTTCATGGTCAGAATAGGTCTTAGTAAATTGTCATCTACTAGTCAAAATACCTTCACAAAATTTATTAGGAGATTTGCATGTTCAGAGCCACACTGTACCCAAGCTTTACGAGTCTTTTCAAGGGAAACAGAAAGCATAGTTGCTATCCAAAAAAATAATAACTTGCCTTCATTTCTGTAAATATTCGTGAGTAATTATCATAATGACTGAAGTCTTAAGTAGCCCAATGACTTGGTTCTCAAACTTTGCTCCATGAACCAAGATCATCAAGCCCTGGGGGCTTGTAGGAAATGAAAATCATCGGACTGCTACTCAGACTTACCAATCAGAATCGGCAATTTAATAAGGCTTTGTATGCTGTTAAATCTCCAGAAGCACCTCCCCTATAGGTATGCAGGGACACCGGGAAAATTCTTTCAGCCTAGAAAACATTCTCTACTTTTGTTATTCTATTTTTTAATCACATAGTTAAATCTGCAGAACATATGATTACATTTAAAATTTAAAAAAAAAAAAAGTCTTGGAAAGGCAGCCCATTTTTGACATTGGAATTTCCACCGTTGAGGCATTTTAGTCCATTTGGAGACAGGAAATAACATCCAAAGAGCAAGCAGTGAGGACTATGTGGAATGATGACAAACTCAATTGCACACAGGTGTAGAGGGTACATTAAGTAGCTGTTATACTGACACATTAGCGTCAACTATGTAAGCATAATTATTGTTGTAAAATAGCTAATAAACAGGAAACATTAACTTCCCTCATATAGGGCCTTTTCAAAACCAAGATTAGGCCTATGTGCTCTGTACATGTGTTTTCTCTGAAGCCAATTAACCTCTTTATTGGAAAACAGGAGCTTCGTTACTATTGAATGTGGCAGCTAATCCTTCACAGAAGATAATTTCATTGGGCATGAGTGGAATGAGTTGTAGTTGTATTAGTACACTGACTGATATTCCTGTACAATTAAAAGAAAGATTGTTTAATTTCCTCAACATTGGTGCTAGTGAAGGCTAAGAGATCCATAAAACTAAAAACTATGTTTTTTTTTACTCATCCAATGCCAGGAGAGCTGTAGAAATTTATTTCGAGATGGTATATATCTTTTTACTATACTGAGCATGTAAGGAAGGGTGAGGGCTTAGGTATCTTCACAGAATCAATTTTTATTATATTTCTTCCATATAGCTGTGAAGGTTCAGACTGGGATAAGATATGAGCCTGCAGATTTGTCAAATTGCTTTGATGTTTCATACTTAGATTTTTTGGCTGATACACAGCCCATGGAAGAAGCCAACAAAGAAGAATAATGAAAATATAGGCAATGACCACTTTGGTATATATAAAAAGCTGGAAATATATTTAATAATAACAATTTGTTCCATCAAAGTGACTCCACCTAAAGTTTCATGAGCAGAGGTGCAGTCATTGGCCTTGCTGAATTTGCTTGCAAATGAAGTAAAAGAGAATTGCAGACCAAGATGACAAAGCATGAGAATAATACCTTTATGCATATTTGTACTGTGGTACTCTTTATTTTGCATTCATGTTTTATCACATGTCCCTTTCCCCTGATTTCTCTAATATTTTGGATTCCTATTGCCTCATTTCTTCTCTTTTGACTTTTTTCTCTACATATTTAAGTTAAAGTATATTCATCTTTAGGGTTAAAATCTCATTTGTTTCTTTTATTTTTAAAGCTACTCTAGTGCCTGAAGTTGTAGAAATACAAATATTAGTGTATTTGTATACTCTAGATTAGTGTTGTTCAATAGAAAGATAATGTGAACTACCCATGTAATTTTAAATTAAATTGTAATTTGAAATTTTTAATAGCTGTATTAAAAAGTGAAATAAATTAGATTTAATATTTGTATTAAGCCCAATATACCCAAATTATTATCACCTTAACATGTAATAAATATAAAATATTATTGAGATCTTTTACATTTTTTAAATGTATATATTTCATATTTATAGCATATCTCAATTCAGTCTAGCCACATTTTACATATTCAATAGCATATGACTAGACTATAGACCAGGGGTGGGCAAACTTTTTGACTCGAGGGCCACAATGGGTTCTTAAACTGGACCGGAGGACTGGAACAAAAGCATGGATGGAGTGTTTGTGTGAACTAATATAAATTCAAAGTAAAGGAGCGGAGGGGAGAGCAAGAGAACCCTCTGCTCTTTTGGCTCTCCGGGCCGGATAGAACAGCCGAACGGGCCGGATTCGGCCTGCGGGCTGTAGTTTGCCCATGGCTGCTATAGACTATCATATCATCATATGATAAACTTTATATTTATACAAAAAACTTAATTATTTTCATGAATGCTATTTACAAAAAAGAAAAGCTTACATTTAGACTCAAAGAAGACCTATATTCATCAATGCTTATCAATGACTATCCTATCTAATAAAAGAGTAATATTCAAAATGACCGTACCTCTGCTATACCCACAAGCCACGCCCACCAGCCAATCAGGAGCGAGTATGCAAATTAACCCAACCAAGATGGCTGCAGCCACAGAGAGAGCAGGAGGCTTGGGCTTCCCCTGTAATGGAGGAAGCCAAGCTTTCTGCATACCCTGGCCTGCCTTGGCCTCCACTTAAGGCTACAAAGTTTCAATTATAGAAGATAAATAAATCCCAGATACCAGGGCCTCTGCTTGGGTCGCCGGGGGCGTGGCTAGCCTGAAAACCACTACAGGCCCCTCGCCCAGGCCACCCCATATCCCAAGGGAACCCCCACCCTGATCTGGGACACCCTTCAGGGCAAACCAGCTGGCCCCCACCCGTGCACCAGGCCTCTATCCAATCTAATCCTATCTAATAAAAGAGTAATATGCAAATTGACTGTCACTCCAACACACAAGATGGTTGCCCCCATGTGGTCAAAGATGACTGCCCCCATGTGGACACAAGATGGCCGCCACAAGATTGCCAGCAGGGGAGGGCAGTTGGGAGGGACCAGGCCTGCAAGGGAGGGCAGTTAGGGATGACCAGGCCTGCAGGGGAGGTAGTTAGGAGCAAATAGTCTGGCAGGGGAACAGTTAGTCATCAATCAGGCTGGCAGGGGAGTGGTTAGGGGGTGATCAGGTTGGCAGGCAGAAGTGGTTAGGGACAATCAGGAAGGCAGGCAGGTGAGCAGTTGGGAGCCAGCAGTCCTGGATTGTGAGAGGGATGTCCGACTGCCCGTTTAGGCCTGATCCTACTGGGATCGGACCTAAACAGGCAGTTGGACATCCCTTGAGGGGTCCCAGATTGGGCAGGGTGTAGGCTGGGCTGAGGGACACACACCCCCATGCATGAATTTCATGCACTGGGCCTCTAGTAATATACAGGGCTTTAGAGTGTTGAACAACTGTCAATCTGAAAAATATAATTTGGATGGAAGCTTTTAATTATTATCTCTTATTAAAAATTTAAAATCTTCATATGTGTGAACACTACTACAAATTTTTTCCTTATTCATTTTTGGGTGAGGATAGTATCAAAGAGAACATTGGAGGTGCTTTACCTGAGTTACTTCTCTAACATGGCTCTAATACACATATCTTCTCATTTACATTCTCCCAGAAAAATTAAGGCACTTGGATAAATATAACTTTCACTATTTATGTTGTGCTTTCTATTATGGGTTGTTGTTTTTTTTAAGTTACAACTCTGGCTCTCCTTAGAATGTTATGATATCTCTAAAATATTTGTGATGCCTGGACATATCCTCCTTTAAAGCTCCCCTCTGCCTCCTGCGAAGAGATGTGCATGGCACACTTTACTAGTAGTTAGACAAGCTCATGGGATCTCCTCTTTCAAGTGCTTGTAAAATCTCTTACATTTGTTCTACCATTCCAGGCTATTTTTATCAAAGAAAATAAGATAATTCTCAATGTCAACTTTGTGATCTAGATCACAGAGCAAGCTCTAAAATAGGTTAATCAAAGACAGCTCATACAATCTGTTAGGGCACAATTAGTAAAACTGTAAGGGAATAGAGGTTACCCCCATGAAAGGAGAGCTGAAGTATAAAAACCACAACTTATTAAACACACCCATTAGAGGGTTTTCTCTGCATCTCAAAATGATGTTTCTTTTCGCCACAGGAATGCTTTATATCAGTCTCTCCATCAAGTACTAGTTTATAAATCAATAACTACTTAAAAGAGAGATTGGAGAGAAAGAAAATGAAAGTGTTGGGAACTAGTGCCAAATGAAGATTAATCAAAATGAAGATAAACAATTTCTAAATTTACTCTAATTTAAAGAAAGAGTAAGTTCGCCGTTTAAACATTTCATTTCTGTTCATTTCCACCTTACCATATGCCTGAACAAATTGTGATATGAAACACCATGATGATCTATACTCATTAATGGTCCTATTACAGTGTCCATGAGCACCCTAGTCATCACCATTACATATACACACAGAGAGGAGTATTTCCAATTTCATTCCAGATAACTCCACAATGTCCCTGTGAGATGATGGCCAGTGATTAATGATTGTTTGAGTATAAATGCATATTTATAAAGCTTCTGGAAAACTGATTCTTACCAGAAGCAGCTGCAAAACCAGACTGACTTTTAACCTCCCCGGCTGAATACAGGAACTCTTGGCACAATTATACTGCAAGTAGCAGAGAACCTACGGGGTTCCCATTATAGAAACATACTTGGCCAGCAGGAAATGTTTACAACCTGCATGAAACCCTGATGTCTGACATAACACCAGAATGGCTCATCCTGGTTTCAGAAAACAAAAGTCTTCATCTTTGAACTTGCCACATAGCCCAAACAAACAAATATTCCCACTTCCTATCACCCAGTGCCTCACTCCCAACTCCTCCTTTCATTGGACTGTTTTTATAGATATAGGAAATAAATAGCCCTGCAGTGCTCTTCCTATAGAAAATACAAGCCACTTCCGTAAAGGCTAACATTCAGTGTGCAGCATGACCAAGAAAGACAGACTCTGCAATGGTCCTAAAAATTCCTCAAGTATCTCCTTGGTAAGGCAATTATATGTTAATATAAAAGAACGAGGCTTCTTACTACTAAAGCAAGATAGTCAGATTGCACTAGAACTTACTGAATCTGAACCTTAGACCTCAAGATGTAATATTAATATGCTGCCTTTTACCAGATTCTCTATGATCAAATATAGACATTTGAAGGGAAGTGGAGGGAAATAAAAGAAACCTGAGCTGAGAGGTTGAGGATCTAGAAAAGAGAAATGAAAGTCCTTTCCCAACCTCCACTAGCCCTTGGCAAAGCTGTAACACCAGAATACCACCTGGTTACTCCATTTCCTGCCAGAAGCTGGACAAAAGAGGGAGGCTAGTGAGGCTCCCCAAAGAACTGTTAATTAATTTAATGAGCAACTTACACCTGATGCCTCTGATTATTTCACCTTTCCCACCAACAAGAAATTAAAGGGACAAGAAAAACAGAAGAGGGTACCGATATTCATCATCTTTCAACATGGCTGATATATGCAGTTTTTAAAAAAAGCAAATCACTGATTTTCCTGTTTTGTTGTTTTTTTGTTGTTTTGTTTTTAATGAAATGCGGAAACTCCCACAGGCCAAACAATTTTGTTTTGACTTCAGCAGATTATTATGATTAAACTATATTGTTCTTTTCCTTTCTTGTGTTAATATGACCGTACAAATTCACCTGTTTCCTAACTGCAAAAGGCCAAAAGGAAATCAGGCAGCCAAAAGGAAGTTGTGCATAATCATCCTACTTCCAATCTTATTTGTATTTCATAAGCATATATGAACAAGGGAATGTTGGAAAGTCTTTGAGATAATGTGTTGGAAGGGAAAATGGGTTTTAAGTGCTAGGAACATTCTGATCATTTGAGTGACCTTATGAATGTATTTAATCTCTCTGAACTTCCATTTCTTCATCTATAAGATAAATGCCATCTTCTCAGGACAGAGTATAGTGGATATAGTGCTCTTGAACATGAGGAAGGAAACCACTTCACATTAAAATAAATTAAAATTCACCATTTTGGTTGTTTCTTCATTCAAATGAGATGATCATTTTTTCAGAAAATCATAACATTGTACATTAGTTTTCTATTGCTGCTTTAACAAATTTTCAGACTTCTTGGTTGAAAACAATTCACATTTATTATCTTATTTTTTTTTCTAGGTTAGAAGTTAATAAGGTCCTCAATTGGCTAACATCACAGTGTTGGAAAGATTTTGTTCCTATTGAAATAGGAATTTTAGGGGTGAAATAGGCAGGTTCAGGGAATTTTTAAAAATTAAAGGGGTCCATGGAAAAAGCACAGGCTATTGAGCTGCAAAAAGTTACATTTCCAGAAGACAAGGGAATTGGGGGAGGCAGAAGTTTACATTTCCATAAGACAAGGGAAAGGCAGAAGTTACATTTCCATAAGATAAGGGAACTGGGAGTAGCCAAAGGTCTATATTTACAAAATAAAGAAGGAGGGCTTCACACATCCAATGTGAGGTTTGACCTTTGAGCTCAAGAGTTGCTATAGAGACCAAATCAAAGGGGAATAGTGGCCAATCAGAGGAGATATCAAGGCACAAAAACCACAGCATTTATAAACCAGTTGAAAAAGGAACTCAGTGGGACTCTTTCCCCCTCCCCACATGGGAGTCTGTACTTGTTCTTCAATAAATTTCCACTTTTGCTCTACTGTCTTCCATCCGTGGTTTCATTCTTTGACTCTGATGGACAAAGCGTCTGGGGAAGCCATTCTGTCCAGGGAAACACCATGTGTTCTGTGGGAACCCCTTTCACGTCCCGCGTGGTTCAGGGTTCCGGTTCAGGGTTCAGGTTCTGGAGAAGGCCGCACACAAATGAAAAGAGACTTGGAAAAGTATTAATTTGGAAATATTGGGGGCCAGGCGGGAGCCCAACTCTAGTGGAAGGACTACCCCTTGCTCTGGCCTTGCAATCCCTTTTATTGAGACTATGGGATACGCCCATAACCTTTAGGCAGGAAATTCCAATAACAGAAATTTACATGAAACAAACAGAGGTGGAGGCTGCTTCAGCTAACAATGTTTCAACTAAACAGTGAGTGATCAAAACAATTAAGGTTGTTGACCAGCCTTCCCAGTTTCCTGTCCACATCTTTCTATTAGTGGTAGAATGATTGGTTTCCAGCATCTCCCCCGTTTCTTTCCTTAAAAAAAATCTTACATATGCAGACCAGAAATAAACACATAAGAACAAAAAGGTTTGAGTCCCAATTTCAATGTTCAACAGTTCTGAGTTCCAGTTTCAATGTCCAACAGTTCTTTATATGTATATGTCAGCAATGACATCTGGATGGTGGGCACATGGTGGCAATGCAGGTCCGACCCTCTCTGGTTTGGTCCTAGGCAACCAGCAGCTGCTGACTGCAGCGTCTTCCATCTCTACACTGTTTCTCCTCTTTGTCTTCATGGCTGGAGGATTACTGTCAATTCCTCTCTGTTGCAGGAATCCACATGGTCTTGGAGTTGTTTTCTGAAAATATACAAACATATTCTCGACCAAAAGTTAATAAAGGAATCTTTTCTATAAATTTTACTTAGGATCCTTTTTATTTTTGCCCAGACGATTTTCCTTTGGCCTATTTTGACACCATGTATGTTTTTCATTGGTGTCTTGCTGTTAGCATTACAAATGAAAATGAAAATTTTTTAAAGTAAAAATTTTCTAGATGTAATTTACTTACAGAATATTTTTCCTTACATGCTATTTTTCCACTACACTATCCCCCCTTTTTTTGATTAATGGAGGCTTTTGGAAATTTTTTTTTTTTTTTTATAAATTTTGGTTAATACTTTAGGAACAGCCTCTTGTACAATTAAATTTTCTGTCAAATTTAATACTTTAACAACAATTGTAGTTTACTCTGTAAAAATTAATGGAAAGAATTATATGCATCCTTGAGAAAGCCCTGAGCACTCCTAGATTTAGGTTAGATTTAGATATAGGGCAGTCACCATTAGCCACTTCTCTGTTGCTTGGGTCTCAATATGAGCTGGGCCAAGTCTCTTGTTTGTAGCTGGATCTCAATCTGAGCTGGGCTCTGTTACCTGGGTCCCGATCTTGAGCTGGGCATGGGAAGCGCGAAGCAGCCATGGGGGCAGGAGATGTCCCTCAGAAGGGGCGAGGATTCAAGCCCCTGAAAGGCTGGGGGGGTGAGGGACTGTGCCCCACCTCTGTTGATCCCCAAGTTCTCTCCTGGTGGCCCCCTGCGACTGTGCCTGTCTTAGGTTGCCCCACCCTTGAGGAGTCTTACCTGTCATTGACTAACCAGCCATCCTCTGGGGCCAAGCAGGGTGATGTGAGGTTCAGTTCTGTCTCCTTGGTAGCCTATGACCCCATGGCCTCCATGCCCAGCACTTGCCTTGGGATCCTCTCGCCTGCTGGCAGGGTCCCGGCACTGATCACATATCTTGGGGAACCCAGGTTTCTTCTCCAGAGAGGGCCCAGCTCACGCCATTGTGTGAGAGACAGATCCATGGTGCCAGCCACCATGAGGCTTCAACCTCAGCATGAACTGAAAACTCAAGCAACAGCTATGGGCAATTGGATTGTGAGGAGAGGGTCCCTATTAGCAAATAAGGCAAGAAAGGCCAATATAGGATGCTCAAGTGCCTTCCCAGTGAGGCTTTCCACATAGTGGAAGGGATTAAATCCTTTCATGTCCTTTTAAATTGCTGCCAAACATAAAAAAAATTTAGATTTTTAAGTTTGTTTGGATTAATTGTACAATATGCTGTTGTAAAATATCAAAAATTATAATGACATTGTAGAATAATACCATGCAATTTTCAAGTATATTAGATCTGTTTTAAAAGGATTTCCTTGAAGAAGAGAGAATAATTTTCTTGTATTACTCTGGGCCCTTGGAGTTTTACAAGAATCATCTCTGTTAAGGCCTTGAAATTTTAACAACCATCAAACAAATATTTATATCCATATATGATTTACTAGTTTTTGCATCAGCCATTCATATGCAAACTTGTTATCTACTTCCTGCTGGTTATTTGCCTTAGGGCGGGAATTTCAAAAAGGGGCTGCTTAAAATGCCTTGGGAAACTAGCTTTAATTTGTCTCCTGGTTCATCTTTGCCATCTTTAAAGCTACATCTCTAGGGTTTTTATTCTGTACACAGAAAAGTGTCAAGCCCAGCTCAAAAACTATGCGCACTTGTTTTTAAACTGGCCCTTTCACTTTACATGAGCACAGAAATCCCAGATGCATCATGAATTTGTAAAAGCTTTAAGTCATTAGCTGGAAAAAGGAAAGATGGTGAATATAAGGAAAAATACCATGTAAGGATATTCTTTGCTCTAAGCCAATGGCAATTCAAATTCAAACTGTACATTCTCTGCACCTCTCCCAGGAGCAAGTAGTGATAGTCCCCTACTTCCTTGCCCCACCCATGTTCCTCCTGGATACTACATTAGGCAGGGAATCAGCATACATAAGGGTTCTTACCCATGAAGGGTCAGGAACATAAGTCCAAAATACTTCCCCATTTGCCCCAGGTAATATTACCGTACAGCTGATTACTGCTAGTATGGCAAGAAAGATGTTCTCAGGCATCTGTACCATTCTCTTTACCATGCCCCAGGTGGTCTCCAGGCTGTTTGTTGTCCGGCTTGTCCTCCTCCTGCTCCTCATCTTCAGCGGATTGCTTGGAGTTGCTGTTCTCTGTGGCTGAGGTAGTTGATTTTCTGCGGCTGCATGGTGTGGATCCAGGTGCAAGATCTTCATTTGTCTGGCTAATTTCTCTCTTGGATTCCTGTTGCAGTTTAATATTTCTAGCAGGAATCCACACAGGCTTGGAAAAATTCTCTGGGAAAATACAAGCATACCCTCTGCCAAAGGTTAGTAATGGATCGGGTCCCTTCCATAAACCAGATTCGGGATCTTTCCATTTAACTAGACCATTTTCTTTTGTTTTTTTCTGATGCCAATGTATTTCCATAGGCATCCTTCCTTCATCATCACAAGTGAAAAAATTTAAAGTAATTAAGGCTTGGTGCAGTCTACCTGTAGGTGATTTCTCCATCATCCCACCTTTTTGTTTTTCAAGTTGGGATTTTAGCCGCTGATGCTGTCGTTCAATAATGGCCTGTCCTTGGGAATTATATGGTATTCCTGTAATATGCTGAATTTTCCATTTTTTACAAAATTCCTGGAATTGACAGCTTGTGTAAGCAGGCCCATTATCAGTTTTAATAATTTTTGGAATTCCCATGACAGCAAAAGCAGCTAGGCAATGATTAATAACCTGTTTTGCTGTTTCTCCTGTAGATGCAGTAGCCCATAGGACTTTTGAAAAGGTATCTACGGAGACATGTAATGCCCCAAGGCATCCAAAGGAATTATAATGCGTTACATCCATTTGCCAGATATGGTCTCTTAGCAAACCTCTGGGGTTGACTCCTGTGTTACATTCTAATATAACTTTAATTTCTCCTTCATAATTTGAATCAATGACACCAGGCAGAACAGTTAGTCCTTTCAGAGTGTTTCCACTCCTCCCTAAGATTAATCCTAAAGTTCCCAGTGGAACAGGTCCCCAAATTCCTGTAGGAATAGCTTGCCGAGCAATATCAGGGGTCAAAGTGACCGCTATAGTGCTGTTAAGATCCAGGCTTGCGCTTTTTGGAGTTGCTCGGATGAGGGAATCCACTGTGGGCCTTTCAGGGCAGATTTCCCCTATTGATGACGGGGCTGGGGGGTGCCCCTCTGGCCATTTCCCGGCGATTGACCATGCCCTCCATCTTGATCTAGAAGTTGCCTGTTTCTATGAAATCTCGATCTACATAGACTGGCCCAATGGTTCCCTTTCTGACATCTAGGACACCGAGGGATTGAATCTCTCAGCGGCTGAGTGTTTACACCTCTCCCTAGAGCACTACCTTGTGCCCTTCTTAATTGCCTACATTCCTTTTGGAAATGTCCTGCCTTTCCACACTTAAAACACCTCTTATTTCCCACTGTTACTGCAGCAGCGAGTAAATTTGCTTGAAAAGTGCCTGATCCCACATTCTGACATGCTCGAATCATCTCTGTAATGGTACTATTTCTTCTCAGAGATGTCAGGCATTTCTTACAATCAGCATTGGCATTTTCATAAGCCAATTGCTGAATTAAAATATCTCCTGCTGCCTCATGTTGAATCTGTCGTCTCACTGCTCGAGTGAGACGAGCCACAAAGTCAGAAAATGACTCTGTAGGTCCTGCATACATTTACTAAAAGCTCCCTGAGGGTCCCTTTTTGCTGGTAAAGCCCACCAAGCTTTCCTTCCACAAAGTCTAATTTGCTCATACGCCTGTTGCACATAATGTAGCTGATTTTGTACATCCATATACTGTCCCAGTCCTGCCAGCATTTCATAAGTTATTTGAGCATTCAGCCCTCCGTTTGCACGGGCTTGCTCTTGACATTTCTCCAAATATTCTCCTTTCCACAGTAAATAATCTCCTCCATCCAGAGTTGCACGAGCCAGAGAATACCAATCATAACGAGCTAAGAATGCTTCAGAAATATTGTTCATAATTTCTCCTGTAAAAGGAGCCGTTGGGCCGTTTTGAACAACACTTTCTCGCAAAGCTTTTATCATTTTAAAATCTATTTTTTCATGTTGTCTTATTATCTGATTTGGGAGCTGTGGGTCAGCTACTTGTATAATAGGAAAAGCAAGCCTTTCTTCCACCGACATGTCCTTCATTCCTTCTCTGATGGCTGTGTATAGATGATTCTATTGGTGGCGAATTAAATGTTTCAGGATTAGGACATGGAGGTGGAGGGGGCCATAAAGGCCATTCCTCCAATTTTTCTTCCTGCTCCTCTCTAGGAGGAGTGGAGGGAACCAGGGGAGGAGGCTCCTCCTCAGCCTTTCTAAAAGGCTCTAGCAAACGCAATATTATGTTCCCTGTAACGGAGCGCGTCCCCTGGAGATAGACCACCGAGACCAATTGGATCAAACAGGGAAAAAGTTTATTGCAGATTCAAATCTGGGCCCCGCTGTAGCTGACGCAGCAGCAGGCAAGTGCCCTGGCGAGAGCGCCGTTGAAAGGGGCAGTCCCTTCCTTTATACCCCTTCCCTCTATAACCGTTGGCCTGGCATTCCCTGATTGGCCCCTTTGAATGACCCGCAAATGTGGGACCCCTTTGTCCTGGACTTTTCCTAATATGGTTCGCTCGCGCAGTGAGGAAGTTCTACACCGGACCTTTCCCTATATGGGTTGTTTGTTACAGAGACAGCTCTGTAATGCCTCTGGCAGGTAGGGGAGTGGTGGTCAGGCAGAAACTATTTCTTTTATTTATGGAACGGGGAGTTCTATAGTGCCTGCGGGGGGGGGGGGGGGTGACCTTTCCAAGTGGTTGTTTTAAATTTTTCTACTCTGACTCTAGACCCCGAGGTCTAGTCCCTTCCTGCCCTCCACATTCCCCATGGAGAAACAGTTTTATGAGGTGATTTTTTTTTTTTTTTCTGCTGCTGAGCTTTTTTCAAATTTTGACCAACTTTTTGCCAAACACTCAAGATCTAATGTACCTTCTTCAGGAAACCAAGGGTTTTATTCTAAAACAAAAACTATAAAAGAATACCTTCTGAAACTTTTAATACCTTAAGCATACAAACCAAAATTCTAATAATAAAGTTTATTTTATATTTATAGCCTAATTCTTCCCCATTAGCCTGGCTGAAAAAGACGTTCCCACCCTACTTACAGATCGCGACTCTGCAGTTAGTCCATGGGCTTTGTGTGTGGTGAACCTCCCTCACCTTTTTCTAGGTGAATTTTTTCCTTTCCTTTGCTCTTAGGCGAAAAATATCATCTCCTCCAGAAGTCCCGAGTTCAGGCGCCAGATGTGGGAACCCCTTTCACGTCCCGCCCCGCGTGCTTCAGGGTTCCAGTTCAGGGTTCCAGTTCAGGGTTTAGGTTCTGGAGAAGGCCGCACACAAATGAAAAGAGACTTGGAAAAGTATTAATTTGGGAATATTGGGGGCCAGGCGGGAGCCCAACTCTAGTGGAAGGACTACCCCTTGCTCTGGCCTTGCAATCCCTTTTATTGAGACTATGGGATACGCCCATAACCTTTAGGCAGGAAATTCCAATAACAGAAATTTACATGAAACAAACAGAGGTGGAGGCTGCTTCAGCTAACAATGTTTCAACTAAACAGTGAGTGATCAAAACAATTAAGGTTGTTGACCAGCCTTCCCAGTTTCCTGTCCACATCTTTCTATTAGTGGTAGAATGATTGGTTTCCAGCAGTGTTCCAGTCCAAAAATCCTGTATCACTATCCAGAGATGCCAGGGAAGAAATCTTACCTTTTCCCAACTTCTCAAGACCACCCACATTCCTTGACTCATGACCCCTTTCTTCCATCTTCAAAGTCAGCATAGTTAATCTCCCTGACCATAGCCAGGAAAGTTCTCTGATTTTTAAGGACTCAAATGACTACATTGAGCTGATCAGGACAATCCCCTTCATCTTAAAGTCCTTAATTTAATCACATCAGCCAGAATCGAAGAATGAATCAACTGACAGAAAGTGGTATAGCAAAGGTGGAGATTTATTGAAGAATAAGCACAGACTTTCACGTAGGGAGGGGGAAAAGTCCCACTGGGTTCCTTTTCCCTATGGCTTATATAGGCTGAAGATCCTGGTGCCTCGACATCCCCTCTGATTTGTCAATATTCCCCTTCGAGTTGGTTACTATAGTAACTCCTGGGCTCAAAGGTTGAACCTCACATGGGACCTGTGAGGCTCTCCCAGCTCTGCTCCTTTCCCCTGGGCTCTCTTCTTTTTCATCTGAATGAAGGGCTTCCTTCTCTTTATTTTGTAAATATAGACCTTTCTTGGCTACTTCCAGTTCCCTTGTCTTATGTAAATATACCAGTTGCTGCCTCTCTTGTCTTATGGAAATGTAACTGCACCTGGCTTCCTTGTGTTATGAAAATGTACCTTCTCCCAGTCTGCAGCCCTGCACTTTTCCATGGACTTCAATTCTGAAATAACCCTATACCTGCCTATATCCCCCTAAAATTCCTGCTTCACTATTATAATCTAGAAAGTGGCAGAATTTTATAAATGTTCTTTAATATTAATAAGAAACCATCTTTGTAACCTTGACCTTGTTTTAAGGATACACAAGGACAGTTTTAGAACTTCCCATTGTCCTCTAAATAGTATCCTATTATCAAAAGTGGTAATATGTAAGTAAATTGAATAGTAAATAAATGTAAATACACACTTTCAAACGTTTGGAAAAGACTATATTGAAAATATCTTATTTAAAAAAAAAATTTATTGTTAAAAGTATTACGTATGTCCCCTTTTCCCTCATTGGCCTTTCCCAGCCTTCCCCTGCCCACCAGCCCCGGCCTTCACCCCACCCCATTGTCTCTGTCCGTTGGTGATGCTTATGGTCATACAAGCTCTTTGGTTGATCTCTAATCCCCCATGCCCCCCTCATGTCCCTCGCCCACCTTCCCCTCCTTTCCCTCTGAGGTTTTACAATCTGTATGATGATTCTGTGTCTCTGGATCTATTTTTGTTCATCAGTTTATGTTGTTCATATGTTATTTGTAGATTCCACAAATAAGTGAGATCATGTGATATTTATTTTTCTCTTACTGGCTTATTTCACTTAGCATATTGCTCTCCAGGTCCATCCATGCTGTTGCAAATGGTAAGAGTTTTTTCTTTTTTATAGCAGCATAGTATTCCACTGTATATCACAGTTTTTTAATATACCCCATCTTTTTAATCCTCTCATTGCTGATGGCACTTAGGCTATTTTCAATTCTTAGCTATTGCAAATTGTGCTGCTATCAACATAGGAATGCATATGTTCTTTTGGATGGGTGTTTCTGATTTTTTGGGATATATTCCTAGAAATGGGATTACTGGGTGTAATGGGAGTTCCATTTTTAATTTTTTGAGGAAACTCCATACTGTTTTCCACAGTGGCTGCATCAGTCTGCATTCAAACACGCAGTGTACTAGGGTTCCCTTTTTTCCACATCCTTGCCAGCACTTGTCGTTTATTGACTTGGTGATGACAGCCATTCTTTTTTTAAAAAATAAAAATTATATTTTATTGATTTTTTACAGAGAGGAAGGAAGAAGGATAGAGAGTTAGAAACACCGATGAGAGAGAAACATCAATCAGCTGCCTCCTGCACACCCCCTACTTGGGATGTGCCTGCAACCAAGGTACATGCCCTTGACCGGAATTGAACCTGGGACCCTTGAGTTTGCAGGCCAATGCACTATCCACTGAGCCAAACCGCTTAGGGCAATGACAGCCATTCTAACTGGTGTGAGGTGGCACCTCATTGTAGGTTTTATTTGCATCTCTTGTTTGATTAGTGATTTTGAGCACTTTTTCATATGTCTCTTGACCTTCTGTATGTCCACTTACAAAAATTGTCTATATAGGTCCTTTACCCATTTTTTGATTGGATTATTTATCTTCCTTTTGTTAAGTTGAATGAGTTCCCTATAAATTTTGGAAATTAAACCCTTATCAGATGTCACATTGGCAAATATGTTCTCCCATACAGTGGGCTTTCTTGTTATTTTGTTGATGGTTTCTTTTGCTGTGCAGAAACTTTTCATTTCAATGTAATCCCCTTTTTTATTTTCTCCTTAGCTTCCATTGTCCTAGGCATATTACATCGAACTATATCTGATATTTTGCTACCTATGGATTCTTCTAAGATTTTTATGGTTTCCCATCTTATCTTTAAGTCTTTTATACATTTTGAGTTTATTTTTGTTCATGGTGTAAATTGGTATTCAAGTTTCATTTTTTTTTTCACATATCTGTCCAATTTTCCCAACATCATTTATTGAAGAGACCCTCTGGACTCCATAGTATGCTCTTGCCTCCTTTGTCAAATATTAATTAAGCATAATGGCTTGGGTCAATTTCCGGGTTCTCTGTTTGGTTCCATTGGTCTAGATGTCTGTTCTTGTGCCAATAATAGGCAGTTTTGAGAACAGTGGCTTTGTAATATAGCTTGATATCTAGTATTGTGATCCCTCCAACTTCGTTAGTTTTTCTCAGGATTGCTGAAGCTATTCAGGGTCTTTTCTTATTCCATAAAAAATTTTGGAGAGTTTGTCCTAGGTCAGTGAAATATACCATTGAGATTTTAATGAGGATCACATTGAATCTATAGATTGCTTTGGTTAGTATGGACATTTTAATGATGCTGATTCTACCAATCCATGAAAACACTATATTCTTCCACTGGTTTATATCATCCTCTATCTCTTTTTCAACAACCTGTAGTTTTTCAATTCTCTTAGGGCCTTATTTAAGTTTATTCCTAGGCATCTTAATTTTTTTGCCATAGTAAATGGGATTGCTTTTTAAATTTTTCTTTCTGTAAGTTCATTATTGGTGTATAAAAATGCTATAGAATTCTGGGTGTTAATTTTGTATCTCACTTTTTAAATCATGTAGTTTTTTTGATGGCGTCTTTAGGGTTTTCTATGTACAATATCATGTCATCAGTGAATAATGAAAGTTTTAATTCTTCTTTTTCAATTTGGATACATTTTACTTTTGCTTCTTGTCTGATTGCTATGTGTAGCACTTCCAGTACTATGTCAAACAGGAGTAGTAAAAGTGGGCATCCCTGTCTTATTCCTGATCTTAGGGGAAATGGTTTTAGTTTTTGCCTATGGAGTATGATGTTGGCTGTAGGTTTGTCATATAAGGCTTTTATTATGATGACGTATGTTCCCTCTATTTCCACTTTGTGGATAGTTTTTATCAAAAAAGGTGTTGGATTTTGTTGAATGCTTTTTTTTTCATAAATTGATATGATCATGTGATTTTTGTTTCTTAACTTGTTTATGTGGTATATCATGTTTATTGATTTGCAAATATTGTACCAGCCTTGCATACCTGGAATAAATCCCATATGGTCATGGTAATGATCTTTTCAATGCATTGTTGCATGCAATTTGCTAATATTTTGTTGAGGATTTGAGCATCTATGTTCATCAGGGACATGGACCTGTAATTCTCTTGCTTTGAAGTGTCTTTATCTGGTTTTGGCATTAGGGTAGTGCAGGCTTCATAGAAAGAGCTTGGAAGTGCCCCTTTCCTCTTGAATTTTTTGGAATAGTTTGAGGAGGGTAGGTTTTATTTCTTCTTTGAATGTTTGGTTAAACTCCCCCCCTCCCCCCCTGTGAAGCCATATGGCCCAGGGATTTTGTTTGCTGGAAGTTTTTTTTTTTAATTTTTATTTTTTATTAGTACTTTAATTTCTTCAGTAGTTATCGGCCTAGTCATATTTTTTTATTTTTCCTGATTGAGTTTTGGAAGGTCGTATTTTTCTAGCAATATGTCCATTTCCTCTAGGTTGTCCTGTTTTTTGGAATAGAGTTGTTCTTAGTACTTTTATAGAATCCTTTGTATTTCTGTGGGGTTGGTTGTTACTTTAATTCTTTCATTTCTGATTTTGTTTGTATGGGTCCTCTCTTGTTGCTTGTTGGTGAGCCTGGCTAGAAGTTCAACAATCTTGTTTATCCTTTCAATGAACCAGCTCTTGGTTCTATTGACTTTCGTACCACCCCTTTTTTTGTTTTGTCTCTCTGTCATTTATTTCCACTCTGATTGTTATTATTTCCTTCCTTCTACTTACTCTGGGCTTTTGTTGTTGCTCTCTTTCTAGTTCTTTAAGTTGTAGGGTTATATAATTTATTGTAAGTTTTTCTTGTTTTTTAATGTAGCCCTATAGTGCCATGGACTTCCTTTCCAGGACTGCTTTCACTGTGTCCCATAGATTTTGGATTGCTGTGTTTTTGTTGGCTTTTGTTTTCAGGATTTTAAAATTTCTTCTTTGATCTCTTTGGTAACCAATCATTGTTTAATAGCATGCTATTTAGCCTCCAAGTGTTTGATTTTTTAATTGTTCTTATTGTTTTTAATTTTTAATTTTTTGCCATTGTGATCTGAACAGACACTTGATATTATTTCAATTTTCTTGAATTTGAAGATACTTGGCTCGTGTCCTAATATGGGTCTATCTTTGAAAATTTTCCATATGCACTTGAGAAGAATGTATGTTCTGTAGCATTGGGGTGAAATGTTTTGAAGAGATCAGCTATTTCTATCTGATCTAGTGAGTCATTTAGGATTGCTATTTCTTTGCTGATTTTTTATCTTGAAGATTTATCCAGTGATGTTAATGGGGTATTAAAGTCCCTTACTATGATTGTATGGCTGTCAATCTCACCCTTAATATCTTCCAGAATTTTTTTAATGTATTTGTGTGCTCCTCTATTGGGTACATATATGTTTACCATAGTTATATCTTCTTGTTGTATCAATCCCTTTAGTATTATGAAGTATCCTTCCTTATCTCTTGTTATGGCCTTCACTTTCAGGTCTATTTTGTCAGAAATAACTATTTCCACCCCAGCTTTTTTTCATTTCCATTTGCCTGAAATGTTTTATTTCATCCCTGCATTTTTTGTGTGAGTCCTTTGTTCTGAGGTGGGTCTCTCATAGACAGCATATATATGGGTCATGTTTTTTTTATCCATTCAGCCATTCTATGTCTTTTGATTGGAGCATTTAATCCACTTACATTTGAGGTTATTATTGATGGGTACTTATTTGTCCCCAGTTTTATTTTTTATGCCTGTGTTCCTTCTTTCCTTTCTATTTCTTCTTTTTACAACAGTCTTTTTAGCATTTCTTGCATTTCTGGCTTGGTGGTAATAAACTCCCTTAACTGCCTTTTTTTTTTTTTTTTTTTTTTTTTTTGTCTGTGAAGCTCCTGATTTCAAAATCAATTTTGAATGATAGCCCTCTGTTGAGAAATTATTTGATAATTTAATAGGTGATCCCTTGTAGGTAACTTTCTCTCTCTTACAGTCCTTAAGATTCTTTCTCTGTAGTTAATGTTTGTAATTATGATGTATCTTCGTGGGTCTTTTTGCGTTCATCTTGTTTTGGACTTTCTGTGCTTATATGACTCCTTTCTTCCTCTAGTCAGGGAAATTTTCTATCATTATTTCTTCAAATAATTTTTCTAATTCTTGCTCCTCTTCTTATCCTCTGGCACCCCTATTATGCAAACGTTGCTTCGTGTCATGCTGTCCCAAAGCTCTCTTCAACTTTCCTCCTGCTTTTTAATTCTTTTTTCCCAATTGCTGTTCATAGGGTGTTTTTCTACCCTGTCTTCTAACTCACTGATTCGGTCCTCCACTTCCTCTAGTCTACTGTTAAAACCTTCCTTTCTGTTTCTTATTGCAGCTATATCATCCTTAATTTCCTCTTGATTCTTGCATATGTTGGTGAATTTCTTATCCAGATGGTTGAGCATCTTTAACCATTACTTTCAATTCTTTCTCTGACATATTGCTTGCCTCCATTTCATTTAGTCCATTTTCTGGTGATTCCTTCTTTTCTTTCCTTTGGGGATTATTTCTTTTTCTCCCCCTTTTTGCTGTCTATTTCTGGTCCTAGGCACCCTGCTTAGGTTCTGTGAGTTGAAGACCCCAGTGGTCTATTGGTCTAGGACAGTGGTCAGCAAACTGCGGCTTGCGAGCCACATGTGTGTCTTTGGCCCCTTGAGTGTGGCTCTTCCACAAAATACCACGGCCTGGGTGAGTCTATTTTGAAGAAGTGGCATTAGAAGAAGTTTAAGTTTAAAAAATTTGGCTCTCAAAAGAAATTTCAATCTTTGTACTGTTGATATTTGGCTCTGTTGACTAATGAGTTTGCCGACCACTGGTCTAGGACTTGTTAGCCTGGAGGCTGGGTCTGCCTTGAGTTTCACACCTTTATTGTCTGTGTTTTGAGTTATAACCCCTTCTCCCATGGCTCTGGTGTGGCCCTGGCATCAGTGGCATGATAGCACCATAGGTCCCTCTTGCAGCACATTTGGTGCATCGTCCTGTGATCTTTGGGCACACCGAGTTGCAGTGGCAGCTGTGTTCTGGGGTTGGGTATAGAGTGTGCCTCATGACAGTTCTGTCCTGGGGCTAGGGATGGATTGCATGCCGGGTGGCAGCTCTGACCTGTGGCTGGAGATAGATCATGCGCCAGGAAGCAGCTTGTCCTGGGGCTGGGTCACATGCCAGGGGGCAGTTCTGTCCTGGGGCCAGGGATGGGGATGGGGCATGGGGTACTTCTGGCTTACACTCCCAGCATGGGGTCCTGAAGCACAGGCTCCTGGGATGCTGGGTCTGGATGCTGGCAAGGAGGCATTGCTCAAGATGTCTCTCTGGTGTGTACTCACTGCAAACAACTGGGATCCCAGGAATCATGCTGCTCACTGCCAGGGCATGATGGGGTTTCCACACAGGTTATCCCCACACTCATGTGGGTGAGTTGTCTGAGGTCAGTCTGAGTATTTCTGAGGCTGTGGTCCTGGCCACTGCTGCTCCCTTCTACAAGATGGCATGGGCTCCACACCAAAGCCATGCTGGCCTGGGAGTGCTCATGGTAGTAGCAAGGGCTCTCTGTCTAGGAGAGACCAATATGCCAGTCCCTGGGGCTCTGGCCATATCTAGCTGTCCCTCACTACCCACTCACACATCACACATGTCAATACACGCCCCTCTGACTCCTTTACTCTCTCACACTCTCTTCCTCCATGCCATCCTGTCAGCTGCCATGTTCTTTTCCAAGATATCTTCTTGATCAAACTATTTTAAAATGTCAATTTGTTATATAAAATTAGGTCAAAAGTTTTAAATAATCTAACTGACTTGATAAAAACTATTAATTTCAAAAATAGTGAGATGAAAATGATGTCTTAATTACTACCAGAATGTAGTCAACTATATTTCTGTCCCTCGTACATTTTCCCAAGATAATGAAATATATCAATGACTCTCATATTCTGATTTCTCACAGTAACTAGAGGCTTTTTGTAACCCAAATTATTGTTTAACTTATATCATCCAGTTATACTCAATGCACAATGGAATTCTGCTGTGCCATATTCTAGCCCTTCTTAGTCTTCTTTGTTGAATGTTTTCTGCATTGCTAACATGTAAATTCCAGAATCCTTCAGGAGTCAGTATTAGGGTTCTTTTATTCAGTTATACTTATATCTTGGCTGATTATTTTTGGTCTTATAGCTTTATATAAAAGCTCCATATTATGACAAATGTAAATGCTAATTACCAGGCCCAACCACTTCAGAGTTCCCATATATCATCTCTACCAAGACATTTAATAACCTTATTAAATCTACTCCTTTTGAAGTAGTTCCAATTTCAATAAAAGCAACTCTATTTTTTCTGTTGTCCAAATTTCTATCTTCCATGATGATGTTCTCTATTTACACAATCAACATAAACTATGACAATTCTACTTTACAAATACATCTAAAATCTGACCCCTACTCATAACACCATGCCCACAGTTTCCCTAGTCTGAGCCACCATCATATCCACCTAGATTATTGCAGTATTTTTCAAATGGTCTTTCTCTTTCTACCCTTGCCTTATCTTCTGCCAGAAATATCCTGTGGCTTTCCATATCACTCAGAATAAACTACAAAGTCCACATTATGGAAACAAGACTCTACATGATCTAGTCCTTTACCTCACCCTTATATCTTCTTATATTCTCTCAATGAGACATTATGGCCTCATTGTGTCCTTCAGACTTGTTATGCTGACTACCTTCCATTTGCTCCTCAAGATCTACTCTTCATGTTTATCCCCTCTATTCTGTGCCCTGAAAAAGGAAAACAAAATATGGTATTAGTCAATGTGTGTCTTAGCCCTCTGGCTTGAGCCATAGGGATCACTGCCAAGAAATCAGGAGAAATAGAGAGGTCCAAGTTTATACCTGCTAGTTTGCTCCCTGTAGTTTCTCTGCTGTCAGGCTACATCTGTCATTTAAGGATCCCAATCCTACAAAGCAGTCCTTTCTATAAATCCAACTATTTTTCAAGAAGTGATTATTTTCAAAGGTGTTTTATTAGTAACATGAATACAGATCACTGTGGGAACCTGAAGAAGAGGAAGAGTAATACTTCATGGAGGATAATCAAACTAGAAAAGAACAAGTAAATGTTTTAAAAGGAGTAACATTTGAGTTGATATATTAAAATTATTTTTGTAACAGGAGTTTCATAAGAGACATCACTGGGGTAAAGAAAACAATAAGAGCAAAGACAGGTTTTCATAAAACAGACAAAAAAGTGATTAGGCATAAAAGAACTAGTAACATTGAGGCACATTAAGGCTAGGGTAAGTCATATAAAAATGAAGAGGACCATATGTGTTATAAGAATGAATAAAAATAACAGATTTTAAAGACATTTCAGAATTAGAGTTGACAAGACCCAATTACTGATTTGCTTTGGATGGAGAGAATGGGAGAAGTCAGTGCTGACTCTTAAAATTCCAGTTTGGGAGACTGAATGTATGATAGCCTTCATAAGTACAATGTTGAATAGAGTAAGGGGATCAGGTTTGAAGAATGGATGATGGGTGCAGGTTGGAACATGATTTAGAAAGGAAACTCTGAAACCTCCTGGTTAAAACATAAGTCTGGAACTTTGTAATTCTCAGAACTGGAGATATATATTTGAGCATGATTGTATAGGTGGAATTATACATGAGGCTAATTCATGCAACAGATGAAATCAACCAGGAATCAAGAAAATACCCTACTACTTAGACTAGACATAGATTTGAGAGTATGTGTTTGTCCATGCAGATTGTGTTCTGTATCATTCTAGAGACACTGTTTATTTAGACTAGGAAGTAAATAGTACCCATTGTAGTAGTTTAATGTAGCTTCCCTGAGATCGGAGAAAATAGACCAGATAGTATATTTCAGGAGACGGAGAAGAGACTGAAGGGCCACGAGGAACATCAAGTATCATGATGGAGAAAAGAAAAGAATCAAAGCATATACATGAAAAGGAATTGTCAGAAAGGTAAAAGAAAAACTAGAAGTGTAGAGTTTGGAAACAGGGGGGCCATTTTCAACAATACAGAAGTTAAAGAGTTCCTTGTACTTGGAAACTAGGAGATAATTGCTGGTACCAGTAAGGTTGAGATGGGAAGCATATCAGAAATCAAAGAGTGTAGTAGGTTAAATAATGACTTGGAAAAGAAAAAGTTGAAATAATGCAAGTAGACTATATCTACAAGGACATTGGTTTTGTATTCTTGCTATTTGGGTATACATTTTATTTTTCATTCTAAATTCTTTAGTCTTTCTATTTAGAGATCATTTCTCTGACTCTCACACAGGATTCAGTTATGTTCCATAGAAATTATACATTTTAAATTAATTAATAGACATTAATTTTGGATCTTAAAATATTTACCTGAGTCTACAACTTAATATTTTACTAATTATGTATTTACATGTGTGTCTGTTCAGCTACAGTGGCAATAGCTATGTCTATGCTATCTCTAATAGATTAGTGGTAGTTGCTTGAAGAGCTATGTTCAGAAGGATTCTGAGGATTACTATGAGATCCACTCAAAGTGCCAAAGTACCTAGCACAAAGAAAGAACGGGGAAGTACAACATATTCATTTTGAGAACAGAGACTTTTTCCACCTGTCATTATAGCCCCAAAACCTTCTGCAGTGTCTAGTACAGGTAATTAATAACTGTTGAGTGAAAGAAAAAAAAAACAAATAAATGAATATATTCTGAATTATAGTGGACTTTGGATTTGGGCATTGATAAATAAACAGAATTCCATTTGACTAGGTCAGCACTTCTTAACCAAATGTCATGACATATTGCTTGGGTTACAAATAATTTGCTGCTAAAAATAATTTATAAAACCTTGCCAATTGTTTTATTAAAAGCAATAGATTGAACTTATGGTATATAATAACTACATTCTTATTCATATTCCCACTTGATTTCTTGGGTGAAAGATAAATGGGGAGATTTAGAAATGAGTTTATAAGAAGCATAATAAACTGTGGTTTACTTGAAACTATGGTGGTGTTTCCCAAACATAGGCTTCATCCATCTTGATGAGGTACAAAGACAATCATGAAAAGTGTTTAGTATCCAGAGATTGGGGAGAGGAAAATGCCTGGTGGAAAGAAGACAGCTCAGGTAATAGAAATGATAGAGGTGGAGTTTGCTTGGCATAAAAGAAGGACCCACACAGCCTAATTAAGTGGGATGCGATGTTTTATGAAGATGCTGTAGAGAAATGGAAAGTTAAAGTCCACGTACTGTCATTCATTAGGTAAAAATTTTGTAAAGTATACTTTTTGCTCACCAGGAGAAAGAGAATTGGATTTCTATTAAACGAAAAATTTGGTGTGCCTTCTTAGCAGGTAATAATAATAATAATAGAAATAAAAGTCATTTAGTAAAGTTGGAGACTGGTTCAAGGAGGGCAATGTCACAGAAACATTTAGTGGTAAAATTTTTCAGTCTAGCCTCCTCCAAAAATAGAAATAGCAATTATCCTAACAGTGCATGAAATGCATACAATATAAGTAACATAATTTTGTCATTTGAGGTTATGTTAACCTTGAAGGTAGAGCCAAGTACTACCTCAGTGAAATATCCCTTACTTTGAAGTTAGTGGCTATTTGGCTATTTTGGCTTGAAGTTTTGTTTGAAACAGGCATGTGAAAGGCTTTTGAGATGCTATATTTATTTATGTAAGGTCAGACTAACCCAGAGGTCTCCAAGTATTATAAAGTGAGAAACGTTTAGATTGGTCCACAGTTGTGTGTGTGATTGAACAAAATATAAGCCATTCTTTACCACCCTATAAGGTCATACTACTCTAATACTAAGTGCACTTTATGAAAATAATAACCATGTAGCTGAATGTGAAATAGATTTCATGCATAGCATGTTTTGAAAGTTATATTACAAACATTATTTTTAGTGTATAAAAGGGGAAAACATATATTGAGAATAATGTCAAATCTTGAGAATTACTTTAAGATATCACATAGAAAGCCCTCAACTGTGAAATTTAATATTTCACTGACTCATATCAACAATCACCATATGTCTTGGTGAAGAGCAGACTACTGGCCTGCAAATTAACAATTAATTTTATATTAAGTTTGGCAGAATGGGAACGACAATCAATAGTGTTAGCAAACAACATAATTTATATATCACTTTTAATTAAACATGAATTCTTTAAGTTTATAAAAATGAACACATTTACATTCAGTTCTTTATCATCAATATTTTAGTAGGGGTGTAATGAGTGCTTTTATATACATGCATATTTTTTTAGTTATTGTCCATCTGCCCTACATGTTTAATTGCCAATATATGTATAAAAACAATGATCACAAAGATAAATGACTCAAAGAAGACTTCATAACAACTGATAATGGGACTGAGAAGAATTTGATGTCTTAAGTGATCTTTCTCAAAGAACAGTGTGTTATTTGGAAGCAGCCATTCATTTTTTTTTTCAGCATTAATGTTTGTCAGCTCTTATATTTGAAACTTGAGCTAAAAACTTATGACTAAGTAAAATTCAAGGGAAGACAGACTATTTCTATATGTCAAGCTCTTTCTCTGAGCAATTCAGTGCAAGAAATAATGAGGCAAAGGAAGCATAAATGAAAACAAAAATGATAAGGAAACATTTACTTCTAGAAATTTAGCAATAGACTACAATGTTTAATAAGATGGAGCCACAAAGAAGGAATTACTAGTATATATATTTAATTTTAGAAATATATAATAATAACTCTCTAAATCAATTCATATTTTTTGAATTATTATAGGAAGCTTTTATTTAAGATATAATAATAGAATATTAGTTTCTAGTCACCCTGCTGGTACTGGGCATGCAGCAAGAAGCAAAAACTGATAGATATGATTTCTGATCACCTGAAGCTTTCACAGGCCAGTGAGGGTGACAGACAGTCATAAAACCACACCTGAGAATATACATTTGCAAATATTGTTCATGAGCTCTCAAGCAAAAGAGCAGGGGTTTATGACAAAGAAAACCTGGCTTGCACTAGGAGTAAGAGGACATTTGGGCTTTGGTTTTAAGGTTGAGTAGAAATTAACTAGGTGAAAGGGGCACTCTCAAGTAATATTTATTGAATGAATGAGAATATATTCCAGGTGATTGTCCTGTTGGAAGAGGCATCATGATTCACCTGAAAAGCTAAAAGTCAGTGAGGGTGCAGCACAGAGAGCAAAGGGCTAAATTGGTGTAGGAGAAGAGGTACAGAACAAACCATGCTGGGATGTGGTCTTTATCTCAAAGACAATGAGGAGCATTGAAAGATTTAAGCAGGATGAAATGATAGATTTAAATTTTCAAGAGCTCCCTTGGGCTGTGGTGTGGAGGATAGAATCCAAAAGGTTCAGCATGGCTATGGTCAGAAAACTTAGGAAGAGTGGATGTGAGAAAAAGGTGCTGTGGGTTGAACTGTGGTAGTAGTAGTGATGCAGATTGAGACAAGTGGATGGTTTTAAAGTCAATTAGGAAGTAAAAATGAAAGTATTTGACAGTGTGCTGATCAAGATTTTTTTGTTGTAGAGAATAATAGAAACCAACTCTAGAAAAACAACTTATTGGAAAAGTATTAAGATACTAACAGAATTAATCAGAAATTGAAAAATCTATACTTATAATAGGATAATATGCAAATTAATCAAGATGTCACAGTAACAACCGACTGATCAGCAGGCTGCTGTAGGAGGCAGAAGGGAGAAGGCAGCACCTCGGGAGAAGGGAGATGGCCAACAACCTGCGAGAAGGGAGAAGGTGAGAAGGCTGGCGCTGTGGGAGAAGGCAGAAGGGAGAAGGCGGTGCCGTGGGAGAAGGTGAGAAGGCCGGCACCATGGAAGAAGGCAGCAGGGAGGAGGTGAGAATGCCAGTGCCACAGGAGAAGGGAGAAGGCTAGCACCCTGTGAGAAGGGAGAAAGTGAGAAAGCTGGAGCCATGGGAGAAGGCAGAAGGGAGAAGGCAGCGCTGCAGGAGAAGGTGAGAAGGCCGGTACTATGGGAGAAGGGAGAAGGTGAGAAGGCCAGTGCCATGAGAGAAGGCAGAAGGGAGAAGGTGGCAGTTAGTTAGTTAGGGGGATCAGGCCAGGAGGGGAGAGCAGATAGGTAGTTAGGGGGATCAGGCCGGCAGCAGAGAGCAGTTAGGGGGATCAGGACAGCAGGCAGGTGAGTGGTTAGGAGCCAATCCTCAGAAACAATAATGAAGCCAGGGGTATTACACTATTTGACTTCAAATTATATTACAGAGCAATGATAATAAAAACAGCATTATATTGGCAGAAAAACAGACACATAGACAATGGAACAGAATTGATAGCCCTGAAATAAAACCACATGCATACAGGCAAATAATTTGGAGAAAGGAGCCAAAAATACACAATGGAGAAAAGAAAGCCTCTTCAATAAATGGTAATGGGAAAATTGGAAAGCCATATGCAAAAGAATGAAACTACACTATGTCCCATGTACAAAATTTAATTCAAATTGGATCAAAGATATAAATATAAGATCTGAAAGAATAATTGCATACAGGAAAACATAGGAATTAAACCCATGGACTTTGGTCTTAGAAAAGGCTTTATGATTTAAACAGTCCTTCACAGCAAAATCCCATACAGGTAGCAAAGGAAGTAATGACTAGGACTATATCAAACTAAAAAGCTTCTGCAAAGCAAAAGAAGCTGGTAACAGAATAAAAAGGCAACCAAACAAATGGGAGATGATGTTTTTAACAGGTTCAACAAGGGGATAATTCCAAAAATATATAAAGAACTCATTCAACACAATACCAAACAAACAAGCAATGCAATTAAATGGGTAGAGGACCTGAACAGACACTTCTCCCAAGAAGACATAAAAATGGCCAACAGATATATAAAAAGATGGTCAACTTTACTATTAGGAAAAGGCAAATCAAAGACTATACCTCACACCTGTTAGAATGCCTATTATCAACAAGACAAGTAATAACAAATGTTGGAGAAGTTGTAGAGAAAAAGGAACCCTCATTTATCATTGGTGGAAATATAAAATGGTACCATCACTATGAAAAACATGGTGGTTCCTCAAAATATTAAGAATAGAATTAACATATGACCCAGCAATCCATTTTCTGGGTACCTACTCAGAAAATTTGAAAACATTTATTTGCAAAAATATATAACAAATACAGCCCAGAGCGCCAGAAATAAGAAAGGTGCCCACATAACATCTGGCTGTGAAAAGCAACAGGTTTGCTGTCTGCTAGGGAGAGATGGCTGGAAATGCTGGAAACCTTTTAAAGGGCCAAACACAAAATTTCATGTGCAGCCACTCATGTTGGGATCCAGTAGAGGGATGGCAGAGGAGACTGGAGCTGTGTGAGCAAAAACCAGGGTTGGAAGCTCTCAGATTAGAGCTTAAAAGGCAGACACACCAGTTTCTTGTGCTAAGTCATTCCCTTATACTTCAGAGGACATCGTTCTGTGCCAGACCTTAACCATCCAGGCAGCTTTTGCCTGAGTTTGAAGCAATTGGCCCACCCTATTAGAAAATCCCTTGCCTCATCCTGTGGAGTTTCTGAGGCCCATTAAGACACTGAGAATAACAATCTTCCTACAGGCAGAAGTAATTGTCCCACCCTGTTAAAAACTCTGGCTCCAACTTGTGATAAATAGCCTGAGGCTATTCAAGACTGAACACAATCAAACTGCAGGCAGAGCTGGGTCTCTGAAGGCTTTGAATCCTTTTCTGATCTAATTCAGGGCCCTGGTCTAGGAAATGCAGATCTTGGTGCACATCATGGTCCTTTTCAAAACACCCAGCCCCAGCAGAGAAAACCACAAGCTGTGGATTGCTGATAGTTTCAAACAAGGAACTCAAGGCCAGTCAGAAACAGCATCTGACACTGTTATTCACTAAAGATTGGGAGGCATAGCAGATCCAATAAATAAATAGTCATAAACACAAATAAGCAGTTGTCAGAAACAGCAAGAGCACTGCTGCTCTGAGTCTGTATATTCTTCTGAATCCTACTAACGACTATGCCAATTGTCAGGGCAGGTTCCTTCTCAAACCCTGCCCATTGTACTAACTGTTGGGGCCAATCCCCTCTGCCAGGGGCTGGACCTTCTTGGACACCAGGTGGTAGACGGAGAAGCCATGAGAAGTTGTGGGTGTATATGAGAAAGCCTTTATTGTAGAAGCCAGTGGTCATATAGCAATCAGAAAAAAACAGTCCTTCACAGCAAAATCCCATACAGGTAGCAGTACACCAGTTGGTTAAACCAATACATCTTTCCTGTAAAGCAGTAATAGTCTCTGTACCCACAGCTATTATCTGCGCAGCTGCACACTGTCCCTAGACTCACTGCCTCACATAATAGTGGCACCTGAGCTTTCTGGCCTCAGTAGCCTCTCCCCACTTTCCCAGCCTCTCTCTCCTCTCTAGCATAGTAGCTTTACATGGTAGCTATATCTGAGCTCTCTATGAACGCTTAACTTTACATCATAGCAGTACCAGCTTTCAGCTTCATCTGCCTCATCTGAGTTCTCTAGCCTTAGTAATATACCTTAATACTACTTAGACAAAAGAGGCCTTGTGTCAATAGTTACATCAATCATTTTGGCTACAGCAAGGCACATGTGCACAGTGTACCATAATTATTGTCCTTGCACCTGCTTACAGTATCTTAGCCTTGAACATTCTGATTAAGATTTCCATGTTCAGAGTAGCCTTGGCTGTATGGCATATTAACAACAAGGTCTCTGTGCTCTAATTAGCCTTGGCTATTCATTGACTCTGGCATGGTTCCCACAGCAGCCAAAATGGGGAAGAAAAGGAAAAGGCCCAAATGAAACAACAAGAGAATTCTACAGAAGAAGAGTTAAATGAAATAGCAATAAGAAATTTATCAGACAAAGTGTTCAAAATAATGATAGCAAAGATACTCAAGAGCATGAGAAAATATATAGTAACTACAATGAATGACATAGAACTAATAAAGAATTCAGTGGAAGGAATACACAGCAAATTAGGGGAAGCTTAGGATTAGATCAGTGAATTAGAAGACAGGTTGCAGGGGGGAAAATCACTCAATCAGAGAACCAAAATGAAAAAAAAAAATTAGAAAAGGACAGCTTCAGGGAGCTGTGGGACAACATAAAACATAATAATATTTACATAATAGGTGTGCCAGAAGGGGAAGAAAGTGAGCAAGGGATAGAAAATGTGTTTGAAGGAATAATACGTAGTAGAAAATTTCCCTAACCAGGTGAAGGAAAAAGTCACACAATGTCAGGAGACACTGAGTGTCACAAACAAGAACTCCAACAGGCCCACGTGCAGACATGCCATAATTAAAATTCCAAAAATTAAAGAAAAAGAGAGAATCTTATTTTTTTTAAGAGAGGATCTTAAAGGCAGCAAGAGAAAAGCAACTTGTTACCTACAAAGGAGTTCCCATAAGGCTGTCAGCTAATATTTCATCAGAAATTGTATAGACCAGAAGGGAATGGCATGAAGCATGCAAGCTAATGAAAACCAAGGACCAGAAATCAAGAGGACTATATCCAGCAAGGCTATCATTGAAAATAGGTGGTGAAATAAAGAGCTATCCCAGACAAAAAAAAAGGTGAAGGGAGTTTATCACCACCAAACCAGCACTGCAAGAAATGCTAAAGGGAATGCTGTAATGAGAAGAATTATATATAGAGAGAAAAACATAGGTATACAGAATAAAAATGGCAACAAATAAATAACAATCAATAATAACCTTAAATGTAAGTGCATCAAATGCTCCAATCAAAAGACATAGTGTAGCAGAATGGAAATGAAAATGTGACCCAAATATATGCTGTCTAGAATAGATCTACCTCAGAACAAAAGACTCACTTAGGATGTGGATAAAAGAAGGGAAACAAGTTTTCCATGCAAATGGGAATGGAAAAAAAAGCCAGGGTAGCAATACTCATATCTGACAAAATAGACTTTAAAATAAAGGCCATCACAAGAGATAACAAAAGTCACTACATAATAATAAAGGGATTGATCCAACAAGAGGATATATACCTGGTAATATATACGCACCCTATACAGGAATATATATATATATATATATATATATATATATATATATATATATATATATATATTTCTGGAGACTTTAATGGAGAGATTGACAGCAATGTCATTATAGTAGGGGACTTTAACACCCTGCTGACTTCACTGGATAGATCTTCCAGACAAAAAATTAACAAGGAAATAGTGACTCTAAAGACACACTTGAATCAGATGGATTTAATTGGCATTCATAGAACATTTCACCCTAAAGATGCAGAATATACATTATTCTCAAGTGCATATGGGTCATTCTCAAAGACAGACCACATATTAGGACACAAAACAAGCCTCTACAAGATCAAGAAGATTGAAATCATATCAAGCATCTTCTCAGATCACAATGGAATGGAATTAGAAATCAACTACTGAAAAAAAAAACACAAAAACATTCAAACACATGGAAGCTAAATAGCACTTTATTAAACAATAAATGGGTTACCAATGAGATAAAAAAAGAAGTAAAAAAGTTCAATACTAATGAAAATGAATGGACAAAAACCCCAAATCTCTGGGACAGCAAAAGCAGTCCTGAGAGGGAAGTTCATAGCATTACAGGCCTACCTCAAAAAATAAGAAAAATTAATAATAAATTATTTAACCCCATAAATTAAAGAATTAAATAGAGAATAACAAGAAAAACCTAGAGTAAGTGGAAGTGAGGAAATAATAAAGATTAGGGCAGATATAAATGACATAGAGACTAAAAAAAAAAAAAACCCACAAAAAAAAAAAGAGAAAACAACACACTACAGAAGATCAATTAAACCAAGAGCTGATTCTTTCTTTTTTTTTTTTTTTAAATATATTTTATTGATTTTTTACAGAGAGGAAGGAAGAGTGATAGATAGTCAGAAACATCGATGAGAGAGAAACATCGACCAGCTGCTTCCTGCACACCTCCCACTGGGGATGTGCCCACAACCAAGTTACATGCCCTTGACCGGAATCGAACCTGGGACCTTTCAGTCCACAGGCTGACGCTCTATCCACCGAGCCAAACCGGTTTTGGCAAGAGCTGATTCTTTCAAAAGTCAAACAGAAATGATGAACCTTCAGCCAAACTCAATAAGAAACAGAGAGGATCCAATAAACAAAATCAGAAATGAAAGCAGTCAAGTAACAACTGACATCACAGAAATACAAAGGATTTTAAGAAAATAATATGACCAACAAGCTGAACAATGTTAATGAAATGGACAAATTCTTAGAAAAATACAATCTTCCAAAACTGAATCAGGAAGAATCAAAAAAACTGAATAGGCCAATAAAAACTGATGAAATAGAAGCAATGATGAAAAACTCCCAGCAAACAGCTTTACAGTGGAATTTTACCAAACATTCAAAAAAGAACTAAAACCTATACTCCTCAAACTATTTCAAAAAATCCAACAGGAAGGAACACTTCCAAACACTTTTTATGATGCCAGCATTCCAAAACCAGATAATGACACTACAGGAAAATTACAGTTCATCTAATGAACATGAATGTTAAAATCTTCAACAAAATATTAGCAAATCAGATCCAGCAATATATTAAAAAGATCATACACCATGACCAAGTGGGATTTATTCCAGGCATGCAAGGTTGGTACAATATTTGCAAATCAATAAACGTGATATATCACATAAACAAATTGAAAGACAAAAATCACATGATCATATCAATAGATGCAGAAAAAGCATTCCACAAAATTCAGCACCTATTTTTGATAAAAACTCTCAGCAAAATGGGAATAGGGGGAGCATATCTCAATATGATAAAGTATGACAAACCTACAGCAAACATCATACTCAATCAGCAAAAACTAAAACCATTTTCCCTAAGAACAGGGACAAAACAGGAATGTCCACTCTCACCACTCTTATTCAACATAGTACTGGAAGTCCTAGCCACAGTGAACAGACAAGAAGAAAACATAAAAAGCATCCAAGTTGTGAAAGAAGAAGTAAAACTCTCATTATTCGCAGATGATATTATGTTGTACATAAAACACACTAAAGACTCCACCAAACAACTATTAGAATTAATAAATGAATTCAGCAATGTAGCATGATACAAATTTAACACCCAGAAATAGATGGCATTTTTATACACTAATAAGAATTCTCAGAAAGAGAAACTAAACAACCAATTGCATTTACCATTGCAACAAAAAAACATTAAGATACTTAGGCATAAACTTAACCAAGGAGGTAAAAGACTTGTACTCAGAAAACTGCAGAACATTGAAGAAGAGATAGAGGAAGATAAAAACAAGTGGAAGAATATATCATGTTTATGGACTGGTAGAATCAACATCATTAAAATGTCCATACTACCCAAGGCAATCTACAGATTCAATGCAATTCCTATAAAAGTACCAATAGCATATTTCAAGATCTAGAACATTACTCCAAAAATTTATATGGAACCAAAAAAAAGAGACCTTGAATAACCGCAGCAAACTTGAGAAAGAAGAACAAAGTTGGAGGGATCACAATACCAGATATCAAGTTATACTACAAAACCACTGTAATCAAAACAGCCTGGTACTGGTACAAGAGTCCTGGAACAGAACAGGGACTCCAGAAATTGACCCAAGCCGTTATGCTCAATTAATATTTCACAAAGAAGGCAAGAGCATACAATGGAGGCAAGAAATGTTGGGGAAATTGGACAGCAATATGCAAAAAAAAAAAAAAAAAATAGACCGCCAGCTTACATCATACACAAGAATAAACTCCAAATGGATGAAACCCTAAAAATCCTAGGAGAAAACATAGGCAGCAACATTTCAGACACCTCTCGTAGCGATGTTTCTGGATACACTTCCTAATGCAAAGGTAATTAAGGCTAAAATAAACAAATGGGACTACATCAAAATAAAAAGCTTCTGCACAAAAAAAGAAACCATCAACAAAATTAAACATATTCTGTATTAGAATATGTTTGGCAATGATACACCCGATGAAGGATTAATATCCAACGTATATAAGGAACTCATACAACTTAACAAAAGATTTGGAAACAGCCTAAGTGCCCATCAGCAGATAAGTGGATTAAAAAACTGTGGTACATCTACACAATGGAATACTATACTGCTATAAAAAAGAAGGAATTCTTACCATTTGCAACAGCATTAGTAGAACTGGAGAGCATTATGCTAAGTGAAATAAGACAGTCAGTGAAAGAAAAATACCACATAATCTCAATCATTTAGGGATAATAAAAGAACATTATAAAATGATGAACAAAAATAGATACAGAAGCAGAGAAGCATCGAACAGACTGTCAAACGACAGTGAGAAGGCTGGGAGGGTTGGATGGCAGGGGGAAGAAAGATATCAAGCGAAGGACTTATATGCATGCATATAAGCATAACCAATGGACACAAGACACTGGGAGGGGGGTGAGGGCATGTGCCAGGGGGTAGGAGAAGCTGGGGGAAGGTCAATTGGAAAAAAAAAAGAAAAGGAGACATATGTACTACTATTTGTAATACTTTAAACAATAAAAAAAGGAAAAAGAAATAAATAAAATAAAATATGGTATCTGAGTTCACAACTGAAAAACAATAGTAGAAAAACTAGAGCTTATACAACTAACACCTAAAGCTATGAAAACAGGACCATGGTTGTTATTGTATAATAGAGAATGGAGCATCAGTTAATGGTATGAAATGACAAGTGGTTGCTTCTGGAAGAACAACAAATCATGTGAGAATTAGGGTGATCAGTATACAAATTCTAATCTTTTTTTTTTTTTTTGCCCTCTTGGCCTATGTACTAGCATTTAAAATTATATTCATTTAAATATATGATAACAATATGATAGGCATTTGTTATAACATATATTAAATAAGAGTATTGAAAGGTTTTTTCCACATGCAATAAATGTATCAGTGACAACCAAGGTAATAGAATAGCAAATTGTTCGATAATCTTTGGTCAGAGACTAAAAGCTATAAAATATGTCAAAACTATAAAAATAATATTTAGATCCTAATTTAAAGGGGCAAAACAAGTTAGATTATTTCTGGAAAAAATATGTTGAAATAGGCAACATCTAAAAGTATTCCTTTTAACACTTTCAAAAAAAAACTGTGGTACATGTACACAATGGAATACTACACTGCTGTAAAAAGGGACTCCAACCATTTTCAACAGCGTGGATGGACTTGGAGAGCATATGCTAAGCGAAATAAGTCAGTCAGAGAAAGATAAATATCACATGATCTCACTCATTTGTGGAATATAATGAACAACATAAACTGATGAACAGAAACAGATCCAGAGACAGAAAAGCATCGATCAGACCATCAAACCTCAGAGGGAAGGTAGGGGAGGGTGAGAGGAAGGGGGAGAGATCAATCAAAGGACTTGTATGCATGCATATAAGCCTAACCAATGGGCACAGACACTAGGGAGGTGAGGACACAAGGGGGGGCGGGAGGTGAGTAGGGGCAATGGGGGGATAAGGACACATATGTAATACCTTAATCAATAAAGAAAAAATAAATAAAATAAAATCCTTTCTAGGTTGAAGCTACTAGATGTGCTTAAAAGAAAATAAAAGATAAGTTATAGCAATATTAGACTTATCATTCATTATACTCAATAACACTGAGTTGGTACAATCCAAAATTAAGAAGGAACTGTGCACTTCATAAGAATTTGTGTGCATATTGTTTCATTACCCTGGAACATACAACTTTCATAGCAAAGAGACAAGACCTATATAGGGTCACTGGCTATAATAGAAAGCACACCTCTTACTCTGTACCTAAAGCTCTGATATAAAAATGTCCAAGGAGACTTACTGAGGATTGGAAGGAGAGAGGTCTTTATTGAACTGAAAGTTATCCTTGGGAAGGCAAGATTAATGAAGACATTGATCTCTGCAGTTTGATATGATAGAGATGAACACAATCTTCTTGTTTCCTGGTTATGATGTCAGGAAACTAGCAGTTTCTATAAAATGTACCTTCTAATGTGTTATATAATCTATAAAAACTTAGAAACCTTTCAGGTCTTCACAAGATGGAAGAGGCTTCTGGCTCTTTAACAAACCATTACCGGAAAATCCACTAAGATGAAATCAAGTTAAAGGATCAGAGAAATTAATATAAAAAGTGGAAGAAATCCCCAGAATAAGAAGTGTTTGGTCCTGGGGCAAAGTCTGAAATAGTATGTAAAAGAGTCAACCACCAGAATAGGTAAAAAGGTAAGGGAGGGCATTTTAGTTCTGCTTCTTTTATTTTCTCATATTTTCCATGACAGAATATTACCGGACTCAGCAATATTAGCTCAGTTCTAGCTTGGATGACATGATGACATCACAGTTGCTCTGAAACCCACAGGTATTTGGATACTAATTATAGCATGTATGCTGGTTTCTGAGCTTGCTCTTGGAAGATCCAAAGAAGAGGTACAAAAACACCCACTGAAAACAAAGTCACCTGGTTGGTATAACAAATAGGAATGATAAATCCCACATTGTTAATCCAAAGGCTCTCTGCCCATCAATATCTAAAATCTTCAGAAGGGATAAAAGATCCCACTTGGATTTTAATTTTTCAATTCCTAACTAGAGGTACATTGCCAGTCATACTATAGGTAACCCTAGGAGAAAAAGACTCTTCAAGCCATTTAAGGAGCACAGTTGTTATTAAAGAAAAAATAAAAACGAAAAGTAAATAATAGAGAGAAAAAGGACAAGAAAATGAACTTAAAATAAAAATCTTTAAAAGAGATTTAGAGAGGGAGGATATAACAACATTTGACAGTTATAAACAAGAACACAGTAGAAATAATAGATGTGAAAAATAGTATAAATAAAAATTCAAAGAGTGTCATAAATAACAGAAATAATTCAGTGAAGAAAAAGTTAGGGAACTGCAAGATCAGGCCAAAAACCTACCTCAGAAGGAATATGGAAGGTACACACACAAAAAAATATGAAATTAGGTAAGATGAATGAGAAAAGGAGAAATGTCTATATTTTAGAGGTAAAAATTCAAATGAAAAAGCAATTTCATGATTGAGAACTTATACTAATGAGAAAGATGAGTAAGCACATCAAGTTGAATTTAAAGCAGCAACTAACAACTAGACATATTAGAGTGCATACTAAAGATTAAGAGAAACATCTAAGAACACTTGCAGATATGAAAAGAGCAATCCATCTGCAAAAACAATACTGTCAGATTGTTCAATAGTAATGTTAATCCCAAAAGATACTGGGGTATTACTGCAATGCATTGAATGAAGAGAAACTTGAACCTACAGTAAAATGTATTATCCAGCTAAATTGTTATTGAAATGTAAACATACAAAAAAGTATTGCTAGGACCACAAAACCTTTCATGAAAGCATTTTTGGAGAAAGTATTTTAATAAAGAGGGGAATAAATCCAAGAAGACACTGAAAAATATAGAGAATTACTAGTAAGTGAGTAAAAAGCTAAAAAGTTTACTTATCAATATAATATATTCATAGCTAAAATTCTAGATGATTTTAACATTACAAGTAATACCCTTAAAGAGAAGAAGGCCAGAGAGGTGTTAGATTATGCTGTGGTTTTTCTTTTGTGTTGGGGAAATGATAGAGATTGAAAAGCTTAAGAAATTCATAGACAAAAATGTTAGAGGAAAAACCATACAAGAATAAAAATAGACTATATGACATTTAATCTAATAGAAAAAAAAACTATTCATTAAAAAAATGAAAAGGTTACAAAGAAAGTATGCTAAGAAGAAAACATGAAATAAGATGGTAGAAATAGTCCTAATCAATCAATACTAGTAATTATAATTTGTTCATTGCTTAAACAAATCCTTATTGTGTTTCTACTAACTGCCAATTGGGAGAGACATACAATATATAAGTAAGAAAAGAGTATGTCAGGTTATGAATAACAAATGCCATAAAAAATGATAAACTAGGGAAGGAGTTAAAGGGTGCTAGATTTGGTTTGCAATGAGTACTTAAATTTTCAGCTGAAGCTTGAGGAAGTGAGGAATAAACTCTTAAGACAGCAGGGGGAGAGCACTCCTGGAAGAGGGAACGGAAGTGCAAAGATGCTGAGGGGGACAAGCCTGACATGTTGGCGAGCAAAGGGAAAGTATGAGGCAATGCAGTCAGAGAAACTGGAAGGGGTGGAGATTATGTTGGGTTTTGAAATCATTGTAAGAATTTTTGTTTTTTACTCTACATGAAATGAGGAACCATAGAAAGGTTTTCAGTAGGAAGTGAGTATTATCTGACTTACATTTAAACAGAACCAGGCTGACATTAGAGTTGAGATACACTGTGGTGGAGCAATTGTGGAAGCATCAAGGTCAGTTAAGAGGTTATTTCCAAAAACCACGTGAGAGATGATGGTGTCTGATAAAGGGTAATCAAATGATAAGTAGTGATCATAGATACATGGGTGGATAGGTAGATAATAGGTAGATCGTAGATAGATAGATAGATAGATAGATAGATAGATAGATAATAGATAAAGGTGAAAAAAGTAAATAGATCAAACTCTCAAATCAAAAGGCAGATTCTTAGATTAGGCTTTCAAAAAATATATCCAGTCATATGCTATCAGTAAGAGACATACTTGAAGCAAGAGATATTAAAAGACTGAAAATAAAGGGATAGGAACAGATATAATGATCAAATGTGAACAACAGAAAGTGAGAATAATTTTAATTATTTAAAAAATATACAATTATTTAAAAAGTATACAATTTGACCAGCCAGTGTGGCTCAGTGTTTGAGCATCAAACCATAAACCAAGAGGTCCCCAGTTCGATTCCCAGTTCCATTCCAGGTCAGGGCACATCCCCAGTTGCAGGCTTAATCCCCAATAGGGGGCGTGCAGGAAGCAGTCAATCAATGTTTCACTCTCATTGATGTTTCTATTTATCTATCCCTTTCCCTTCCTCTCTCTTTAAAATCAATAAAACATCTTTTTTACAGAATGTATACAATTCAATCAAAAAGTTAAAACTAAGTCACAAAGTTGGAAGCTGGCAAAAGGAAAAGAGGATTAAAAAAATATAATGAGTCTTAGCCAGTTTGGCTCAGTGGATAGAGCATTGGCCTGTGGACTAAAGGGTCCCAGGTTTGATTCCAGTCAAGGGCACATTCCTGTGTTGTGGGATCAATCCCTAGTAGGGGTGTGTAGGAGGTAGCCAATGAATGATTTTCTCTCTTCATTGATGTTTCTATCACTCTCTCCTTCTACCTTCCTCTCTGAAATCAATCCTATCTAATAAAAGAGAAACATGAAAATTGACTTTACCTCCACTATGCCCACAAGCCACACCCACCAGCCAATCAGGAGCAAGTATGCAAATTAACCCAACAAATATGGCGGCAGCCACAGAGCTGGAGAAAGCAGGAGGCTTGGGTTGCCCCCAGCAATGGAGGAAGTCAAGCTTTCCGCTGCCCTGGCCTGCCCTGGCCTCCGCTCAAGGCCACAAAGTTTCAATTATAGAAGATAAATAAATCACAGATACCAGGGCCTCCACTTGGGTCGCCAGGGGGTGTGGCCAGCCTGCAAACCACCACAGGCCCCTCGCCCAGGCTTCCCCATGCCCGAAGGGAACCGCCACCATGATCTGGGACACCCTTTAGGGCAAACCAGCTGGCCCCCACCCGTGCACCAGGCCTCTATCCTATCTAATAAAAGAGTAATTTGCAAATTGACCATCATTCCAACTCACAAGATGGCTGCCTCCATGTGGTCAAAGATGGCTGCCCCCATGTGGATACAATATGGCCACCACAAGATGGCCAGGAGGGGAGAGCAGTTGTGGGGACCAGGCCTGCAAGGGAGGGCAGTTGGGGTCAATCAAGCCTGCAGGGGAGGGCAGTTAGGAGTGACCAGGCCTGCAGGGGAGGGCAGTTAGGGGTGACCAGGCCAGCAGGGGAGGGCAGTTAGGGGCAATCAGGCTGGCAGGGAAGCAGTTAGGCATCAATCAGGCTGGCAGGGGAGTGGTTAGGGGGTGATCAGGCTGGCAGGCAGAAGTGGTTAGGGGCAATCAGGAAGGCAGGCAGGCGAGCAGTTGGGAGCCAGCAGTCCTGGATTGTGAGAGGGATGTCCAACTGATGGGATTGGGCCTAAACAGGTAGTCGGACATCCCTGGAGGGGTCCCAGATTGGAGAGGGTGCAGGCTGGGCTGAGGGACACACCCTGCTCATGCACTAATTTCATGCACCGGGCCGCTAGTAAAAAATATATTTAAAAAAAGAAGATATAACTATCATCCAAATATATGTAGCTAACAACATAAACATACTTCACCCTTCATACATATGAGACAGAGTCTGAATAGTAGATAAATCAGCAAATGTAGTTGGAGCTTAATGTCTCATTCAGAAACTGATAGACCTATAAATAAAAATAATCAAGTTATAAAATTTTAAATTAAATTATCTATCAGCTTGAACTAGTATATATGGTGAACAAATATATTAAAAGTTAACCAAACAAAGAGAAAATATACATTCTTTTCAAACAGAAAAGCAGTCCATGTACTATTTTCCATGTAATAGAAAACATTTAATTCCAAATAACCAATACTTTGGAGATTATATTCTTAGATCATAATAGAAGAATAGCTTTAAAAATTTAATGTGTCCAAAACTAAGAGATACCAGTAAACAACCAATAAAGAATGACAACCGAAATATCCCTAATGTAATGAATAAATAAACTATAGTATCATTATAAAATGGAATGTTACATAAGAGCAAAAAGTAATTAGAGTTATACATTTATATAAGATTGAATACCAAAAATTCAGCAACAGGAAAAAGGGAAAATCACAGAAGAACAGAATGGGATTCATTTATATTAAGGTTAAAAACTTTATATGTACACTAGTGCCCCAGTGCACGGATTCTTACACATTGAAAAGAAATTAATTAGAAGGTGGCTGGTGGGGTAGGACTGGGTGAGATGGGCTAGACATGCCCTGGAGCCAACCTCCTGTGGTCCCCACCCAGCTGGCCACACCTGGGGCAGCGCTGTGGCTTGAAGGCTTTCTGTGGAGTGAGTGGGGTCCCTCTGGCAGGTGGGGTCCCTTGGCCTGGCCTGTGGGGATTGGGCTGAAACCAGCTCTCTGACATCCCCAGAGGGGTCCTAGATTGCGAGAGGGAAGTTCTTGGGTGATGCACCCTGGAATCGGACTCCCTCCTCTCTGGTTCCGGGGAGCATCACCCAAGAACCACTGCTGCCAAATCACTACAGCTCAGCAGCTTCTGCATTGAACGTCTGCCTTCTGGTGGTCATTGCACATCATAGCTACTGGTCAGATGGTTGCTTAGCCTTTTATATAGATAGATGACAAAATTTTAAAGAAAAGGAAAGAATTAGCTAATATAAAATTCAAGGTTGTTGTTATTTCTGGATGGGAATGGAAGGAGAATGCATTTGGGAAGTTTCAAAGGCACCTAAGCAGTAGGTACATCAGAGTTTATGATTTTACTAGAGGCCCAGTGCATGAAATTCATGCACAGCGGGGTATGTCCCTCAGCCCAGCTTGCACCATCTCCAATCTGGGACATCCCTCTCACAATCCAGGACTGCTGGCTCCTAACTGCTCACCTGCCTGCCTTCCTGATTGCCCTAACCACTTCTTCCTGCCAGCCTGATCACCCCCTAACCACTCCCCTGCCAGCCTGATCAACACCTAACTGCTCCCCTGCCAGCATGATTGCCCCTAACTGCCCTCCTCTTCTGGCCTGGTCGCCCCCAACTTCCCCCCTGTGGGCCTGGTCACCCCACGCAGCCTGCTGCTCCATCATTTGGTCATCCCTCACTAACACCCCTGGGGGCCTGGTCATCCCACACAGCCTGTTCAGTTGCTCACTTGGTTGCGATGGTTGCTTAGGCTTTTATTATTATAGATGTTAAATGAATAAAACAACGAACATGTAAATATACCCTCAGAAATGGATATATACCATTTGTTAATAATAGTTAACTGTGGGTAAAAGATTTATCAGTGAGATATACACACATCCACATGCATTGTCATTTTATAAGTGGTTTTTAGATTTTTTAGAATGAGCAATAGTAATTAATTATATTGTTAAAAATAGCCAAAGCAGAGGAGATTAAAGATAGTGTGGGGTAAATGGGTGCTGCACAAACATGCTCTCAGAACCAAACTGGAATTACAACTAAAATACAGAAAATCTTCCTGAATAATCAATGGAAGACTCGGAGAGAACCCATATAACCGAGGACAGAAAGTGGAGACCTCATAGAAACTGGCAGCTAAAATGAGGAGACAAAGAAACAACACTACAAATAATGAAAGAACAAGAGAATTCTCCAGAAGAAGAGATAAATGAAATGGAGATAAGAAATTATCTGATATAGAGTTCAGGATAATGATGGTAAAGATGCTCAATAGCATGAGAAAATATATAGTAACTATGAAAACAAAAATAAAGAATGTTGTAGCATAAATAAAGAACATATTGTAAGGAATACATAGCAGATTAGGGGAAGCTGAGGATATAATCAATGAATTAGAAGACAGGGTTAAAAAAATCACTCAATCAGAGAAATAAAATGGGGAAAAAAACAATTAAAAAAAAGGAGGACAGCTTAAGACAGCTGTGGGACAATATGAACTGTAACAATATTTGAATAGCAGGTGTGCCAGAAGAGGCAGAAAGGGACAAAGGGATAGAGAATGTATTTGAATAAATAATGGCAGAAAACTCCCCTAATCTGGTAAAGGAAAAGTCAAACAAATTCAGGAGGCAGAGAGAGCCCCAAGCAAAAAGAACCCAAACAGGCCCACACCCAGACACATCATAATTAAAATGCCAAAAATTAAAGACAGAGAGAATATTAAAGGCAACAAGAGAAAAATAAATTGTTACCTAAAGAGGAACTCCCATAAGGATGATATCTGATTTCTCATCAGAAATTCTTACAGGTCAGAGGGGAATGGCATGAAGTACTCAAGGAAATGGGAAGCAAGGATCAGAAACCCAGATTTCTATATCCAGCAAGTCTACCAATTAAAAACACACAGTAAAATAAAGAGCTTCCCAGACAAAAAAAGGCTAAAGGAGTAAATCACAACCAAGCCAGCATTACAAGAAATGCTAACGGGACCGCTGTAATGAGAAGAAGAAATAGAGAGAGAAACCTAGGCATACAGAATTAAAATGGCAATAAATAAGTACCTATCAATAATAACATAAATGTAAACAGATTAAATTCTCCTATCAAAAACATAGGGTAGCTGAATGAATACAAAAACATAACAGAACTATATGCTGTCTACAAGAAATCCACCTCAGAATAAAAAACACAGAAGATGAGAGTAAAGGGATAGAAAAAAAATTTTCTATGCAAGTGGGAAAGGAAAGAAAGCTGGAGTACCAATACTCATATCTGACAAAATAGACTTCAAAGTGAAGGACATCACAAGAGACAGCAAAGGTCACTATATGATACTAAAGGGATCAATCCAACAAGAGGATATAATCCTGGTAAGCATATATGCACAAAATATAGGAGCACCTAAATGTATAAAAAACCCTTCTAGAGGACTTTAAGGGAGAGATCAACAACAATAGTCAGAGTAGGGGACTTTAACACCCTGCTGACTTCACTGGATAGATCTTCCAGACAAAAAATTAACAAGGAAACAGTGATTCTAAAGGACACTGGATCAGATGGCTTTAATTGACATTTATAGAACATTTCACCCCAAAGCAGCAGAATATACGTTCTTCTCAAGTGCACATGATCATTCACAAAGATAGACCACATGTTAGAACATAAAACAAGTCTCCACAAGTTAAGAAGATTGCAATCATATCAAGCATTTTCTCAGTTCACAGTGGAATGAAATTAGAAATCAACTACAGTAAAAATACCCCAAAACATTCAAACACATGGAGCCTAAATATCATGTAACTTACAATTAATGAGTTACCAACTAGATCAAGAAATAAATAAAAAAAAAAAAATTCCTGGAGACAAATGAAAATGAGCACACAACAACACCAAATCTCTGGGACCCAGCAAAAGCAGTCCTGAGAGGGAAGTTCATAGCACTACAGGCATACCTCAAAAAAAAAAACAAACAAGAAAAATCAGCAATAAACTATTTAGCCCTACAACTTAAAGAATTAGAAAGAAAACAAAAAGAAAATCCCAGAGTAAGTAGAAGGAGGGAAATAAAAATTAGAAATAAATAACAGAGACAAAAAAAAAATACAAAAAATCAATGAAACCAAGAGATGGTTCTTTGAAAGTATAAACAAGATTGGTGAACCATTTTCCAGACTCATCAAGAAACAAAGAGAGAGAACCCAAATAAATAAAATCACAAATGAAAGTAAAGATGCACCACTGACACCACAGAAATACAAAGGATTGTAAGAAAATACTATGAACAACTATAAGCCAACAAGCTGGACAATGAGGATGAAATGGACAAATTTCTAGAAAAATACAATCTCCCAAAACTGAATAAAGAAGAATCAGAAAACCTGAAGAGGCCACTAACAACTGATGGAATAGAAGCACATAATCAAAAACTACCAGCAAACAAAAGCACATGTCCAAATGGCTTCACAGGGGAGTTTTACCAAATATTCAAAGAAGAACTAACACCTATTCTCCTCAAACTATTCCAAAAACTCTAGAAAAAAACACTATAAAGAAAGAGAATTACAGGCCAATATCCCTGATGAACATAGATGTTAAAATCCTCAATAAAATATTAGCAAATTGGATCCAGCAATATATTAAAAAGATCATACACCATGACCAAGTGGGATTTATTCCAGTGATGCAAGGCTGGTACAATATTTGCAAATCAATAAATAAGATACATTACATAAACAAATTGAAAGACAAATACCATATGATCACATCAATAGATACAGAAAAAGCATTCCACAAAATCCAACACCCATTTTTGATAAAAACTCTGAGCAAAGGGTAAATAGAGGGAGCACATTTCAACATGATAAAGACCATGTATGACAAACCTACAACCAACATCATACTAATGGGCAAAAACTAAAACCATTTCCCCTAAGAACATCACAAGACAGATATGTCTGCTTTCACCACTCTTATTCAACATAGAACTGGAAGTCCTAGCCATAGCTATCAGACAAGAAGAAGAGATAAAAGGCATCCAAATTGGAAAGGAGAAAGTAAAACTCTCATTATTTGCAGATGACATGGTATTGTACATAAAAAAAAACAACCCTAAAGACTCCACCAAAAAACTACTACATTTAATTATTCACCAATAATGAATTCTCAGAAAGAGAAACTAAACAACCAATCTGATTTACTATTGCAACAAAAAAAATTAAGACACTTAGGAATAAACTTAACCAAGGAGGCAAAAGACCTATACTCAGAAAACTTCAGGACATAGAAAAACTGCAGGACATAGAAAAAAGAGATAGAAGAAGATATAAATAAGTGGAAGAATATACCGTGTTCATGGATTGGTAGAATCAGCATCATTAAAATATCCATACTACCCAAGGCGATCTACAGATTCAATGCAATCCCTATTAAAATACCAATGGCATATTTCAAAGATCTAGAAAAAATAATCCAAAAATTTATATGGAACAACAACAGCAACAAAAAACACAAATAGCTGCAATAATCTTGAAAAATAAAAACAAGTTGGAGGAATCACAATACCAGATATCAAGTTATACTACAAAGACACCGTAATCAGAACACCCTGTTATTGGCTCAATAACAGACTTTAAGATCAATAGAAAAGAAGAGAGACCCCAGAAACTGACCAAAGCCATTATGCTCAATTAATATTTGACAAAGAAGGCAAGAACATGCAATGGAGTAAAAAATGTTGGGAAAATTGGACAGCTATATGTTAAAAAAATAAATAAAATAAAAATTAAACTAGACCACCAACTTACATCATACACAGAAATAAACTCAAAATGTATAAAAGACTTCAATGCTAAGTCGGGAAGCCATACAAATCCTAGAAGAAACCATAGGCAGCAACACATCTCAGAGAGATATATCTCCTACGGCAGAGGAAACTAAGGAGAAAAGAAACAAATGGGACTGCATTAAAATAAAAAAGCTTCTGCAGAGCAAACAAACAAACAAACAAAAAACCATGAACAAAACAAAAAGGAAGCCCATGGTATGGGAGAACATATTTGGCAATGGCACATCTGATAAAGGGTTAATATTCAAAATATATAAGGAACTTATACAATTTAACAAAAGGAAGACAAACAATCCAATTAAAAAATGGACAAAGGACTTAAATAGACACTTCTCCAAAAGGAATAGGCAGATTGTCAAGAGACATATGAAAAAGTGCTTAAAGTCACTGATCATTAGAGAGATACAAATTAAAATGACAATGAGGTATCAACTCACACCTATCAGACTGGCTACCATGAACAAATCAACAAATGACAAGTGCTGGAGAGGAGTGGAGAAAAGGAAACCCTATTACACTGCTGGTGGGACTGGTGCAGCCATTATGGAAAACAGTATGGAGTTTCCTAGAAAAATCAACATTGGAACTGCCATTTGACCCAGTGATCCCACTTCTAGGAATACATCCTAAGAAACCCAAAACACCAATCAGAAAGAATGTATGCACCCCAATGTTTGTAGCACAATTTACAATAGCTAAGATCTGGAAACAGCCCAAGTGTCCATCAGTAGATGAGCAAATAGAAAAGCTGTGGTACATTTATACCATGGAATACTATGCAGCAGTAAAAAAGAAGAATCTCTTACCCTTTTAGTATCATGCTAAGTGAAATAAGTCAGTCAAAGAAAGACAATATCACATGCTTTCACTCCTATGTGGAATCTAAGTAACAAAATAAACTGATGAATGGAGAGGATCCAGAGACATGAAAGCATGGAACAGAGTGCGGAATATCTGAGGGAAAGTTAAGAAGGGTGGGTGGGTGGGAGTTAATCAACCAAAGACCTTTTATGCGTATATGCATAACCCATGAACACAGACAATAGGATGCTAAAGGCCTGGGGCAAGGAATAGGGATGGGCTAGAGGGGGTCAATGGGGGAAAAAGGGGACATATGTAATATTTTCAACAATAGCCCTGGCCGGTTTGGCTCAGTGGATAGAGCATGGGCCTGCGGACCAAAGGGTCCCAGGTTTGATTTTGGTCAAGGGCACATACCTCAGCTGTAGGCTTCTCCCTGGCCAGACCCTGGTCAGGGCACTGCAGTAGGCAACCAATCAATGTGTCTCTCTCACATTGATGTTTCTCTCTGTCTTTCCCTCTCCCTTCCACTCTCCCTAAAAATCAATGGAAAAATATCTTTGGGTGAGAATTAACAAAAAATGTATAAAACTAGAGGCCTGGTGCACGAAATTCATGCACGGGGGGTGTGTCCCTCAGCCCAGCCTGCACCCTCTCCAATCTGAGACCCCTCAAGGGATTTCTGACTGCCCGTTTAGGCCCAATCCTTCCAGGACTGCTGGCTCCCAACTGCTCACCTGCCTGCCTTCCTGATTGCCCTGAATGCTTCTGCCTGCCAGCCTGATCACCCCCTAACCACTCCCCTGCCAGCCTGATTGATGCCTAACTGCTCCCCTGCCAGCCTGTTTGCCCCTAACTGCCCTCCCCTGTGGACCAGGTCACCCCTAACTGCCCTCCCCTGCAGGCCTGGTCCCCACCAACTGCTCTCCCCTGCAGGCCTGGGTCCCCCCCATCTGCCCTTCCCTGCAGGCCCGGTTACCCCCAACTTCCCTCCTCTGCCAGCCTGGTGACCCCTAACTGCCCTCCCTTGCAGGCTTGATCATCCCCAACTGCCCTCCCTTACAGGCCTAGTCCCTCCCAACTGCCCTCCCCTGCTGGCCTGATTGCCCAAAACTGCCCTCCCCTGCAGACCTGGTCACCCCTTACTGCCCTCCCCTGCCGGCTTGATAGCCCCCAGCTGCCCTCCCTTGTAAACCTGGTCCCTCCCAACTACCCTCCCCTTCTGGCCATCTTGTGGCAGCCATCTTGTGTCCACATGGGGCAACCATCTTTGACCACATGGGGGCAGCCATCTTGTGTGTTGGAGTGATGGTCAATTTGCATATTACTCTTCTATTAGATAGGATAAAGAATTATTTTTTAAAAATACCCAAAGCAAAAGCAAATTCCAAAATACTTAGCCAGACATATTGATTAGAGGTCTTACAGGCCACTTAATGCTCTTTGGTGATTCAGCAGCCAGCTTCAAAGACCTCTACTGATTTCAGGGGTTCAAACAACCTCACACCCACACCTGGTCATCTGTAGACCTTGATTTCTACTTCTAGGAACACAGGGCTTTCTGGGAAGAGCTATATGGCTTCACAGTGACAAGGCCAGCCAGCCTGCTTGAGCATATTTTTCATCTTATCTGAACATTGAAATGCGGATTCTCTGGGTTTTGAATATTTTTTTAAAGCATAGGCGAAAATATCAATAAAAATACAAAGTGATAATTAAAGGGACATTTATTACTAAATAAATTATCATAAATCAATAATGCCTAAAAACAGATTATGCAAATGGCTAACTAGACAATTTGGGGGAAAAAAGAGCAACATTCTATACCAATAAAACTGGAAGGAAGGAACATAAAACCTTGAAAACTGAAACAAACCTATGAAACTGAAACAAACTGAGAGAGAGTGGGAGAGAGAGAGTGGAAAATAAAGCCAGAAGTTGTTGGCTTCTTTGTAGGAATTTACGCTATAGACAATGGCTAGATGGAGAGCATATAACTCAAAATAAGAATGATAAAAGAGAACCATACATAAAACAGATTTAAAATATAACAAAATGCTATAAAGAACTCTAAAACAATGCATTTGGAAATTCATGGTGGATAAATTTTTGCTTATTATAGTACGTAAAAACTGGCAGAAAACAATATAATCTTTAATCTTACCTAATAATAGACAAACATGTAAATTGACTGTACCTCCGTTACACCCACAGACAATCAGTGAGTATGCAAATTAGAAGGCCAAAGATGGCGGCCACCCAACTGCTCCAGGCGTGGGGTGGCCAGGCAGGGCAGGATGCCTGCTATGAGAGGGAGGGGGGCTGGGTGAAGGGATCTACAGGAGCAGAGTGCCGCAGCGAAGACAAGACTCTGCAGCTAAGATGAAGACAGCAGTCTGCAGCGAAGATGGCAGACTCCAGCCGGAGTCTTCAGCGAAGCAGCAAAGACAAAGATGGCAGACTCTGGCCGGAGTGAAGGCCTGGGTCCTGGGTGCCGGAGGAAAACCGGTGCTGGAAGCCAAGGGAAGGAAGGCCTATTGCATGAATCTCTTTGTGCAAGGTGCCTCTAGTAGAATAATAACAATTAAACTTAAACAGTAATCAGTCAACCACACCCCACACTAAAATCAAGAGTTTCTGGCTAAGAGAGTTCCATACTGAGTTTGATCAAATTTTCAAGGCACATATAATTTATATTTTATTACAAATTCTTTCAGAAAATAGAGAAGGAAACATTGGCCAAGTAATTTTAAAAGACTAGTGTAACCTTGATTTCAAAAGGAGATAATGATAGTACAGAAGAAAAATGAAGATGTGAGACCATAACTCTTATAAACAAATATAAAAGTCCTACCTAAATATAATCCACAGTTAAAAAATAATAATAATTTTCATATATCATGATAAGCAAGGCTTATTCTAGGAAGGCAATATGTTTTAATATCAGACAAATATGACAGTCTAACAATACAGTAATATAGTAAAGAAGAAATATTCACATGATTATCTCAATAGAGGAAAAGATTATTCTATAAATTTCACTTTTTATGTCTGATATAGGCTCCAGAAAAATCAGGTACAGAATGAACACCCTTAATTTAATGAAGACAGCATACCAAATGTAAGAGCAAACATTACACAAAGGCAGGAACCTCTGGAAGACCAAAATAAGAGAAAGACGATGCTTGCATCTCTACTGTGCCACATAGTAATAGATATTTTCACCATTTCATATGTCATACACACACAAAAAAAATAAAAAGATACACATTGGTAGGGAAGAGGCAAAAATGTTATTATGCACCAATGACATATTGAAAACCCATAAGAATCAATAAACTATAAAACCTAGTGACAAATTAGGTTAGGGGCCAGATGAGTGAACAGCTTTCAAAATTCAGTAAACTAGAAATAACCAGTTGGGAAAATAAAATAATAAAGAAAATATAATTCACCATATTAGCAAGTTCAATCTAGATATTTAACTTGAAAGAATCTGTACACTTTAAAAAAAGAAAGAAATGAATTAAACTGTTAAAAAAATATGCTGGTGTGGTTCAGTTGGTTGAGCATTGTTCTGTGCACCAAGAGGTCACTGGTAAATTGGGGCACATGCCAGGTTTGTGGGTTCAATCCCCTGTTTAGGGAGACAGCCGACCAATGACTCTCTCTCTCTCTCTCTCTCTCTCTCTCTCTCTCTCTCTCTCTCTCTCATCAATAAAAACGTATTTTTTTTTTAAAGGAGATGAATAAAATGAGAGAATGGCCATGTATGCATAAGGATAGAATGACTTCACATTTTAAAGGTTTGAGTTCTCCCCATGCATTTCTCATCAAAACTTTACCAAAATATTTTTAGCAACTTAACAAACTTATTCATATAAATTCTGAATAAAACTTGGACTTAATGCAACATTCAAGGGAAAAGAGCAAACCTGGATTTATTGCCCCACCAGATTGTAAGGCATAGCAATAAAACTACTGAAGTACTGGCCCAGAACAGACAAATAACCAGTGGAACAGAATAGATAGCAGACATGAACCCAGGAAAGGTGGCATTGTCAGTTCACGGAGAAAAGATAGCTTCTACCAATGGCTTTCAGAAAACTAGCTTACTTTACAAAGAAAAACAAACTTCATAGAGATCAAAACTTACATGTAGTAAGGCAGCCAGAATGGGACTAAATTATTAAGAAATTTTGATTGTGACCTTTGGGTGGAGGAAAGTTTCTTAAGCTGGAGCCAAAAAACACAAACCACAAAAACCATGACAAACCAAACTAATGTATTCTTTGTAATGGAAGAGATGAAAGAGTAGGTTAACTGTTGATAGACAGGAGAAAACATGTTTAAAATCCTAAACTATTAAGGGATTTTTATCTATGAAAGTAACTCCTACAAAGTAACAAGAAAAAGAGAAATGTTAGAAAAATGGACAAGGTATATAGAATATGCACAAAAGGATAAACCTAAATAGTTAAGTATTTGAAGAAATTCTCTAATTTTTTTAGTAGTCACAAAAATGAAAACTAAATACAAAAGAAAAGAGTACTTAATGATAGTCAGATTAACACATAGATAGTATATGGGGGAAATTGGAATCCTTTTCACTGGTGCTTGAAATATAAACAGACACATTCTGGAGAACATATGACAGCAGTAACCAAATTAAAGATATGCATTCACTATGACAGAACAATTTTACTCCTGGACACATATGGTCTAAGTCTACAAGAGAAGAGCAAGAATTGTTTGTGGATTTGTTTGTATCCATCACTAGGTGAAGGATATCAAAATCAAAGGCAGGACACATGTAATACCAATTGCTTTTCACTTTATAAGTGCCCTGCTTCAAACTCACATTCTTCAGTTACCATAGGCACATAAGCAGAGTACATTAGAGTTGTCAAAATTTTAGCAAGAAAAGCAAACTCTCTTATTCTTCCATTATCAGCAGGAAAATGAATGCATTTAAGTATAAATTATAATATTTCACAGATTTTTGCTGTTCCAAAATTCTAGTATCTTGAAAAAATAATATTCACATAGGAAAATGACTGTTTCAATTTCCAGAGATTAAGTTCAATGGTACATGAGCATACCTACTAACTACTACAAAGTAACAAGAAAAAGAGAAATGTTAGAAAAATAGTTGAGGTATATAGAATATGCACAAAAGGATAAAACTAAATAGTTAACAAGTTAGGAGAAGGGAAGACATAGACTACCTCAGGGAGGGCAAGAAGAAATTATAAATAATATATATTAACAAATGTGAAAATATGAATACAGTGGTATGGACCTTAACAACATTTGCTATTATGGGCTTTCTAGAAATTTAATTTTGAATGAGTTTATGATGGAGGAAAGGAGGATATTATGGAAAAGTTAAATTAACATTTATGTTTTATTTGTTTTATAATGATGTGTGTGACTACAACTTTAGGCAGTGATTTAAAAATTTAGTGACTGGTAAAGAAAAAAGAAAATGTTACCTAATGAGTTTGTTTATATGAGTAATATATATAACAAATACTTTAAACCTTTTTCTAAAATTCAGAGCTTTAATTTTTTTCTATACAAAGACTTTCAACTCAAGTTTCTAAATTGTCAACACCTGGGAATAACATATTTGAATTTATCAAATATCCAAATCTAGAAATCATGTAGGACATTTTTTTAAAGCCAATTTGTATTTGTTCTTAATATGAAGGTATGGAATTGAATAAATTAAAATTTATTTTGTCTATTTGCATGTTCTCTGATAAATACTGATAGATGTGTTGAATAACAGGATTCTAGTTTCTTCTATAAATATAGAAGAATTGATAGAGCCTTATAGAGCCAATTAAAAGTCAAATTCCTCAATAATGGGAGAAGTTTATAACATTTTTATAAAAATTTACTTTTTCAGTGACAGATAATAAAACTTCCTTTTCCCACTTTATAAATTGATGCAATCTCAATATATAAAATTGTTACTAGTTATTATATTAAGCAAGCTTAACTTTTATGACCATTTCCAAACTCCACATTGATGCCTAGAGAAGGATAACATTCAGGACTATGTTTCCCTTACTGCAGATGGAAGGATTCCAAACTTTTTTACCCTTATCTAGTTCATTCTGCTTGCCTGTGTGCCAAATATGTGACATTAAGGTTTTTTTAGCTATTTGATTGCTCAGTCTCCAACTGAAATGACCCGCAGATATATCTCTTCTAGGTTATTTTGTCCTATTTCAGATTATCAGCTCTAAAGTTTAGATTGTCAGGGAGAGATGGGATAGATTTTTACCCTTTATTCTGAAACTATAAGAAAGGCATCTGGCCAGTTTTGTTTGGGTTCACTATTCTTACAAGGCTGTTGGGGAATAATCAAGCTTGTTTAATTTAGTAAAAGGCAATGTCCACATATAACCATTTCATTTTGTTTTTTATTGATGATGGGCAATGAATGATGTTCATGATAATTGATTTTTATAGTATTTATACAGCACAACACATCATGATAAATATTTTATCAAATACTAAGTTGTTAATTAATAATTTTCTTAATAATCTTAATTTTTGTTAAAACAACAAGGGCCCTATTCTTAAATGTGGAAAACAATTGAAGCAGTAGGACCACCCCCAACCTTTATTTGTATTAAAAACAGGATTAGCTTGGTTGGAGCTGAAAGGTCAGAAGAAGTCATCCATTTTGTCAATATGCAAATGAAAAGCTGCTTCTGACAAAAGGATAAAGCTTGATGGACCAATGGACTTGATCAACATTATGCCACCAAATATGTCCTCAGTTGAAAACTCATCTCTGAAAATGTGAGAGTTTTCTTTTTAAATATTCTCTAGAGTTATGAAGAGGATACTTTTACTCCCTTGATAGGGATTTTAAATAGTGTTATCATACAACCTGCCAAGATTAATAGTGACTGAAGAATTTACATTTTATACTACACATTTCTGATGGTAAATATTACAGTAGCCATGACGCGTGAGAAATGTTTGGAAGTTGAAGCCTCACGTCATCAATTTCAGATTCCAGCAGGAAATAACAAATGCCATACTGTAGGCCATATTTTGTCTCTGCAGAGGATGCTTTAGAAATCATTTTAGACATAGGTATGTATTGTTAAGGACTTGAATCACAGAAACCTAAAGCTTTGATCCTAAAATCAGAATAGTCAGCCAGGAATACTTTACCAAATGCAAACAATGTGGAAAAGTTCAATTTGAAACATACATGCCCTCTTTCACTGGTAACATTTTTCATAATTTTATCCTGTGTAGGTGATTAGGTATGAGTCCTTTTGTGACAATTAACTTATTCTTTAAAGTGGTGGATAAATTGTGATATTATTATTAGTAGATCTGAAAGCATGAGCAATTTTAATCAAATAAAAGTTCACAATGGTTAATAATAGGCATAGTCATTATCATATGAAAAACCCAATAAAATAGTTACAAAATAACTATTAATTTTATACAGCCAAGCCTTAAAATTTCACTTGCCTCTTTTTCACTATTATCTCTCCCATTTGTATAATCGGGATCAAGGTGGAGAGCAAACCATTTAGTTTAATCTTATTATAGAGCCTTTTCCACACATACATGTTAAAATAAAAGGTCAGCGGTCTGCCCTTTGTCCTCAGGCTGTGGATGGTCTCTGAACTTTCCCCACTACCCTTTCACCTCCCAGTCCTCCTCTCAGACCCCAGGAATTTATTGGGGTCCTCCAATAGCACATATAGCAGCTGCTTCCACAACACAACCTCACCTCACCCCCACTTTCACCCTTGCAATGCATTTCCTACATTCTGGAGAGTTTGAGTTTACCAAATACTAGTATCTGACCATGAGGCTGCTTTTAGCTCTTTTGGGTAAAATTCTCAATTCTATTATTATTATTACTAGAGGCCCAGTGCACGAAATTCATGCATGGGGAGGGGGTCCCCTCAGCTCGGCCTGCACTCTCTTCAATCTGGGACCCTTCAGGTCCTCTGGCTCCTAACCGCTCACCTGCCTGCTGGCATGATCCCCCTAACTGCTCTCCCCTGACAGCCTGTTTGCCCTAACTGCTCTCCCCTGCTGGCCTGATCTCCCTAACTGCTCTCCCCTGCCTGCCTGAGCGCCTCTAACCTCCTCTGCCTTGGCCCTGCCAACATGGCTTTGTCAGGAAGGACGTCTGGAAGATGTTCAGTCTAATTAGCATATTACCCTTTTATTAGTATAGATGCCACCTTGTCCTAAAAATGCAGGTTGTTCCCAGGTTTTCCTATCATGAAAGGGGAGCCCACAGTAGCATCCTGACCAGGGCTTATGTGCTTGTGTTTTATCTCAGCAGATGCGATTCCTAGAAGATGACTCTTGGATGTACCTTGAACATTTCTATCGAATTTGCCAAATCATCCTCCCAAACTACTGAACCACTTTAAACTCTCACCAGCAACCATGCGTGTGCCTTCCGTCCCACTTTGATGCCAATATCATTGATTTCTCCCTAGAAGCTTCCCTCCCATCAGCCAAGACTGCTTGGTACTTGAGCCAACCTCATTGTTCAGCTTGAGACTTGATTTCCCTAGATAGAATTATGGAGGAAGAAAAATAGTTTTCCTCTACCTTTATGAGTTCTTAGTGGAGGCCCTTGTAATGAAAGACAGATCACCAAGAGAAAAACAAAAGTTCATTAACATGTGTACCTCGTGCATATGTGGAAGATCCCAGGGAAAAATGAGTAACTCCCCAAGGTGACTTAGAATGCAGATTTAAATACCTTCTTCCTAGGGAAAGGGGATGGGAGATGTAGGCCTCTTAGAGGAGAGTAAATGATTTTTAGGAAAGATGAATGGGGTGGGTGAAAGTAGTTTGTAACAAAGTTTGGGTGTGATGTCAACTTCTACTCTCCTGTCCTGTGACAGGAGTCGGTCTTCTCTGCCGGATGATACTTCTCCTGTCAAGGGGACCTATGACATTTAAGCTCCTTTTGGGGGGTCCGATTTTAGGCAGATCAGGAGACTTCAGTGAAAGCCTCTGCATGCATTTGCTGTTTATCAAGCATCTGCAGCTCAAGATCATCAATATAACAACACAGTGTATGTTGGGGTGGCATGTTCTCTGACCTTCAGAATAAACCCAAAAAAAGCTTATTTCCTCTCTTAGATGATTTGCCACAGTAGCATTATTCCCTGGAGACGGTATTCTGACCAGACCTTCCTGGGAATGGTCATAACATACCCTGTGCTTGTAAAAGGTGTGGGCCACATCACTAAATGAACCAGGGTCAGTTTTCTCATCTTGTGGAAAGGGAGATAAACTATCATAACTTTATCTTCTTTTCCACAGGTTTCTTGTGGGTTTGTGTCTTCGCTGTCCCCTGGCCCCCAGCAGCCCTAGTGCCTTGGCCACAGGGCTTGGGGCTGCTGGGTGCCAGGACTGCGGGTTTGTGTCTCCGATCCAGCCCACAGTGGCCCCAGCACTGCGGAGGTGGACCTTGGGGCTGCTGGGTGCTGGGCCTGCATGTTTGTGTCTCCGATCTGGCCCCCAGCAGCCCCAGCACCATGGTGGCAGGCCTTGGGGCTGCTGGGTGCCAGGCCCCTCTGTGGGTTTGTGTCTCTGATCTGGCCCCTAGCAGCCCCAGCATTGCCTGGCACTATGGGCATTGCCATTTTTGTTGGGTTAATTTGCATACTCACTCCTGATTGGCTGTTAGCGTAGCAGAGTGATGGTCAATTTGCATGTTTCTCTTTTATTAGTGTAGATTTTTTTACTTTAAATATTTTTTAAATTTTTAATTGCAGTTGACATACAATATTATATTAGTTTCAGGTATACAACCCAGTGATTAGACATTATGTAACTTAATAGGTGATTTCCTTGATAAGGCTAGTACCCATCTAATACCATATATAGTTATTACAATATTATTGACTATACTAGAGGCCTGGTGCATGAAATTTGTGCACTGAGGGGGGGTGTCCCTCAGCCCAGCCTGCACCCTCTCCAATCTGGGACCCCTCGGGGGATGTACAACTGCCGGTTTAGGATTAGGCCTAAACCGGCAGTTGTACATCCCTCCCACAATCTAGGACTGCTAGCTCCAACCACTTGCCTGCCTGCCTGCCTGCCTGATTGCCCCTAACTGCTTCTGCCTGCCAGCCTGATCACCTCCTAACCACTCCCCTGCAGGCCTGGTCACCCCCAACTGCCCTTCCCTGCTGGCTTGGACGCCCCTAAATGCCCTGCCCTGCAGGCCTGGTCCCACCCAACTGCCCTCCCCTGCAGACCTGGTCCCCCCAACTGTCCTCCCTCCCCTTCAGGCCCAGTCACCCCCAGCTGCCCTCCTCTGCATGCCTGGTTGCCCCAACTGCCCTCTCCTGCAGCCCTGGTTGCCCCCAACTGCCCTCCCCTGCTGGCCTGATTGCCCACAAGTTCCCTCCCTTGCTGGCCATCTTGTGGCAGCCATCTTGTGACCACATGGGGCAGCCATCTTGTGTGAGGGCATGATGGTCAATTTGCATATTACCTCTTTATTATATAGGATTCCCTATGCTGTACTTTCCATCCCTGTAACTATTCTGTAACTACCAATTGGTACTTCTTAATCCCTTCACTTTTTTTACCCATCCTTCCAAAATACTTCCCATCTGACAATTTTCAAAATGTTCTCTGTATGTTTGAGTCTCTTTCTGTTCTGCTTGTTTATTTATTTTGTTTTCCAGATTCCACATATAAGTGAAATATGGCATTCTATTTCTTAACTATAATGTGGATTAGACGTTTGAAGATATAGGCATTTTGTCATGACTAATAAATTGAATAAATCAAACTTGACTTTAGGGGGAAAAAACACCTTTTGTGTGTTTATGATTTCATTGATTAAGAGGAAGATCTTGACAAAGTCTTCTTCACAAGGTGACTGGTGTCTGAATTTTCTTTAAAGGAGAAAAAGCTATCCCTTAAATAACTTAGAGATTAAAAATAGCACTACAAAGCAACAGACAACTGGTTGAGATCAGAATTTCTTTCATGGAGAGAGCAGGAGAATAAGAGAAATACCAGAAGGAAGGTGGCTAAACCAGAGGTGGCCACTGGCATCAAAGACAGTATCTCTGGAAAACTGTGGGTTCATAGTTTTAATATCAACTATGTTTAACATAGAAAGGGGCATTTACTATTCCATTTGTTTCAGTGAGATTAGTTTCAGTGAACCATATTTAAAAAGCCATTCAATATTACTATTTTACTTAAAATAGCTGTTTGTGTCAGGCTTCCCATTTTATGCAAACTTCAAATTATTCTACATATTTTATTTTAGCTGCCTTATGGAACATCACATAGTTTTCTATTTTTTAAAAAATGTATTTTATTGATTTTTTACAGAGAGGAAGGGAGAGGGATAGAGAGTTAAACATCTATCAGCTGCCTCCTGCACGCCCCCCACTAGGGATGTGCCTGCAACCAAGGTACATGCCCTTGACCGGAATCGAACCTGGGACCCTCCAGTCCGCAGGTCGATGCTCTATCCACTGAGCCAAACCAGTTAGGGCAAATAGTTTTCTATTCAAAAATTGTTTACAAAACACTTACTAAGTGACAGCCTTTGCCAATAGCTGAGGATGAATTTCACTAGTTATATATGTTAACGGGTTCACATTCTGGTAGAAGTGCTACATTAAAAAAACCCCAAACAACGTGATAAATAGTATACTGCGATATGTAGCATGAAAATAGTGAGGAAAAAAATGTGATTAATTTTGCCCTAAGGTGAAGGAAGCTAACTTAGGAGGTACTATTTGATGTTATTTAGTCATTCAACAAATGTTTATGGAGCAACCACAAACATTTGGATAGTACCATATAGGTACAGGAGATATAATTATAGGCAATACAGGAAAAAACCTCTGTCTGCATGATAAGTACATTCTAGTTGATTAGACAGAAATTAATCAAAATAAGTAGTATATATTATATGTAAGAAGTGAGAACGAAAGTCATAGCATAGAGGATAGAAATGAAATGTTGAAGGGGTAACATTTTTGATAAGGTATTCATGACTGGCCTCCTTGAGAAGATGTTATGAATAAAAACTTGTTTGGGGAGAAATTATCAAGGTAAATGAAGGTTTGGAAGAAATATTTGAGACAGAGAAAACAGCTTGTACAAAGCATAACATAATGCTTTGTTAACATAATGCATGTTTAAGAAATTGCAAGTTGTAAAGCAAAATTGTGCACGCACGCTTTTGTGTGTGTGTGTGTTATGAGAGTTAACAAAAGAGGTAAAGGAAAGGCTGAATTAAGACTAGAGTGTGAATAACCTAAGCACTGGGCTAAGGGATTTAAGCTTCATCAAAACAATGAGGCCACATCACAAGCTTTTAAGCAAGGGACTAAGACATGATGTTAGAAGGTTGGTTGAAGCAATGTCACTGTGGCCCTGGAGAATTAAATTTTGTGGAACCCTAAACAAACCAAGATCTTTCAATGTATTTGTGAGTTTTCCTTGCATTCATATATTATTTAATTTTGCACATAGATACCAGTGGACAGAATTATTGATGTTCAAGAGTAGAGGAGCATGAGAAGTTGGTACTATGACCATAAGAGATGGCAAATTGCAGCTATAGCAATTAAGGGAAAGAAGAAAATAGCTGTGTGGTAAATGTTTACAAAAATATGTTGGATCCATTAATTATCATACATATACATATATTGTATTTATATATATGTAATATATATAAAAATATTTTTGAAAAAGATAAAACTGTTTATTTTTAGAGCAGAAGTTTTCAAAGCCTGCTATACAGACCTCTGGGAAGTTCCTAAGACTCTTCTTTCATGAGGTCCACAAAGTCAAAACTATTTTTATAATAACACTACAAAGCCATGTGCTGACATTCACACTGATGGTGAGAAAGCAAAGGCTCTGGCACCTTAGCATGATCAAGGCAATGACACCAACTGTACTACTCATCATTATAGTCTTTACTACACAATTCATAGGGAAAAGAGGAAAAAAAAAACAGTTTCACTTAAGAATTTGTTTGATTAAACATTAATTTAATTATATCTCTAACTTGGAATAAATGTTTTTAAAATATTGTGTGTAATGAATATTGTAGGTACACAAAAGCACTTCTGCCAAATTATAAAGTTGGTCTCAGGGAAAATGTGTGTGTTGTGAATTGAATGAGCTGCTTTTTTATTTATTTGTTGTTTAAATCTTTATTGTTGAAAGTATTACATATGTCCCTTTTGTTCCCCATTGACCCTTTATAGCATGCCCCCGCCACTCGCCCCAGGCCTCCACCACCCTATTGTCTGTGTCCATGGGTTATGCATATGTGCATACAAGTTCTTTAGTTGATCTCTTCCCACCCACCCACTCACCCACCCTCCCCCACCTTCCCTCTGAGATCCCATAGTCTGTTCTATTTTTCTATGTTTCTATGTCTCTGGGTCTATTTTGTTCAACAGTGTATTTTGTTCATTAGATTCCACATATGAGTGAGATAATGTGATACTTGACTTTCTCTGATAGGTCTTTGATTGATCACCTCCTACCCACCTACCCACCCTCCCACACCTTCCCTCGGATTTTCCACACTCTGTTCCATGCTTCCATGTCTCTGGATCCACTCCATTCATCAGTTTAGTTGGTTACTGAGATTCCACATAGGAGTTCAATCATGTGATACTTGTCTTTCTCTGACTGACTTATTTCACTTAGCATGGTACTCTCTAGGTCCCTCCATGCTGTCTCAAAGAGTAAGAGATCCTTCTTTCTCACTGCTACATAGTATTCCATGGTATAAATGTACCACAGCTTTTTTATCCACTCATCTACTGATGGGCACTTGGACTGTTTCCAGCTCTTAGGTATTGTAAACTGTGTTGCTATGAATATCGGGATGCATACATTCTTTCTGATTGGTGTTTCAGGTTTCTTAGGATATATTCCTAAAAGTGGGATCACTGGGTCAAATGGCAGTTCCATATTTAATTTTTTGAGGAAACTCCATACTGTTTTCCAAAATGGCTCCACCAGTCAGTCTACTTTCCCACCAACAGTGTACAAGGGTTCCCTTTTCTTCACATCCTCACCAGCACTTGTCATTTGTTGATGGTAGCTATTCTGACAGATGTGAGTTGATACCTCATTGTTGTTTTAATTTGCATCTCTCTGATGCAGAGTATCTTTGAGCATCTATATACAGTATATAAAAGCCTAAGTGACCGTCCAACCGTTCGACCATCCAACCATCCAACCAGTAGGTATGATGCACAATAATCACCAGGGGGCATATGCTCAACACAGGAGCTGCCGAGCTGTGGTGACTTGGCAGCTTTGGTTCTCAGGTGACAAACCTGGGACCAGATAGGAGGGAGCCCGATTCTGGGGTGTGTCACCTGCGAACTGCCCTATCGAAATCCAGGACCACTTGGGGGATGTCAGAGAACCTGTTTTGGCCTGATCGCCATAGGCCAGGCCGAGGGACCCCGAATCTGTGCACCAAGCTTCTATTTTTTTATATGTCTCTTGGTGATCTGCATGCCCCTTTTGGAGAAGTGTCTATTAAGATCTTCTTCCCATTTTTTAATTGGATTGTTTGTCTTCCTTTTATTAAGTTGTATGAATTCCTTATGTATTTTGGATACTAACCCTTTATCAGATGTGTCATTGCCAAATATGTTCTCCCATACAATGGGCTCCTTTTTCATCTTGTTGATGGTTTCTTTTGCTGTGCAGCATATTTTTATTTTGATGTAGTCGCATTTGTTTATTTTCTCCTTAGTTTCCATTGTCCTAGGAGATGTATCTATAAACATATTGCTACAAGAGATGTCTGAGATGTTGCTGCCTATGGTTTCTTCTAGTATTTTTATGGTTTCCCAACTTACATTAAAGTATTTTATCCATTTTAAATTTATTCCTGTGTATGATGTAAATTGGTGGTCTAGTTTCATTTTTTTGCATATTGCTGTCCAGTTTTGCCAACATTTTTTTATACCATTGTATGTTCTTGCCTTCTTTGTCAAATATTAATTGAGCATAATGGCTTGGGTCAATTTCTGGGGTCTCTCTTCTGTTCCACTGTTCTTTTTATTTAATTTTCTTTATTGATTATGGTATTACATAGGTGTCCCTATTCCCCCATTACCCCCCAAGCCTCCCATTCATGCCCTTACCCCCCTGTTGTCTGTGTCCATTGATTAGGCTTATATGCATGCATATAAGTCCTTTGGTTGGTCTCTCCCCCTTACCCCCACCCTCCCCCACCTTCCCTGAGGTTTGACATTCTGATCAATGTTTCTCTGTCTCTGGATCTGTTTTTGTTCATCAGTTTATGTTGTTCATTATATTCCACAAATGAGTGAGATCATGTGATATTTATCTTTCTCTGACTGGCTTATTTCACTTACCATAATGCTCTCCAGCTCCATCCATGTTGTTGCAAATGGTAAGAACTCCTTCTTTTTTACCACAGCATAGTATTCCATTGTGTAGATGTACCACAGTTTTTTAATCCACTCATCTGCTTGATGGGTACGTAGGCTGTTTCCAAATCTTAGTTATGGTAAATTGTGCACTATGAACATAAGGGTGCATATATCCTTTCTGATTCTTGTTTCTAGTTTCTTGGGATGTTCCACTGCTCTTGTGCCAGTACCAGGCTATTTTGATTACAGTGGTTTTGTAGTGTAGCTTGATATCTGATATTGTGATCCCTCCAACTTTGTTCTTCTTTCTCAAGTTTGCTGCAGTTATTCGGGGTCTTTTTTGGTTCCACATAATTTTTTGGAGTATTTGTTCTAGATCTGTGAAATATATAGTTGGCAATTTAATAGGGATTTCATTGAATCTATAGATTGCTTGGGTAGAATGGACATTTTAATGATGCTAATTCTACCAATCCATGAACATGGTATATTATTCTACTTATTCATATCTTCCTCTATCTCTTTTTTCAATGTCCTATAGTTTTCTGAGTACAAATCTTTTACCTACTTAAGTTTATTCCTAACTATCATTTTATTGATGTTGTTGCAATGGTTAATGGGATAATTTGTTTTGTTTCTCTTTCTGGGAATTCATTATTGGTGAATAAAAGTGACATCTATTTCTGTGTGTTAATTTTGTATTCTGCTACATACACAAATTCATTTATTAAATATAGTCGTTTTTTAGTGGAGTCTTTAGGGCGTTCTATGAAAATAAAATGTCATCTGCAAATAATGAGAGTTTTACTTCTTCCTTTCCAATTTGGATGCCTTTTATCTCTTCTTGTATGATCACTGTGGCTAGGATTTCCAGTACTATGTTGAGTAAGAGTGGTGAAAGCAGACATCTTTGTCTTGTTCCTGTTCTTAGGGGAAATGGTTTTAGTTTTTGCCCCATTGTGTATGATATTGGTTGTAAGTTTGTTATATATGGCCATTATCATATTGAGTATGATCCTTCTATCCCCACAGAGGTATAATCCTCTCAGTAAAGTGTTGGATTTTGTCGAATGCTTTTTCACTGTCTATTAATATGATTACATGGTTTTTGTCTTTCAACTTTTTATGAGATATATCACATTTATGGATTTGCAAATATTGTACCAGGCTTGCATCCACTCAGTAAATCCCATTTGGTCATGGTATATGATCTGTTTAATATATTGTTGAATCTGATTTGCTAATATATTGTTGAGAATTTTAGCATATTTTTTCATCAGGGATATTGGCCTATAATTCTCTTTCTTTGTAATGTCTTCATATGGTTTGGAATTAAGATAATGCTGGCCTCATATAAAAATCCTGAAAGTGTTCCTTCCTCTTGGATTTTTTGGAATAGTTTGAGGAGGGTAGATGCTAGTTCTTCTTTGAATGTTTGATAAAACTCCCCTGTGAAACTGTCAGGCCCAGGGCTTTTGTTTGCTGTTATTTTTTTATTATTATTATTGCTTCAATTTCCTCATTTATTATTGGCCTTTTAGGTTCTCTAATTCTTCCTGATTCAGTTTTGGAAGATTGTGTTTTTCTAGGAATTTTTCCATTTCATCCACATTGTTCAGCTTGTAGTTCATAGTATTTTTTTAAAATATTTTGTATTTCTGTGATGTCAGTTGTTACTTGACCATTTTCATTTCTGATTTTATTTATTTGGGTCATTTCTCTTTGTTTCTTGATGTGTCTGGCTAAAGGTTCATCAATCTTGTTTATTTTTTCAAAGAACAAGCTCTTGGTTTCATTAATCTTCTATGTTATTTGTTTGTTTATTCTCTATGTCATTTATTTCTGCTCTAATCTTTATTATTTCCTTCCTTCTACTTACTCTGGGTTTCACTTGTTGTTATCTACTTAATTTTTTAAGTTGTAGGGTTAAATAGTTTATTATTAATTTTTCTTATTTTTTTTTTTAGGTAGATCTGTAAAGCTATGAACTTTCCTCTCAGGACTGCTTTTGCAGTGTCCCAGAGATTTTAGGATGTTGTGCATTCATTTTTAATTGTTTTGAGAAAGTTTTTTCTTTCTTTCTTGATCTCATTGGTAACCCATTTATTGTTTAACTTAGAGACCCAGTGCACAAATTTGTACACCAATGGGGTCCCTTGGCCTGGCCTGTGGGGATCATTGGACCTCTGCCCCGCCACAGCCCAGCCTTACCCACCAGCTCATTGCAGCTTGGGCACACAGGGAGAGTGTCTGTGGGAGAGCTTTGTGCTGCTGCAGCTGCCCTCACCAGCCATCAGCCCATTGTCTAACACCCATCTGTCAGCTGAGTGGCACTGCTGCTGTGGGAATGCACTGACCGCCAGGGGGAAGCTCCTGCATTGAGTGTCTGCCCCCTGGTGGTCAGTGTGCATCATAGCTACCATCGAGTCATCCAGTCATCCAGTTGTCCAGTTGTACAATTGCTTAGGCTTTTATATCTATATATATAAAAGCCAAGTGACCGGAACGCCAGAATGACCGGTTGCTATGTGGTGCACTGCAGCAGGCCAACCAGCCCGATTGGGGGGCTGCCCCGCCCCCCGGCTGGATAAGGGCTGGGGCCGGCCTGCCAACCTCCTGTAGTCCCTCTCCCCGGCCATCACCATCCCCAATCAGCCACCTCCACCTCAATTGGAGGAGGGGATGACCAGCCAACTTCCTGTTTCTCCCCCCCGCCCCCGACTGGACCGGCCCGATTGGCCCCCTTCAGGGCAGGCTGGCCAGACCCCACCCATGCACAAATTCATGCACTGGGCCTCTAGTCCTATCTAATAAAAGAGTAATATGCAAATTGACCATCACACCAAGACACAAGATGGCCACTCCATGTGGTCAAAGATGGCTGCCCCCATGTGGACAAAGATGGCAGCCACAAGATAGCCACCACAAGATGGCTTGCAGGGGAGGGCATTTGTGGGAAGTTAGGGGTGACCAGGCCAGCAGAGAAGGGTAGTTGGGGGTGACCAGGTCGACAGAGAAGGGCAGTTGGGAGAGACCAGGTCAGCAAGGAAGGGCAGTTGGGGGGGACCCAGGCCTTCAGGGGAGGGCAGTTGGGGGGGACCAGGCTTGAGGGGGAGGGAAGTTGAGAGGGGGCCAGGCCTGCAGGGGAGAGCAGTAGGGGGGAGGGACCACACCTGCAGGGGAGGGCAGTTGGGGGGTCCAGGCCTGCAGGGGAGGACAGTTGGTGGGGGACCCAGGCCTGCAGGGGAAGGCAGTTGGGGGGGGGGACCAGGACTGCAAGGGAGGCAGTTGAGGGGACCAGGCCAGCAGGGAAAGGCAATTGGGGGGGGGCAGGCCTGCAGGGGTGGATTTGGGGGGACCAGACCAGCAGGGGAGGGCAGTTGGGAGCCAGCAGTCCTGGATTGTGAGAGGGATGTCCAACTGCCCGTTTAGGCCCGATCCCACTGGGTAAACATATATGCACCCAAGCACCCTATATGGGTGCATATATGTTTACCAGGGTTATATCCTCTTATTGGATCAATCACTTTAGTATTATGTGGTGACCTTTGTTGTCTCTTGTGATGGCCTTTATTTTGAAGTCTATTTTGTCAGATGTGACTATTGCTACCCCAGCCTTTTTTTTTTTGTTTCCATTTGCATGGACATTTTTTTCCTATCCCTTCACTCTCATCATGTGTGAATGTTTTGTTCTGAGATGGGTCTCTTGTAGACAGCATATAGTTGAGCCATGTTTTGTATCCATTAAGCTGTCCTATGTCTTTTGATTGGAGATTTAAAATATATATATATATATATATGTTATTGATTTTTTTACAGAGAGGAAGGGAGAGGGATAGAGAGTTAGAAACATCAATGAGAAACATCTATTAGCTGCCTCCTGCACACCCCCTACTGGGTATGTGCCCACAACCAAGGTACATGCCCTTGATTGGAATCAAACCTGAGACCCTTCAGTCTTCAGGCTGATGCTCTATCCACTGAGCCAAACCAGTTAGGACTTGATTGGAGATTTTAATCTATTTATATTTATGGTTATTACTGACTAGTGGCTCGGTGCATGAAATCTGTGCACGTTGGGGCGGGTGTCTCTCAGCCTGGCCTGCATCCTCTTCAATCTGAGACCCCTGTGGGATCGGACCTAAACTGGCAGTCGGACAACCCCCTCGCAATCTGGGACTGCTGGCTCCTAACCGCTCACCTGCCTGCCTGCTTGATCACCCCTAACCACTCTGCCTGCTGGCCTGATTGCCCCCAACTGGTCCCCTCTGCTGGCCTGATCACCCCCAACTGCCTTCCCCTTCTGGCCTGATCACCCCTAACTGCCTCTGCCTCAGCCCCACCACCATGGCTTTGTCTGGAAGGACTTCTGGAAGGTCTCATGGTCTAATTAGCATATTGCCCTTTATTAATATAGATAGGATATGACATACTGCCATAACTATAACATATGTTCCGGTATTACTCTATGAGAATACATACTTCATGCAATAGGAAGGCATCTAATACATTACATTGTATATGTTGTAAGTAGTAGGAAATACTGTATTCATAGCAATAATATACACCCTGTGACTTCCCTTCCTGATTTTGGGAATGGTTTCCCAGTTCTTTGAACGTTTCCTGGCCCCTAATGTATTATTATTATTTTTTTTTTTGTCATTCAGTGTAACTTTATTTACTGTTTATTGCACATGAGTTGAGGTCTTTAATTTCTAACCACCAAAGATTCAAAGGACTATTTTTCCCATGAAGTTTAACATTAACATCAGTGAATTCATGTATTCATGTGTTTTTATTGTAAACCTCTGAATTATTCACATTGTCATAGATCCTGAACTCATAAGCATGGATCATGCACAGGCTGGCAGGAAGCCACTCTGCAAGCAAACAGATACTCTGCATAAGGAGAAAAGTCATAGCACAACGTTTAATGTCCAACCTGAGTCACCTCAGAATGTTACATATATTGACTTCTTAATTCATATAGTATCAGGAACTCAACTGCTTGGTTGGTGACGGGGTTGACCTGGTTTCAGGAGGATTATTCCTGAAATAATTAAGGAAAGGGGGGCTCAGTCTTTTCTTGGTTGCTTGCTCCTCCCCAGCACCTTCATCTTTCTTCTCAACCTCAGCTTCTTGGGCATCTTCTCCTTCACCTTTACCTCCTTCTTCTTCCTCCTTTGCATCCTCAAATTCTTCCTTGGCACCTTCTTCCTCTTCCTCTCCTTTCTCTTCACCAGCCACTTCCTTCTCCTTCTCCTCCTCTTCAGCTTCTCCTTCAGAGGGGGATTCATCCTTAGATTCCTTGGCTTTTGCAGCCTCAATGGTCTCCTCCACCTCAATCTGCTCCTCCTGGACGTGGCTGGTGTATTAAGAAGGGAAGGAGCGAGTGGACATCAAGTAGGAGCTAGTCTGTAAACCACCTTAGGCAGATCGACCAAAGATCTGGGAACTCTGGGAGTAGCCTCTGGCTATGCTTCCCACGCTGGTGAAACTGAGCTGGGTCTCCTCACCTTCCAAGAGTTTCCTGTAAGCTGCAATGTCAATGTCCAAAGCCACATTGAGGAGGTCCTGGTATTCTTTTAAATATCATGCCATTTCACTCTTTGTAGTTCTCAACTCATTTTCTAATTTGTTGATTGTGTCCTGAATAGCACTAACATGGAAGTTCTGCTTATCCTCAGTTCTTGCAGCTACTTTCCCAGAGCTTAGTTCATGCCCCAGCATGCTTTGATCTCCAGGGTCTTGGCCTTGAGTAGGCGGTGGCTTTCAGACACCTCCTCTTTGGCTGCGTGCACCCCATACGTGTTCTTGGCAGTGCTCTCAGTCAGCATGGTGAAGCAGTTCTTGTACCATTCTTCTGCATTCTGCATGTTCTTGGCAGTGCGGATGTCCTTGAGCACGGCAGAGAGGTCAAACTTGGAGAACATGTCCATCTCCATGAAGATCTGAGCATACTGGATCTGTGCCTGCAGCTCAGGGATCTCCTCTTCATGCACCTTCTTCAGAAACGCGATTTAGTTCATCAGGCTGTCGATGCACTTTTCAAGCTCAGCGCCAGCTAGAGCTGCCTCGTCTGCACCTTTGCGCGCCTCCATCAGCTAGCCCTCTGATTCATCATGGTTCAGCACCTCTTCCTGGTAGCATGCCTGCAGGTTGCTCCCAGTCCCTTCCAAGCCCTGGTGCCTGCTAACTGCCCACTGCCCTCTCCTCACCAGGGACAGAGCTCGGTGGGCTGGCGCACAGGCATCCCATTTTCATTAAAATGTTCAACCCCGGCCTGCTCCACTGGTGTCCACAGGCAGCCCGGGGAAGACAGTGATCCCAGAGACCCTGGCCACCCACGCCTACCCAGGTCCCTGATGGTGGCCTGGATCCCATGGCAGCATCAGGCGCAGCCTGCCAGGCCTGCCCGACCCCAATGGCTGCCTGGACCCTGCGGAGGCATCAGGCGCAGCCCGCCTGGCCTGCCTGGTCCCCGATGGTGGCCTGGACACGGCGCCCCTCCTGCATATGCAAATTTACCCTCCATCTTTGTTGGCTTAATTTGCATATCACCCCTGATTGGCTGTGGGCATAGCAGAGGTACAGTCAATTGGCATTTTTCTCTTTTATTAGTGTAGATAGGTACTTATTTATTGCCATTTTAATTGTGTATGCCTATGTTTTCCTTTCTCTTTCTCCCCTTCTTCTTCTCATTAAAGAAGTCCCTTTAGCATTTCTTGCAGTGCTGGTTTGGTGGCGATTATAGAGGTGTTCTCTCTTTTCCGCGTCCAGCACGGAAAAGGAACAGGTCCGGTTCCTGAGTGGAGGAGCTGGGGATTAAGAAATAAAAGAAAGAAAGAGACCAGATAGAAAGATAGAAACAAAGCTGGGAGCCAGGTGGGACACCATCCTCTCTGATGGAGAGGCAGTGACCATGGAGCCCACGCAGCACATTTATTTTATACCCCAAATACCAGGAAGTATCACCAAAACTTAGGATCAAAGGAGCTTGGATGGGCCCAGGTCCTATTCATTCCCTAAATTCCCCGGTGCTAGGTGCAAGACTGGATTTACACCTCAAAGCCCACTTCCCGGCACTTGGACAAAGGTAAAAGTCAGTACTGATAACACCCCCCACCTCTTTGGGGAGGGCGTAACCGAGACGCGGCTCTGCCAGTCGCCTCCGGCTCAGCTGACAACAATTTAAAGAAATGCCCATGTGCCTTCCCAGGCAGCCCTCTACATCTCACCCTTTTTTTGTTTTTAAGCTACTATAATAAAAGTAAAATTTAAACATTAAGAATAAAGATCTATTATTAAAACAATTACAAACAATGCCAATGCAAAAACTAAACTACATACATGTTATCATTTGCAAAACTTGAACGTCAAGAGCAAAAGTCTGGCTATAAAATAATAAAAAAACAATGCTAAAGCCAAACAACAATGAGAGAAATCAAAACTATGGACATGTTAACATTTTTTGCTATTAAATGAAAGAAAGTCTCTTGCTGCTGGTGTATATTCACTCAGAGTCCTCGAACTTGGCTCCGCAAGGCTTTGCAGAAGACTGGCAGCTAACAGATGCTAGCATAGGCAGGAACATGGTTGAAGAAGTAGCTTCAACTTTTTGCTTTTCCACAATCTGTTGCGCTTCAGTCGTTAACTTCTTCAGATGACCCTATATTGGCACCTCAGTCCCTTGCATAGCTTTCAGTTTTCTTCTTCTGCTTTGCTGTCATGGGGCAGTACTTAGTCCTTTTGAGTGAAGGGACACAGGAGCTTGTCTGGGTCCATTGTGGTGACACACGTAATGCTCTGGCACCCAAATTGGATGTGCTGCTCCTTCTGGAAAGATATAAAACACAACCTCTTCCCCACATTATTACTGAATCTAATAAAACTCTTGTCTGGTTTGTGCTTCCTTCCACTTAGCTAACTCAGTGGAGGCTATTGTACAGGAGGCCCGATGGCTTTCGCTGATGGCTTTCGGCTGCTGTACAATCCCCTGCATCACAATTCAAAAATTTTAAAGTATAAAGAGCATGACTGAGTTTGTTTTGAGGTGACACATAACATCCGTCTCCCCCTTTTTGTTTTAGTAATTGCATTTTAAGAGTATGATTGACTCTTTCCACTATTGAGTGATATTCATTTTGCCAGATTTGATTAGGTTTAAGTCCTGGGGGATTTACCCCTAAAGTTGACACAGAGAGGTGGATAACACACTGAAGACATTGCTTCTAATAAAACATGGAAATTGTCATTCTCAAATAACATTTTGAAGGCTGAAAATTAAATGAAAAAGTTCCTCTGAATAGTGTGCCTTATAGTAGCTGTTTCAATAATTTTGCCATACTTACCACATAAGTACTATCACTATAGGTTGATGGGCTCCGTAGCAAAATCTGTTAAGGCATAAATAAGAGCTTGTATTTCTACTGAAATATAAGAGGTTTGAAGGACCTTTGCTCCCCTGCTGCAGTAGATCCATTCTTTCCAGAACTGGATCCATCTGTAAAAATGGTTAATGCCTGAGGTATAAGATCCCTTTTAATGTGGCAGCTAATACCATTCCCTGTGTTAGAAATAAGGCAATCCCCCCAAGTCAGGGGTCCTGGTAACACAAAACATCAAACATTTTGACTTCTATGCAGAAGGGTATTCACACATGGTCTGGAAGTGAGCACACTGACTTTCCTTTGCCCTTGGTCCTGGGCAACCTGCAGCAATGTACAGCTGCTGACTACTAGCATGGCAAGGTGTCTTTATTTCTGGACTGTTTTTCCTCTGTTCTTGGGGGCCACTACTTATTCTGTGGCTTGAACAGTCCTATTAGGTCCTCTCTGGGATCTGTTGTTGCAGGAATCCATATGGACTTTTCTGGAAATATACAAACATATTCTTGACTTAAGGTTAATAAAGAAATCTTTTCTATAAATTAGACTTGGGATCCTTTTGATTTTTGTCCAGACGATTTTCTTTGGCTTATTCTGATGCAATAAGATTTTATGGATGTCTTGTTATCAGCATTATAAATGAAAAATAATTTTAGAGTAAAATTTTAAAGCAATTAAGGCTTGATGTAATTTACTTACAGAATATTTCTTTCTTACAGGTTATTCTATTAATCTTTTTTATTATTATGAGGCTTTTGTAAAACTTTTAATGCAGTCTTGATAACCTTTTATTTTTAATTTCTGCACAGAAATATGACTGCTTTGCATTCATAGCATGTTTAACAATTTTTACTATGAGATGAACCATCAATAAAAATTTTTGTTAATATTTCAGGAACAGTTTTTTTTGTGCAGTACAATTAAGTTTTATGAATATTCACTTATTTCAATTAGCCAATTTAAATTAATCTGAAATAAAGCTTATTTTTTAACTTCACTTGTCCTAGATTATGGACAATAAATGACATTAAATTTCTGCTATTAATCTTTAATTTTACATAAAACTTATCAGAGAGAAAAACACACAAATTATTTACTTTAGTTTAAGAGGCCAAAATATATAGGCTTTCAATTACAATCCTTACGACATTTGAAGGAAATCTCTTTATTTCTGGAATAATTTCCAAATTATAGAGCAGGGGTCCTCAAACTTTTTAAACAGGGAGCCAGTTCACTGTCCCTCAGACCGTTGGAGGGCCAGACTATAGTTTAAAAAAAACTATGAACAAATTCCTAGCACCCGGCAGGCTGGATAAATGTCCTCAGCAGGCCACATGTGGCCCGCGGGCCGTAATTTGAGGATCCCTGTTATAGAGAGTTTTATTTAAGAATCTTTGTTTTTCTTTTTTACAACATACAACCTTCTATTGCTAGGCCATGTCACATGAAACACTTTCTCTTAAGGTTATGGTGACCACTGGTACACATCAGATTTAATATTTTAATAACAATCTTAGTTTACCCTGTAAATATTAGTGTAAGAGAACTCAAAAATTTAAAATTTCTCCTTTTTATTAAAATTATATTTTTAAAGTATCCTCTTAGGCTTATTTGCATATAGAGAGGGATTATGGGAAGCCTTCAGTAACTTTCTTAAAAGACATTTAAATTGCTTACAAAGACATTGGCTTATTTAAAGGAAATGGGTTGGCCTTTGTTATTTCAAGATGGCGAGCGGCAAGCCATGTGAGCGGCAAGCCATGTGGCCAACATGGCGGCTCTCTAATCAGTTCTTTTAAAATACAATCAAAATCACATTGCAGACAAACAGAAATCTCACTAGCTGTTTCTGGTCTTTATTAGAATTGTTTACAAAATTATTAGCTCTTCATTTAGCTGAAAACCTTGATTATAATTTAATAAGCTAATTTATTTAAGTAATTAAAGTAGGTATCTTCATTTAAAAATAAAGCAAATTTACGTCTGATTCACAAGCCGAAAATGTTGCCCCGCCTCTAGCTTAATTAAGAATGCAGGCGGTTACCAGTCAGGCAGTAAATGGTGGCTTCTAATCTGTTCTTAAATTTTACTTGGATTTAATTACTTATAAAAACATTGGCTTCTTATGTAACTTAATTGATTATAATATAAAAGTTAATTTATAAGTTAACTTAAGTAGGTATCTTTAATTAAAAAGCAAAGAAACTTATTCAGTAAAAATTATAGGTCTGATACTTATTGGTCTGATCCAAAAGCATAAACACTGTTCTACCCCAGCCCATTCAAAATGCAGGCTGCTTGTAACTTTTGTCTTTCTTGAAATTCTACTGCTGTTGAAATTTTTGGTTATATTTAAGAAATATATTGATTTTGCTCTTCTTAGAGGCGAAAACCTTCATAACATTTAATATATATATAAAATATATTACTTAATTTTTATTTGATAAAGCTTTCCATGTGATTTCAAGTATATTGGATCGGTTAAATTTAAAAATATTTCTTTTAAGAGAGAACAGACTTTTGAAAAACATTTCAGGGCCCATGAAATGTCCAAAAGTTACTCTCAAAACCTTGAAATATACTTGGAAAGATCAAATATATATATTTTTATATATGTTTTAAAGATTATATACTTAAATTATCTTAAAGAATATCAAATCTATACTGAATCACAGAATTAATCCTCTTTTTAAAATCAGATCAATAAGTAATATTTTTTGAATTCCTAATTATCAGAGAAAACAGTATTTTATTTTCTCAAAAACACGTTTTTATATTTTAGGCATTTAATTACCACATTTATATAATTTCTCCCAATTTAATTTGAACCTTGAAATTTTAGAGCTGGCAAGTCAAATATTTAGTTCTTTATTTATAACCCTTTATACTTTTAAGAATATATTTCAAAATCCAATAATTAACGTTAAACGGACCATGTTTTTTCTGCCCGGGGCAATTGAGAAGCAAACTTGTAGGTATTCAAATGTAAAATGTCCTTTAAAGAATGGCTACTGGCAGAAAGCTGATTTCAAAGGAGCCACTTTTTATTTAAGAGTTTGCCACTAAAGGAAAAACTTTTAGGCTACCAAAACAGGTTTTTTGGCCTAGCCGCTTGACCTTTTAAGGGTGGCTAGCAAACCTGTAGCCATTTAAATGCAAATTATCATTCTTTAAAGATGGCTGCTGGCGGGAACTGGCCTACCTGTTTTTTTCTGGGGGAAGGGCGTCTACCCCTTCCTCCATTAACAAAGGGCGTTAGCTTTAAAACCTTTTCATGGCGAGAAAAGAGACCTTAAACTTTCAGAGCTTCAAATTTTAGGTAGCAAATTAAATACTTAGCATTTCTCAAATCAATAATACTTTTACATATTTTAAAGGATACATTTCAAATGAAATATAAGGCATATTCAATTAATAGATTAACTTCTATCCTCTAGACTTCATACTAGGCATACTCAGTTCAACATTTCAGTATTATATCATTTCAGTACATTTATATCTAAGTTTTTATCATTTGATTTAGTAAATTTCCAAGTTCTTTTAAGTTTCCAACCGATAGGCCTGGCCCAGCAGCTAACTTTCAAAATGGTCACAATTTTCCTGCTGGGGAAGTCAAGAAGCAAACCGGTAGCTATTCACATGTAAGCTTGCTATCTACTTCCTGCTGGTTACATACCTCTGGGCGGGAAATTTTAAAAGAGCTATTTTAGATTGCCTTGGGAAGCTAGCCTGTATTTTTTCTCGGTTCACATCCGCCATCTTTCTTAGGCTAAAAACAGTCTCAGGTTTTTATTCTGTACACAGTAAAAGGTTAAGCTCAGCTCAAAAACACTGTCTAAAATGTCCAAATACTGGACAGTTGGGCGCACTGTGTCTTTAAACTGGCCTTTCCCTTTACATGTGCACAGAAATCCCCGATGCATTTATGAATTTGTAGAAGCTTTAAGTCACTAGTTGGAAAAAAAAATGGCGAAGATGAGGCCTTTTAAAATGGCTTTCTCGGGGAGTGGCGTCCATATTGGATTGCCACGTGTGTCCCTTCCCCCACCTCCTTTCTTTGGGGGAAAAATTCAGTGATGGTCTGGCGTCTACTGTTTTTATTTATTTTTATTTTTAATGAAAGAAAAAGATTTTTTAAGATAAAGAATTATTGGCAGTTGCTGAGAAATTCCTTTAATCCTTTCTACTAATACAAGTAGTTTGAGCCTCCAACAAAATGAAAGGCCGTGGCCACATTCGGCTTAGACATTCTTAAACTCTCCTGTGCTGAATCAAGAATTAAAATAGGAATAGGAATTTTCTCTGGACCTTCTGTTGAGTATTGGTCACGCAACTGCTTTCTGACCTTTTCCCACGATTCATCAACAAAACTTAAGAAATCAAGAATCTGACTACGCTTAACAGAGCATCTTTGAGCTTTGAGCATAGTTTTAACATTTGAGGATTACCCATATTTTACACCTAGCTAATTCATTTCAATTCACAACAATCCACTCCTCTTCTTACCTTATTCCTTTAATCTGTGGTGCGCACACTTCTAGGAGTGACCCCCTCGCTTCTTGCCTCCGTACTCAGTCCCTGTTCCGGGGCGCCAAATATAGAGGTGTTCTCTCTTTTCCGCGTCCAGCACGGAAAAGGAACAGGTCCGGTTCCTGAGTGGAGGAGCTGGGGATTAAGAAATAAAAGAAAGAGACCAGATAGAAAGATAGAAACAAAGCTGGGAGCCAGGTGGGACGCCATCCTCTCTGATGGAGAGGCAGTGACCATGGAGCCCACGCAGCACATTTATTTTATACCCCAAATACCAGGAAGTATCACCAAAACTTAGGATCAAAGGAGCTTGGATGGGCCCAGGTCCTATTCATTCCCTAAATTCCCCGGTGCTAGGTGCAAGACTGGATTTACACCTCAAAGCCCACTTCCCGGCACTTGGACAAAGGTAAAAGTCAGTACTGATAACACCCCCCACCTCTTTGGGGAGGGCGTAACCGAGACGCGGCTCTGCCAGTCGCCTCCGGCTCAGCTGACAACAATTTAAAGAAATGCCCATGTGCCTTCCCAGGCAGCCCTCTACAGGCGATAAACTAATTTAGTCTTTATTTATCTCAGGAGATCCTTTATTTCACCATTTTGAATGGTAGCCTTGCCGGATATATTAATTTTGGTTTCAGATCCTTGCTTTTTATTACCTTGAATACTTCATGCCATTCGCTCTGGCTGGTAGAGTTTCTGATGAGAGATTCATTGACAGCCTTATGGGAGCACCTTTGTAGGTAACAAATTGCTTTTTTCTTGCTGCCTTTAAGATTCTCTCTTTGTCTTTAATTTTTGGCATTTTATTTATGATGTCTCTGAGTGTGAGCTTGTTTGGGTTCTTCTTGCTTGGGACTCTCTGTGCCTCCTGAACATTTGTGACTTTTTCCTTCACCTGGTTAGGGAACTTTTCTACCATCATTTCTTCAAGCATATTTTTTATCCCTTGCTTACTTTCTTCCCCTTCTGGCACTTCTATTGTACAAATATTGTTACACTTCCATGTTGTCCCACAGCTCCCTGAAGCTGTCCTCTTTTTTTCAATTTGTGTTTTTCTTTTTGGTTCTCTGTTTAAGTGTTTTTTGTTTTTTTTATCCTGACTTCTAATTCACTGATATGATCCTTGGTTTCCCCTAATCTGTTGTGTATTTCTTCCACTATGTTTCTAATTAGTGATATGTTATTCTTCATAGTTACTCTATTTTTTCTCATGCTATTGAGCATCTTTGCCATCATTATTCTGAACTGTATGTCTGATAAACTTCTTATCTCCATTTCATTTGGTTCTTCTGGAGAATTATTTTGTTTTGTTTGGGCCTTACTTTTTTGTCTCCCTATTTTGCCTGCCTGTTTGTGTTTGTGACTATGTATTAGTTAGATCTGCTATGTCTCCCATTCACTAGTGCATGACATTGCCAGATGTTGTTTCTGACTGTCCCTGAGTACTCTGTTTGAATCTATCAGCAATCCAAACCTTGTGGCTTCCTTTACTGGCATTGGGAGGAACAAGTGTACAACAACGTCTGCCTTTCCTAGCCCTATGCCCCAAATTAGAACAGGCAAAGACTCAAAGCCTCCCGATACCCGGCTCTTCTAGTAGTCTGATTGTATTCTGTCTTGAATAGCCACAAGCTATTGACCCCAGGGTGGGGCATGAGGTTTTCTAGGAGTGTGGGGCAATTGCTTCCGCCTGTAGGCTGGTTGTTACTGTCAGTCTCTTAATAGGCTTTAGATACTCCACCAGGTTGGAAAGGTGTTTTCTAATAGCTTGGGCAACTGCCTTCCCCCCAAGCAAAAACCTCCTGGATGGTAAAAGTCTGTCATGTTCTCTGTAGCATGAGGGAATGACGTAGCACCGGATATAGGGTGTCTGCCTTTTGAGCTCTAACCCCAGAGCCTCCAACCTTGGCTTCTATTCACACAGCTCCAGCACACTCTGCCCTCCCTCTACCAGAGCCCAAGGTGAGTGGTTACACATGAAATTTTGTGTGTTGGCCCTTTAAAAGGGTGCTTGCATTTCCAACTATCTCTCTCTGGCAGACAGAATCCCTGCTGTTTTTCACAGCCAAATGTTATGTGGACACCTTTCTCAGTTCTGATGCTCTGGACTGCAGAGTACAGCTTGGCGTTTACACATCGGAGTTCTCAGTGGGAACACCCACAGCTGAGATATCCCTCGAGAACTTCAGCTGCTATCTGTGGAAGCCCTTTCTCGCCTCTGCACTTCCTACCACTATTTATGCAGCCTCCACTTTCCATCCTTGGTTATTAGGGTTCTCTCTAGGTAGTATTCAGTTTATTATTCAGGATGGTTTTTCAGTATTTCTAGTTTGGTTCTGGGAGCAGGTCAGTGTAGCATCCACTTACTATATTGCCATTTTGGAATCCAAATGAGCTGCTTTTTTAATGGGACACTGTCTACTTGAGTAAATGACTGACTAAAATTAGCCAGACTTGGGTATTTGGTAGACTTATCATTGAAAATAAACAAAATAAACTTGTTACATCAAGGAAGACAACTGGTAGAATTTGTTGCCAATGATAAAATTCAAATTTTTAAGAAAAATTAGTGTTTTGGAAAATGTAGATCCACCACCTTTAGCTTGATATCTCAATATCAAGACTCTTCTAATAAGATTGCTGGTAATATTAAAAAATGTGATCTTTCAATATTTTATAAATATCACTTGAATGAACTACATAATCAGTAAACCAATTATTTCACAAATGGCCAATGCACATAATATTATAAAGTGAGGTACATCTAGATGGCCCATCAAAGGGCTAGACAGACAAATGGAATTTAATTGGACAATATGAAACATTTAAAAAGGCATCCCTTGTGGTCTGGTCAGGATGGTGGCATAGGTAAACACCATACTCATCTCCTCCCCACAACCACATCAAATTACAACTAAACTACAAAACAACCATCATTTAGAACCACCTGATATCTAGCTTAACAGAAACCCCATAACTATGGATATAAAGAAGAAACCATATGAAGACAGTTAGGAGGGGCAGGGACTTAGAAAGAATTAGTCCCACACTCACAACGTATGGGGGTTAAAAATCAGGAGGGATATCTGGGCTGCAGATATTCCCTGAAAAGAGAGGTGTCCCAGTCTCACACCAGCACTCCCCCTCAACCCAAGGTTCCCATGTCAGGAAGAAAAGTTACTATAATTTCTGACTGTGAAAATGATTGGGCTGCTAGGATGTCAGGTATTCCCTTAAAGCCTCCACACATGGACTTACTCAGAATCACTCATTCTGATCTCTAGCACAGGGGCAGAAACTAATTCAAAAGGCATCAGGGACACTTGAGGATGAATAGAATTGTATGACTTTTGAGTGAGGGTTGAAGGAGCAGCTTTCTCCCTAACAGAAGTGTTTGTAGAGGTCATTGTTCCTTTTCTGAGCCTTCTCCCCACTGGCGGGGGCGGGGGGAGGGGGGTGTTGTCATATCTGAGTCTCCATCAACCTAGCTAACACTGTTAACCCTGCCCTGATGATTCCCTGAGACCCCATCCCACCAAACTTGCAGGCCCATCAAGCCATTTATAGTGGCTTCTCCATACAAATGATCTGTCTTGGCTCATGCTGCAGACTTTCCTAAACTCACTCAAAGGTTCATAAACCCCAGACAAGCAGCATCTGCCCTCTCCATCTTCCTAAGTTGCCCAAAGCCAGACACTAGTGACAGCTGGTCTCAGTTCTTAGCTTGGCCTTTCAGGGGCACCACCAAGCCTAGCACAAAGAGCAACCATCTGCAGTTGACTCCATAGTTCATACCAGGTGGCCCAGAGCAGGGTAGACTTGGTGGACAACACATTAAAGGGGCAACTCAGCAGGTACCAGAGTCCTACTGAAGCAAGTCCTGCTCTGTGGGGTTGGCCTCTCACAGCAGCTCCTCTGCTATATTTGCAGTGAAGAATTAAATCCCTCCCATTGACATGCCAACAGTAATCATGACTTAACTACAACAGGAGGGTGCACAGAGACCAATAGCAGAGGGCACATCTAAAGCACCCACCTCAGGTGACCAGGGAGGCTGTGCCACTGGACCCTACAGGGTATCTACTACATAACACCACTCAACCAAGACTGGGAGATGTAGCAGCTCTACCTAAAACATAGAAACAAACACAGAGAGACAGCCAAAATTAAGAAACAAAAAACATGTCCTTCCCAATAAAAGAACAAAACAAAACTCCAGGAAAAAAAACTAAACAAAATGGAGACAAGCAATATACCAGATGTAACGTTCAAAATACTGGTTATAAAGATGCTCAATAAACTTAAAGAAAGAGTAGAGAAACTTAGTAAGAATTTTAAGAGATAAGAAATATAAAAATTAATATAAAAAATATAAAAAAGAACCAGCCAAAAAGGAAGAATATAATAACTGAAATAAAGAATACATTATAGCCCTAGCCAGTTTGGTTCAATGGATAGAGCATCAGCCTGTGGATCAAAAGGTCCTGGGTTCATTTCCGGACAAGGGCACCATGGTTGCAGCTCCCCCCCATCCCGCCCCCCCAGCATGGGCCCTGGTCAGGGCTCAGCAGGTGGCAACCAATTGATGTGTTCCTCTCACATCGATGTTTCTCTCTGTTTTTCCCTCTCTCTTCCATTCTCCCTAAAAATCAATGGAAAAATATCCTCTGATAAGGATTAACAAAAACAAACAAACAAAAAAGAATATATTACAGGTAATCAACAATGGAGTAGGTGAAGCAGAGCTGCAAATCAACAATTTAGAAGATAAGGAAGCAGAAAACACCCAATTAAAATAGAAAAAGAAGAGAGTAGTTTAAGGAGCGTCTGAAACAACTTTAAGAGTAGCAATATTTGCATCATGGGGGTACTGGAAGGAGAAACGACAGAGCAAGAAATTGAAAAAATAATGTCAGGAAACCCCTGACCTAGTGAAGGAAATAGACATATAATTTAGAGAGCACAAAGAGTCCCAAACAAGAGGAAGCCAAAGAGGACCACACCAAGACACATCATAATTAAAATGCCAAAGGTAAAGACAAAAAAATAATTTTAAAAGCAGCAAGAGAAAAACAGTTAGTTACCTACAATAGAGTTTCCATACAACTGTCATCTGATTTCTCAACAGAAACTTTGCAGGCCAGAGGATTGGTAAGAAATATTCAAAGTGATGAAAAGCAAGGACCTACAACCAAAATTACTCTACCCAGCATAGCTATCATATAGAATCAAAGGACAGATAAAGAGCTTTCCAGACATGAAAAAGCTAAAGGAGTTCATCACCATCAGACCAGTATTACAAAAAATGTTTAATGGTCTTCTTTAAGAAGAAAAAAAAGATCAAAGATATTGTGGACGAAAGGGGCCACATGCTAACCTGACAAGTTCAGGGGAGGCCTGCATGGCAGTCTTGCAAACTCAGAGACCTAAAGAAACCACAAAGGATGGTCTGAAATTAAACTTTAACTAAAAGCAGTTATGGTGCACAGTTATGTCCTAGGCCAGTATCTTCATGAACAAGATCAACCTTTACCTTAACTGAGCCTATCTGTCTTTTTGCATCTATGATAACATACCCTTGAAGTGTCTGGGTAACTTGTGACTTCCCTTTTTCTGGACCCCTGGGGCACAACTAAATGTGCTGGGCCCCAGGGCAGATACCACAAATTCCTTCATTATCTTGTTAATTGTTCCTGCACCCACCTAAGTATGTGTCCATCATTTTACTTTTTATCCAATCTATGGGGTTTCCTTGCTTTGCTTTCTCCTGCGTCTCTAATATATCACCAATGGATTTCATGTAACCCACCCTATGTCCCTTCCTTTGATTGCAATGTACAAATACAGATGTAACCACCATTCTCTAGAGCATTATCTCAATTCATTGAAGTTCTGCTTCCTGGCATATGTCAACAGTTTAGGTGAAATAAACTCACAAAAATTCTTTACAGGTTTCAATGGTTTTTTATGTTAACAATATGAAAAATAAAATGACAATAAATATATATTTATCAATACTTATTTCATTCTAGAGTGTAATGCTCTTTTTAGTTAAAATATAATTGAAATACATTTTTTAAAGTAATTATCACTTGTGGATTTGGGGTGTAGGTCAAAGAAGAATATCCACAATTATCTGAAAAGGCATTAAAATATTTTTCTTTTTTATAAACTATACTAGAGGCCTGGTGCATGAAATTCCTGCACGGGGGAGGGGAGGTCCTCTCAGCTCAGCCTGCACCCTCTCCAATCTGGGACATTCCTCCCACAATCTGGGACCACTGGCTCCTAACTGTTCACCTGCCTGCCTGTCTGATTGCCCCTAACTGCCCCCCCTGCTGGCCTGGTCACCCCCAACTACCCCCTCGTGCCGGCCTGGTCACCCCTAACTGCCCCCCACCCCCATCAGCCTGGTTGCCCCCAACTGACCCCCCACCCCCCGCCAGCCTGGTCACCCCTCACTGCCACCTTCTGCTGGCCTGGTTGACCCTCACTGCCCCGCCTGCTGGCCTGGATGCCCCACGTAGCCTGTTCGATCATCCATTTGGTTGCAATGGTCACTTAGGCTTTTATACATATAGATATCTGAGTGAGGCCATATTTTCTTCATATACTTTAACCAGAACAAGATACTGCAATGAACTCTAGCAGATTCAATGCAGAAGCAGGTATGAGAATCTAGCTGGCTTCTATTAAGCCAGATATTAAAGAGATTGGCAAAAATCTAAAACAATTCCAACCCTATCATTGTTTTTTAAGAAAAAATATATCTATTATTATAAAAATAACAATTTTAGGCCTATTGTTATTTTAAAATAAATTAACGACTGAATAAAAGAGACTGAAGGGATTAGCCAAATAACATATATGCATAACCCAATAGATACAAACAACAATGTGGTGATGTCCAGAGCAAAGGTGGATAGGGGGGTAGAGGAGAAAATGGGGACATTTGTAATAGTGTTAACAATAAAAACAAACTAAAACAAAATAAAATAATAAATGCATACATTTTTAAAATTTATTAGTTTTCATTTATAATACAGAAAATATAGACAGATATAACCCACATAAACAAAGTGAGTTAGGCTTTCCAGATGAATAAATAGGGTTGCAAATAAAACTACAAGACACACAGTAAATTTGACTTTTAGATAAACTGGATAATTGTTACTATATGTATGCCCCATGTGATACTTGGGGCATACTTACACTAGTAAATTATCCATTGTTGTGTTTTTTTTTAATATGTTTTTAATGATTTCAGAGAGAGGGAGGGAGAGTAAGAGAGATAGAAACATTAATGATGAGTGAGAATCATTGATCTGCTGCCTCCTGCATGCTCCCTACTGGGGATCAAGCCTGCAACATGGGCATGTGCCCTGACAGGGAATTGAACTGTGATCTCCTGGTTCATGGTTTGATGCTCAACCACTGAGCCACACCTGCTGGGCAAATTATTCATTGTTTATCTGAAATTCAAATTTAGGGTGAGGGGGTGGTGACCAGGCCAGCAGTACAATGTACAGATAATGTGTTGTAGAATTGTGCACCTGAACCTATATAATTTTGTTAATCAGTGTCACCCCAATAAATTCAATTAATTTTTTTAAATATGAAATTCAAATTTAACTAAACATCCTATATTTTATCTGGCAGGCTTACTTTGGTATTTTCAATAATGTTTAAGAATGTAAAGATGTCCTAAGATCAATAGTTTTGAAAAATACTGCTTAAATGCTTTTTGCACTTCATTCTTTTTCCATTTTATTTCCTTTTTCCACTTACTCAGATTTAGTGAAGCTTAACTTTAACTAATTACTTTAAGTGCCTTATTACCACTAGACTTAATTGCTATTGAACAATTTGTTTTTATAGCCAGTTCTAGACATAGCTTATTCTTCTCTGTATATTTTGCTCAAATAGAAAATAAATGTGTTGTAGTAGCAGAACCAATAAACTTGTCATAATTTTTATAAATTATTTCACAATAACAGTGATGTAACCAAAGCTTGGGGAGAAACCATGACGGGGATGTTCTAATTAGTAAGAATTGGAATAGGTCCTATACTTATTTTATGTAGATTATTTTTTTAGTACAATAGGAAAATGAAGTGTTCTGCTAAAAGCCTTACAATTTGAGACTTATATATGTGTTCAAGGAGGACATAATGGAATATAGTGCTTCATGGAGATTTATAATCAATTATAGTTTATTGTCTGCATGTAACTTACCTATGTTGGATTGATTAATAATAGCATGTTGTAGTACTTGTGGAAAATAATAATCTCTGAAATGTGTTACGAGTTAAAATTATGTAAAATTGAACTGAGCCCTGGCTAGTGTGGCTCATTTGGTTGGAGAACCATCGTATACACAGAAAGTTGTGGGTTCAATTCCTGGTTGGGGCATATACCTGGATTGTGGGTTCAATCTCTGGTAGGGGAGTGTATGGGAGGCAACCAATGGATGTTTCTCTCTCTCTTCCTCCCCCTCTTTCTAAAAATCAGTAAACATATCCTCAGGGAAGGAATAAATAAATAAACAAATAAATAAATAAATAAATAAAATAACATTGAAACTAAATTTATGAAACAAGTTAGCACATAGAAATTATATCTGTGAATGTATCAATGTCCCCTATGGCTTTTTTGGTAGAAAAGTAAAGAAATTTAGAATACTACATAGATCCTAGGGTACTATAGCCCTGACACAACAAATATTCCTAAAAATGAAAATGTGTATCTTAAAACTAAATTTATTTAAAAATGTAATCTATACTTGGTATGTGTACAGAGAAAAATAATATACATAAAAATAAAACAGTTATCTGAGGAAATTAGGGTTACAGAGCATTTTTACTTTCTATATTATATGCTTATAGGAAATACTTACATTTTGAATTATATTTAAAATAAAAACAAAGCACTGAATATAACAATGCAATTTAAAAATTATCCTTTGAAAAGTAGGATCATACTTTACAAACTGTCCTTTAACTCATTTAGTGTTTCTCAGAGTTCTTTCCATGATGCTGCCTATAACCATTTCCCTTATTTTAATTGCTTTATAGCATGTTTATACCAAAATTCTTACCCTTTTCTATATTGATAAGCACTTTTTATTGCTATTCAAACAGTGTTGCCATGAACGTGATGATGCAATCTCTGCTATTGTGAGCAGTTCACAGGTGAGTGGGATGGAATAAATCATTGTTTGGGGTGGTAGCACTGGTGGGAAAGACTGGTACAATAATTTTCACTTTTATACCATTTTGTAAGCGTTATACAAAGAGAGCTCACAGAAGGCTTGGGAAATGCCAAATAAATCTTCTTAATCGAGTCTGTGTCTGTTGTGTTAGTCTGCGTTCAATATCTTTAATTGCTTTGTCCAACATCCATTCTAATCCACTGCTTACATGCGGCAGCTGGAAAATTAAAAACCATGTCTCAGATTCTATGGAGGCTAGGACATGATTTAGTTTCTATAGTGGGAATGTTTAGGAACTACATAAAATGCAAGGAAAACCCAGTTTGAGGCATTTTTTTGTTGGCAAGATTCAAGGCCAGGGTAGCAGCTACATCAGAGACTTCCCAATGTGGTGGGTGGATTCCTGATTCAGCAGCTTCCTGGAGCAGCAGTGGCATATTTCTGGAACAGGCAGAGTAGCCTCAGACTGCAGCCTGGGATGTCAGCACTATTAGCAGCAGGTTCATAATTTTTCAGCTTCCTGTATCGCTGGGAAGGATTTACCTGCTCAAGGCAGAGGCAGAGTAATTTCTGGAGCCACTAGTTGTTCCTGGTTATTAGGGCTAGAACTGTTCCTCCATTACTTCCAATAATCTTGTATGTTCTCAATTCTTCATATAAAATTCCTTAATACTCTTAAGCCAGCACACTGTCTGTTTTCCTACAGCCTGTAAGCTAAAAAGGTTGTTTACATTGATAACTGGTTGGGAAAAAATTAAGAGAAGAATAGTATGCTGGGGCATCTAAAGGTTATGAGATTCAGATTTCAGTGTGCTTAAATAAAGTGGAAAATACCACTTCTCAAACATTTGTGTATTAACAGTGGCTGCTTTTTCATTACAACGGCAGAATCAGATGGCCCACAAAATTTAAAATATTTATCATCTGGCCCTTTACACAAAAAGTTTGCCAACCCCTGATCTAGAGCAAACTCTCTTGGCTCGATTGTACTCTGACCAATAATGATGGTACTATATTAAGGAATGTAAGAAAATGATGGCACAGTTGTGAACAATACATAAATCTTGTTAAAATTTTAGCCACTGATATCTTTTCTATTTTTCACATCTGGTTCTGGTCAAATGATTTTCCTTGTTGAAACCATAATCCAGAAAGGTACAAATGGTGGTGGCCATTACACTGTTCCCCCAATTCTTTCTCTTTCTCCTCTAGGGCATATGGTAAAATTAAACTTCTACGCACCCTTGATGTCAGGGGTGACCACATGACTGGCTTTGGCCAAGAAAATTTGAGCAGAAGGAATCCATATCACTCAAAGCAGAAACTGAAGAGCCGGTGCACAACCTACCATGTTGCTTTTCCCCTGTCAGTGAGTTGAGATGGTCCATGCTCCATCAGCCTGGATTTCTCTCTGCTTAACTTCAGGGAACAGCTGTCCCTGACAAGTCTCATGCATGTAGCATGACTGAGAAACTAACCTTTGTTGTTTTAAGGTACTGATATTTGGGGGTTGCTTGTTAATAATCTAAACTATCCTGACTGATATCTCAATATATAAATTGGACCACAGTATTTAAACTCTATAATTCAGATGTGCTTTCTCTATTTTAAAAATAGATCATATTTTTACCAGAAGATGTTTCCACAGATACTTCGGAAAAATATTGAAACTTGTAAGTAACTTGTTTGTTTGTTTGTTTGTTTTTTGTATAAAAGTCTCTTAAGGTTAACTGAGTTTCTGTTGGGTATGAAAATATTCAGCCCATTCATAATTTAAATTTTAACAAGACTATTTCTTTATTCTCAAGAGAGGTATCTTCCTTCCTTCTTTGTCAAGCTGGCACCTAAATAAAAGGTGATTCCTAAGATTTCCAGTGGAGGGCATGGGCTATAGTTATATGGGCTCCTCTCTAAAACACTCTAAAGTGTTTTTATTTCATACTGGTACAGTGTGTTGTCTGGTCTTTCTCCTGTGCACCTGGACTAGCTTGTGGTTGGTACTGATTAGATTTCTGAGCATGGCGTGGTACTCGCTGCTGAAGTCTAGAACCAGAGCTTCCAGTCATGAAGTCCCTGTGAGCTGCAGTCTCATCCTGACCCCACACAACAACTCCAATCTCACTCTCACCTGATGTTCACAGAGCTCTGTGAAGCCTTACTCCACATTACCTCCTTTGGTTTTTCTGTTCTACTCTCTGGTGTCATATTAAATGTGGCTCCAATGAGACAACTTCTCTGAGAGACCAACTATCTTCCCAAGGATATGTCTAGGAATCCCCAAAACCTACATGAACATTCTATGTCCTCTGTTTTTGGGTTTTAACTAAATGGTCAGAGGAAGAGAGTCATGTCTTACTCCAGACCTTATCTTCCTTTCACTCCCACCTTCTTATTTACCTTCTTCTGGATCAGAAAGTCTTTCCACTTCCTCTTACAACTCGTAGGAGCTACATTATGCTCCTTCCTCAGTCCTGTGGTATTCACCCTCCTTTTATTTTTGGCAGTGTTAGCTGAAGGGCCATATGGAATTAAATGCTACCAGGAAGATTTTATATACGTTAGAACATATTGAAAAAGTACTGTCCTTAATACATCAGTCTTAATAGACCCAACCATTAAAAAACAAAAGTACTATATATGTTTGATTATAAGGTGAGTTGTTTTCTCAAAATTATTCTTTGGATATAAGAAAATCATCTTATAGAATCTCTCATATTAAATGACAACAAACATCTACTTGGGAAAGATCCACTAACCCAAAATAATTCAATTAATGATAGAATTAATTTTTTTAAAGTGGCCAATACATTTAGACATACTTAATAATCATTACTAGAGTGTGGTCTGATCATCAGAAGTCTTGTGTATAAACACATCTTTTATAAATCATTTTAACAAGTAAAGTAGTAATGCCTATGTTGTTGAAATGATAATTACCCAATAGATATTTGTGGCTTGGGGTAAAATGTCCAGTGACCACCTTGCCAACAACTTGTGAAAGAACTATATCTCCAGTACTTTATATGGAAGGGAAGATAAGTTCTTCAGTTTAGATGACTCAAAAAGTGGTTCTGTTTTTAACAAGGACACTGATTGCTAAAGCATACTCTTCATAAAATATTTTTTTTATAATTCAGGCATTATAAAGCATTCGTGCAAGTGAAGAGTTTTAGTAGAATTGTTTCATGGAATAAAAGTATGAAAAATAACAATGTTTGTTCATTATTAGAGCATCCTATCTAATAAAAGAGTATTATGCAAATTAACCATCACTCCACTACACCCAGTAGCCATGTCCACCAGCCACACCCACTAGCCAAGCAGGAGAGAGTATGCAAATTAACCCAACCAAGATGGCTGTGGCCACAGAAAGAGCAGGAGGGAATGAATTATTTTGGGTTAGTGTATCTTTTCCCCGGAGATGGAAAAAGCCAAGCTTTCTGCACACCCTGGCCGGCCCACTCCAGGCTACAAAGTTTCAATTATAGAAGGTAAATAAAATCCCAACAAAAATGGCAGCAGCCACAGAGCTGGAGAGAGCAGGAGGCTAGGGTTGCCCCCGGCGATGGAGGAAGCCAAACTTCTGAAGCCCTGGCCTGCCTTGGCATCTGCTACAAAGTTTCAATTATAGAAGATAAATAAATCCCAACAGAAATGGCTGCCGCCGAGTAAAGAGGAGAAAAAATGGCGGTGGAATAGACAGACGTGTTCCGAGCCTTGTCCCGGAGCAGAAAGAAAGAACAGCTGAGGGTTACACGAGGAGTGTTTGTTGGCAAGTTTGTTGGCAGCTGAACTCCAGAAGAAGGTGGGAGACTGCTAGACGGGGTTCCCCTGACCTGGCAGCTCCCACTGCGGCTGGGTCCCCTCCCGGAGCTGCGGGCTTGGACGCGGAATCTGCGCCATCTTGAACCGGAAAGTGGAGCTTATAGGAAGCCTGAGAATCCACAACTGCGGCACCCACGGAACAGCTGCGAGCCCCAGAACAACGCTCCACAATTGGCGCAAACACACGGGTTCAGAGGAGCTCTACACTCCACCACGGAAAGGTCAGATTTCGCCTGGGATAAGGTGAGGTCTCTGGTCCCAGCGCGAGAGAGGAACGCGCGTTTTGCGGGAGCTGGAGGACCAGGGAAGTCTGTGCCTAGAAAAATCGGTGGCTGTTGGGGCTGGCGTGATCTGTGAATGTGGAAGGGGGTCCTCAGAGCTGCTAACAGAAGGGCTCTCTAAAAAGCAACCCATTTTGATCTGAAGTGCAGGGACACCCTAGGAATTTCAGGGGTGTGCTAGACTTAAGCGCAGCCACGGAGTGCGCACACTTGGGCTTTTTCCTCTTGAAATTCTTGCTTCTGATTACTAAGCCCAAATCATAGGATCACCCAGTTGGGGACACCCTGGGAGACTGCAGGGGAAAGTTGTTTTTCTGGAACCTGGGGATCGGAGCGGGGAGTGACCATCGGAGAGCCGGCTCTGAGGCAGCCCACTCCCACAAACCGGTAGTGAGTGCCACAGGGAAAGAAGGCTCTAACACTCCCTAGAGAGGCCATAGATAAACCCGGAAGTCAATCCAGAAACACTGCCACCCAGGGGCTGAATCACAAATTGACTCTTGTGTAATCAAAAATAAAGGAATACGAATTAAGACACACCGCCTGCTTAAAATCAGGACTGGCTTACATCACTGAAGAGCAGTGGAACGCAGGGAACTGCAATACTGTCCGGACTGAGAAACAGGCGTGCCAAACAGAACAACAGAGGAAGTGAATGACCTTCACTACTCCACATTTTATTTTTATTTTTTATTTTTTTATTTTCATTTTTTGCATCTTTTACTCAAGAAACTAATTTTTTTCTTTTTTCCTCACTTGATTTTACCTTTTTAATTATTACATTTTTATTTTCAATCCGTATTATTACTACTGCTATTTTATCTTTTTTTTTTTAAGTGTCATTTTATTTTCTCTTCATTTTGTTTTGGGATTAATGTTCTACATTCTATTTTTATCTTTCCTTTAGCATCATTTTACTCTATCTCAACTCTACCTTTATGCCATCACTCTCTTCCTCACTTTTCCCTTTTTGGTGTCCTGTTTATCTTACCCCTTTCCTGCTTTAGATTTTCCTTATTCTTTCTGTTTACCCCCTGTTAAAATTTCACACTACTTATATATCTAATCTCCAATCCCCTGCTCCAAGTCCATATACACTTCTCTCTTCACTGTCTTAACTATACAAAAAATTGTTTTTCTCTCTGTCCTTTTGTTGTTGTTCGCTTGAATGTAGATTATATCGAATTTTTATGCTTTTTTGTGAGATTGTTTTGCTTATTCTTCTTTTGTTCATTTTTTTGTTTGTTTAGTGCTTCTGTTTTCCCTTGCCTCACTCAATATTAGTTGGTGTTGTAGTTTGTATTAATCCCCAGGTACTTGTTGCTGGCATTTGCTGGGATAAGTGATTGTTCTATTGGAGTTTTATCCCCAATATATATAGTCTGTTTCCCTTTCTCTCTTATTCTTTCTTGTCTCTCTTACTTTTTTTTTCTTCTTTTTTCCCCTTTTCCCAATTTCATTTTGACACTCCTTTTTTTTTTCCTTCTTCTTTCTTTCTTTTTCCTCTTCTTCTTTCTCTACTATCCCCTAATTTGCCTTTCTCTGGTGGTCACCTTTATTGGAGGTTATTAATATCGTGAATACATTTCTGTTCAGTGCCTTGTGTGTTGTACCTGGTATTGCTGTATTTTGTGCCTTTAAATCGACGCAGGAGAGAGAGAACTACATAACCAGACACCCAGAGAAGAGAGACCATGGGGAGACAAAGACACAGCCCGCATATGAAAGAAAAGCAGGCATCACCAGAAAAGGAAGTAAACGAAATGGAAGCAAGCAACCTTCCAGAAAAAGAATTCAGAGAAATGGTCATAAGGTGGCTGAAAAGAATGGAAGACAAATTCGACAATATGAGCAAGAACCAAGAGGAAATGAAGAAGAACCAAGAAGAAATGAAAAATGACATCGCTGCTGTAAAGAACTCAATAGAAAGCATCAAGAGTAGACTAGAAGAAGCAGAGGACCGCATCAGTGAGCTAGAAGACAAGATGGGAAAAAATACCCAAGTAGAGCAACTTCTAGAAAAAAAAATTAAAAGGCAGGAGGAGAGCCTAAAGGAACTTTGGGACAACACGAAACAAAACAACATCCGCATAATAGGGGTTCCAGAAGGAAAGGAAGCTGAGCAAGGAATAGAAAACCTCTTTGAAGAAATAATGACAGAAAATTTCCCTGATATAGAGAAGAAAAAACCCACACAAATCCAAGAAGCTCACAGAGTCCCAGGCAAAATGAACCCCAAAAGACCGACACCAAGGCACATTATAATTAAATTGGCAAACACCAACGACAAAGTAAGAATCTTAAAAGCGGCCAGAGAGAGACAGAAAGTTACATACAAAGGAACCCCCATCAGACTAGCAACTGATTTCTCAACAGAAACTCATCAGGCCAGAAGGGAATGGAATGAAATATACAAAGTCATGCAAAGGAAGGGTCTGAATCCAAGAATACTGTACCCAGCAAGGCTATCAATCAAAATAGAAGGTGAAATCAGGAGCTTCACAGACAAAAAAGGACTAAGGGAATTTATTACCACCAAACCAGCAATGCAAGAAATGCAAAAGGGTCTGCTGTAAAAAAAAAAAAAAAAGAAATAGGAAGTGAAGAAGGAACACAGGTGTAAAGAATAGGAATGGCGACAAATAAGTACCTATCAATAATAACATTAAATGTAAACGGATTAAATGCCCCAATCAAAAGACATAGGGTAATGGATTGGATAAGAAAACATGACCCATATATTTGCTGTCTACAAGAAACCCACCTCAGAAAAAAAGACGCACACAGACTGAGGGTGAAGGGATGGAAAAGGTTTTCCAGGCAAATGGAACTGAAAAAAAAATCTGGGGTAGCAATACTTATATCTGACAAATTAGATCTCAAACTGAAGGACATAACAAGAGATAAGGAAGGTCACTTCATAATACTAAAAGGAGCAATCCAACAAGAAGAAATAACTCTGGTAAACATATATGCACCCAATACAGGAGCACCCAAATACATAAAAAAAACTCCTGGAGGATATCAAGGGAGAGATTGACAGCAATACAATCATAGTAGGAGACTTTAATACCCCACTATCACTATTGGACAAACCCTCTAAACAAAAAATCAGCAAAGAAACATCAATCCTAAATGACTCACTAGACCAGATGGAATTAATTGACATCTTCAGAACATTTCACTCCAAAGCCACAGAATATACATTCTTCTCAAGTGCACATGGGTCATTTTCAAAGATAGACCATATGTTGGGACATAGGCAAAGTCTCTTCAAATTCAAGAAGATAGAAATCATATCAAGCATCTTCTGAGACCACAGTGGCATAAAACTGGAAATCAACTACAATAAAAACAACCCAAAGAAATCAAACACATGGAGACTAAACAGCATGCTATTAAACCATGACTGGGTTACCAGAGAGATCAAAGAAGAAATAAAAAACATCATGGCAACAAATGACAATGAAAACACTACAATCCAAAATCTATGGGACACAGCGAAAGCAGTCTTGAGAGGGAAGTTCATAGCTCTACAAGCCTACTGCAAAAAACAAGAAACAATGGTAATAAATTACCTAACCCAACAACTCAAAGAGTTAGAAAAAGAGCAACAAGAAAAGCCCAGTGTAAGCAGAAGGAAGGAAATAATAAAGATCAGAGCAGAGATAAACGACATAGAGACCAAAGAAACAATACAAAAGATCAACAAAACCAAGAGCTGGTTCTTTGAAAGGATAAACAAGATTGATGAACCTCTAGCCAGGCTCACCAAGAAGCAAAGAGAGAGGACCCAAATAAACAAAATCAGAAATGAAAGAGGTGAAATAACAACAGATCCCGCCGAAATACAAAGGATTGTTAAAAAATACTACGAACAACTCTATTCCAACAAACTGGACAACCTGGAGGAAATGGACATATTCCTAGAAAAATATAACCTTCCAAAACTCAATCAGGAAGAATCTAAATAGCTCAATATGCCAGTAACTATGGAAGAAATTGAAGCAGTCATCAAAGAGCTTCCGGCAAACAAAAGCCTGGGACCAGATGGCTTCACAGGAGAGTTTTACCAGACATTCAAGGAAGAACTAAAACCTATCCTCCTCAGACTATTCCAAAAAATTCAAGAGGAAGGAACACTTCCAAGCTCCTTCTATGAAGCCAGCATCACCCTAATACCAAAACCAGATAAAGACAACACAATGAAGGAGAATTATAGGCCAATATCCCTCATGAATGTAGATGCCAAAGTCCTCAACAAAATTCTAGCAAATCGGATCCAGCAGTACATCAGAAAGATCATACACCATGACCAAGTAGGGTTTATCCCAGGAATGCAAGGATGGTACAATATCCGCAAATCAATAAATGTGATACATCACATAAACAAATTGAAAGATAAAAATCACATAGTCATATCAATTGATGCAGAAAAAGCATTTGACAAAATCCAACACCCTTTCTTGATAAAAACTCTCAACAAGGTGGGAATAGAAGGATCATACCTCAACATAATAAAAGCTATATATGATAAACCCACAGCTAACATCATACTCAATGGGCAAAAACTAAAACCATTTCCCCTAAGAACAGGAACAAGACAAGGATGCCCACTCTCACCACTCCTGTTCAACATAGTACTGGAAGTATTAGCCATTGCAATTAGGCAAGAAAAAGAAATGAAAGGCATCCAAATTGGAAAAGAAGAAGTAAAGCTGTCCCTATTTACAGATGACATGATATTGTACATAAAAAACCCGAAAGACTCCATCAAAAAACTAACAGACTTAATAAATGAATTCGGCAATGTAGCAGGATACAAAATTAACGCCAAGAAATCTATGGCATTTCTATACACCAACAGTGAACTTACAGAAGGAGAGACTAAAAAAGCAATCCCATTTTCCATTGCACCAAAAAAATTAAGATACTTAGGAATAAACCTAACCAAGGAGGTAAATGACCTATATGCGGAAAACTACAGGACACTGAAAAAAGAGATAGAGGAAGATGTAAACAGATGGAAGAACATACCATGTTCATGGATTGGTAGAATCAACATCATCAAAATGTCCATACTACCCAAAGCAATCTATAGATTCAATGCACTCCCCATTAAAATACCAACAGCATATTTCACAGACCTAGAAAGAACTCTCCAAAAATTCATCTGGAATAAAAAAAGACCCCGAATAGCCACAGCAATCCTGAGAGAGAAGAATAAAGTAGGAGGGATCTCAATACCAGATTTCAAGCTGTATTACAAAGCCACTGTCCTCAAAACAGCCTGGTACTGGCACAAGAACAGATATATAGATCAATGGAATAGAATAGAGAATCCAGATATTGACCCAAACCAATATGCGCAATTAATATTTGACAAAGGAGGCATGAGCATACAATGGAGTCAAGACAGTCTCTTCAATAAATGGTGTTGGGAAAATTGGACAGATACATGCAAAAAAATGAAACTAGATCACCAACTTACACCATACACAAAAATAAACTCAAAATGGATACAGGACTTAAATATAAGACAGGAAACCATAAAAATACTAGAGGAATCCACAGGCAGCAAAATCTCAGACATATGCCAAAAGAACTTTTTCAGTGATACTGTCCCTAGGGCAATGGAAGCCAAAGAGAAAATAAACAAATGGGACTACTTAAAAAAAAAAGCTTTTGCACAGCAAAAGAAACCATCAACAAAACAACAAGAAACCCCACTGTATTGGAGAACATATTTGCAAATGGTATCACTGATAAAGGTTTAATTTCCAACATCTACAGGCAGCTTATACAACTTAATAAAAGGAAGATAAATGATCCAATAAAAAAATGGGCAACGGACCTAAATAGAATCTTTTTGAAAGAAGACAGAAGGAAGGCCAAGAGACACATGAAAACATGCTCAAAGTCACTAATTATCCGAGAGATGCAAATCAAAACGACAATGCGATACCATCTCACACCTGTCAGAATGGCTATCATCAACAAATCAACAAACGACAAGTGTTGGCGAGGATGCGGAGAAAAAGGAACCCTCGTGCACTGCTGGTGGGAATGCAGACTGGTGCAGCCACTGTGGAGAACAGTATGGAGTTTCCTCAAAAAACTGAAAATGGAACTCCCATTTGACCCAGTAATCCCACTCCTAGGAATATATCCTAAGAAACCAGAAACACCAATCAGAAAGGATATATGCACCCCTATGTTCATAGCAGCACAATTTACAATAGCTAAGATTTGGAAACAGCCTAGGTGCCTGTCAGCAGATGACTGGATCAGAAAACTATGGTACATCTACACAATGGAATACTATGCTGCCATAAAAAAGAAGGAATTACTACCATTTGTAGACACCTGGATGGAATTAGAGAACATTATTGCTAAGTGAAATAAGCCAGTCAATGAAAGAAAAATACCACATGATCTCACTCATTTAGGGATAATGAAAAACATTATAAACTGATGAACCAAAAGATAGTTACAGAGGCAGTAAAGCATCAAACAGACTGTCTAATTACAGCGGTAAGGTTAGGGAGAGGTGGGGGAAATAAGAGATCAACTGAAGGACTTGTATGCATGCATATAAGAGTAACCAACTGATGCAAGACATTGGGGGGTGAGGGCATGTATGGGAGTGGGGTGGGGGCGGCAATGGTAAGATATGTACACATATAATACCTTAATAAAAATTTGAAAAAAAGAAAAAAAGAAAAAGAAATGGCTGCCGCCACCTAGTGAGCAGAAGGCTTGGCTCTGCTCCAGGCTACAAAGCTTCAATTGTAGAAGATAAATAAATCCCAGATACCAGGGCCTCCGCTTGGGTCATCGGGGGGTGTGGCTGGCCTGCAAACCACCACAGGCCCCTCTCCCAGGCTGCCCCACACCCCAAGGGAACCCCACCCTGATCTGGGACACCCTTCAGGGCAAATCAGCTGGCCCTCACCCATGAACCAGGCCTCTATCCTATCTAATAAAAGAGTAATATGCAGATTGACCATCACTCCAACACACAAGATGGCTGCCCCCATGAGGTCAAAGATCCTGTCTCCATGTGGACACAAGATGGCCATCACAAGATGGCCAGCAGGGGAGGGCAGTTGGGAGGGACCAGGCCTGCAAGGGAGGGCAGTTTTGGGCAATCAGGCCTGCAGGGGAGGGCAGTTAGGGGTGACCAGGCCCGCAGAGGAGGGAAGTTGGGGGTGACCGGGCCTGCAGGGGAGGGCAGTTATGGATAAGCAGGCTGGTAGGGGAGCAGTTAGGCATCAATCAGGCTGGCAGGGGAGTGGTTAGGGGGTGATCAGGCTGGCAGGCAGAAGCCGTTAGGGGCAATCAGGAAGGCAGGCTGGCAAGCAGTAGGGAGTCAGCAGTCCTGGATTGTGAGAGGGATGTCCGACTGCCCGTTTAGGCCCGACCCCACCAGGATCGGGCCTAAACTGGCAGTCGGACACCCCTCAAGGGGTCCCAGATTGGAGAGGGTGCAGGTTGGTCTGAGGGACACCCTCCCCCACCCCCCCGTGCATGAATTTCGTACACCAGGCCTGTAGTTTAAAATAATGTGATTTAAAATTGAGGGCAGACAAATAAAATAATTAAAGTTTATACATAAATTAAATAAGTAAATTGTTCTTTAAACTACATCCCTAAATGTATGTATATTCAAGATGGCAAAAAAAAAAAAATCAGAACAAAAATAGAAATAAAAAACTTCTTTTAGGATCCTCTCTTTGGAAAATGGAGATAACCTTAGATTCAAGTTTGCTTAATATTCAATACATCACACAATTTTAACTCTCTCCTACATGAATGTTGCTTCTATTATTCAGAAATGATTTTTTTTCCAATTTTCCAAAATCCTCTTAGTTCTGATGAGCACTCTGTAGTTAGCAGATTTATACAGCTATTTCTGAAGCTCTGATATTCTCTACAATTTATTACATTCCAAACTCACATGTCCATCTTCCATTAGCAGCATTATTAGTAACTGCCAGCTAATGAAAAAGGTCCTTTTAAAGTCTAGATGTGCCATGAGACATTGCTATTCCTCTTCTACCAGTTTTCAGCCCCCAAACTACATCTCAGGCAATTCCAGTATAGTATTCATTTGACCTTAACCAGTCTTCACTGGGCCTGCCTTTCATAAAATTACACAGTGATTTCTGCTCTTGAGAATTTATACAAAAGACTATTTTTCAAAATGTCATTCAGATAAAACAAACAAACAAAAAATCCCCTTTGGTTTGAAAACAGAAACCATTCTAAAGCAGAGAGAGAGAAGGGGGAAAAGAGAGAGAGAGAGAGAGGAAGGATATGAAAAGGCCATGTAGGAAAGCTGTGGAAATTTGGTGAGAAGGAAGGTTGCAGTATCTAAAAATGTGATTCCAAGTTTGCAAACACTTTCATTTTCCGGAAATGGTAAATTTCTGTTTGAAGAGGTCTTCCAAATTTGTTAATAATATTCTTAATTATAAATCTGAAATAAACCTAGGACAGATTAAATATGGATTTTCTAGATCTGGAAATATTTTTTTAAAACTGCCCATTCCCTCAGTGCTTTCCACTTTTTAAAAGGATATTCCTGTCTTTTACTGTGGATTAGAAATACGTCTTTCTTTCCTGAGAAAGTAAAAGGCAAAACAGGTTCAGTGATTTGCTCAGAATCACGCTGCTAAACGAGCAACAGAAAGAGGACTGGAACTAGCCCAGGAGTCTCCCAGCTAGGCTGCACTGCCAGCCTCCGTTACATAACAAGTTTGCCAAGTTCTCATCTGGATTCAGCAACTTTACTAGGAGAGATGCCCAGTAACAACCCTTCTATAGTATTCTAAGTCATGAGGGCAAGGTGACGGGAATTTAACCTCAGCAATTTTTTTCCTCTTACCTTTCACCCAAGACACAAACACATTAATTCAAGAAGCAGAAGCCCCTTAGCTAATATTGTACATTAGCCTCTAAAGGCTGAACGTTTATTACAGTGGTTACTATTCTGGGGCCAACCCAATGAACCATATTGCACAATCTCCAGTGCAGCCGAATCCCAATCGACTTTCTTTTCCTAGTTTTTCCTTCTGTGCTAGCACGCACAGGTGCATGAATGTAGTGTGCCAAGAGCAATCTCTATTCAGAGCTGAATTGATTTCTTGCTCCTTTTTTAAATATATTTTTTACTAGAGGCCGATGCACAAAGTTCATGCAAGAGTAGGCCTTCCTTCCCCCAGCTGCCGGCACTGGACTGGCTTCACTCTGGCACCTGGGCCCCGGGTTTCCCTCCAGCCGCTGGCAGGCACCCAGGACCCAGGCTTTCCTAGCAGCCCAGGCTTTGTCGGGAAGGTCGTCCAGAAGGACATCCGGTCTAATTAGCATATTACACTTTTATTATTATAGATTATTTATAGTATTACAGATATCTCCTATCTTCTATCCCCTCTGCCCGCCCCCGCCCCCCCTCACCCACACACACACTTTAGGATTTCTTGCCTTTTTATGAGCAGTGTCTACATCTGGGCATACACTGACAGAAAACTGCCTCAGCAAATTTTTAGTCACTTGGTTTAGGGATTTAAAAATATCTGATCATGTTTTATTGTGTTCTCTGTGGTTAATAGCTAATTTCTGGAATTAACAAAATAGAAGAGAAAAGAAAATTTGGCTCTAGAGTTTTCACGTCATTGTGGTTATGCTTTTGAATGGTTTAACTGACATGTATCCACAAGCATAAGGAAAACAAGTTTTCTAGGTCTTATTCATGTTATAAATCACTCTGCAATAGTTCACAGGGTATGTTGATACTTGTTGGCAGAGTAGGAGTATATTCAGTTACATGAAGCATTTCTTAGCAATGTGTGAACTATGTAGTGAAAAATAATTACTAAACGAATGTTCTACATTGGTTTCTGAGAGTGGACATTGGCATTAACTGGGTTGATCAATTCTTTTTCCCTTGACTTCTGCAATGCTATAAGCTTGTGGTCCACTGCTTCTCTAACAGCTTCTTTTTTCCTTTTACGATTCCTCTTCCCAAGAGAACATAGTGGTCCCAAAATTATCCTCATCCCTCTCCCCAATTTTTTTTTCTTTATACTTTTTCACGTTTAAAGCTGTTATCTGTTTAGATGGTCATTACCTCTAATGGCTGAATTCTAGACCTCTGAGGAAATGGAGAAATTCACCAAACTTTTCTAAACCTAAATTCTCTCTCCTAAGATAATTTTAAAATGGATATTTGCACTTCAACTGACTACTTTGACACTCACCTCAAAGCCATTCTTATTACTAAAACCAATCGTCAGTAGACCACCTCCTCCCCACCTTTCATCCAACAATTCCTCTTTCGGACTTCATAGTTCCACTAGCGGGTCTCCCACCTCAGCCTTCCCCTGGCAAACAGCCGGCCCACTGCTGTCAGATGAATCTGTCCAAAGAGCACCCATTCCCCTCGAGAACCCACCGACTGATCATCTGGTGCCATAATTAGGACTATTTAGCTTGAAATATAGAGCCCACCAAAATCTGGTCTTAGTTTGTTTTTGCAACCGTATTTCTGTCTAGGCCAGGGCCTTATATGGACATTCTGCCTTGTCTGTTCCCTGTCACCAGTATATGTTCAATGTTCACACTTCTCTCAGCTTTAGTTCACCATGTTCTCATTGGTGAAAATTTTTTTTTCCTCCTTCTTTCTCACTATTTAAATCTTATCTATTCTTCAGGACCCTGGCCAAACCCCTCCTGCTTTGTCAGGATTTACCTGGATCATCCAGTGCTGAATGGCCTCTCCCTCTTTTCACTCCTCTGCCTCTTTGGGCTGCAGCACTTTCTAAACATAGATACTTCATAGCTTTGTGTTGTTTTCTATAACTTCATTTATATTCATAACATCTTTCCCATCTTTACATTTATGATTTTTCCACAATAAAAACATCATTGATTTGTTGATATTCATTCTTATTACTATTAAATGAACAATATTTAGAAAATATGTTATAAACATACATGCATTGAGTTATTTCTACACTTGACTGTCATAAATTATAGTCAGATGAAATTTGAATACAAGCAGAGTTTGAAGTTATTTGGGGTAGGAGGATAATTTAATGTCCAGCCTAATTGAAAATAAGAAAAAAGATAAATAAATAAATGAAACTATTATTTCACTACTTACAATGTATATAAAGGACTTAGGGGAGAGAGGAGAGTACTTGAAAATGTCTTGGGGGTGGCCAAGAGAATTGTGTTGTTAAAAATAATGCTGAAGATGAGAAAGAGAATGCACTATTCCAACAATCAACCTAAGGAAATGAAAAAAAAAAAGTGTAATCTGTAGAGGAAATTACATATTTGTAGAAATTATAGATGTTTGTATATGTAGAATGTGGAAATTTGCAAATTTGTAAAAGCACATATAAGTAGATTATTTAGTATTACACATATTTTTCAGTGTAATAGCCATGACTGTTAAATGAATATGCTTGACTTCAAGTCTCTATTTCCCTGACAATCCTGCTGACACATCTCAATTTATTAGCTCAAACATACAACTAAAATTCATCCTATATTAGGCCATCAGCCTGTTTTACTGAATCTATCTCTTTTACAAAGTAAATAAAATATGTGCTATTAATTTTTTTAACTGTTGCCATGGAAATTTCAAGCTTTACTGTCACAAATGGGTTGCACTTTTTAATTAAAAAATCATTTTATTTTTATAAATATGCACATGACCTTCTTAACATTTTAATTGATTTTGTTTAAATAGCTTTATTTCTAAAACTTCAATCAATATGGTTCCTAGAAAAAGAAAGCAGACCAAAAATACTGGATCTAAGCCATTTTACAAGATGTCTTTCTGTTCAAGCAAATTATTTAGAAGAAAAATGAACTTTTAGTTCACTATTTAATTGTATTTTCTAGTATGCTACATTTATTCTGGTCTCTTGTGGCTATAAAGCAGTCTTGCCTAGATAATTTAAATGGTTTTCTCAAACATATGTTCAAGAAATACTTGCATAATGACCTGGTTTCTATTAATGAAAATAAAAACTACTACTATATGTGGTTTAGATCACAAACACACAAAAAGACAGATTATTTTTTAAATCTGTTTTTATTCCAGGTCAGAGTAATTTTTTACAAGGATACTTGCCTTAAAAATGCTCAAGTAAGTAGTCATGCTTGAATTCATATTTAAAAGAATATAAATAGGAAGACATTGGATCCAATGAAAAATGCAGTTTTCCTAATTCCTTTGTTTGTTTGTTGAGTTTCATGTGTTTTTCATTTCAGTGGAAATTTAAATTTGTAGAGGACTCTACAACAACAAATCATTGACTATAGATAAAATGTGATGCAGAGAAACAGCCATAGAAAAATGTCCCAGGATTTCATGGTTATTCAGTCCCTGACCAAAAAATGTCTGATAAATTATATCACTAATATCTAAGTCAGTGGTGTGCAGTGAAGAGGCAGAAGTAAATCTGAAGGACAGGGAAGAGGAACAATTCTCATGGCTTTGAGGGTACATGGAATATTGATTATCAGCCAACTCTTCTGGTTAATGAAGAATACTGGCCTATTAGATATTAGCCCATAATCCAAGTATTACAGATATGTAAAAAAGGAATTGAGTATGACTTAGACATGTTAGTGGTATTAAAAAATGTAAACAAAGTTTAACACATTTTAAAGACTAAAAGGAACTTTGTTGAGCCTAGTCATCTTAGAAAGTTATTTGTGCATCTGAAATAAACAACTTTTTGATATTCAATGTTACTTAAAGGTACTTTTAAAAATATACATATTTTTATTGATTTTAGAGAGGAAGGGAGAAGGAGAGAGAGAAACATCAATGATGAAAGAGAATCATGGATAGGCTGCCTCTTGCACGCCCCCTCCTGGGGATTGAGCCCACAACCCAGCATGTGCCCTGACCAGGAATCGAACCATAACCTCCTGGTTCATGGGTCAACCTCCAACCACTGAGCCACACCAACACCATCTGGGAAAAGATACTTTTTTTTTTATCCTCACCCAAGGATATTTTCTATTGATTTATAGAGAGAGTGGAAGAAAGGGAAAGAAAGAGAGAAATATCGATGTGAGAGAAACACATTAATTGGTCGCCTCCTACACGCACCCCTACCAGGGCCCAGGCCAGGCAGAGCCTGCAACTGAAATACATGCCCTGACAGGAATCAAATCAGGTTCCCTCAGCCCACAGGACAATGCTCTATCCGCTGAGCCAAACTGGCTAGGGCCAAAGATACCTTTTTAAGTAACCTTACTTTTCAGTGCTGTATTTGTTTGTGCAAATGTTGCATATTTAAAAAATTCTTCAGTGATAAAAATAAACGAATATTAATCTATAAAAAGATCTGGAGAAGCTTTGAAAGCCTATTACTAGAAGAAAGAAGCCAATCTGAAAAGGCTACATACATACTGTGTGATTCCAACTATAGGACATTCTAGAGAAGATTAAATGATAGAAACAGTATCATTTGGCCAGAGGTTTGAAGGGGGAGGAAAAGGATGAATAGGTGGAACACATACAGTTTTAGGGTGTAAAATTATTCTGTGTGAAATCATAATGGTGGATACATGTCATTATGCATTTGTCAAAACCATAGAGCTGTGCAACTCAAAGTGTGAATATAAAGAATTGACTGTCCTATATAATAAAAGAGTAATATGCAAATTAACCATCACTCCGCTACACCCACCAGCCACGCCTACCAGCCAATCAGGAGTGAATATGCAAATAAACCCAACCAAGATGGCTACTGGCCACAGAGAGCAGGAGGGAGGCTTGGGTTTCCCCAGCAATGGGGAAGCCAAGCTTTCCGCCTGCCCTTGCCGGCCTAGGCCTCCACTCAAGGCTACAAAGTTTCAATGATAGAAGATACATAAACCCAAACAGAAATGGCGGCAGCCACGGAGCTGGAAAGAGCAGGAGGCTAGGGTTGCCCCCGGCAATGGAGGAAGCCAAGCTTTCCACACTCCCTGGCCGGCCCAGGCCTCCCCTTAAGGCTACAAAGTTTCAATTATAGAAGATACATAAACCCCAACAGAAATGGCTGCCCCCACGGAGCAAGCAGAAGGCTTGGCTCTGCTCCAGGCTACAAAGTTTCAATTGTAAAAGATAAATAAACTCCAAATACCAGGGCCTATGCTTGGGTCCCCAGGGGGCGTGGCCGGCCTGCAAAACACCACAGGCCCCTCTCCCAGGCCGCCTCACACCCCAAGGGAACCCCCACCCTGATCCGGGACACCCTTCAGGGCAAACCAGCTGGCCCCCACCAGTGCACCAGGCCTCTATCCTATCTAATAAAAGAGTAATATGCTGATTGACCATCACTCCAACACACAAGATGGCTGCCCCCATGTGGTCAAAGATCCTGCCCCCATGTGGACACAAGATGGCCACCACAAGATGGCCAGCAAGGGAGGGCAGTTGGGAGGGACCAGGCCTGCAAGGGAGGGCAGTTGGGGTTGATCAAAGCTGCAGGGGAGGGCAGTTAGGGGTGACCAAGCCAGCAGAGGAGGGAAGTTGGGGGCGACCAGGCCTGCAGGGAAAGGCAGTTGGGAGGGACCCAGGCCTGCAGGGGAGGGCAGTTAGGGGTGACCAGGCCTGCAGGGGAGGGCAGTTAGGGGCAACAGGCTGGCAGGGGAGCAGTTAGGCATCAATCAGGCTGGCAGGGGAGTGGTTAGGGGGTGATCAGGCTGGCAGGCAGAAGCGGTTAGGGGCAATCAGGAAGGCAGGCAGGCGAACAGTTGGGAGTCAGCAGTCCTGGATTGTGAGAGGGATGTCCGACTGCCCGTTTAAGCCCGATCCCAGGATCGGGCTTAAACGGGAAGTCTGACATCCATCCAGGGATCCCAGATTGGAGAGGGTGCAGGCTGGGCTGAGGAACACCCCTCTCCTCCGTGCACGAATTTCGTGCACCGGGCCTCTAGTAGTTAATAATAATGTATCAATATTAATTCATTAATTGTCACAAATATACTACACTAATGTAAGATGTTAATAATGGGGAAAACTATGAGGGGTAAGATTAGTATATGGAATTCTTTGTATTGTCTGCTCCATTATTTTGTAAATCTAAAACTGTACTAAAAATAAGTCTATTAATTATTTTTAAAAACGTATTCTCATATGTTTAGTTCACACAATTTTTTACTGAAATAAGAATTTGGGCCTTTCCTCCCAAGAAAAATGAAACTTTTTTCTTTAGAGACTTAAATTTTTTTTTCATTTTTAATCTTGAATATTAAAAAACAACAACACCTGTTATATGTATATTTTTTAACCATTACTCATAAGTTCAAATGACTACTGCTTATTTATAGAAAATCACAAAGTTTGTTAGTTAAATAAATAATAGGATGACAATCTGTGTGTAATATTAGTAAGCCATAAATTGTCTTCAGCATTGAAAATTCATAAGTAGGAAGTTAAAGCTATTATAAGTTACAATTTTTTAAAATATATGCAACTCAAGAATGGATGGGGATTCCACAAAAAGGTTGACTTTGTATAAACTATAGTTTTCTAGTAGCTGAGGTCAGAGAGGGACAAAAGAAGTCGTTGAAACAACACTAGCTGGATATTTAATGTCGGTTGAGCCAGATGGCTGTGGAACAGACCAAGGCACATTCACCTTTTGTCTTCTTTATGTTATGGCTTCTGATTGTTCTTAACGATCCCAGATGCGCTTGCTTTAAACCTTTCCCTTTTTCCTGACCTCACATCTTTTGTATTTCTTCTGTAAAGGTCTGTGGAATTGCCTTTCCCATATTGTAACTAGGATTAAGTCTTTAATGATGCATTTCCAAATGACCACATCCCTTTACTCCAAGGCTATAAAAATGTTTTCCATCTTTCCTAGACTCACTCTTAAAAAGATCACCTATAATGGCTTAATTAGTATTCTGAAAATAATTAAAATGAGGTCACTCTATTATAAGCTAGTCTGTGATATGTGTGAATTCACTTATAGCATCCTATTTCAAAATTAATGTATTTTTTAGTCTTAAGTTTTAATTCACCGTTAAAATGTATTATACATGCCAGAATTACCAAAATGTTTTTAATTTTAAATATAGTTCTTTGACTGCATAAAATATCAGTAATGCCCTTGAAGTTTTAATATTTTGGTAAATAATAATTAGATAATACAAGCTAGTAAATGTTAAAATAAAAACATGAAAATAAAACAACAAAAATACTTAACACCACAAGAAAGGAAAAAATGTATGTTTTAGTTATAATATAGTTAGATATATATACTTACATATAGTTACATAATGAGTTATAAATATATATCTGTAATATGTAATATACTTGGAAATACATATCAAGGATTCATTATAAAACAATATAGCAGTTGAAGTATTGAGATTATAAGAGTAGTTTATAAATGTCTCAGCAAGGCAGCAAAAAAAAGGTAATCAACTAATCCAGTGAATACCATATGACATTATTATGGTTATTATTCTTACAGTTTGCTGTTTCAAAATAAGTAACTTAAAATGTTTAATAAGGATTTCTAGTCAAGATGGTGGCAAAGGTAAATTCGAACTCAAACTTCCCCAAACCACATCAAAATTACAACTAAACTGAACAACCATCATTGAGAACTGCTTAAAATCTAGCTGAACAGAAGTACTATAACTAAGGATACACAGAAGAAGCAACATCAAGACTGAGAGGAGGGGTGAAGATGCTAATTGGCTGGTCCCACACCCAAGAGTGATGGATAAAAATCTGGAGGGATATTTCAGCTGAGGAGGTGTCCCCTGAGGAGCGAGAGGTCTCAGACCCACATTGGCCTCCCTAGCCCAAGGTTCCAGTGTCAGGAAGAAAAGTCCCTATAACTTCTGGCTCTGAAAACCAGCAAGGATTGTAGTTGAATGAGGTGGAGGGCTGCTGGAGTCCCAGTTATTCCCCTTAACGGACCCACACATATAAACTTATTCAGACTCACATGCTCTGAGCTTTATTTAGTGCTGGAGCAGCTGGGTCACACAGGGAGGAACTGGCATTGGATGAAAGCTGGTGGGGCAGGTTTATCCCAGACAAAAGTGCTAGCAGAGGCCATTGTTCCTTTGCTGAGCCCTCCTTCCACAGTGCTGGCAGGATGACGTCATATCTGAGTTTCCATCAACCTGGCTATCACTCTTTGCCCTGCCCATTCCCTGAGACCCCAGCCCACTCAACTTGAAGGTCCATTTAAGTCATTTCTAGGGCCTTTTCTATACAAATGGCCTCTCTTGGCTCCTGCTTCAGACTTTCCTAAAATGTTTCTAACAAGCAGCATCTGGCTTCCCAGTGTCCTACATCTCTTAGTGGCCCCAGGCCTGACCTAGTGGCAGCCAGCCTTATTTAGCAGTCTGGCCTCTCCTGGGCACCTCCAACCCCAACACAAGTAGCAGTGATCTACATATCACTATGTAGTTTGCTCTAGGTGGCCCTGGGCAGGGCACAGGTAGTGGCTGACCTTGCACCACCCAGTATGCCACAGAGCCAGTGCATCCAGTGGACAGCTTCAGACCATGTTGAATTCCAGCCAACCACCTTGATTAGCAACACACTCAAGGGGCAGATTTGGCAGGCACCAAAGCCTCACTGAAGCAAGTCCTGCTCCATGGGATTGGCTCCTGCATAGCAGCTCCTCCACAGTAGTTGTGCCACCATCATAATTGGCTAGTTGATATTAATAATAGGGAGAAAGCAAAGAGGAGGTCATTGAAGCTGCAACTTTACACCCCCAGGGAACCACCAGTACATTCCCTGCAAATCGCTGGGGGAAGAGGTCCAACAAAGGTGAAGATGGGTGCATGCACAATGAAGTTGGAGTGATGTAGGGAAGGTGCTTCCTGTCAGTCTAACCTGGGGAACAAAGAACATTAGCTGGGGCGGCGGGGGGGAGGGGGGGGCCAGAGCCATTGAAAGCCTGGAAAATTCTGAAGGTTTTACTGGTTAAGCTCCTAGTTATAACCCCAAGACAGAGTTCTCACTTTCTTGTTTGCTCTTGCTCGTTTGCTTTCTCTTGTGCTCCTATTTCTCCCCTGCTCTGTGACCCATACATGCCCTTGCACCTCCATAGCTACAGTATGTGGCTTTAGGAGCCACATGGCCCATGATCCTACAGGTCCCACACAATGGACTGCAGCTGGGAACACAAACTAAACTAGACTGGATAGTGCTTTAATATAGAGTAAAAACTCTAGGTAATGTCTTTTTTTTTTTAGAGAAAGTGGATGAGATGGGGAGAAACCTTTATGTGAGAGAGACACATTAATTGGTTGCCTCCCACACTAGCTCCAACCAGAGCCGTGGATTGAGCCTGCAACAGAGGTACATGCCCTTCATTGCAATTGAACCCGGTACCCTTCAGTCTGCAGGCCAACATTCTATCCACTGAGCCAAACCAGCTAGGGTGGGGCAATGGCTTTGATCTTAGCCCTACTGAAGACAAGGTTGGACTTTAGCCATGGTGGGAAGGAGGGAGATGGGGCCTTGGAGGGAAACTCTAGTTTGTCATAGCTTTACATGATACCTCATCCTCCATGGGGCTTCAGGAAATTCTTTTTCCCATGGCACACTAAGAGCTCCACTTCCATCAGTAACAGGTGGGGATGCAGAGGTCACCCCACCAATAACAGATGCAGCCAGTCCTCACAGCCAATTGACATGAGGGGGGGGGGGGTCAGTCCTTCCCAGTGAAGTGCCAACAGCAATCAAGGATCAGCTACAACAGGACAATTCATACAGCCAGCATGGGGATGTACTTAGAGTGCCCAACTCAGTGATTGGAGAGGCTGTGCCACTGGGCTCTACAGGAAACCTGCAACAAAAGGCCATTATAGCAAGACTGGGAGACATAGCCACTCTACCTAATACATAGAAACAAACACAAGGAAGCAGCCAAAATAAGAAGGCAAAGAAACAGGTCCCAAATAAAAGATCAGGAGTAATCTCCATAAAAAGAACTAAATAAAGCAGAGACAAGCAAACTACCAGATACAAAGTTCAAAACAATGGTTATAAGAATGCACAAGGAAGTTAGTGACAACTTCAACATCATAAAAAAGGACATGGAATCCATAAAAAGAACCAGTCAGAAAAGAAGGAAACACTAGATAAAATGAGGAATAAATTACAGGGAATCAACAGTAGAATAGATGAAGCCAAGAATCAAATCAGAAATTTGGAATATAAGAAAGCAGAAACAGTCTGGCCAGTGTGGTTCAGTAGTTGAGCATCGACCTATGAACCAGGAGGTCATGGTTCGATTCCCTTTAAAGGCAAAATCCCCAGGGTTGAAGGCTGGATCCCCAGTGGGGGTGTGCAGGAGGCAGCTGATCAATGATTCTCTCTTATAATTGATGTTTCTATCTCTCTCTCTCTACCTCTCTGAAATCAATAAAAATATTTTTTAAAGAAAAAGATATCAGAAACTCCCAATGAGAACAGCAAAAAGGAGTCTATGGGATAACTTAAAGTTCACCAACATTTGCATCAGAGAGAGCAAGAATGGAAAACTAATATTTGAAAAAATAATGACTGAAGACTTCCCTAATCTGGTGAAAGAAATAGACATACAAGTCCAAGAAGTACAGAGACTTTCAAACAAGATGAACCCAAAGAGGCCCACACCAAGACACATCATAATTTTAAAGACAAAGGGAGAACTTAAAAGCAGCAAGAGAAAAGCAATTAGTTATGTACAAGGGAGCTCCCATAAGACTGTCAGCTGATTTCTCAACTTTGCAGGCCAGGAGGGATTGGCAAGAAACATTCAAAGTGATGAAAAGCAAGGACCTACAACCAAGATAACTCTACCCAGCAAAGTTATTTAGAATCAAAAGACAAATAAAGAGCTTCACAGACAAGAAAAAGCTAAAGGAGTTCATCACCACCAAACCAGTATTATGTGAAATGTTAAATGGTCTTCTTTAAGAAGAAGAAAAACAAAGATAAAAAAATATGAATAATAAAATAGCAATAAATAAATACCTATCAATAATTACTTTAAATGCAAATGGATTAAATGCTCCAATCAAAAGATATACAATAACAAAATAAGACCCTTACATATGTTGACTACAAGAGACTCACTTCTGACTGAAAGACACACAAGGACTGAACATAAAGGGATGGAAAAGAAATTTCATGAAAACAGAAATTTAAAAAAAGCTGGGTAGCAATACTTATACCAGACAAAATAGAGTTTAAAACAAAAGCTATAACAAGAGACAAAGAAGAACCCAGCAATGCCACTTCTAAACCCAAAACACTAAATCAAAAGACATATGTATCCATATGTTTACTGCAGCATTATTTACAACTAGAGGCCCAGTACATGAAATTTGTGTATGGGTAGGGTTCCTAGGCCTGGCTGGCGATCAGGGCCGATCAGGGCCTTCCTTCCCCCAGCTGCCATCTGCCAGTGCCTCCCTTCCCCCTTCATTCTGTGCCACCCCCTGGTGGTTAGTGCATGTCATAGTGAGTGGTCAAACTCCTGGTTGGTCGAACTCCTGAAGGGACATTTTGCATATTAGCCTTTTATTATAGGCTAGATATGGAAGCAACATAAGTAACCATTAATAGATGAATAGATAAAAAGTGGTGCATATATATAATGGAATATGACTAGTCACAAAAGAGAATTAAATCTTGTCATATGCAACAACATAGATGGACTAGAGAGTATTATGCTTGGTGAAATAGGTCAGCCAAAGAAAGACAAATGCCAGATAATTTCACTTAATATGTGAAATCTAAAAAAAAAAACAAAAACAAAAACAAAATAAGCAAACAAGTAGAACAGAAACAGATTCATAGATACAGAGAACATTTTGACAGCTACTGGAAGGGGACTGAGTGTATGGGTGAAAAAGATAAAGCAATTTAGAAGTACAACTTGGTAGTTATAGAATAGTCACAAGATGTACTTTATAATCTTATCTAATAAAGAGGGAATATGCAAATTGACACTCACACCATCACAAAGATGGTGGCTCCCACGCGGAGGCAGGGTATCCGTAACACAAGATGGCTGCGCCCAAGCAGAGGCGGGGTTTCCATAACACAAGATGGCTGCACCCACAGCAGAGGCTGAGTTCCCGTGACGAGCCTTAAGGAGCAATCAGCAGGAACCTGAGGCTGTGTGGCACTGGGATGGGGCAGGGGACTTGAGCCTGAGCCCTCCACCAGGTGGGGCTTAACAGGGGACCTCAGGCCATGCCCCCTACCCTGGCACCAGGCCAGGGGACCTTAGGCCGCACCCCTTGCCCGGCAGGGCTTGACAGGGACCTCAGGCTGCACTCTCCACCTGGCAGGGCTTGACAGGGAACCTCAGGCCATGCCCCCCACCTGGCGAGGTTTGAAGGGGGACCTCAAGCTGCTCCCCTCACCCCAGGCTGGGAGACCTCAGGCTATGCCCCTCACCCTGGTGCTGGGGGACCTGAGGCTGTGCTCCCCACCCAGCAGGGCTTGATAGGGGACCTGAGGCCGCACCCCCAACCCGGTGGGACTTGACGGGGGACCTCAGGCCATGCCCCCCACCCTGGCACCGGGCCGGGGGACCTGAGGGTGCACTGGGGGACATGAGGCTGCACCCCCCACCTGGCGGGGCTTGACGGGGGACCTGAAGCTGTGCCCCCCCCCACCTGGCGCTGGGCCAGGGGACCTGAGGCTGTGCCCCCTGCCTGGCAGGGCTTGATGGGGGTGGGGCCAGCCGGGTCTGGATCTTGCCCAATGGGGGCGGGGCCAGCTGGGTCTCATGCAATTTTGAGGTGTTGCAGGTGGGTGGGCACTTGATTCTGGGTCCTGTGGTGTACCCCAGACTCTGACAAGGGGAAGATTTTCATATACATTTTACTAATTTTCTTTCATCTCTGACACTTCTATTATAGAGAAAGGGCAAATAGCAGTATTAAAATATTTCCTCATTAATCCCCTTTTAATGTGCATGAATTTTGTGCACCAGGCCACTAGTATAGGAAATATAGTCAATAATATTGAAGTAACTTTTTATGGTGTCAGATGGGTGCTAGATTTATGAGTGATCACTCTGTAAGTAATATGAATGTATAATCATGGGGTTGTATACCCAAAACTAATATAATATTGTACATCAACTGTAGTTTAAAAATTAAAAAAAAACACAATGAGATATCACCTCATACTTGTCAGAATGGCTATTATAAAAAAGATAAGAAATAATAATTGTTAATGAGGATGTGGAGAAAAGGGAACCCTGTGCACTGTTGGTGGGAATGTAAATTGGTGCAGCCACAATGGAAACAGTATAGAGGTTCCTCAACAAGTTAAGAATAAAACTATCATATGATCCAGCAATTCCACTTCTGGGGATTCTTTCCAAAGAAAACAAAATACTAACTATATATATGCACCCCCATGCTCATTGCAGTATTATTTACAGTAGCCAATATATGGCAACAACCTATGTGTCCATCAATAGATGAGTGGATAAAGAAATTATGGTATATTTGTACAATAGAATATTAGCTATCTAATAATAGAGGAATATGCAAATTAGTTGGGATGCCATAACATCACTACTGAACAGCAGGGACCTGAGGTTGCATGGTGCCTGGCTGGGGCAAGGGACCTCCGGCCTCACTTCCTGCCCAGTGGGGCTTAACAGGGACCTCCGGCCATGCCCTCTGCCTGGCAGGGCTTGATGGGGGACCATAGGCCATGCCTCCCTACCCCAGCACCGGGTTGGGGGACCTGAGGCTGCGCCCCTCTCCCAGCATGGCTTGATGGGGGACCTGAGACTGCACCCTGCACCCGGAGCCAGGCCGGGGGACCTGAGGCTGCACCCTCTGCCCGAAGTGGCTTGATGGAGGTGGGGCTGGCTGGGGCTGGGTCTCACTCAATGGGGATGGGGCCGGCCAGGTCTGGGTCTCCTGCTTTTCGATGCGTGTGCAGGTGGTGGCAGAGGACTTGACTCTAGGTCCCACCGCATGCCCCAAACTCTGACAGGAGGAAGATTTTCATATACATTTTACTAATTTTCTTTCATCTCTGACACTTCTATTATAGAGAAAGGGAAAATAGCAATATTAAAATATTTTCTCTAATTAATTTCCTTTTCATGTGTACAAATTCTGTGCACCAGGCCACTAGTTCAGTCATAAAAAGTAAAGAAACCCTGTGTTTGTGACAACATGGATGGGCCTCGAGGGCATTTTGCTAAGTGACAGAGAAAGACACATATTGCATGATACCATATGAGGTATCTACATTAAAGAAAAAAAGAAAGAAACCTAATAAGAAAAAGGGGAAAGATATCAGATGGGTAAGTACCAGAGGCAGGGAAGAGCAGGAGTGGGAGGGGAAATTGGTCAAATAATACAAACTTTCTGTTATAAGAAAAATAATTACCATGGATATAATGTACAATGCGATGACTGTAGTTAACACTACTCTATGTTATATTTAAAAGTTGTGAAGAGAGTAAATCCTGAGTTCTCACCATAGGAAATTTTTTTTCATTCCCTTTTTTTGTTGTGCCTATATGAGATAAGGATTACTAAACTTATTGTCATAATCATCTCAATATATGTGAGTCAAATTATTATGCTATACACCTTAAACATATATAGTGCTATATGTCAATTATATCTCAATAAAACTAGAAAAAAAATGCCACAGTTATAAAATATAATAAAATGTTTAAGAAAATAAAAAGTTGTCTCAAAAAAAGATAAAGAATGCTTTAAAGAAACTTCACAAGGAAAATACATTGTTTCTAAAGAAATATAGTATATCCACATCCAAATATAGTGTACTAGAGGCCCAGTGCATGGATTCATGCACCGGTGGGGTCCCTCGGCCTGGCTTGCACCCTCTAGTATATCCGGGTCCCCTTGGGGGATGTAGTAGTGCATGAAGCGGCAGGTGGCTGGGGAGGAGCCTGAGCCCAGGCTGGGCGTCGGCACCTCTCCCCCTCATCCTGGCCCTGTGGCGCCTGCATCTGCTGCTCAGTAGCACTGCCGCAGAGGTGGGAGAGGCTTGCACCACTGCAGCTGAGCTCCCCAGCCATGAGCCTGGCGTCTGGGGTCCGTTGGTCAGCTGAGTAGTGCTCCCTCTGTGGGATCGCACTGACCATCAGGAGGCAGCTCCTGTGTTGAGGTTTTATAGAGAGAGATAATCCTCTTAATATGAGGTTTTGGTAAAGATGCTTTATATATCATCTTCTGAAAAAACACAGTTTCAAATTTAAGCTTAGACATTTTTAAAAATTTTTTCTTTGCTTGAAACTAAAATTCCATCAGTACAAACAAAAGCAAAGCAACTGTGAAAAAGTTGTTGCTTTGAAGCACAAAAGATTTTTCTAATATGTATTAGACAAAACCATTCATCTAATTCTTGTGAATGATTCGCCCATCTACAAGTACAATGTCATTTCTATATAAAATTAGCACATATCTAAGTGGATGTGAAGCACAGAATAGCAAAATCGCAGCAGGGCATGGACTATTGGAACCAGTAGTGATGGTGGAGGAGAGGGAGAGGAATTGGGTATTGGTGATAGTATGACACAGAACATAAGCAAAGGCAATCTAAGCTGACAGTGTAGCAATAGTTCTTGTGAACTCAGAATATAACCAGAGAGGAGAATGCAAAATTGTAGCTGTTAGAAAGTGGGAAAAGTTCACCCATCAAAGAGTGTTGTTTGTTTGTTTAGGAAATTAAAAATGAGTATACAAGGAGTATGCCAGCATGAAAATTCACATTGACATTCAAATATTTAAAAACGTTTTCAAGTGTTCATTCACTAAAACCCAGAGGTCATTTTTATACTGATTAAGAACGTCAAGGGCCTGGACAAGCCATGGATGCCCATTGAAACACCTCTCTTCACAATACTAATGAATTAATAGTGACTTGCTAAAATATATTTGATAGAGAAAGGATAAGTGATTATTGAATGAGCTAAGTTAGTCAAGGAAGTACAAAGAAACACTACAATATCTACTTCCATTTGCAGTGGACAGGCCAAGTCTGAGAAAGCTTGTCATGCACACACCCCCTTTATAAGGAAACTCCTTACCCATCACTGCTCCTTGAATAATCCTGTTCTCCAAACAGTGGAAACCAGTTCTCACCATACCAGACCATAATAGGGCTCCAAATATACAAGGCTGGCTAGAAATTATGGTATGACCTCAGGTGGAAAAGGAGCTAGTGGAAGATTTCCTTACCAAATATGTACTGAGAAGCATTGAGTGACTGAGCAGGTTAAAAGTGGGAGTTAAGCTAAAACCGGTTTGGCTCAGTGGATAGAGCGTCGGCCTGCGGACTGAGGGGTCCCGGGTTTGATTCCGGTCAAGGGCATGTAACTTGGTTGCGGCACATCCCCGGTGGGAGGTATGCAGGAGGCGGCTGATCGATGTTTCTCTCTCATCGATGTTTCTGACTCTCTATCCCTCTTCCTTCCTCTCTGTAAAAAATCAATAAAATATATTAAAAAAAAAAGTAGGAGTTAAAGTGGACAAGGTATAATGGAGACATGGGACATGTTTTAGAGGACATGATGGAATATATCTGAGGGGAAGTTGTGAAGAGGAAACCCAAGAACTTTAGAGAAAGCCATTGAAATAGAGAGAGCAAGGAGAATGCTGAGAGAGAATGAGAATGGCTATTTCTCCGTAGTCTGTGCCTGAGACTGCTTTGGCCCAGATGCATTTCCCATGATAGTTCTAAGGCACATGTAGACTTGAAGTAACTCAAGTTTATAGAACCAAGAGATGTTTATTTTTTTAAAAATATGTTTTTATTGATTTCAGAGAGAGGAAGGGAGAGGGACAGAGAGATAGAAATATCAATGATAAGACAGATGCATCGACTGGCTGACTCCGGCACATCCCCTACTGAAGATTGAGTCTGAAACCTGGCATGTGCCATGACCAGGAATTGAACCATGACCTCCTGGTTCATGGGTCAAAGCTTAACCACTAAGCCACACCAGCCAGCCCCAAAAGATTTTTAAAAGAATAATCTTGGATTCCAAAATGGCGGCGGAGTAAGTGGAAGTTATACTGACACTTCCAGGACCAAACTGGAAATACAACTAAAATACAGAAAAACACCCTGAAAAATCAACTGAAAACTAACTGGAGAGAACCCTGATAACCAAGGATGGAACCACAGTTTGAGAACCGCTAGCAGGGTTGCCTAAGACCATCGGAAAACACAGATATTTACATTACGATTCATAACAGTAGCAAAATTACAGTTATGAAGTAGCAACAAAAATAATTTTATGGCTGGGGGTCACCACAACATGAGGAACTGTATTAAAGGGTTGTGGCATTAGAAAGGTTGAGAACCACTGACATAGAGACTGGTAGGAAGTGCAGAGGCACGAAAGGGCTGGCTGGGCTCCCATAGACAGCAGCTGAAGTTCCAGAGGGATATCTCACTTGTAGGGGGCTCCCACTGAGAACTCTGGGGCCTAAACCGCAAGCTGGTCTCCCCAGCCCAGAGCACCAGAACTGAGAAAGGTGCTAACATAACATCTGGCTGAAAAAAACAGCAGGGTTGTCATCTGCCAGTGACAAATAGCTGGAAATGCAGGCACCCTCTTAAAGGGCCAATGCACAAAATTTTGTGTGCTGCCAGTCACCTATTATCAGGAAGAGGGACTCAGTATGGTCTCTGAAAAAAGTGAAGCTATTTTCTTTGATGGGCTTTTAAGCCATGGGAATCATGTAAGTTCTGACAGCAGGTCAATCGTTTAAGTTATACTTTGCTGATATTTCCAGCAAACACTGTGGGAGAACATGTTACTCAGAATTCAGCTTTGCACAACATTAATTGGGTTCACTTAGGGCTGTAGTGGATAGGTGGTAGCACAGGTACAAATTTTCAGGTTACAACCACCCTGCCTTTGTCACTCAAAGTGGATTAGAATTGCTTTTGGTGTTGCAGGGCTGGGAAGGGGCCGGGGGGGGGGGGGGGAATGGGGTGGCAGGCAGCATTCAAAGCTAGTCTATATACAAGGCTCACTTCTTAGAGTTTACTGAAAACATTTTTAATAGACTTTATTGTTTAAAGCAGTTTTAGGTTGACAGCAAATTTGAGCAGAAGTAGAGAGAGTTGCTATATACTCCCTTCCTCCAGACATGCATAGCCTCCCCTACTATCAATATCCCCCACCAGAGTGGTACATTTGTTACAACTAATGACTCTACATTGAAACATTCTTATCAGCCAAAGTCCATAATTTGTATTAGGGTTTGCTCTTGGTGTACATTCTATGGGTTTGCACAAATGTGAAATGACATGTATCCTCACCCTAGCTGGTTTGGCTCAATGGATAGCACATCAGCCTGCGGACTGAAGGGTCCTAGGTTCGATTCTGATCAAGGGCACATGCCTGGGGTTGTGGGCTCAATCCCCAGTGGGGGGCATGCAGGAGGCAGCTGATCAATGACTCTCTCTCTCCCTCTCCCTTCCTTTCTGAAATCAATAAAAATATATTTTAAAAAATGACAAGTATCCTCCATTATAGTATCATCCTGAGTAGTTTCACTTTGAAATCCTCTGTATTCTTCCTGTTCATCCCTTCATCTTTCCTTAACCCCTGGAAACTGCTGATCTTATTTCTGTCTCCATAGTTCTGTCTTTTTCAGAGTATCATACAGTTGGAGTCATACAGTGTGTAGCCTTTTCAGATTGGCTTCTTTCACTTAGTAATATGCATTTAAGTTTCTTCTGTGTCTTTTCATCACTTGATAGCTCATTTCTTTTTAGTGCTAAATAATATTCTATTGTCTGAATGCACCACAATTTCTCCATTCATTTTCTATAGGACATCTTGGTTGCTTCCAAGTTTTGACAATTATCAATAAAGCTGCTCTAAACATCTATGTGGCAGTTTTCATGTGGCTGTGAATTTCCAACCTTATTGGGGTAAATACCAAGGAGTGTGATTGCTGGATCTTATAAGAGTATGTTTTGTTTTGTAAGTAGATTCCAAAGTGGCTGTACCATTTTGTCTTCCCACTAGCAATGAATGAGAATCCTGTTGCTTCACATTCTCATCAGCTTTTGATGTTGTTGTTATGTTTGTTTAAAAATATGAGTATTAGATAGAACCAAGATGGCAGCATAGGTAAACACCTAAACTGCTGTCCCGCACAACAATTTCAAAACTACAACTAAAAGACAAAACGTCTATCACCCAGAACCATGGGAAATCTGGCTGAGTGGAAGTTCTACAATTAAAAGGAAAGAGAAAAGAGCATTGAGATGTGCACAAGCTCTGAAAAGCTGAGGTACGGAGGCTGGCAGCGGGCGACTGGGTGCGCTGCTTTTTTCAACCTGAAGGGAGACAAGCTCCTGATTACTCTGAACTCCAGTCTCTGGGGAGACGCTGGGGACCCAAACTCCTACGGGGAGAAGCTGGACAGTCTGCCATTGGGTTGGAAAGTGAGGGTGGCTTTCTTGCAGAGGTGTGCACAGCAATCATTGTTTACTGAGCTGGGGCATGGGACGTGGGGACTTGGAAATGCGGAGACACAGAGAGAACGGACTAGCAGCCATCACTGTTTGCCACTCCCTAGCCTAGTGACTCCCTGAGATCCCACCCTACACAACCTACAAACCCACTCAAGCTCCACACAGTGGCTTTTGCATATAAATGGCCTGCCCTATCTCAGCTTAACCTAACAAACTGCAACTCTGGTCAGATAGCTCCAAAACCTCCAAACCCCAAGCAAAGAGGAGAAAACTGTAGTTCTCGCTGTAGCTCCTGCTGGGTGGCCTCAGACAGTAGCTGACCTGCACCCCACTGGAGATCCAGAAGCTAGCATATCTAGTGGTCAGTGTGAGACGATACCAGATTTCAACTACTCACATCCATAAGTGACACATTCAAAGGGCAGACTCAGTGAGCACCAAAGCCCCACTGAAGCAAGTCCTGCCCCATAAGGATATCTCCAGCACAGCAGTTCTTCCATTATAGACACAGCAGGTCCTCACAGCCAATTGGCCTGGAGGTCAATTCCTCCCAGTGTACCAACAGCAATAAAGGCTTAACTACACCAAGACTTTGCACTCAGCCCACAAAGGGGTGCACCAAGAGTGTCCACCTCAGGTGATAGGCTGAACCACTGGTCACCTACCACAGAAAACCACTCCATCAATACAGGGAAGCAGCAAAATGCAGAGACAAAGAAACATGTCACGAATGAAAGAAATGGAGGAAAGCAAACTACTGGACATAGAGTTCAAAACCACATTTATAAGGTTACTCAAGAATCTTCTAAAAACTGCCAAGAAACTTGATGAGACCTCCGAGGAGCTTAGTGAGACCTTCAAGGACCTTAATAAGAATGCCAAAAAAAATGGAAAAGGACCCGTCAGAAATTAAGCATACACTGTCTGAAATAAAGAATATACAGAAATTCAACTGTAGATCAAAGGACCCCAAGAATCAAACCAAAGATCTGAAATATGAGGAAACAAGAAACACCCAACCAGAAAAACAAAAAGAAAAAAGAATCCAAAAACATGAAGATAGTGTAAGGAGCCTCTGGGACAACTTCCAAATTTTTGGGGTGCCAGAAGAAGAGAGAGAGCAAAATATTGAAAACCTATTAGAAGAATTATTTACAGAAAACTTTCCCTACCTGGTGAAAGAAATAGACTTACAAGTCCAGGAAGTGCAGAGAACCCCAAACAAAAGGAATCCAAAGAGGACCACACCAAGACACATCATAATTAAAATGCCAAGGGCAAAAGACAAAGAGAGAATCTTGAAAGCAGCAAGAGAAAAACAGTTAGTTACCTACAAGGGAGTACCCATATGACTGTCAGCTGATTTCTCAACAGAAACTATGCAGGCCAGAAGGGAGTGGCAAGAAATATTCAAAGTGATGAATAGCAAGAACCTACAACCAAGATTACTCTACCCAGCAAAGTTATCATTCAGAATTGAAGGTCAGATAAAGAGCTTCACAGAAAAGAAAAAGCTAAAGAAGTTCATCACCACCAAACCAGTATTATATGAAATGCTGAAAGGTATCCTTTAAGAAGAGGAAGAAGAAGAAAACGGTAAAGATAAAAATTATGAACAACAAAATGACAACAAATACATACCTACCAACAAGTGAATCTAAAAATCAAGTGAATAAAAAATCTGAAGAACAGAATGGACTGGTGAATATAATAGAATCAGGGACATAGAAAGGGAGTGGACTGACAATTCTCAGGGGGGAGGGGGTGTGAGGGGTGTGGGAAGAGATTGGACAAAAAGCTTACACCTATGGATGAAGACAGTGGCGGGGGGTAAGTGCATGGGGTGAGGTGGGGAATCAGGTGGAGGGGAGCTATGGGGAAAAAAAAAGAGGAAAACCTGTAATAATCTGAACAATAAAGATTTATTTTTTAAAAATATGAGTATTATATGTAATAATAATGTGCATACACTTGGAAATCTCAAGTGGAGATTTTAAAGAGATTGCTGATTTATGGCACAAACCTTTGGAAACATATTCAAATCCTAATGGTAACAGTTTAATTTGACCTTGCCATTAGAAGTACTTGGATGGAAAAGGTTGCTAAGTCAGCCAATATTAGGTAGCACCCTCACATTCCGCATCCTCTGGAGTGAGGAGATTCAGAACACAAAACTGGTTAAGTTCTGAATTTTTACAGTATAGATTGACCATTAATACATTCTTATGGACTCTAAATCTTACTAGTTTATTCTTAACCACAAACATGAAAACCTCAAGAAAGGCTCTCACCTGAGGGTTACCTTGAAGGATTTGCTGTTATCCAGCTTCTAACAAATAGGAAATATCAACCAAGAACCAGTATCAGTATGTCACTCCTCTCAACTTCCTAAATTCTACCTTTGGATCAGGATTGAACACATGGGATCAAGCCTGCAAACGGGGTACATGCCCCTGACCGAAATTGAATGGGGACCCTTCAGTCCCTGGGTCAATGCTCTACCTACTGAGCTTAACCAGCTAGAGCTTCCTTCGTGTTTTAATATTATACCTTTGACTGTCATTAAAGGTCCATTTCTGCATTTGCTGTGAAATAGGTATAATGACATTGTCCATTAAATTACTCAATGTTCCCTACGTAAGACCCACATGAGACCTTGCTCTGAGTTTAAATTGGCTAAATGCAGGAAATAAATGTACCTTTCTTGAGAAAGTAGTAAATTTTATTTTTTCTATTAGTGAGTTATGTAACCCACTGTGTTTCCTTTTTTTTTTTTTTTTTTTTTTGGTCTTGGTTGCCAAAAACTATACAGTCAGTTTTATGTACAAGCATACCCATGGGATTGGCCTTAGTGGTTGGCATGTATGCTTCTTCCTTCTTTCTTAACTTTCTTTCTTCTGCTTTACTCTAAAAATATTATCATATATATCTTTTTATGTAAGTCAGCTAAAATCTGCATTAGAAAAAGGTTGAGCATACCCAAATAAAACTTACAAGTATATCTCTGTATCTGATATAGATATTTTGAGGTATTTTCTGTTCTGTTTTATAAAATGCTACTGATTTCAATATAGGACAGACACTCTGTTAAATGTATACTCAAATATATTTTAATCATGTGCCTTTGGCAAATTTTTTATAGAGATAAAGTTATAAATCAGAAAAAAACTCACCTTGGGATAATCATAAAAACCATAGACAAAATCAATTTGTTCAGTATTATATTAGTAAAGTCCAGCGTTCATTCAACAAATGTTTAACAGGGCCAGCATTGTGCAAGGTAGCATGCTGATCACTGCAGAGTACAACTTGGTCTAAAAAATTTTCACCTTCAAGAAATTTGTGATTAAGAGTCGATATGTTTACCAATCTAACTTTAAGATAGGAATAAGATATCTCATGTCCAGCAGCATTGAATACCACTATGCCAGGATATGTTTTTTAATAACATTGGGAAAGAAGTCTTGTAAAATTAAACTTTGTTATGGAAGAATCTTGTTATGAAGAGAAGGAAAACTACAAAAATGATAAGTAGTTAACCTTCCCTCAAATAAATTTAATGAAAAGGATTATGAAAAGTAAAAAAAAAAAAAAAATTAGACATGACTTTATTATTATCTGCAAATAGCTATGAATGTAGGATATCTTTCATTTTCATATGAGCAATATTTCTTTGAAATAGCACTTCCTTAAAGGCAGAAAGAATTATTGACTGCAATCTGTGGGCTGACAATACAAACAGTCTATTAGTGTCTTAAGCTCCCACACAGGAAGTAGGGTTAAGGAAATATTTTCACAGCTTGCTGATGGCCTTCCAAAAATTGAGGGTTGAAGGTTGCTACAATCATTTGCTTTTCATATTCTGCATTTCTTTTTTCATGAGGTGAATAATGCGAGAGTCTGGAAACCAATGCTGGGATGAGGATTTTGCCTAGAGATCTGTTTAGATTAGTTACTGAACTCCCCAGCTTATGGTCATTGAAGGTCACTTGGTTGATAGCTAAAATTTCAATTGGAACCTTGTCATATAATCAGGATTTAAAGCCCAGCTGAGACTTTGTCTCTCCCATGAAAGAGGGGGTTGTTTTATGATTAGCTTCAGAATGTTAAATTAGATGTTGGCAATTATGAGCCATTTTTTTAGTTTAAATTGCACTATGGAAACACCTGTCCAGAATAGCAAAGGAAGGAAGGCTCAAAAAAAAAAAAACAAACAAAAAGAAAACACACCAACCATCTGATTCTATTTTGCATGAATAATCTTGCTTTTATTATCAAACACTGGAAGCCACACTTAACCACTCTTGAGAAAGAACACTTTTTGTATCTTTCAACAGTGATCCTCAAGAATAAGAGCCTTATTAAAGATATCTTTTATATGTGTCACAGGGAAATGGTTTGCATAAAGAGCCCATTTGCCAAATGATTGAAATGTTTTCCAATTTATTTTCAATAATGTTGTATTTTTCCTTCCAGCAGTCCTCATGTTCTTATAAAAAGTCTATTGATGACTCATGTAACCATGTGCTACAATGGCCAAGGTTTAAAAAATGTTTCTGCTATTACTTTCCTATTGGAAGTATGGCAGTGACTTCATGGGATGCAGACCACTTATTTTTCCTCTCTGTCCATTATAGGGAAGGAGGGGAATGGAGAGATTGAGGAAAAGGTTAAAGGACAGAGGACCAAAATGTAGTATCTTGTTAAATGTAGCACCTTCATAAAATTTTCAAAGTTATGAAGAAAAATTAATACAAAAGGAGAAAAATGGAAACAGTGATAATATAGATAAATTGCAGATAGTACCTTTTTATAATTTAATAATTAATAGAATTAGGAGTGCTTTATTTTCTTGTAAACACTTTCTTTGAATTCTTAGGCTGAAACACCCCATATCATCCCAATAAATAAATAAAAATAAAATAAAATAAAATAAATCAATAAATAAAATGCCCCTTTTCTTTTTCTTTCTCTTTTCCTCTCTCTGTTTTTTTCTCATTACCTTCTTTCCTTCCCTCTTTTCTTCCTTTCTTCCTTCCTCTCTCTCTCTTTCTCTCTCTCTTTCTTTTTTTTTTCTTTCTTTCATCAGAGCAGTGGGTATTACAGAGAGTGCTTGACTAATTTCCCTTGTGATGAAGTATTTAGAACTTTAACATCACACGCTCTTCAAACTTGAGAGAAAGCAAGTTATAACTGACAATGTGCAAAAACGGGTTCAGGTAGGAATATTCCTACTCTGTCTAGAGTTTGTCCTTGTGATTTATTAATAGTCATCGCAAATGCTGGCATCACGGGAAACTGTCGTCGAATCCATTTAAATGGGAGGCCAGTGTCAGATGGGGACAAATAAATTCTTGGAATCAGAACAGCCTCTCCCTCTGCAGATCCTGTTAATACTTCAGCTTTGATAATGTTAGGTCGTAATCTTTTGATAATAAATCTGGTACCATTACAAAGACCCCATTTACTATTAAGATTTCTCAATAGCATGATGATTGCAACCACTTTCAATTTTAATTTATGACATGGCATTCCTGAAGGAGTAATACTCTTAAGAAATTTGATGGGAAAATTTTCCTTTTCAGCATGATCTTTTGAGTCAATGGAATCATCACTCAAATAGGTGTGAAAATCTCCATCAAGTATATCCAAAATTTAATTTTTGAACATGCTCATTTTTTGGACAAAGAATCACACATTTAGATATATTTTTAATATTATCTATAGATATACTATTTACAAAGGTAGCTTCAATATAGATCCATTACAAATCATTTCACAGGGGATTTCAATAATATCCATTCCTAAATGAAAACTGCTATCAAGTTTGCCATCTCCAAGTTTTACTAACCATTCAGTATAAGCAGAATCCTCTGATCTCTTTTGTTGTAAGAGACAACTTTCTGAAACATCCCCAAACACTACAGTACTTTAAACTCGTTTGTACTATGGCTGATCGAATAGCATGCGGTACAATACTGAGACATTGTCGAAAACCCCCTCCGAGAAGGAGAACTTTCCCACCAAATACAACATTGAAATTAATAATTTCTCTTAGTAATCTGTCTATGGCTTTTATAGCATGACTGGATGCCATGGTGCATTTATCAATAATGAGAAGTTGGGCCTTTTTAATAGTTTTAGCAACTTCACTCTTTATATCGAGTCTAGAAATTGAAGTTTCATTTAATGGACTTGGTAATTTATATTGGGAATGAAAGGTTCTTCCACCGAGAAGTAAATTTGCAGCAATTCCTGTAGACGCTGTGGGTAAAACAATACCACCACAACCTCTAATATAATGTATTAAAACTTTATACGGATACTTATGCAACCCACATAAACTTAAACCTTGTTTATTTGGCCCATGTTAGCCTTTGAGTTTGACATGCTTGCTCTAAAGTGATAGATATTTTTGGAAGATAAGTAACTGCCCTTTGTAGTAAAAAGGGAGCGGGACAAAAATGTAAATTCTCAGTCATAGCCCCAGGTCTGTATTAACTGGTAGACTAATAGAATGTTCCATTGGCCAGGTGGCCCATTGAAATTTATAAGTAATTATAGAAGGCACTGAGCATGGGCAGGTCTATTAAGACAGTATTATCCTTGGACCTAGAAGGCCCGGAGAACTTTTCAGAATGTGTGAGGCAAAAAAATAGAAACTAAAATGATACTTGGCCTTTTTCATCCTCAAAGTTGGTTTTCTAATTGCATAGCTAAATGAACAGAAAGCAGAAGCCCATGAGAACCTAGATATCATTTTTAAGATCCATTTATAATGTATCTAAATGGTGACTATAGAAAAAACACACACACACACACAAATACAAACATTCAAGCATAACTTTTGAACAATATCAAGACAAGATAATGCATGTATATTTCTTATGGGATTAGAAAGCCTGTAATAATTTCACAACTTTCAGATAGTTGAGATTTACCTAGATTAAAACATAACATTACTCATATATAGAAATAATATTACACATGTTATGGACATGTAGATTTCCATCTCTGGCTAAGATGGAATAAAGAGTACTGAATTCACTGTCCCCTTCCCCCCCAAAAAAGACAAAATATTTGAAACAATGGCTTTTAAGACCCTGAACATCAGACAACAAAGGAAGTGATTCTAGAGAAGTGAGTCCCATAATGCACCCAGCTTATGCTTGACAGACTTTCCAGACTGCAGTGTAGGAAATGGGGACCCTGGAGGAGCCTGGCAAATTTCCTGAGATGAATTGATTGCTGTTGAATGTCTTGGGAGAACAAAAGCACCAGAGTTGACTAGAGAGAGCACAGAAGAGAGAGCTACAAAAAAGAAAGAAAAACTCCAGATATCTGCAGAGGGTTCTTCTGAAATGACATTCATCATAGTACTGATCGGCACATGCATGTAAGGAAGTTACCTGAGGCTAGGAAAAGAATAATCTGCAAAGATTAGGAAAATGCCTGGTACTTAGGCAGGAATTGTAATGACACATGTTTCAATCAGCCATGCTGGAGAACCTAATAATTACTGGGCATTGGGTGGAACACTCAGAAGAATTTTTCCTCAGTAGTAGTCCTACTAAACATTACTCGAGCCCCACGTAGCAATTCTTTTTTTTTAATTATTTATTTATTTTTAAATATTCTTTATTGTTGAAAATATTACATATGTCCCCTTTATTCCCCCATTGACTCCCCTCAAGCCTGCCCCTCTAGACCTTCAGCACCCTATTGTTTGTGTCTATGGGTTATGTATATATGCAAACAAGGTCTTTGGTTGATCACCTCTCACCCACTCACCCTGCCCCCCGCCTCCCTCTGAGATTCTGCACTCTGTTCCATGCTTCCATGACCCTGGATCCACTCTATTCATCAGTTTATTTTGTTACTTAGATTCCACATAATGAGTTCGATCATGTGATACTTCTTCCCTGAATGAGATAGTTCACTTAGCATTATACTCTCCAGGTCCCTCCATGCTGTCTCAAAGGGTTAGAGATTCTTCTTTTTCACTGCTGCATAGTATTCCATGGTAGAAATGTACCACAGCTTTTTTATCCACTCATCTACTGATGGGTCCTTGGGCTGCTTCCAGCTCTTAGTTACTGTAAATTGTGCTGCTTTGAACATAGGGGTGCATACATTCTTTCTGATTGGTGTTTCAGGTTTCTTAGGATATATTCCTAGAAGTGGGGTCACTAGGTCAAATGGCAGTTCCATATTTAATTTTTTGAGGAAACTCTATACTGTTTTCCATAATGGTTGCACCAGTCTGCATTCCCACCAGCAATGTACTAGGATTCTATTTTCTCCACATCCTCACCAGCACTTGTCATTTGTTGAATTGTTGATGGTAGCAGTTCTGACAGTGTGAGTTGATACTTCATTATCACTTTAATTTGTATCTCTCTGATGCTGAGTATCTGAGCATTTTTTCATATGTCTCTTGGCCATTTGTATGTCCTTTTTGGAGAAGTGTCTGTTTAGGTCCTTTGCCCATTTTTTAATGGATTGTTTGTCTTCCTTTTGTTAAGTTGTATGAGTTCCTTGATTATTTTGGATATTAACCCTTTATCAGATGTATCATTGCCAAATATGTTCTCCCATACAGTGGGCTCTCTTTTCGTTTTGTTGATGATTTCTTTTGCTGTGCAGAGCTTTTTATTTTGATGTAGTTCCATTTCTTTATTTTATCCCTAGTTTCCTTTGCCTTAGGAGAGGTATCTATAAACATATTGCTATGAGAAATGTCTGATATTTTGCTGTCTATGGTTTCATCTAGGGTTTTTATGGTTTCAAGACTTAAATTTAAGTATTTTATCCACTTTGAGTTTATTTTTGTGTATGGTGTAGGTTGGTGTTCTAGTTTCATTTTTTTGCATATTGCTGTCCAATTTTCCCAACACCATTTATTGAAGAGACCCTCTTGACTCCATTGTATGCTCTTGCTTCCTTTGTCAAATATTAATTGAGCATAATGGCTTGGGTCAGTTTCTGAGTTCTCTGTTCCATTGATCTATGTGCCTGTTCTTGGGCCATTACCAGGCTGTTTTGATTAGGATGTCTTTGTAGTATAACTTGAAATCTGGTATTGTGATTCCTCTAATTTTGTTTTTCTTTCTCAAAATTGCTGCAGTGATTTGGGGTCTTTTTGGTTACATATAAATTTTTGGATTATTTTTTCTAGATCTGTGAAATATGCCATTGGTATTTTAATAGGGATTGCATTGAATCTGCAGATTGCTTTGGTAGAATGGACATTTTAATAATGTTGATTCTACCAATCCATAAACACAGAATATTCTTCCACTTGATATCTTCTTCTATATCTTTTTTCAATGTACTTTAGTTTTCCTAGTATAAGTCTTTTGCCTTCTTGGTTAAATTTATTCCTAAGTATCTTAATTTTTTTTTTTTCGGTTGGGATGGTAAATGGGATTGTTTATTTAGTGTCTCTGTCTGAGAATTCATTATTGGTGTATAAAATGGCCATCAATTTTCAGGTGTTGATTTTGTATCCTGCTACATTGCCAAATTCATTTATTAAACCTTGTAGTTTTTTGGTGGTGTCTTTAGGGTTTTCTATGTACAATATCGTGTCATCTATGAATAATGAGAGTTTTACTTCCTCTTTTCCAATTTGGATGCCTTTTCTTTCTTCTATGTTGAGTAAGAGTGGTGAAAGCAGACATCCCTGTCTTGTTCCTGTTCTTAGGGAAAATGGTTTTAGTTTTTGCCCATTGAGGATGATGTTGCCTATAGGTTTGTCATTTATGGCTTTTATCATTTTGAGATATGCTCCTTCTATTCCCACTTTGCTAAGAGTTTTTATCAAAAATAGGTGTTGGATTTTGTTGAATGTTTTTTCGGTATCTATTGATATGATCATGTGATTTTTGTCTTTCAGTTTGTTTATGTGATCTATCACGTTTATTGATTTGTGAATATTGTACCAGCCTTGCTTCCCTGGAATAAATCCCCTTTGGTCATGGTGTCTGATCTTTTTAATATATGGCTGGGTCTGATTTGCTAATATTTTTTGAGGATTTTAGCATCTATGTTCATCAGGGATATTGGCCTGTAATTCTTTTCTTTGTAGTGTTTTATCTGATTTTGGAATTAGGATAATGCTGGCTTCATAAAAAAGTTTGGAAGTATTCCTTCCTCTTGGATTTTTTGAGATAGTTTTGAGGAGTATAGGTGGTCTTCTTTGAATGTTTTGTAAAGTTCCCCTGTGAAGCCATCCGAACCCGTGCTTTTGTTTGCTGAGATTTTTATTTATTTATTTATTTATTTATTTATTTATTTATTTATTTATTATTATTTTTTTTTTACTATTCCTTCTATTTCATCAGTTGTTATTGGCCAATTCAGGTTTTCTGATTCCTTCTGATTCCGTTTTGGGAGATTTTCTTTTTCTAGGAACTTGTCTATTTCATCCACCTTGTCCAGCTTGCTGGCATATAACTGTTTATAGTATTTTCTGACAATCCTTTTTTATTTCTCTTTATGACTCCATTTTTGTTTATGACTTTATTTATTTGAGTCCTTTCTCTTTGTTTCTTGATGAGTTAAGCTAATGGTTCATTAATTTTTTTTTTTTATCCTTTCAAAGAACCAGCTCTTTGTTTCATTGACTTTTGTATTGATTTTTTAGTTTCTATGTTATTTGTTTCTGTTATAATCTTTATTATTTCCTTCCTTCCACTTATTCTGGGCTATTCTTATTGTTCTATTTCTAATTCTTTAAGTTGTAGGGTTAAATAGTTTATTGCTGAATTTTCTTGTTTTTTTGAGATATGCCTGTAATGCTATGAACTTCCCTCTCAGGACTGCTTTTGCTGTGTCCTAAAGATTTTGGGTTGTTGTGTATTCATTTTAATTTGTTTCCAGGAATTTTCTTATTTCTTTCTTGATCTCATTGGTAACCCATTCATTGTTTAATAACATGTTCTTTAGCCTCCATGTGTTTGAATGTTTTTAGGTGTTTTACTGTAGTTGATTTCTAATTCCATTCCACTGTGATCTGAGAAGATGCTTGATATGATTTCAATCTTCTTGAACTTGTAGAGACTTGTTCTGTGTCCTAACATGTGGTCTATCTTTGTAAATTATCTATGTGCAACTGAGAATGTATATTCTGCTGCTTTGGGTTGAAATGTTCTATAAATGTCCATTAAATCAATCTGATCCAGTGTGTGCTTTAGCATCACTGTTTCCTTGTTAAGTTTTTGGCTGGAAGATCTATCAAGCGAAGTCAGTGGAGTGTTAAAGTCCCCTACTATGACAGTATTGTCGATCACTCCATTAAAGTCCTCTAAAATTTTTTTTATATATTTAGGTGCTCCTATATTGGGTGCATGTATGTTTACCAGGGTTATATCCTGGTAAACATATATGGATTGATCCCTTTAGTATTATGTGGTGACCTTTGTTGTTTCTTGTGATGGCCTTCATTTTGAAGTTTATTTTGTTGGTTACGAGCATTGCTACTTCAGCTTTTTTCTTTTCTTTTCTTTTCACATGGAAAATTTTCTCCCAGCCCTTCACTCTCATCCTCTGTGTTTTTTGTTCTGAGGTTGGTCTCTTATAGATAGCATATAGTTGGGTCATGTTTTTGTATCTATTCAGCTACCCTATGTCTTTTGATAGGAGCATTTAATCCGTTGCTAGCTACTTATTTATTGCCATTTTAATTCTGTATGCTTAGGTTTCTCTCTCTTTTTCTACTTCTCAGTCCCTTTAGCATTTCTTGTAATCCTGGGTTAGTGGTGGTGTACTCATTTAGCCTTTTTTTTTTTTTTTTTTTTGTCTGGGAAGCTCTTTATTTAACTGTCTATTTTGAATGATAGCCTTGTGGGATATAGTAATCTCGGTTTCAGATCCTTGCTTTCCATTTCCTTGAGTACTTCATGCCATTCCCTTTTGGCCTTTAGAGTTTCTGCTGAGAAATCAGGTGTCACCTTTATGGAAGCTCCTTTGTAGGTAATAATTTGCTTTTCTCTTGCTGCCCTTAAGATTCTCTCTTTGTTTATAATTTTTGGCATTTTAATTATGATGTGTCTGGGTGTGGGCCTGTTTGGTTTCCTCTTGCTTGAGGTTCTCTGTGCCTCCTGAACTTGTGTGACTTTTTCCTTTACCAGGTTAGAGAATTTTTCTGCCATTATTTCTTCAAACACGTTGTCTACATTTCTCCCTTTCTGCCTCTCCTGGCACACCTTCTATTCTAATATTGTTACGTTTCATGTTGTCCCTTAAGCTGTCTAGTTTTTTAATTGTTTTTCTTTTTGGTTCTCTAATTGAGTGATTTTTTTCAACACTATCTTTTTTTATTATTATTATTATTATATTTTTATTGATTTCAGAGAGGAAAGGAGAGGGGGAGAGAGAGAGAAACATCAATGATGAGAGAGAATCACTGATCGGCTGCCTCCTGCACACCCCGCACTGGGGATCGAGCCCAGAACCCAGGCTGTGCCCTTGACCGGAATCAAACCTGGGACCCTTCAATCCACAGGCTGACACTCTATCCACTGAGCCACACCAGCTAGGGATCAACCTGTCTTCTAATTCACTGTTTCAATCCTTGGCTTCCCTAATCTGCTATGTATTCCTTCCAATGTGTTCTTTATTTGTGTTATGTCATTCTTTATTTCTGACTGTTCTTTTTTCATAGTTATTATGTATTTTCTCATGCTATTGAGCATCTTTATCATCATTACTCTGAACTCTGTTAAAGATAAATTTCTTATATCTGCTTCATTTATCTCTTCTTCTGGAGAATTCTCTTGTTCTTTCATTTGGGACTTGTTTCTTTGTCTTCTCATTTTGGTTTTCTGTTTGGGTTTGTAACTATGTATTAGGTCGAGCCTCTACACCTCCAATCTCCAGTGCAGGATAGTGTGAAATGTGGTTTCTAACTAATTAGATCAAGCAAAGACTCAAAGCCTCCAGAGACTGCCTCTGCCTACAGACTGACTGGATTCTGACTTGAATTTCCCCCAGGCAATTGTTCTTAGGTGTGGTGAGAGTTTTTCTACCTGGAGGCTAATTATTATTTTTTGGTCTCTTAAGTGGCCTCAGGGCAAGGTGTTTTCCTATAGTGTGAGTCAATTGTCTTCCCTCCAGGCAAGGCAAATGTCTGTGTGGGAAAGATGTCTTCTGTTGTGTGAGGGAATGACTCAGCATAGGAAACTGGGGGTGTCTGCCTTTTTAGCTCTTACACTTGAGTCCTCAATCCTGGCCTTTGCTCACACAGCCGCAGTCCACTCTGCCCTCCAGTCTCTCTGCTGGAGAACAAGGTGTATGGCTCCACAGGGAATTTTGTGCTTGACCCTTTAAGAGGGTGCAGACCAGCTGTCTCCCCCTGGCAGACAGCAATCCCACTGCTTTTCACAGCCAGATGTTATGTGGGCACCCTTCTCATTTCTAGTGCTCTCTGCTGGGGGAGGGGGGAAGCTTGGGGATTAGATCCCAGAGTTCTCAGTGGCACCCTCTACAGCTGTGATATCTCTCTGAAGCTTCAGTTGCTGTGTGTGGGCACTCAGCCAGCCCTCCGCCCCTCCCACCAGTCTCTATGCAGTCTCCTATTTCAATCCCCAGGTATCAGGGTTTTCTCTAGCAAGCTGTCCATTTGATTATTCAGGAAGCTTTTCTGTATTTTAGTTGTAATTCCAATTTGGTCCTGGGAGCATGTCCATGCAACATCCACTTTCTCTGTCACCATTTTTAATCTCTTTTCCCAGGTAATAATTCTTAAAAGCAAGACCTTAAAAAGTCAAACCATTTCCAAGTAACTTAACTATGCCCCAGAACAAAACACAAGAATATTATAGGAATACAACAATGGCGAGAATCATATAAGATATAATCTAAAATGTTTGTCAAGCAATTTAATATGACCAGCATGCATAGAAGCAGGAACATACATACACCCATAATGAAGTTCCATCAATCAACAGAAACTGATCCAGAACTAGTACAGATATTACTAAAGTACTAAAGTACGGATGAGTACTAAAACAATTATGATAACAGTAGTCTCCTCTTATCCATAGCTTCATGTTTCTTGGTTTCAGTTAACTGTGGTCAGCCATGATCCAAATATCAAATGGAAAATTCCAGAAATAAACAATTCACAAGTTTTAAATTGCTCACAGTTCTGAGTAGCATGATAAACTCTTGTGCCATTCCACTCTGCCCTATTCTGTCCCACTTGGGGTGTGAATCAGTAGTCATGGTGTGCCTGCTACCTGTCTGTTCCCCACTAATAGCCATCTTAGTTACTGGATCATTATGAGAGAGAGAGAGAGAGAGAGAGAGAGAGAGAGAGAGAGAGAGAGAGAGAGAGAGAGAGAGCGCACAGTCACAACATTTTTATTATGGTGTATTGTTATAATTGTTCCACTTTATTATTAGTTATTGTTGTTAATCTCTTACTGTGACTAATTTATAAGTATTATTAAAGGCATATATGTATAGGAAAAAAACATGATATATGTAAGCTTTAGTACTATTCCAAGTTTTCAGGCATCCACTGGGGGACTTGTAATATATCCCTCACAAATAAGGGAGGACTACAATATAATTCATATGTTTAAAATGTTAAATGAGCCCTAGCTGGTTTGGCTCAGTGGATAGAGCTGCACCTTGCAGACTGAAGGATTCCGGGTTCAATTTCGGTCAAGGGCACATGCCTGGGTTGCGGGCTCCATCCCCAGTGCGGGGGTGTGCAGGAGGCAGCTGATCCATGATTCTCTCTCATTATTTATCTCTCTCTCTCTCTCTCTCTCTCTCTCTCTCTCTCTCTCTCTCTCCTTCTCCCTTTCTCTCTGAAATCAATAAATATAAAATATATATATTTTAAATGTTAGCCCTAATCGGTTTGGCTCAGTGGATAGAGTGTTGGCCTCTGGACTGAAAGGTCCCAGGTTCGATTCCAGTCAAGGGCATGTGCCTTGGTTGTGGGCACATCCCCAGTAGGGGGCGTGTAGGCGGTAGCTGATCGATGTTTCTCTCTCCTCCATGTTTCTAACTCTCTATCCTTCTCCCTCTCTGTAAAAAATCAATAAAAATATATATTTTTTAAAATGTTAAATGGGAAGATAAAATAAATAAAAAAGACCCAAATTAAGTGTCTTAGAGATAGTCTCTTGAAAACAATGAGATGAAAACTACAATGGGTGGGATTTACTGCAGATTAGATGCTGCAGAAGAAATACATGGCAATTATAAACTATTCAAAATAGAGAGAGCTAAGAGTAGGTAGCTTAGTTGGTGAGAGCATCATCCTAATATGCCAAGGTTGCAGTTTTGATCTGGGCACACACATACAAGAATCAACCAAAGAATGCATAAATAAGTGAAATAACAAGTCTATTTCTCTCTCTCTCTCTCTTTCTCTCTCTCTCCCTCTCTCTCTCTTTCTCTCTCTCTCTCTCTTTCTCTTCCTCACTTTTTTCTCTCTAAAATAAATCAATAAATAAAAAATTTGAATAAAACAGAGAAAAAAGACTGAAAAATGAACAGAACATCAGTGAATTGTGGAACAACTTACCAAACTATATATTTTAAATATATACAGTTTAATGTATGTCAGTTATACTTCAATGAAGCTATTTAAAAATATGAAATATGAACAGTACCCTCAAGAATTTATAATCTAGTTATTAAATCAAGGTAGATTTGTGAACAACATGATACATAGCAGTATAGACTGTTATAACTCTTATAAAACCCAATTTAAATTAGTAGTTTAAGGTAGCAATTTTCTATGCTAGTGTTTTAATAGTTCTTGCAAAACATGCAATACCTGACTAGTCGGGGGCACTGACTTCTTTTCCCTTAGATTGTCAAATAAAAAAAATGACAATAGCCATCTGGTGTGAATGAATCAAAATCATATACCTTTGTGCGTGTGTGTCAGATCAGCAAAAAATGTAATATATTTTTGATGTGCTGCAGAATTTTAATAATTAGTTTATGTGTTCCATGAGATGAAAAAGGTTGAAAATCACAGTTTTTGGGTAATAAATACATACACTCAGGGAAATTCTTACTAATAAAGCTGAATTATATTTTTTCCTGACAGAGAATATTTTTAGCATCTTATCTTAAACTTTCTGCATATGATAACAAATCTAATGTTGCTGAAATAACATTTGGAATAACCTCTTTTAGCCTTTACAGAGTACATTACTCCAACTCACTTTTTCAACATACAATTAATATTTTTAGAGATAAAACTCTTGAGTAGATTTAATTGCCAAAATAACTACCTTGGAAATAGAAATAATCTTCAATTATGAACTATGATCAAAGAGAGCTTTTTCATTCTTCATATTGTTTCATGAAATGACTTTCAGTCCCCCCCATCACCTTTTAAATAACTTTGACATAACAGTTTACTTTTTGTCACTGATAAAATACTTTTAGTTGAATACAGTTTATTTTTTTTATTTTTTTTAATATATTTTATTGATTTTTTACAGAGAGGAAGGGAGAGGGGTAGAGAGTTAGAAACATCGATGAGAGAGAAACATCGATCAGCTGCCTCCTCCACACCTCCCACTGGAGACACGCCCGCAACCAAGGTACGTACCCCCGACCGGAATCGAACCTGGGACCTTTCAGTCCGCAGGCCGACGCTCTATCCACCGAGCCAAACCGGTTTCGGCTAGTTGAATACAGTTTAATGAGACAAATCCTTTCGCTATTTCTAACACAAACAGATTTATATTTAGGAAAAAAGTGTGCACAGGAAGCTTTTTGGATTTGATATTGTTCAAAAGTTTTGTTTGAATGCTTCACTCTCACTCCATATGGAAACATTGCCAAGTATGAAGGTGGTTTCCTAAAGATGATTTACAAACCAGTGATCAATGGACATTTCCTGTCACCAGTTCACTGAAAATGCATGGATAGCTCTTACAGAATCAAAGAGCCAAATATATTTCATTGCTACCCCATTCTCAAAACACCTTGCTTACTTGTTCCCTTAACAAATTAGTTCAGATGGAAGGAGAAAATGATGAAAGTGGATAGAGAACTCAGAAGCTGTAGAATATCCATTAATAGCACCCATCTTTGAGATATGTTTTTGGGGACTAAACAGAATCTTATTTTACATCCCCTCTATTCTGATATTCCATCATTTGAACAACACACTATCAATTTAAAGACAACTTTTACATTACATGTTCATATAGATTTTAAGATGCATTCAAATCATAGAGACATTTGAGTCTTTGAATAAAAAAAAAGGTGCTATTTTATCATAAGTAATCAGAAATTTCAACTTAATATATTTCAAATATGTATGAAAAAGCACATATGTTAACAAAAATTGAATAATAATTGATAGTAAAAAATTCATCTCAGTGGAAAAGTTTAGAGAAACTTTCAAATATGTGTTATTTCACATCTGAATTTTGTTACTTCCAGGTTTTTCCACACATTTAGAAATGTTATGGCCATGGTAAAACAGAAGCAATAAGTTTTTGTACCTAGGAGAAATGTGGTTATCTGGTGAATTATATTTTCAATTTACCTTTACATAATTGTTTACCAAAATTTGATTCTATCTGGAGGCTGCCTAATTCCTTCTTTTGCGTTCATCTTAAATTGCAAGGTGATCTGTTCAGAAAGTAAAAGAGAGAATAAGATTTAAAATATCTCAAAATTAAAAATAAAGTGTATAAATGTTACAGAATAGTAAGAAGCTAGGAAAATTCCAGGACAAGCAAAATAGGGAAACTGAGACGGAGAGTTAAACAACAGTTTGCAGCCAACTAGTAAAGCCTATCTTCCCTAAAGCAAGGACACTTAAGAGTAAATGGTTTGCACTGCTCCCCAACCAGAGAGTAGTGCCTTAAATCACCATACTCTGGGAGACAGATAACAGAAATACAATAAGTGACATTTGCCAACCACACCCAAGAATAGACAAATTACGAGAATAAATTTTATTTTGGTACATCAAAATAAAGCTCATGTACCCATAAGACCTCCCCTAGACACCCAGCCTTTTAAAACCCCTGAAAACAAAGGTCCCAGTCCCACTCTCCCTCCAGGAGCACACCTGTGCCATTTTCTTCCCCCAAGGCACATGTCCCCGGGAACCATGTGACTTGCAACCAGGGGAGCAATGGGCAGTGGCAGCTTGTCCCTGGCTAACCCCTGAACCTGTCTCCAAGGCCCCCTTTTCTCTGCCTAGGCTCTCCTATTGCTTATGTTGTAGGCAGCGGGAATGGCACCAGATGTCTGATTGGTAGGGTCAGACCAAAGCTGGATTTAGCACCTTGGTATTTAGGTTCTGGCTAGGAAAGAATTCAGAGACAAGACCCAGACTGTAAGAGAACATGTATTTGGTAAATCACAGAGATAGAAGTAATTCCTAGCCCTAACCGGTTTGGCTCAGTGGATAGAGCGTCGGCCTGCAGACTCAAGGGTCCCGGGTTCGATTCCGGTAAAGGGCATGTGCCTTGGTTGTGGGCACATATCCAGTGAGGAATGTGCAGGAGGCAGCTGATCGATGTTTCTCTCTCATCGATGTTTCTAACTATCCCTCTCCCTTCCTCTCTGTAAAATATCAATAAAATAAATTTTTTTTAAAAAAAGTAATTTCTAGAAGAATTGGGCTTAGGAAACAAGTTATAGAGGTAAATGAAGGGCCTTTGGAGCTTGGGAGTGAGGAAACTAATGGTTAATGTGCCTGGGGCAGAGAGGGGGAAGGGGAAGGAAAGGTATGGGTATGATCCCAGGAGAGAGAGAACACTGGGTCCTCGGTCCTCAGGGTTTTAAGGGTGGAGATTTTAGGGGAGTTCCCAGGGAAAGATCTCAGTAGAATATTCATCAGCTTTCCAGGTGTGTCCTTTCAGGGTTGTGGTCTGCACTGATTGATTGGCCGGCATCAGGGGTTATTATTCAATACAGCTGGTCCTGAGGTCAGCTGTGGCTTGTTTTGTTGTTTATCTGGGCCTGGAGCTGAAATACAACTGAGACCTAGATGTTATCTCTAGGGAGGAAAGGTTAGGGGTTCAAACCTCATGACTATCAATATGCTAGTGGAGAAAAAGTAACCCTGGGGGCAAGGTTCCACCCTATAATTGATTCTCTGTTGCTAGGAACTTAGGGCTTTCTGCCCTGGTGACCTTCTGTACTTGGCCCATCTTCCTCACTCTGCTCATGTATGTCTAACTGCCTACCATACATCTTCTATGCCCTTCCTTGTTTCAGTGTCCTAAGTATGTTTTTTCTGCAGTCAAAAATGGGGACCATTTTTGGCTGCTATGAGAAATTCTTCTAGGTTAGTTTATACAAAATTCTGATCATTTTTCTGAGAAATTTCTTAGCTTGCATTGTTGTAGAAGACTGAAGAAACCCAAGCAACACTTGGAGAAATGGAGTTACACAGTTTTATTATGCCAGTGGTCTCAGAGGAGTTGCCTCCAAAGTCTGTACAAACCAATATGGTGGAAGCTCTTCTTTATTCCCCTTTGGTTTCTTTGTCCCCCAAATATGGATAGGACTTCCAGACCTTTCATGGGCTTTACAAAAAGCCCCGTGTGTTGGGTTGGGGCCTTGAGACCATATCTAAGGGCATGGCCTGGTGCCAGTGCTGATAATCCCCTCCAGGGGTTGTGTATTGTTTATGGTTTATGGCCTCTCTAAAATGGGAGTAGTACTTTAGGTAAACAGGTCTTCCAAGACCAGATTGTGGAGAAAGGGCAGTGACTTAATTATAGGTTATCAAGAATGTACATTAGGTTACTGGCAAAGAGTAAATGGTTTGCACTAACCTAGTCAAGATTCAGATTGCTAGCCCCCCCAAACATCAGGGTTACATTGGAATTAGCCTTTTAGCCTTCTCATTCCCCGCTCTTGTCCCACAAGCTTTTCTTAGACTTGTGGTACAATGACTATGGGATGTTACAATGAACAGGGACAGCAACTGCTCTTCATTGCTTTTTGCTGATAAGGGACGATGACCAATGGGTTAGCATCCCATTTTTTCCTCTCAGAGGGGTTTGTAGGGAATTCTGGTTTGTAGGACCCTCTGAAGTTTAAAGGCATCTAGACGGATGAGATAAAGTGAGTTAAGAAATTTAGAAGACATGGTCCTAATGTTACAGCTATGAATAGCATTAACAGTGGTCCTGCCAATGGGAGAAGCCATTTCCAGACCCCACCCCACCTACTCCCCCACCCCCCACAAGTAGCCCAGGACTCAGATAGCTCCTGTCTTCTTTTTGTTGCTTGTTCGATTAGATTCTTAGCCTTATCCCTGACAATGCCTGACTGGTTGGCATAAAAGCAGTACTCTTCTCCTAAGAAGAGGCAGATTCCACCTTTCTCTGCCATTAGTAAGTCTAATCCCCTTCCATTCTGTAGTACTATTGTGGCTAAGCAATCAACTTGATCCTGTAAGGCAATTAGGGTCTCAGCTACTTTCTCTATGTCTTCTGAAAATTCTTGGGTCAAAACTTGATAAGAGGAGACAGAGTGAGCTATTCCCCCTACCCGGCTCCTATGCCACCCACAATTCCGAGTGCTATTAGAAGGGGGATTGCTTGCAGAGCCCTCTTACATCTAGTTACTGCTTTAAGGGGGGGTTCTCAAGGGATTGGTTGTTGGGTATAATAGACATATCTGGGATTAAGTAGGCAGGAGTGCACACTCCCATCCAGTTTGCAGGCAGGCAGAGGTAAGCAGTGGTCCCACACATATAGAATGTTCCTGCAGGGGGGCACCAGGGATAGGTGGTGTTCTCAACCTTGAGGGTAGAGTTTCATAGTTCATCTAGGAGGCAACCTGTTGGATGTTGGCCCTGGGACTGTTGAAGCAAATAGGGACAACATTAGTTAGCTGCACACTGGCCGTGACAGGTCCTATTATTTCTTCCATTATGTTCCCTGGTTTAGTTATGTTTACTGGAGTAGCCATTAATAGGAGTGGTTCTGGGGGGAGACAAAGCCAGCAGTCCCTAACCAAATAAGGGTTGGTAATATTGGGGAGGTGGTAGGTTGAATTGAGGAGCTGATAAAGCCGGGGGTCTAGATCATATTGTTTCTGCAGCTGAGTCTTCAGCTTAGGTAATCTGGATGCTTTATGTTCAAGCAGCTGCTTGAGAGTGTTTTTAATATCTGCCTCTTGGGCTTGGTCCTGGACCTCCCCCCTGTCCCCCCTCCCCCCACATCAGAGTAGCTAATATGGGTGCAGCGAGCCCAGCAAGTTACTGAGTCTGGTCTTCCTTGACAGGTGCATCCTGCCCATTTTTGTCTGGGCTTAATTCTTCCCGTCCAATACAATTTCCCTCCCCACGTGCATTTGGTAACAGAGTCATAACATGCTGCAGGCTGATAAGTATAGCTAACAAAAATATGGCTTGATTGGGTTTTCCCATAGACTACCCAGTCTAGCATATTTGGGTAGCTAGTCTCTAAGCAAGGACATGTGGTAGTGGCTCCTAAGGGAGGAAAGCTAGCTAATATTATTAGTGGGAGCATGTTATTACCTCTATTCCTGTTCAGTGGGGGTCTACAGCAGTGAGCCGCTAAGACAAAGAGTAGTATTATGACTATTCCTGCAAGGCAGATGTAGCCAAGAATGGCATGACAAGGTGTAGTCCCACAATTGATGATGAGGCTTTTGTTTCCTTGCTGAGGTGCAGCCAGAGGGGATTCTCAAGATCTGGGGTCACCTTCCACTTGGACTGATCGCTGCTTGGCTGATGAGCTGTCTTCACACACGAGTGTTAGATCCAGGTGCTCAATCCTGCAACCTTGAGAGCTGTGGTTGTGGTTAATATGACCGGACAGGGTGCCTTCCAGGTAGGCTTGAGGGGTTCCTTTTTCCAATCCTTTACCCAAACCTTGTCTCCAGGTTTATAAGGATGTATGGCTGTTCCTAGAGAGATGGATAACCGATCAGTAACCCATCTGTGGACCTCAAAGACAGTTTTTCCAAGTCCTTGTAGTTGCTTCTGGATTTCCAAGTTCCTTATTTCCCCCAAATCTCCCTTTGGCTGAATTAAGAGAGGGGGTCTGCCATATAGAATTTTAAAGGGAGAGAAACCTACCCTGGCCCTCGGGGCACAGCGTACCCACAGGAGTACCCACAAGATATCTGTCCAGGGTAAGGTTGTCTCTTGACATAACTTAGCCATAGCCTGCTTGAGAGTCCGGTTCATGTGCTCTACTTTCCCTGAACTCTGAGGCCTATAAGCTTATGTAGGTTCCATTTAATTCCTAAAGCCTTAGCTACTTGTTGTACTATATCTGCTACAAAGGCAGATATATCGTACCCTATGGTCAGAGGCATTCCATACCACGGAATTATGTCCTTCAGCAATGCCTTAGTGACTTCTCTTGCCTTTTCTGTGCGAGTGGGGTATGCCTCAACCCAGCCTGAAAAGGTGCAAACAAAGACTAGTAGGTATTTATTTCCTCTGCTAGGCCCTTTTTCTGTAAAATCTACTTCTAAGTCCTCAAAAGGAGCTTGCCCGCAGCACTGAACTCCTATTGGTCCTACAGGACCCTGTTTGACATTGTTCTGTGCACAAAGGAGGCAACGCTGAGAGACTGAGGCACACAAGGAGGGGAGACAGGAAATTAGGTAGTATCTGCCTAACAAAGCTTCTAGGGCAGCCTTCCCTAAATGAGAAAGTACTGCTGGAGGACTACCTTATGGGCTAACTGTTCTGGGACATAGACCCTATGATCTGGGAGTCCTTCCTTCGTTCTCTTGCTCCCTTCTTTCTGGGCCCATTTCTCTTCCTGAGGAGTGTATTTTGGAGGTTCAGGTAATTCAGGGGCCAACATGATCTGTGACGGTGCTACTTGTTCTTTAGCAGCCAGCTTGGCTGCTGCGTCAGCACGTCGGTTTCCTTCTGACACTGAGTCTTTCCCCTTCTGGTGACCTTTACAATGGATGACAGCTATTTCCTTGGGCTCCCAGATTGCTTCTAGTAACTTTAAGATCTCATTCTGATTTTTGATTCCTTTTCCTCTGACTGTCAGGAGCCCCCTTTCCTTGTATATAGCCCCATGGATATGCAGGCTAGCAAAGGCATAGTGCGAATCAGTGTAGATATTGGCACGCTTATCCTTACTGAGTTCTAGAGCTCTGACTAGGGCCCAAAGTTCTGCCCTCTGCACTGACCATTCGTCAGGCAGGGCCTGTGCCTCGATTGTCTCAAAGTTTGATACCACTGCATATCCGGCTCGTCTTTTTCCTTCATCTAAGAAGCTACTGCCGTCCGTGAACAATACTAAGTCCGGATTCTGTAGAGGCCTGTCTGTTAGATCTGGTCAGCTGGAGTAAACCTCCTCTAGGACTTCTAGGCAATCATGTTCAGGGGTTCCCTCAGCAATGGGTAAAAAGGTGGCAGGATTAAGAACTCTCACTACTTCTAGTCGTAACCATGGATTTTCACATAGGAGCCCCTGATACTGGATCATCTGAGCATGAGTCAGCCAGTGCTGCTCCCTAGCTTCCTTTAGGGTAATAACAGAATGAGGTACTTTTACATTTAAGTTTTGTCCCAGGGTAAGCTTATCTGCTTCTTTGACTAATAATGCCATGGCTGCAAGGTCCCTGAGACACAGGGGCCACCTGGAGGCAACTGGATCTATCTGCTTGGAGAGATAGGCTACTGGTCTTTGCCAGGGTCCAAACTCCTGGGTTAGAACTCCTAGGTTACCCTTCTGTTCTCATGAACAAAGAGGTTAAAGTCCCGTGCCACATCTGGTAGCCCTAGTGCTGGGGCCTCACTGAGCTTTTCCTTTATGGTGATGAAGGCTTTCTCCTCTTCAGGACCCTAGTCAATGGGTGCCTTCTCTTCCCCATTTAAAGCTTCATAGAGAGGCTTAGCCAGGTCTGAAAACCCTGGGATCCAAATTCGACAGAACCCTGCTGCTCCCAGAAACTCCTGAATCTGCCGCCGGGTTCTAGGGTCTGGTATGGTACATCCTGCCTGCTTTCTTTCAGTCCCTGACCTTCCTTTTTCTTGGGTGATTCAGAAGCCTAGATACTTGACTTCTCTCTGACAGATTTGTGCCTTTTTCTTGGACAACCAGTAAACTGTTTTAGTTAAGAGTCCCAGAAGGGCTTGCATTCCTTCCCAGCACTGAGCTCCCGTGGAGCTAGCCAGTAGGAGGTCATCTACATATTGAAGTAAATTGCACCCCAAGTCCTGTCTTGGGAACTTAGATCAGATGCTAGTGCTCCACTAAAAAGAGTAGGGGAGTTCTTGAATACTTGTGGCAGTCTGGTCCAGGTGAACTGCTCCTTGGCCCCCACAGTTGGGTTTTCGCACTCAAAGGCAAACAGGGGCCGACTGAAGCGTGCCAGCTGAAGGCAGAAAAAGGCATCTTTCATATGTAAACCATTCCTCCTTTTATGGAATGAGTCCCAGAAGAGTGTAGGGGTTCGGTAGCGCTGAATGCAGGGTTATAACAGCCTCATTAACAGCCCGCAGGTCCTGCATGGGGTGGTAATCGTTAGTCCCAGGCTTTTTGACAGGCAAGAGAGGAGTGTTCCATGCTGACTGGCATCATTTAAGAAGTCCCCACTGGAGCAGCCAGTCTAAGTGGACCTGGATTCCTAGGCATGCTTCCCTTGGAATTGGATATTGGCAGATTTTAACAGGCTGTGCCCCAGGCTTTAAGTCGGTTAGTATTGGGGCATGGTCCTTAGCCAGGCCTGGAGGATTCCCTTCCACCCAGACCAGTGGGAATTGTTCCTCTAAATCAGGTTCTAATGGTGAGGGCTTTGACTGGGGGGTATAAAGTATCCATTCTTCCTCCCTCAGCACTGCTAAGGACAGGATCATTGGGGAGGTCTCCTCGCCTAGGTGAAGCTGTGCTGAGCCATCTGGAGCAAAAGTGATTTCTGCCCCCATTTTGGTTAAAAGGTCTCTACCCATTAGAGGCACTGGACAGTCTGGCAAGTACAGGAATTCATGAATTACTTGATGGCTGCCAAGTTGGCATTGGCAAAGGCTGCAGAATGGTCTATGGGTCTGATCCCCAGTAACTCCAATAATGGTGACCTCCTTTCCTGAGAGAGGTGAAACTTTCCGTGTGACTACTGAGTGCTCAGCTCCCGTATCAACCATAAAGTTCACAGTCTGGCCCCCAATTTTCATTCTGACCATGGGCTCGTTGGGGCCCAGCTGAAAAGAGCCTGGTCTGTCCTAGTCGGAATCAGCCATTGCTAGCTCAATGAGATCTGCTTCGAGTGGCTCTGGTTGATAGCAACTAGGTGGGAAAGGGGGCCCTGTTTTCTTACTTTGCCATTTGGGACATTCATTTTTCCAGTGTCCTATTTCCTGACAATAGGCACACTGGTCTCGTCTCAGGCTCATTCTTCCTTTTCCCCCTGGTCTGTATTCTTGCTTCCCTTTCTGATCTGTCTGGAAGCCTAAATCTCTAAAAGCTGCCACTATTATATTGGCCCTTCTTTGTATTCTCTTTTCTTCCTCCTTCCTTGCCACCCTGTCTCAGTTGATGAAAACCTTGTTTGCAATTTCTAGCAGCTCAGTCACGTTTTTTACCTGCAAATCCTTCCAGCTTCTATAATTTTCTCCTTATATCTGGCTGAGCTTGGCCTACAAAGGCTGCATTTACCATAATTTGATTTTCTGGGGCCTCAGGGTTAAAGGGGGTGTAGACCCAGTATGCCTCACATAGTCTCTCATAGAAAGCCACTGGACTTTCATCAGGCTTCTGGACAACCTCGGAGATTTTAGCCATATTGGTGGGCTTATTGGCTCCAGCCTTGAGTCCCTAGAGGAAGGCTAGCTTATATCTTTCCAGCCTGACCCTCCTGTCTTCTGAGTTCATGGCCCAATTGGGTTCTTCTTCTAGGAGGGCCTCCCTGGTCCATCTGTCTGTGTCTAAAATTCTGGCCAGGGCCTGGGTCTAAAGCCATTTCTGAGCTTCTATTACTATTCTCATGTGCTCCTTGGTGTTGAAGAGTGAGATTAGGAGCTGCTTACAGTCTCCCCAGGTGGGCTTGTGTGTTTGGAAGATCGTTTCTAGGAGGTCTATCATGGCCTGAGGTTTCTCAGAATAAGCTGGGGTGTAATGTTTCCAATTCAGGATGTCACTTGTGGTAAAGGGCTGATAACAATAGACTAGCCCTCCCTCCTGCAAGGTCCCATCTTTGCCAAGTACTTGGGCACCCCAAATCTCCCTGAAAGGCATCTGATGTGCCAGTTGTGGTTTGGGCCCTTGGTCAGCTGAATGCAAGTGCCACCCAACTGGTTCTAGAGAGCCCGGTTGAGGAGAGTTGGAGGGGGGGCAGTGTTTCTAGACTTTCTGGACCTTCCAGACCAGCGAGGGGAGCATTAGGTGCCGCCTGTGGCACATAAGGAGGTGGTAAAACTGGAGGGGCTTCCTCAGGAGGTCCTTGCAGAACAGGGGGTTGGGTTCCCTTCTTCTCTGGTGCCTACTCCCCTCTTCCTACTACTAAAACCTTCACTGTCTCTTTTTATTGATGCACTAAGGTTTGAGCAATTTCTAACCAGCTGTCTATATGGGGAAACTGATCTGGGTGTCTGGGGTCTCCCGTGACTACATTCCAGACTGCCCTGACCAGTCCTTCATCTAAAGAGCCTTCCAAGGGCCAGCCCACCCTGAAGGTTGGCCATTCTAATTCACAGAATTTCCTCAGTGTTTCTGGATCCATTTTAATACCATAATCCCCAATTGAAACCCTTTTTAAAATTTTTCAACATGCAATTGAGGACAGTGGGTTTACTTTGTCCCGACCCCATGATGATCGGTGGTGAGAGACAGACAAGGGATGGGGTGACCTGTTTTCACAGATCCACTCAGATGCCCGCCTGGCCTTGTCCCTTGCAGGAGCTTTGATTTGTCTTAGCGAAGGTGCACCTGTATAAACCTCGGGCCTGGTCACCACCAAGTGGGGGTGAGTCACCATTATGTCTTATGATGAATCACAGAACTGCAGGTGAGGGCTCACTGGGACTCCATAACCGAGGTGGTGGAGCCACACAATGGATAGGAGAGTGAAAGCCCTCTCCTTCCACACTCACACACCTTCACCAGACATTCACTCAGAGGTTAAACAGTCCACCTGATTCCTGACTAATTTACCTGATGAAGTCATATGACTTCCTGGGAGGTGATCAAGCTCCCCTTCTACTTTCACAGAGTGGGCCTAACTGTGTGGGGCCCCTATCTTACCGTTTCTGTCATCAGGTCCAGAGGTGTTCGTCCACTTTCTCCAGATGCTGGCCGGGTTCTAGGTTGAGGTCTGGGAGTGCCCAGAGTCCCCCAGTTCAATCCTGCTAAAATCAGCAGGGCACACCTCCCGGGCCTCATGGAGTCCAAAAAGACCAGCATGGTTGGGGTTCTCGGTCAGGGAACCAGATGTTGTAGAAGTCCAAAGAAACCCAAGCGACACTTAGAGAAATGGAGTTACAGTTTTATTATGCCAGTGGCCTCAGAGGAGTTTCCTCCAAAGTCTGAGCAAACCAATATGGTGGAAGCTCTTCTTTTATCCCCTTTAGTTTCTTTGTCCCCCAAATATGGATAGGACTTCCAGACCTTTCAGGGGCTTTGCAAAAAGCCCCATGTGTTAAGATGGAGGCCTTGAGACCATATCTAAAGGCATGGCCTGGTGCCAGTGCTGATAACCCCCTCCAGGGGTTGTGTATTATTCATGGTTTATGGCCTCTCTAAAATGGGAGTAGTACTTTAGGTAAACAGGTCTTCCAAGACCAGATTGTGGAGAAAGGGGCAGTGACTTAATTATAAGTTATCAAGAATGTACATTAGGTTACTGGCACAGATTCAGATTGCTAGCCCTTCCCCCCCCCACCCCCAAATATCAGGGTTACATTGGAATTAGTCTTTTAGCCTTCTTAGCAACAGGCTCCTAGAGATAACCCCCCTGCCCCCCCACACACAAATAAATAAAAACCATGGTTTTAGGTAATTAATTTACTCAACTAACATTTATTAAGAGTGAAATATTGCCTCAACTAATTTACTCAACTAACATTTATTAAGAGTGAAATATTGCCTCAACTAATTTACTCAACTAACATTTATTAAGAGTGAAATATTGCCTGGACACTGTTGCTCAGTGGTTGAGCATCAACCTATGAACCAGGAGGTCACAGTTTAATTCCCGGTCAGGCCACAAACCCTGTTGTGGGTTCGATTCCCAATGTAGGGTGTACAAGAGGCAGCCGATCAATGTTTCTCTCTCACCATTGATATTTCTATCTCTCTCTCCCTCTCCCTCTCACTTGTTAGTGGGATAGGTGTGGCCAAATGTAGCCAGGGGAACTCCACTGCTACTCAGAAACTGATTGTTCCCAAAGCTGTCCCTTCTCTGTTCTGCTGACATTCTTGCTACTTATGCTGCTGTCAATGGAAAGATGAGCTCTGTGATTATTAGCTTCTAATCTGCTTTTCCATAACCAGGTGTATTGGAGATTGCTGATGTTCCTTCACATCTTTGTAGCCAGTTCTGTTTGCACATTCCCAGCTCTGTGCTCTACTTCAAACTACTCACACCTGCAGCTTTTTCAGAGGATTGCTCTGAGCTACTGAATCAGAGCGAGAGGTATTTGGACTTTACAAGTCTTCATCCCTCTCTACTTCGCCCAGGAGGTAACCAATGACTAACTGCTGGTGCAAGTAGAGAAACTTCTGGCTCCTTGTCTCAAAGCAGGACAATGTCTGAGGTACATAGATATTCCAGGGCTACCCCCAGGATCAATCCTAGGCTGGGACTTCATCTAAAATTCTCTTCTTTGTTAGCTTTCCCTGCTCACATATTGTGCTTTTCCTGTTGCTTTTTCAATTTCCCTCAATAAACCACTTGCACACCAATACCATCCCAGCAGCATTTGTACAGCATGTGGAAACAGCCTAGGATACCAGGTCAACCCCATTCCTAGAAGCCCCTGGGCCTGAGAATGAAAGACATTTCTTCAACCCTCAGGACAAAGACATACCTAGCTAGTACTTAACTGTACTTAATATTGAAGTTCCTAGGAAGTTTGACAATGATCACTTTTATTTATTTTTCAGGGAGAATAAAAAAACCAAAAACTGATTCTTTCAGGGTGTGGTCCTGCCCCAGGGTACCAAAGATAATCTCAGAATAGTAACGTATTAGTATTTTTTAAGATCTGGATTATATAATCTTATTCATGATCATGAGACTTTTTTCAGAGTTTGACCTAGGGTGGAGGGGAGAAGTTAATAGACAAATAGAGCAGAAGAAAAAGTTATGGTAAGATTTCCAATGTGGCTGGAAAATAGTATGTGCCATTGTGAATAGTGGAAGATGAGAATCCAGATGCTGACGGGCTGTACAGACCACTAAAGAGCTTGGCCTTTATCCTCTAGATACCAGGGATGCTTAAATGAGATAATGATATGAGGAAATATATGCATATACTTTTAAATATAAAAGTCATAACTGACAGGAGAAAATATAAGGGAAAGAGGCCTGGACATACAGGTTGGGAATTCAGCTGCAAGCTGAATTCAGTTTAGAATATAAGATAGCTTCCCTGGCCCTGGTCATGGCAGCTTTTGCTACTTTTGGGCCAAGCAGTCTGAAGAGAAAAAGATATTTTAAAACCCCAAAATGTATTAAAATCTTAAATTTAAAAAATGGAATATATATATATATATATATATATATATATATATATATATATAGTCAGGGGCCATCACAACCAAAACAACTGGATAGATGACCGAACAGGCTGCATGGGGCGACCAGGCTGGCAGGAGGGGTTACTGAGGGATGACCAAATGACTGAACAGCAGGCTGCATGGGGCGACCAGGCTACCAGGGGGGTTAGTGAGGGATGACCAAACGACTGAACAGCAGGCTGCATGGGGAGACCAGGCCGGAGGGGTGGGGGCAGTTGGGGGCTACCAGGCCAGTGGGAGGGGCAATTGGGGGCAACCAGGCTAGCAGGGGAGGTGGTTAGGGGCGACCAGGCCGGCAGAGGGGGGCAGTGGGGGCAACCTGGCTGGCAGTGGGAGGCAGTTGGAGGCGACCAGGCCAGCAGGGGGGTCAGTAAGGGGTGACCAGGCTGGTGAGAGGAGTAGTTAGGGGTGATCAGGCAGGCAGGCAGGTGAGCAGTTAGGAGCCAGCAGTTCTGGATTGTGAGAGGTATGTTCGACTGCCGGTTTAGGCCTGATCCCCGGGATTGGGCCTAAACCAGCAGTCGGACATCCCCCAAGGGGTCCTGGATTGGAGAGGGTGCAGGCTGGGCTGAGGAGACTCTCCCCCCAGTGCACAAATTTCATGCATCAGGCCTCTAGTATAAGATAAAACTCTGGATAAAGAAGAGACTCTATAAAGAAAACAAATGACTATCAAGGAAAGGACCCCTTACACACTGAGGAAACAAACCCTAAAATATGATGGGTGGGTCAAATAGGAGGCAAGGCAGTACAAAGATTAAAAAAGAAGGAGAAGTTGGTAGCCTAGAATCCATTTAAGGAATAACATTGAAAATAAAATTTTATGGGAAAATCAAGTAGTGTGAGAACAAAATAGGATTTGGAAATGAGGATGCATTTATGTCTAAATGGAGAACAATCTCAGTAGGATAAAGACAGTGGAAGTCAGACTGGAATAATTTCAGGACTGTGTACAATTTTAAAGAGTGGAGACAGTAATTGTCATCTCCCTCCCACACACACCTTCACTCGGTAAAGATTAACCACAATTGAAAAAAGAATTAGAAGTAGCCTGAAGGGGATGTAGGAATAAGATAAAGTATTTTTTAGGGTGAGAGATTCAGGAGAGTAAAAAAATGTGGAATTTCTAAAAAAATAAAAAAAAAATGGTGGTGGTGGTGGGGGGGAGAGATTAAATGATGACCAGGATTCTAGAGGATGGGGGAGGATTTTTAGAGAGAAGACCAAAAGAGGAAAAATTAATAAGAATAGGTTCTGTTAAGTTAGAGGCCAGGGCATCAGAAAGAAAGGTGGACTGTTCCCAACAGCTGCTCTTTTGTTTGGAGAATCAGACAGAGTCACTGCTGGGGTTTAGAGAGAAGGAAGTGAAACAAGCACCATAAAGTAAAACATCTGAACAGCAACAACAGGAAATATAAAAGAGTCATAATCAGACACAAGAAAAATAATTGCCCAGTGGTAATGAGGGGTCACTTGGTTTGGAATAAAGTTGTGGTACTTTTGCAGAATTTAATGTTCAGCACCAAAGACAAATAGTAAAGAAAAGGATGGTTATAAATAAAAAGAATGAGTCGATTTCATCTTTGGTTGTGTATTATTATAGTGATGGCCGGGGTGGGTAATTCTTAAAGAGAGAAAAAATAAGGAAGAATTGAGGGTGCTGGTGAAAATGCATTTAACTAATTAAACCTTGATGTCTAGATTGAGTTGAAAAGGAATTGATATCAGAAGGAAATTGTCAGACCTAGGAAACCAGAAGGACATTTCAGGGAAGAAGAGTATAAAGAAAGCTCCCAAGGCAGGATAAGCCTTCACAAAGTGTAATGACAGTGAGGAGAGGCCCAAGGAAGGCAGAGAATGTGTGCCAGAGACTGGAGGTGGACAACTGGTGGTCTTTGAAAAGAAGGGTAAATCAAGGTAAACTTTGAAAAGACAAAAATGGAAGGCTTAATTGAAGGTGATACATAGAGAATGATGGTGAAAAGCAGCAAAGATGATACCTATATTCCTAGCTTTTTGCCCTAAAAACTAGAAGAATAGTGATATCCATGACAAAGTGGAATAGAGAAACAAGGAAACAGGTCTAAATTCAAAGATGAAAAACTTAGTGTTATTGTGACAAACTATTCAAGTAGAAATTTCCTCTAGACTACTGGAAATACACATTTAAAAATATAAACTGATGATATTGGAGTCGGGTCTACAGTGTTGTTTTTAGATCTCAATAACCTCTAATATTATACATATATTGACCTGTGTTTATTAGAACACACTCCCCCATACCATCCAGTTTTCACCTATAATTTCCAATTCAAAATCTATGCTGTGGTCATCTAGAATAATTAAAAGGTAGCATGTAGACACAAAGAATTTAACCAGGCACACAGATGGAGTTCAACATAATTATCATTCTTGCAAAATAATTTGATTTCTAAATACATAGCAACATGGTGGTTTGGGGGGCTGGATAGTTATTCAAGCACATTGGGGTGGGGTGGGATGGGGTGTGGAACAGAAGAAGAACACCTTAACATGCTCAGAAGTCAGAGTCCAGCTCTGCCTGGGGGAGTTAGAAGGATGCTTTCTATGGGCAAGCACATTATTTCTAACCATCAGGATACTCTAGGCAATAAAAATGACTTAAGAAAAATAAATATCCTGAGAGACCATAATGTTAATCTCCTTCAGAATCTAAATTTTCTTTTTTTTTCTATTTTTTGTTCATCCTCATTCATAGATATTTTTTCATTGATTTTTAGAGAGAGTGGAAGGGACGGGGAGAAACAGAGAAGGAGAAACATTGATGTGAGAGAGACACATAGATTGGTTGCCGCCTGCAGGTGCCTCCACCAGGGCCAGGGATCAAGCCAGCAACCAAGGTATGTGCCCTTGACTGGAATCAAACCTGGGACTCTTCAGTCTGCGGGCTGATGCTCTATACATTGAGACAAACTGGCTAAGGCTTATTTTTTTCTTCAAAGCAATATTATGCTTACCATATTGCAAAATAATGTATTCATCATAAGTACATATCTATTAGTAATTTATGGCTTATAAATATTGTCTCTGCGGCTCTTTTCTTATCCATAGATCTATGTAAATTGTCTATATTAGGCCAAGTCCATGAGATACATCTACCAATTCTTTTTTTTTTTAATTTTTTAAAATTGTTTGAAGTATTACAAATAGTAGTACATATGTCTCTTTTTTTTTCCCCCATTGACCTCCCCCAGCCTCCCCTTCCCCCCAGTACATGCCTTTACCTGCCCCCCACCCCAGTGTCTTTTATCCATTGGTTATGCTTATATGCATGCGTGCAAGTCCTTCAGTTGATCTCTTAGAGCCCCCCACCCAAAACCTCCTCTGCCTTCCCGCTGTAGTTTGACAGTCTGTTCAATGTTTCTTTGCTCTGTATCTATTTTTTCCCCCTTTTCTTTCCTTTAAAAAATCTTGCCTCTGCAGACTAGAAATAAACATATAATAACAAAAAATGTTTGAGTCCCAATTTCAATGTCCAACAGTTCTGAGTCCCCGTTTCAATGTCAAACAGTTCCTTATGTGTACATGTCAGCAATGATATCTGGATGGTGGGCACATGGTGGCAATGCAGGTCCAACCCTCTCTGGTTTGGTCCTAGGCAAGCTGCTGCGTCGCACAGCTTCTGACTGCTAGCATGGCAAGGCGTCGTCAGCGTTTCCCATCTCTGGACTGTTTCTCCTCTTGATTTCGTGGTTGGAGCAGACCTGTCAATTCCTCTCTGTTGCAGGAATCCACATGGTCTTGGAGTTGTTTTCTGAAAATATACAAACATATTCTCAACCAAAAGTTAATAAAGGAATCTTTTCTATATAATTGATTTGGGATCCTTTTTATTTTTGTCCAAATGATTTTCCTTTGTCTTATTTAGACACCATGTGTGTTTTTCATGGGTGTCTTGCTGTTAGCATTACAAATAAAAATTAACTTTGTAAAGTAAAAATTTTCTAGATGTAATTTAGTTATAGGATATTTTTCCTTATATGATATTACCCTACTATCCCCCCTTTTTTGATTAATGGAGGCTTTTGTAAATTTTATAATGCAGTCTTGATAACTTTAAATTTTAATTTTTTGCACAAAAATATGGCTGCTTTAGTTTCATTGCATGTTCAGGAATTTTACCATGAGATGAACTACCAATAGAAATTTTAGTTAACACTTTAGGAACAGCTTTTTGTCCAGTACAATTAAATTTTCTTGAATATTCACTTATTTGAATTAGCCTATTTAATTTAATCTGAAAACTTGATTATTATTTTACTGTCAAATTTAATACTCTACCAACAATCTTAGTTTACCCTGTAAATATTAGTGAAAAGGATTATTTGCATTCTTGAGTAGGCCCTGAGCATTCCTGGTGCTAGGCTGGATTGAGATATAGGGCAGCTGCTGTCAGCCAAGTCTCTGTCTGTTACCTGGGTCCCAATCTGAGCTGGGCCAAGTCACACTGTCTGTCACCTGTGTCCCGATCTGAGCTGGGCGTGGGAAGCAAAGCAGCCATGGGAGCAGGAGACCTCCCTCATACGGGGCCAGGGTTCAGGCCCCTGCAAGGTTGGGAGGGTGGGGTCTGTGCCCCACCTCTGATGATCCCCAAGTTCTCTCCTGATGGCCCCTCTGCGACTGTGCCTGTCTTAGGTTGTTCCTTCCCTGAGGAATCTTACCCGTCTCTGGCTAACCAGTCATCCTCCGGGGCCAAGCAGGGTGATGTGAGGTTCAGTTCTGTCTCCTTGGTAGCCTATGCCCCCGTGGCCTCCACGCCCAGCACCTGCCTTGGGATCCCCTGGCCTGCTGGCGGGGCCCCAAAACTGATCACATATCTCGGGGAACTCAGGTTTCTTCTCCAGGGAGGGCCCAGCTCACACAATTGGGCGAGAGACAGATCCATGGTACCAGCCACCACGAGGCTTCAAGCTCAGCATGAAAAGAAAGCTCAGGCAACAGCTGAGGGCAATTGGATTGTGAGAAGAGGGTCCCTCTTGGCACAAAAGGCAAGAAGGGCCAATATAGAATGCTCAGGTGCCTTCCCAGTGCCTTAATTCCTTCTGAAAGGGATTAAGTCCTTTCATGTCCTCTTTATTTTATTTTATTTTATTTTATTTTATTTTTTTAAATTGCTGCCAAACATTCCAAGAATTAGTTTGTAAGTTTGTTTGGGATAATTGTACAATATGCTGTTGTAAAATATCTAAAATTATAATGACATTGTAGAATAATATCATGTAAGGATATTCTTTGCTCTAGGCCATGGCAATTCAATTTCAAATTGGCTGACAATTTCTTTTTGTAACTTTATATAAACTTTGTCTGGGAGGCAAAAATACAAATTATTCCCCCATAACCCCCCACCCCCCACTTATGCCCCACCCCCTTGTTGTCTGTGTTCATTGATTAGGCTCATATGCATGCAAACAAGTCCCTTGGTTGATCTCTCCCCCTTATCCCCACCCTCCCCTACCATCCCTGAGGTATGACGTGCTGTTCAACGTTTCTCAGTCTCTGGATCTGTTCTTGTTCATGAGTCTATGCTGTTCATTATATTCCATAAATGAGTGAGATCATTTGATATTTATCTTTCTCTGCCTGGCTTATTTCACTTAACATAATACTCTCCATCTCCATCCATGTTGTTGCAAATGCTAGGAACTCCTTCTTTTTTACCGCAGCGTAGTATTCCATTGTGTAGATATACCACAGTTTTTTAATCCACTCATCTGCTGATGGGCATTTAGGCTGTTTCCAAATCTTAGCTATGGTGAATTGTGCTGCTATGAACATTGGGGTGCATATATCCTTTCTGATTCGTGTTTCTAGTTTCTTGGGATATATTCCTAGAAGTGGGATCACTGGGTCAAATGGGAGTTCCATTTTTAGTTTTTTGAGGAAACTCCATACTGCTCTCCACAGTGGCTGCACCAGTCTGCATTCCCACCAGCAGTGCACGAGGGTTCCTTTTTCTCCACATCCTCGCCAGCACTTGTCATTTGTTGATTTGTTGATAATAGCCATTCTGACAGGTGTGAGATGGTACCGCATTGTTGTTTTGATTTGCATCTCTCTGATGATTAGTGACTTTGAGCAGGTTTTCATATGTCTCTTGGCCTTCCTTCTGTCTTCTTTCGTAAAGTGTCTATTTAGATCAGATGCCCATTTTTTGATTGGGTTGTTTATCTTCTTTTTGTTAAGCTGCATGAGTTCGCTGTAAATGTTGGAGATTAAACCCTTATTGTTGATATTATTGGCAAATATGTTCTCCCATGCAGTGGGCTTTCTTGTTGTTTTATTGATGGTTTCCTTTGCTGTGCAAAAGCTTTTTATTTTGATGTAGTCCCATTTGTTTATTTTCTCTTTAGTTTCCATTGCCCTAGGGGCAGTATCAGTGAAGAAGTTCCTTTGGCATATGTCTGAGATTTTTCTGCCTGTAGATTCCTCTAGTATTTTTATGGTTTCCCGTCTTATGTTTAAGTCCTTTATCCATTTTGAGTTTATTTTTGTGTATGGTGTAAGTTGGTGATCTAGCTTCATTTTTTTGCATGTATCTGTCCAATTTTCCCAACACCATTTGTTGAAGAGACTGTCTTGACTCCATTGTATGCTCATGCCTCCTTTGTCAAATATTAATTGAGCATAGTGATTTGGGTCAATTTCTGGGTTCTCTATTCTATTCCATTGATCAATATGTCTGTTCTTGTGCCAGTACCAGGCTGTTTTAAGAACAGTGGCTTTGTAATACAGCTTGATATCCGGTATTGAGATCCCACCTACTTTGTTCTTCCTTCTCAGGATTGCTGCAGCTATTCGGGGTCTTTTTTTATTCCAGATAAATTTTTGGAAAGTTCGTTCTAGGTCTGTGAAATATGTCGTTGGTATTTTAATGGGAAGTGCATTGAATTTATAGATTGCTTTGGGTAGTATGGACATTTTGATGATGTTGATTCTACCAATCCATGAACATGGTATGTTCTTCCATCTGTTTATGTCTTCCTCTATCTCTTTTTTCAGTGTCATGTAGTTTTCCACGTATAGGTCTTTTACCTCCTTAGTTAAGTTTATTCCTAGGTATCTTAATTTTTTTGGTGCGATGGTAAGTGGGATTGCTTTTTTAGTCTCTCTTTCTGTAAGTTCATTATTGGTGTATAGAAATGCCATAGATTTCTTGGCGTTAATTTTGTATCCTGCTACATTGCCGAATTCATTTATTAAGTCTAGTAATTTTTTGATGGAGTCTTTATGGTTTTCTATGTACAGTATCATGTCATCTGCAAATAAGGACAGTTTTACTTCTTTTCCAATTTGGATGCCTTTTATTTCTTCTTCTTGTCTGATCGCAATTGCTAATACTTCCAGCACTATATTGAACAGGAGTGGTGAGAGTGGGCATCCCTGTCTTGTTCCTGTTCTTAGGGGAAATGGTTTTAGTTTTTGCCCATTGAGTATGATGTTGGCTGTGGGTTTGTCATATATGGCTTTTATTATGTTCAGGTATGATCCTTCTATTCCCACCTTGCTGAGAGTTTTTATCAAGAAAGGGTGTTGGATTTTGTCAAATGCTTTTTCTGCATCAATTGATATGACTATGTGGTTTTTATCTCTCAATTTGTTTATGTGATGTATCACGTTTATTGATTTGCGAATATTGTACCATCCTTGCATCCCCGGGATAAATCCTACTTGGTCATGGTGTATGATCTTTCTGATGTACTGCTGGATTCGATTTGCTAGAATTTTGTTGAGGATTTTGGCATCTATATTCATGAGGGAAATTGGCCTGTAATTCTCTTTCATTGTGTTATCTTTATCTGTTTTTGGTATTAGGGTGATGCTGGCTTCATAGAAGGAGCTTGGAAGTGTTCCTTCCTCTTGAATTTTCTGGAATAGTCTGAGGAGGACAGGTTTTAGTTCTTCCTTGAATGTTTGGTAAAACTCCCCTGTGAAGCCATCTGGCCCCAGGCTTTTGTTTGCTGGGAGCTTTTTGATGACTGCTTCAATTTCTTCCATAGTTATCGGCCTATTGAGATTTTTAGAATCTTTCTGAGTGAGTTTTGGAAGGTTGTATTTTTCTAGGAATGTGTCCATTTCCTCCAGGTTGTCTAGTTTGTTAGAATAGAGTTGTTCATAGTATTTTTTAACAATCCTTTGTATTTCTGTGGGGTCTGTTGTTATTTCACCTCTTTCATTTCTGATTTTGTTTATTTGGGTCCTCTCTCTTTGCTTCTTGGTAAGCCTGGCTAGAGGTTCATCAATCTTGTTTATCCTTTCGAAGAACAAGCTCCTGGTTTTGTTGATCTTTTGTATTGTTTTTTTGGTCTCTATGTCATTCATTTCTGCTCTGATCTTTATTATGTCCTTCCTTCTGCTCACTGTGGGCTTTTCTTGTTGCTCTCTTTCTAATTCTTTGAGTTGTTGAGTTAGATCATTTATTAGCATTTTTTCTTGTTTTTTGAGGTAGGCCTGTAGAGCTATAAACTTCCCTCTCAGGACTGCTTTCATTGTGTCCCATAGCAATTGCATTGTTGTGTTTTTATTGTCATTAGTCTCCAGGATGTTTTTAATTCCTTCTTTGATCTCGTTGATCACCCAATCATTGTTTAATAGCATGCTATTCAGCTTCCAAGTGTTTGAATTTCTTGGAATGTTTTTATTATAGTTTATTTCTAATATTATGCCATTGTGGTCTGAGAAAATGCTTGATATGATTTCAATCTTTTTGAATTTGGGGAGACTTTGCTTGTGACCCAGTATGTGGTCTATTTTTGAAAATGTCCCATGTGCACTTGAGAAGAACGTATATTCCGTGGCTTTGTGGTGAAATGCTCTGAAGATGTCAATTAGGTCCATTTGATCTAGTGCGTCATTTAGAATTGCTGTTTCTTTGCTGATTTTTTGTCTAGAGGATTTATCCAGCGATGTCAATGGTGTATTAAAGTCTCCTACTATGATTGTATTGTTGTCAATCTCTCCCTTGATATCTTCTAGGAGTTCTTTTATGTATTTGGGTGCTCCTGCATTGGGTGCATATATGTTTACCAGAGTTATATCTTCTTGTTGAATTGCTCCCTTTAGTATAATGTAGTGGCCTTTCTTATCTCTTGTTATGGCCTTTACTTTGAGGTCTATTTTATCAGAGATAAGTATCGCAACCCCAGCTTTTTTCTCATTTCCATTTGCCTGAAAAATGTTTTTCCATCCCTTCACTCTCAGTCTGTGTGAATCCTTTGCTCTGAGGTGGGTCTCTTGTAGACAGCAAATATATGGGTCATGTTTTCTTATCCATTCAGCTACCCTATGTCTTTTGATTGGTGCATTTAATCCATTTACGTTTAATGTTATTATTGACAAGTACATGTTTGTTGTCATATTTTTCCTTAGTGTTTGTGTTACTTTTTGCCTTTCTCTTTCTTCTTTTTACAGTAGTCCCTTTAGCATCTCTTGCATTGCTGGCTTGGTAGTGATAAACTCTCTTAGCCCTTTTTTGTCTGTGAAGCTCCTGATTCCACCTTCAATTTTGAATGATAGCCTTGCTGGGTATAGTATTCTTGGATTCAACCCCTTGCTTTGCATCATTTTGTATATTTCATTCCATTCCCTTCTGGCCTGGTGTTTTTCTGTTGAGAAATCAGTTGATATTCTAATAGGAGAGCCCTTGTAGGTAACTTTCTGTCTCTCTCTGGCAGCCTTTAAGATTCTTACTTTGTCATTAGTGTTCGCTAATTTAATTATGATGTGTCTTGGTGTCGGTCTTTTGGGGTTCAACCTGTTTGGGACTCTATGTACTTCTTGGACTTGCATAGTTTTTTTCTTGCCAATATCAGGGAAGTTTTCTGTCATTATTTCTTCAAACAGGTTTTCTATTCCTTGCTTCTTTTCCTCTCCTTCTGGTATCCCTATTATTCTAATATTGTTTTGTTTTGTGTTGTCCCAAAGCTCCCTTAGGCTCTCCTCTTGCTTTTTAAGTCTTCTTTCCAGTTGCTGCTGTGTTTGTGTGTTTTTTCCTACCTTGTCTTCTAATTCGCTGATGCGGTCCTCAGCCTCTTCTAGTCTATTGTTTAAGCCTTCCAATGTGTTCTTTATTGCAGCTATGTCATTCTTCATCTCTTCTTGGTTTCTTTTCATGTTGGTGACATTCTCATTAAGCTCCTTATAGTTCTCATTGAGTTGTGTGTATTTGTCATGCATCTGTTTAAACATCCTTATAACCATTACTCTGAATTCTTTCTCTGTTAATCTACTAGCCTCAATTTCATTTAACTCCCTCTCTGGTGATTTCTCTTTTTCTTTCCTTTGGGAGTTGCTTTTTTGTCTCCCCATGTTTTCCTGTTATGTTTTAATTGTAGATCCAATTGCTTTGCTACCCAGGTTCTTTTGGTGATGGTGCTACTGGTGTAATCTCTCAGTTCTCCTGGGCTTGGTAATCTAGTGTAGCTCCCTACTTGAGCTATTTGGGTTCTCTTGATGTAGGCCTGCAGCTTGAGAGGCACACCTGCGGTGTCTAGAAGTCAGCAGCCGTGGAGGGGAGTATCCCAATTTTTGCTGTCTTGCACCCTTAATTGAAACCACGCATGCCCAGTGGGGACTCACAGTGGCACCAAGGAACTGTCTGTTGGGGTGATGTGGCTCAGGGAGCCTGCACTCTGGAAAGGTGTGACTGTGATGCCCAGAGTTCTGTAGTTATGGGGTGGGCAGACTCAGCTTTCACTGCTGCACCTGTGGTGGATAGGCGCTTACTCCCAGTGGCGGCTCATAGGAGCACCCGCGGTAAGTTTGCCAGTGAGGCAAAACTGAAGCACTCTGAAGGGCTCTGGCAGTGTAGCTGTGTAATTGAGGTGCTTAACTTCTAAAGATTTCTCTTTAGGGCAGATCCTATGGCCTCAGGGAGTATTGAGATTCCATGGTGTTAATCAGTGTGGGATCTGGGTGTGGCTATATTGGTTGCCTGGAGACTGGAGGGAGGGGCTATCTCTCAGGAGAAAATGGCAACGGGTCCTAGATTTGACTCAGCACCAGACTCACTTCCACCTCTCCTGGACCATCCGCTGCCTACTCTCCCCAGATTCCACAACCCCACTCCCTCTTCTGCACCTCAACTACAGGTAAGCGTCTGTATCCTAAGGGTCCTATGAACCAGGTTCAGTGGAGAAAGGCGCAGGCCCCAGCGCGAGGAGGGACCGCGTCTCTGCAAGTTCCTTTCTTGCCAGCACTGCACGGTCCGGCAGATCTTCAGGGCTGCCTTAGAGCTCAGATCCCAAATCCAGACTCCAAGGTCTAAAATCCCCTACCTCCCGCAGTCCCGTGGACCCTTTTTTTTTTTTTTTTTTTTTTCCAGTCAGATGCTTTGCCTGTCCTCAGGGACGCGGCTTGGCGCTGTGTAGTTTCTCCTTGACCTGGGCTCAGAGGTCCAGCAGATTCTACTGCCTAGATCTTTGACTTTACCTTTATCAGGGGGATCTCTGCCCTTCCTGGCTGCAAACTGTCTCACCAGCTGCGCCTCCTTCGCCAATTCAGGCTGGATTCCACTCGTTTCAGCTGCTCCCTCTCTCTGCTCTGGGACAAGGCTCAGGACACATCCGTCTATTCTGCCGCCATTTTTCTCTCCGACTACATCTACCAATTCTGAGGTTAATGCAAAAACATGGAGATTTGACCCTCAGTCCTACTAACCAATATTTCCATCTGTCTCATTTTTTTTTTCCTTTTCCTACATGAGTGTCACCAACTTGACATAACCAAGTTGTATATTTCATATTAGTAAAAGCAAACAACTTTTTTTTCCAAATGAGAAAGATGCAATAAGTTAGCATATTGCTCAATTTTGCATTATTCCTTTTATTCAAAGCATGCATGGAATATCTTGTCCCAAGAGATACACAGATACTTCCCAACTTGGTATGTATAAAATAATTTATCAGCTCCCCTCCCTGAGTATTTGGAGAAATAATTCTATCTGTAGTCCAGTAAAATCTCTTTTTATCAGCAAGATTGCATGCTGCCAGTGACTGACGAAGCACAGGTGCTGCTCACTAGGACTTAGAGATGAAATTCTCTCCCCAGAGTGACTAGCTTCTTATGAGAATATTCGGAGGATGGTGTGTTCCAGACATGCAGCACCTGTTCTCTACTTGCATAAATGTCTCCTGAAGGGGCCAGAGAAAAAATAGTTCATCTCTGTCCCCGGGAACATACATAAATTTAGCATATAGGGTTTATTTTGGTCAAGTTCGAATTACCTTAAAAAAAGGCCATATGATACAATTTCTTAAAGATGCTTTTCACATTACAATTTATTACATAAAATGACCGATAGGAGAAAGGAAATATAAAAGATATGAAAAATAAAATAAATAAATAAAATGGAAAATACAATCATAAATCCAACATGAAATTGGAATGCAAAAGATAACTCATCAACTTCACCTTACTGCTAATGTTTGCATTATCTAAAAGCATTTGTTCTTCTATTTTATTTGATTATGGGACATGTGAGATTCAGGTAACTTTTTTCAAAATACTGAAAACCTCTCTATCTTTGAAGATGTTATTGATCAACTCTCTTTAGGAAATTGGTTGAGTTTACATTAATTTTCTACATTTTGATATAAACTCAGTCTAACTATGGGACTTGAATGTTGTTTTCCCATGAGCTAACCAGTCATACTCTCAATAATGCCATACTAAAACAAAAACAAAAACAAAAAAAACCTAAAATATATTGGTCCAACATTATTAAGTATAGTCATTGACATTTCTGGAAGCATAGGAACATTGGAAAAAATTTAGAAACAAAGTTATTGCTATATTGATTTAAGTTGTACCACACTCTTAAAAAAATATTGTGTCTTCTACAGAGTGCACACACAAATGAAGACTTGCAAAGTGGGTGTGGATGAGTTGTGCATGCATACACAAGTGTGCACTCTCACCTGGACACATACACACACACACACACACACACACACACACACACCGTAGTGTTCAGACAAAGCTGCGGATGCTAAGCACCTGACCTCTTTAGCATTTCATTACAATATTGAAGTGAAACACCTGTCTACACTACTGTAACTTTTAGACCACTGCTTATTAATAGCCACTGTGTGAATAGTTCTTCAGCCTTCTGGGTCTGCTTTCAAAATTACAAACATACTCATAAGAAGGGAATTCAAAATCATCAGTCTGTGTTAAGCAAGTTCTATATTTGTAAAGTTTCTAGAAATGGATAACTTATCATTCTGCCTCTCTATGCTTGCTGGGCTCAGGGCCAGCCATCATTTTCCTAAAATCTTTTTTTAATGCAAGGATGAACACCTAACATGCATCTGTGGCTCAAGCTCACCCTGAGGGCTTATGACTCTGGGACTGGCTAAAGACTAACACTTTTGGAGTAAGTCCTGCCTTTTCTTCCTTCCAGTCTGGCTCACCTCAGGAGTAGGTGTGAAATTTGAAGCAGCATCCAGACTTATAAAAACTTCTTTGTTGATGCAGTTCTGTCCAGGCAGTATAAAAATGTGCAAGATTAGAAATGTATGTTTTTGTTGTTCTTGTATGTGTGTGTATGTGAGTTATCACACTACAATTTAAATTCCTCCTCCTCCTTCTCCTCCTCCTCATCCTCCTCCTCATCCTCCTCCTCCTTCTTCCTCTTCTTCCTTCTTTATTCTTTATTTTTGGCTTTTCACCAAATGTGAGTGAGGGTTTATGTTGAGTTTTATACTGACTTGCTTTTTAAAGACCCTTTCAAATATAAAGTTTTGTGTTTCTTGTATTCAATAGAAAAAGAAGCAATGAGAATTTTGCACAATTAAGTATGTAATGTATGATATGAAGAAACAAAAGATTTATGCACAGAATTATGAACAAAGCCAGAAAAAACAACAGTAAACTCAAAAAAAAACAAAAAAAACAACAGTAAAAATAAAAACTATAGAAGTAATTATAAAATGAATGTAGTGGACAGAAGATAGTGGCTGGCAGGATGGCAGTGAGGAAGAGATTGTGAGTGAGTGAGCGAAAGGGGAGTGTGTGGACGTGTGTGGTGTATGTGTGTGTGACTGAGGGACAGTTAGATCCTGCAGGACTTTAGAGGGCTGGTGGACAGGGCTCTGCTAGATGGAGAGCCCCTGCTACCACTGAAATCACTCCCAGGCAGCTGGCACTAGCACAGAAAACAAGCCATCTTGAAGGGGAAAGTAGCTGTGACTAGGAGCCCAAGCCTCACCACCACCCAGACTGGCCTCAGACACCACCCCAAACCCTACAGCCACTCTGTCCAAAGACCTGCTACCTCAGATGCAGAGTCATGGACACCAGGACTCCAGCCTACCTGGACGTGGGCTCCTGTTGGTCCCGGAGTGCGCCACCCTCCTGCCAGAACACTGCGTTGGTCCTGGGCAATGTGTGTCCCACTGGTGAGTCTCAAACTGTGATCCCTGCTGCCAAGACCACAGCATGGGCTCCAGGCCCAACGCGTCCTGCAGCCAAGCCTCAGACTGCGCTCCCCACCCAGCCTGTGGCATCCTCCAGGGCCCTACACGTCCTGCTGGTGAACCGCTGACTGTGTTCCCCACCCGACAGGACCATGGACTCAGCCCCAGCCCTGTGCATCCCACAGGCAAGTCTCTGACTGCACCCCCCACCACCTGCCAAGCCCGAAGCATCAGTCCCAGGCTCCACGTGTCTCGGGGCTTGGACCCTTATGTGAGAGCAAAAATGGGGAGACAAAGAAAACCCCAAAGGAAAGAACAGGAGGTGTCGTCAGAAAAGGAACTAAATGAAACAGAGGCATGCAATATGTCAAAAAAAGAATTCAGTTACAGTTTCTAAATTGGCTGGATGAAAAAATCAACAACTTATGTAAGAATCAAGAGGAAGTAAAAAGCGATATAGCTACAATAAAAATTAAAAAAAAAAAACAATGTGGACGGTTTCAACAGTAGACTACAAGAAGCAGCATACCGAATTAGTGAATTAGAAGTCGTGGCATCAAAACACACCCAATCTGAACAGCAACTGGAGAAAAAAATTAGAAAGCAGGAGGAGAGCCTAAAGAAGCTTTGGGACAACATGAAACAAAGTAACAGTAATAGGGGTACCGGAATGACAAGAAGAGGAGCAAGGATTAGAAAACATATTTGAAGAAATAATGACAGAAAACTTCACTGGTTGGGTGAAGAAAATAGTCACACAATCACAGAGAGTACCAAAAAAGATGAACCCAAAAAGACCCACACAAAGACATATCATAATGATAATGGCAAATGTTAACAACTGAGATAAAATATTAAAGGCTGCAAGAGAGAGACAGAGAGTTACCTACAAAGGATCACCCATTATATTATCAAATGATTTCTCAATAGAAACACATCAGGCCAGAGGGAATGGAATGAAGTATACAACATGATGCAAAGCAAAGGAATGAATACAAGAATACTCTGTCCAGCAAGACTGTCTTTCAAACTTGAAGGGGAAATCAGGATCTTCATAGACATAAATAAATAAATAAATAAATAAATAAATAAATCTAAGGGAGTTTATTACCACCAAGCCAGCCAGCAATGCAAGAAATGCTAAAGGGACTATTGTATAAAGAATATATAGAAAGGCAAGAAGGAACACAGGCACAAAGAATAAAAATGGCTACAAACAAGTACATATCAATAATAAACTTAAATGTACATGGATTAAATGCTTCAATCAAAAGACATAAAGTGACTGAATGGATAAGAAAACATGACCTATATATATATAATGTCTACAAGAGAACAAGGAACTCACATAGACTGACAGTGAAGGGATGGAAAAATGTCTTTCAGGCAAATGGAAATAATAAAAAAAAAAAAACTGGGTTAACAATACTAATATCCAACGAAATAGACCTCAAAGTGAAAGCCATAAAAAGGTAAAGAGAGCCACTTCATAATAGTAAATGGATTGTTACAGCAAGAGGTTATAACTCTGGTAAACATATATGCTCCAATGCAGGAACACCCAAATGAATAAAAAAAATTCTGGAATATATCAAAGAAGAAATAGACAGCATTACAATCACAGTAGGGGACATTAATACCCCATTTACATCACTGGATAAATCCTCTAGACAAAAAATTAGCAAAGAAACAGCAATCCTAAATGACTCACTAGATCAAATGGACTTAATTGACATCTTCAAAACATTTCACTCCAAAGCTACAGAATATATATTCTTCTCAAGTGCACATAGGACATTTTCAAAGATAGACCACATATTGGGACATAGGCAAAGTGTCTCCAAATTCAAGAAGATTGAAATCATCTCAAGCATTTGCTCAGATCACAATGGCATAATATTAGAAATCACCTACAATAAAAACAATAACAAAAACTCAAACACTTGGAGGCTAAATAGCATGCTATTAAACAATGATTGGGTTACCAAAGAGATCAAAGAAGAAATTAAAAACATCCTGGAAACAAATGACAATGAAAACACAACAATCCAAAATCTATGGGACACAGTGAAAGCAATCCTGAGAGGAAATTTGATAGTTCTACAGGCCCACCACAAGAAACAAGAAAAAGTTATAATAAATTATCTAACACAGAACTTAAAGAATTAGAAAGCAAGAAGCAAGAAAAGCCCAGAGTGAGCAGAAGGAAGGAAATAATAAAGATCAGAGCAGAAATAAATGACATAGAGACCAAAAAAACAATACAAAAGATCAACAAAACCAAGAGCTGGTTTTTTGAAAGGATAAACAAGATTGATGAATTTCTAGGCAGACTCACCAGGAACCAAAGAGAGAGGATCCACCAAATAACCAAAATCAGAAATGAATGAGGTGAAATAACAACAGACCCCACAGAAATACAAAGGATTATAAAAATAAATAAATAAATAAATAAATAAATAAATAAATAAATAAATTACTATGAGTAACTCTATTCTAACAGACTGGTCAACCTAGAAGAAATGGACATATTCCTGGAAAAAAACGACCTTCCAAAACTCAATCAGGACGAATCAAAAAATTTGAATAGGCTGATATCTATGGAGAAAATTAAAGCAATAATCAAAAAACTACCATCAAACAAAAGCCCTGGGCCAGACGGCTTCACAGGGGAGTTTTAGCAAACATTCAAAGGAGAACTAAAACCTATTCTCCTCAGACTATTCCAAAAAATTCAAGAAGAAAAAACACTTCCAAGCTCTTTCTATGAAGCCAGGATTACCCTAATCCCAAAACCAGATAAAGACAGTACAAAGAAAGAGAATTACAGCCAATATCCCTGATGAACATAGATGCTAAAAACTTCAACAAAATTCAAACAAATCAGATCCAGCATTATATTAGAAAGATGATACACCGTGAACAACTGGGATTTATTCAGGGAAGCAAGGATGGTACAATATCAGCAAATCAATAAACGAGATACACTACATAAACAAACTGAGAGATAAAAATCACATAATCATATCAATCAATTCAGAAAAAGCATTTGACAAAATCCAACACCCTTTCTTTTTTTTTTAAATATATTTTATTGATATTTCACAGAGAGGAAGGGAGAGGGATAGAGAGCTAGAAACATCGATGAGAGAGAAACATCAATCAGCTGCCTCCTGCACACCTCCCACTGAGGATGTGCCCGCAACCAAGGTACATGCCCTTGACCAGAATCGAACCCGGGACCTTTCAGTCCGCAGGCCGACGCTCTATCCACTGAGCCTACCGGTTTCGGCACCAACACCCTTTCTTGATAAAAACTCTCATCAAACTGGGAATATATTGATCATATCTCAACATAATAAAAGCCATATATGACAAACCTACAGCCAACATCATACTCAATGGGCAAAAACTAAACCCATTTCCCCTAAGAATAGGAACAAGACAGATGCCCACTCTCACCACTCCTGTTTGATATAGTAGTGGAAATATAGCCATAGTGATTAGACAAGAAGAAGAAATAAAAGGCATCCAAATTGGAAAAGAAGAAGTAAAAATGTCATTATTCGCAGATGAGTTGATATTATACATAGAAAGCCCTAAAGGCTCCATCATAAAACTATTAGACTTAATAAATGAATTCAGCAATGTAGCAGGATACAAAATTAACACCCAGAAATCTATGGCTTTTTTATACACCAATAATGAACTTACAGAAACAGAAATTTAAAAAACAATCCCATTTATCATTGCTACAACAAAAAATTAAGATACCTAGGAATAAACTTAACTAAAGAGGTAAAAGACCTGTACTCAGAAAACTACATGACATTGACAAAAGAGGTAGAGGAAGACATAAACAAATGGAAGAATATACCGTGTAAATGGATGGGTAGAATCAACATGATTATAATGTCCATACTACCCAAAGCAATCTATACATTCAATGCAATCCCCATTAAAATATCAATGGCATATTTCACAGACCTAGAACAAATGTTCCAAAAATTCATCTGGAATAATAAAGACTCCAAATAGCTGCAGCAATCCTCAGAAAGAATAACAAAGTAGGAGGGATCTCAATATCAGATATTACGCTATATTACAAAGCCATTGTCCTCAAAACTGACTGGTACTGGCACAAAAACAGACATATAGACCAATGGAACAGAACAGAGAACCCAGAAATCGACCCAAGTCAGTATACTCAATTAATATTTGACACAGGAAGCAGGAGCATACAATGGAGTCAAGAGGGTCTCTTCAATAAATGTGATAGAAAAATTGGATAGATACATGCAAAAAATGAAACTAGAACACCAACTTCACCATATACAAAAATAAACTCAAAATGGATAAAGGACTTAAACGTAACATGGGAAACCATAAAAATCTTAGAGGAAACCATGGGCAGAAAAATATCAGACATATGTCATTGCAATACCTTTACTGATACAGCTCCTAGGACAATGCAAACTAAGGAGACAATAAACAAATGAGACTACATCAAAATCAAAAGCATCTGGACAGCAAAAGAAACGATCAACAAAACAAGAAATCCCACCACATGGGAGAACATATTTGCCACTGTTATCTTTGATAAGGGTTTAACCTCCAACATTTACAGGGAACTCATACACTTAACAAAAGGAAGATAAACAAACCAATCAAAAAATGGGCAAAGGACCTAAATAGATACTTTTTGAAAGAGAACATAAGGAAGGCCAAGAGACATATGAAAACATGCTCAAAGTCACTAATCATCTGAACGATGCAAATCAAAACGACAATGAGGTAGCATCTCACACCTCTCAGAATGACTATCATCAACAAATCAACAAAAGACAAGTGCTGGTGAGGATGTGGAGAAAAGGGAACCCTCATGCACTGTTGGTGGGAATTCAGACTGGAGTAGCCACTGTTGAAAGCAGTGTGGAATTTCCTCAAAAAATTTAAAATGGAACTCCCATTTGACCCAGTAATACCACTTCTAGGAATATATCCCAAATCAGAAACACCAATCAGAAAGGATATATTCACCCATCCTATATTCATAGCAGCACAATTTACAATAGTTAAGATTTGGAAACAGCCTAAGTGCCCATCAGCAGATGAGTGGATTAGAAAACTGTGTTACATCAACACAATGGAATACTACACTGCTATAAAAAAGAAGGAGTTCCTAGCATTTGCAACAACATGGATAGACCTGGAGAGCATTATGCTAAGCAAAATAAGCCATTCGGAGAAAGATAAATACCACAGGATCTCACTCATTTGTGGAATATAATGAACACCATAAACTGATGAACAAAAATAGACCCAGAGGCAGTAAAGCACCGAACAGACTGTCAAACCTCAGAGGGAAGGCAGGGGTAGGAGCATGGGGGGGGGGAGGGTTAAGAGATCAACCAAAGGACTTGTATGCATGCATATAAGCATTACCAAAGGACACAGACACTAGGGGGGTAAGGGCATGTGCTGGGGGTGGGAGTGGACAGGAGGAGGTCAATGGGGGGAAAAGGAGACATATGTAATACTTTAATCAATAAGGAATTTAAATAAATAAATAAATAAATAAATAAATAAATAAATAAATAATAAATATGAATGTAGTTAGGAGAAAAACCAAGATGGCGGCATAGGTAAACACCTAAACTGCTGCCTCACAAAACAATTTCAAAACTTCAACTAAAAGACAAAACAGACATCATCCAGAATCATAGGAAGGCTGGCTGAGTGGAAATTCTACAACTAGAAGGAAAGAGAAAAGTACACTGAGACTCAGAGGAGCTGCAGGAGGCAGAGGTACTGAGATGGGTGCGTGGAGAAGACTGTGAGTGCACAGCTGGCTTTCTCAAGCAGGAGAGAGACAAAAGCTCCCAACTGCGCTGAACTCCAGTTCCAGGCGAAACTCTGGAGACCCAGACTCATACGGGGGAAACTGGACTGTCAGGAAAGAGAAAAGCACACTGAGACTCAGAGGAACTGTGTAAGGCACTGGTACCGAAGTGCATGCACAGAGAGGGTGGGCAACTGAGTACGCGGCTGGCTTTCTCAAGTGGGAGGGAGACAAAACCTCCCAATTGCCCTGAACTCCAGTTCCGGGTGAGACTCTGGGGACCCAGACTCATTCGGGGAGAAACTGGACTGTTTGGCAGTGGGCTGAACTAAAGGGCGACTTTCTCTCAGAGGTGTTTGCAGCGATTACCAAGGGACACTGTGACACAGGGGCCTATTAGGGCATGGCTGATGGGAAACCAATGCTGTCTGCTCCACCCTGAGACTCCGCCCCATCCAAGCTGAGCACAGAGGCTTTTGCAAGTCTTGTCTCATAAGGGTGTCTCCAGCACAGAAGTTCTCCCAGCGTAGACACAGCTGATCCTCACAGCCAATTAGCCTGGAGGTCAATTCCTCCCAGTGATACCAACAACAATCAAGGCTTAACTACAACAAGACTGTGCACACAGCCCACAAAGGGGTACACCAAGAGTGTCCACCTCAGGTAACTGAGGAGGCTGAGCCACTGGGCCCTATAGGACACCTAGCACACAAAGCCACTCTATCAACTCAGGAAAGCAGCCAAAATGAGGAGACAAAGAAAAAGATCACAAATGAAAGAAATGGAGGAAAGCAAACGACTGGATATAGAGTTCAAAACCACGGTTATAAGGTTTTTCAAGAATTTTCTAGAAAAGGCCGGTAAATTTAGCGAGACCCTCGAGGATATGAAAAAGGACCAACTAGAAATTAAGCATACATTGACTGAAATAAAAAATAATATACAGAGATCCAACAGCAGACTAGAGGATAGCAAGTATCAAGTCAAAGATTTGAAATACAAAGAAGCAAAAAACACTCAACTGGAAAAGCAAAAAGAAAAAAGAATCCAAAAATATGAAGATAGTGTAAGGAGACTCTGGGACAACTTCAAGAGTACAAAAATCAGAATTATGGGGGTGCCAGAAGAAGAGAGAGAGCAAGATACTAAAAACCTATTTGAAGAAATAATGACAGAAAACTTCCCCCACCTGGTGAAAGAAATAGACTTACAAGTCCAGGAAGCGCAGAGAAACCCAAACAAAAGGAATCCTAAGAGAACCACACCAAGACACATCATAATTAAAATGCCAAGAGCAAAAGACAAAGAGAATATTAAAAGCAGCAAGAGAAAAACAGTTAATTGCCTACAAGGGAGCAGAAACTATGCAGGCCAGACAAGAGTGGCAAGAAATATTCAAAGTGATGAATAGCAAGAACATACAACCAAGATTACTCTACCCAGCAAAGCTATCATTCAGAATTGAAGGGCAGATAAAGAGCTTCACAGATAAGAAAAAGCTAAAGGAGTTCATCACCACCAAACTAGTATTATATGAAATGCTGAAAGGTATTCTTTAAGAAGAGGAAGAAGAAGAAAAAGGTAAAGATAAAAATTATGAACAACAAATACATATCTATCAACAAGTGAATCTAAAAATCAAGTGAATAAAATAGTCAGATGAACAGAATAAACTGATGAATATAATAGAATCAGGGGCATAGAAAGGGAGTGGACTGACAATTCTTGTCGGGAAAGGGGTGTGGAGGGTGCAGGAAGAGACTGGACAAAAATCGTACACCTATGGGTGAGGACAGTGGAGGGGGGTAAAGGCAGAGGGTGGGGTGAGAACCGGGTGGAGGGGAGCTATGGGGGAAAAAAGAGGAACAATTGTAATAATCTGAACAATAAAGATTTATTAAATTTTTTTAAAAAATGAATGTAGTTAGTCATTTGTGAAACTACCTAAGAAATGATTCAAGTAAATAAGGGTAATCCCTTAAGTCTTATCCAAACAAAACAAATACGTCCCTGAAATCTCACTAAATATAGATAAACTCAAAATATAACAAATATCTGACAAAATAATGCAATAATAATAATAAACAAATAAGACACAATACTGTATATGGTATAGTGTGGACACTCTAATATTTGTTCTTCATTATAAGTATCCTGCAGGAAAAATAATGAAAAAAAAATCTGTTTGTAAATTACCAGAGCAATTCAGAGGTGAGAATTCCCTAGTTTATTTTGTCAGACACCTACTTATGCAGGAAACATGGCATGTGATAACAGTAACCAGAAAGATCAACTAACTTTCTCAACTATGACTCAATACCTACCAGAAATGTTTAGATATTTATTTTGGCTTCATTTTTTAAAAAATATATTTTTATTGATTTCTGACAAAAAGGGAGAGGGAGAGACAGCAACATCAATGATGAGAGAGAATCACTGATAACTGCCCCCTGCATGCCCCCCTACCAGGGATAAAGCCCTGACCTGGAATCAAACCATGACCTCCTGGTCCATAGGTCAATGCTCAACTACTAAGCCATGCAGTCAGGCTTATTTGGCTTCTTAAGTTGACTTTCCTAGTGAGACAAGATTGCTTTCAGCAACCAATAGATATATTTAAATTTACTTTGTGATAATTTTACCAAGTACTGATTAATGAATTGTTATTCTGTTTAAAAATAAATTTTGACAAGTTTTATAATAATGAGAATCTATCCCTCAAAATCTGATCACCAGATTTGTGGTTTTTAAGTTGGTAGAATCAAAGCATTTTCATCACCTCTCTTTTCAAATTCCACCTACTTAAAACCCAGGGGAAAAAACACAAATAAATGAAAACAAATTTAGTACCTTCTAAAAAGAATTAGTATACATTTGTAACCCAATTCAGAATGTTTGAAGACTGAATAATAATTTAGAAGAGTGGAGAGAATAAAATCTTGCACATAGATTTACTAAAACATTTGGCTCCTCAAAACCTGAAAAGGCTCACAAATTAGAATTTTAATGAACAATTGAAGATATCAGGGAGAGTATTTGAAAAACCACAAAGGGGACAATTAGTCCCATAGCCCTGGTCACCACTCACTCTGAGTACCTTCAGATGACTAACTGCTTCTAACACACTTACAGGTACAAAACACAGAAGATAGCAAGGTACCATATTGCAGGGATGGGTATTATTAAGCTAAAGTTTGCTTACTGAACTATGAATCCAGACCCTTCTTATCCCACCAAATTCCAGAAATCCGTAGCCATGTTAATTCTTTCCAGGGAAGTAGGTATACGAGAGAATGTACTGCCCAAAGAAGACCCCAGTAGGGATACAGAAGTTGGGGGTTTCATAACACAGAAGCAGGCTGGTCAGTTATGGTAAACACAGGATGTTCAGCTGTGTAGAACTTCCTATTCACTTTTTAGGGCCTTGATCTTAATTAGAAACAAAACCAAAGAACTGAAAACTTCTAAAATGAAAATGAAAAAAGAAAAAAAAATTCAAGAAGAAAAAAATCCACTGTAATTAATATCCTGTAGAGCTAAGAGAGGTATTAAACCTATGGAATGAAACAAAATGTATAGTAAGAGACAAAGACCATGCCATCTTGAAAAACTGGACTGCTTGCGACTAGGACCCTAGCCTCACCACCACCCAATCTGGTCTCAGATGCAAGCCAAGACCCTACAACCACTTGGGACAAAGACCTGCACACCCACAGACACCAAGACTCCAGATATCCAAGCCACAGATTACTGTGAATCACAGAGCCCATCCCCTTCCCCACTGGCCCACTGCGGTGGCATAGGACCTGCCAGACCTACTCCCACAAGCAGGCCTCCTGTCGACACAGGGCAGCTGTGCGACTTAACTTTGACTCTGGGAGCATGCACATGGGAGTCTGTTTTCCATGGCACAGAAGTGTGCCTCCTTTTGACACAGGAAGGCTGCACTACCTGATTTTGACTCTGGGCTTGTGGATACAGAGAGTCTGTTTCCCACAGCACACGACGAGGCCTCCTGCCCACAAAGGGCAGCTGTACCACCTGACTTTGATTCTGGGCACACACTCTGTTTCCTGTGATGCAGGAGTGGGCCTCCCACCAACACAGGACTGCTCTGCAACCCAGCCCCCCAAGCAGACCGGCGATACTGATTCTCCATGCGAGAGGCAGCACTGAGTATCAGTGACTTGACTCTTGGCACGCATACATGGGGACTCTGTTTCTCATCGTGCGCATATGGGATCCCTGATTCTCAGTGCACGCACACTGAGCAGCTATGAATCCAATTCTTGGCACACATGCACACAGGAACCCTGATTCTCAGTGCAAGGCCAGCGACAGAGACTCCGATACTTGATTCTCAGCATGTGCACATGGGGACTGTGACTCGCGGCATGCGCTAGGGGACTCTGATTTTTGATTCTACGTGCACATACGAGGCCACTGAGCACTGGTGACTCTGATTCTCAGCATGCGTGGCTCCCACAGACCCATGGAAGCCACACATCTCAGTGTCGGAGCTCTTCAGTAACACTCGGGTGGCATGACACTCCCACTGCACATGGCTCAGGCCCCTGCATTTGGACCCCTCGGCATTTGGACCTTCTGCTGATAGTTAAAATGGGGAGACAATGAAACAATCCCCAGAGGAAAGAAAAAGAAGAATCACTAAGAAAGAAAATAATGAAATGGAGGCATGCAATATGACAGGAAAAGAATTCAAAGTAATGGTCATACAGTTCACAAAATGGATGGACAAGAAAATCAACAATCTATGCAAATATCAGGAAGAAATCAAAAGTGATACAGCTACAATAAAAAAAACTATAGAAGGTTTCAACAGTAGCCTAGAAGAAAAAGAGGACTGAATTAATGAGTTAGAAGATAAGGTAGAGAAACAAGCCCAATCTGAACACCAACTGAAGAAAAAAGTTAAAAAGTAGGAGGAGAGCCTAAGGGAGCTTTGGGACATCACGAAATGAAGTAACATATGTATATTAGGGGTGCCAGAAGGACAAGAAGAGCAGCAAGGATTAGAGAATCTATTTGAAAAATAATGACAGAAAACTTCCTTAAGAAGGGGAAGAAAAAAATCACACAGGTACAGGGAGTCCCAAGTAAGACAAATCGCAAAAGACCCACACCAAGACATGTCATGATTACAATGACAAATGTCAACGACAAAGAGAGAATCTTAAAGGCTGCAAGAGAGAGACGGAGTGTTACCTACAAAGGATCCCCCATCAGATTATCAAATGATTTCTCAACAGAAACACACCAAGCTAGAAGGGAATAGAATGGAGTATACAAACTAACACAAAGCAAAGGACTGAATCCAAGAATACTATCCAGCAAGACTATCAATCAAAATTGAAGGGGAAATCAGTAGCTTCACAAACAAAAAAAATGCTAAGGGAGTTTATCGCTACCAAGCCAGCAATGCAAGAAATGCTAAAGGGAATGCTATAAAAAGAAGAAATAGAAAAGGAGGAAGGAACACAGGCATAAAGCACAAAAATGGCTAAAAACAAGTAGCTATCAATAATAATATTAAACGTAAATGGATTAAATGCTCTAATCAAAAGACATCGAGTGACTGAATGGATAAGAAAACATGATCCGTATATATGCTGTGTACAAGAGACCCACCTCAAACAAGGGACTCACACAGAATGAAAGTGAAGGGATGGAAAAATATCTATTAGGCAAATGGAAATGAACAAAAGCTGAGGTTTCAATACTTATATCTGAAAAAGTAGACCTCAGAGTGAAGATATAACAAGAGACAAGGAAGACCACTCCATAATTCTAAAGGGATCGATACAACAAGAGGATATAACTCTGATAAACATATATGCACCCAATGAAGGAGCACCCAAATACATAAAAAAAAAAAAAAACTTCCGGAAGTTATCAGGGGAGAGATTGACAGCAATACAATCATAGTAGGATACTTTAATACCCCATTAACATCACTGAATAAATGTTCTAGACAAAAAATTAACAGAGAAACAGCAATTCTAAATGACTCACTGATCAGATGGACTTAGTCGACATCTTTAGAACATTCCACCCCAAAACTACAGAATATATATTCTTCTCAAATGCACATGAGACATTTTCAAAGAAAGACCACATATTGGGATACAAGCAAAATCTCTCCAAATTCAAGAAGACTGAAATCATATCAAGCATCTTCTCAGATCACAATGGCATAAAATTAGAAATCAACTACAATAAAAACAATAACAAAAATTCAAACATTTTGAGGCTGAATGGCATACTATTAAATAATGAGTGGGTTACCAAAGAGATTAAAGAAGAAATAAAAAAAATCCTGAAAACAAATGACAATGAAAACCAACAATTCAAAATCTTTGGGACGGAATGAAAGCAGTCCTGAGAGGGAAGTTCATAGCATTACAGGACTATCTCAAAAAACAAGAAAAACTGGTAGTAAACCATTTAAATCTGAAATTTGAAGAATTAGAAAGAGAACAACAAGAAAAGCCCAGAGTGAGCAGAAGGAAGGAAATAATAAAGATCAGAGCAGAAATAAATGACATAAAGACAAAAAAAAAAAAGCACACAAAACAAACAAACAAATAAACAAAAAAGGATCAATGAAACCAAGAGCTGGTTCTTTGAAAGTATAAACAAAATTGATGAATCTCTAGCCAGGCTCACCAAGAAGCAAAGGGAGATGACCCAAATAAACAAAATTAGAATCAAAAGAGGCAAAATAACAACAGACCCCACAGAAATACAAAGAATTGTAAAATAAAATACTATAAGCAACTCTATTCCAACAAACTGGTCAACCTAGAAGAAATGGACATATTCCTAGAAAAATACGACCTTCCAAAACTCAACTAGAAGGAATAAAAAAAAATCGGAATAGGCCAATATCTATGGAGAAAATTGAAGCAGTATCAAAAAACTTCCAATAAACAAAAGCCCTAGACCAGACGACTTTACAGTGGAGTTTAATCAAACATTCAAAGAAGAAATAAAACCTATCTTCCTCAGACTATTCCAAAAAATTCAAGAGGAAGGAACACTTCCAAGCCCTTTCTACAAAGGCTTGGAAGTGTTACCCTAATCCCAAAACCAGATAAAGACACTACAAAGAAAGAGAATTACAGTATTACCCTAATCCCAAAACCAGATAAAGACACTACAAAGAAAGAGAATTACAAGCCAATATCCCTCATGAACATGGACACGAAAGTTCTCAACAAAATTCTAGCAAATCTAATCCAGCATTACATTAAAAAGATCATACAACATGACCAAGTAGGATTTATTCCAGGGATGCAAGGATGGTACAATATCTGCAAATCAATAAACGTGATACACCACATAAACAAACTGAGAGATTAAAACCATATAATCATATCCATTGATGCAGAAAAAACATTTGACAAAATCCAACACCCTTTCTTTTTTTTTTCTTTTGATTTTTTTTATTGATTTCAGAGAGGTAGAGAAAGGGAGAGAGAGATAGAAACATCAATGATGAGAGAGAATCATCGATTGGCTGCCTCCTGCAAACCCCACACTGGAGATGAAGCCTGCAACCCGGGCATGTGCCCTTGACCAGAATCAAACCCAGGACTCTTTAGTCCCCAGGCCGATGCTCTATCCACTAAGCCAAACACCCGTTCTTGATAAAAATTCTCAGAAAGGTGGGAATAGAAGGATCATACCTCAACATAATAAAAGCCATATATGACAAACCCACACCCAACATCAAACTCAATGGGCAAAAACTAAAACCATTTCCCCTAAGAACAGGAACAAGACAGGGATGCCCACTCTCACCACTTCTGTTTGACATAGTACTGGAAGTACTAGCCAATGCAATCAGACAAGAAGAAGAAATAAAAGGCATCCAAATTGGAAAAGAAGAAGTAAAATTGTCACTATTCACAGTGACATGATATTGTATATAGAAAACGGCAAAGACTCCATCAAAAAACTACTAGACTTAGTAAATGAATTCAGCAATGTAGCAGGATACAAAACTAACACCCAGAAGTCTATGGCTTTTCTATACACCAATTATGACCTAACAGAAAAAGAAAATAAAAAAAGCAATCACATTTACCATTGCAACAACAAAGTTAAGATACCTGGGAATAAATTTAACCAAGGAGATAAAGGACCTGTACTCAGAAAATTTCAGGATGCTGGAAAAAAAAAAAAGATAGAAGAAGACATGAACAAATTGAAGTATATACCATGTTCATGGATTGGTAGAATCAACATTAAAATGTCCATACTACCCAAACCAATCTATAAATTTAATGCAATACCCATTAAAATGCCAATGGTGTACTTCAAAGACCTAGAACAAACTCTCCAAAAATTTATCTGGAATAAAAAAGAAGGCCCCGAATAGCTGCAGCAATCTTGAGAAAGAAGATCAATGTTTGAGGGATAGCAGATATCAAGCTATACTACAAAGCCACTGTTCTCAAAACTGCCTAGTACTGTCACAAGAACAGACATATAGACCAGTGGAACAGAACAGAGAACCCAGAAATTGACCCAAGCCATTATGCTTAATTAATACTTGATAAAAAAAAAAAGGCAAGAGCATACAATGGAGTCAAGAGGGTCTCTTCAATAAATGCTGTTGGGAAAATTGGACAGATACTTGCAAAAAAATGAAACTATATCACCAACTTACGCCATACACAAAAATAAACTCAAAATGGATAAAGGACTTAAACGTAAGATGGGAAACCATAAAAATCTTAAAAGAAGCCATAGACACCAAAATAGCAGACATTTGTCTTAGCAATATCTTTACCGATACAGCTCCTAGGGCAATGGAAACTAAGGAGAAAATAAACAAATGCGACATCAAAATGAAAAGCTTCTTCACAGCAAAAGAAACCATCAACAAAACAACAAGAAAGCCCACTGCATGGTAGAAGATATTTGCCACTGCTATCTCCAATAAGGGTTTATTCTCCCAAATTTACAGGGAACTCATACAACTTAACAGAAGGAAGATAAACAATCCAATCAAAAAATGGGCAAAGGACCTAAATTTACACTTGTTCAAGGAAGACATACAGAAAACCAAGAGACATATGAAAACATGCTCAAAGTCACTAATCATCTGAGAGATGCAAATCAAAACAACAATGAGGTACCATCTCACACCTGTCAGAATGACTATCATCAACAAATCAACAAACAACAAGTACTGGAGAGGATGTGGAGAAAAAGGAACCCTCCTTCACTGTTGGTGGGAATGTAGAGTGTTGCAGCCACTGTGGAAAACAGTATGGCGTTTCCTCAAAAAACTAAAAATGGAACTGCCATTTGACCCAGTAATACCACTTCTAGGAATATATCCCAAGAAAACAGAAACACCAGTCAGAAAGAATATATACACCCCTAAGTTCATAACAGCACAATTTACAATAGCTAAGATTTGGAAACAGCCTAAATGCCCATCAGCAGATGATTGGATTAGAAAACTGTGGTACATCTACACAATGGAATACTACGCTGCTGTAAAAAAAGAAGGAATTCTTACCATTTGCAACAGCATGGATGAAACTAGAGAACATTATGCTAAGTGAAATAAGCTAGTCAGTGAAAGAAAAATACCACAGGATCTCACTCATTTGTGGAATATAAAGAACATTATAAATTGATGAACAAAAATAGATACAGAGGCAAAAAAGCATCAAACAGACTGTCAAACTATAGCAGGAAGGCTGGGGAGGTGTGGGGGGAGGTAAGAGATCAACTGAAGGACTTGTATGCATGCATATAAGTATAACCAATGGATGCAATACACTGGCGGGGGGGTGGGGGGAGGGCAGGTGCTGGGGGGTTAGGGAGGCCAGAGGGAGGTCAATGGGGAAGAAAAAGAGACATATGTACTACTATTTGTAATACTTTAAACAATAAATAAAATAAAATAAAAGTATATAAAGGAACATTCATGGAAAAAGAAATAGATATTAAAGCCTAAAATGATAATAGACTGAATAAAAATTCACCAAGAGTTCAAAGATAAAAAATACAAGGAGATAACCAATAGGAGAGAAAAGGTAAAAGAAAAAATATTAAGCACAATGGCCCAGCTTCTGACTAACAGAAGTTCCATGGAGACAACCAGAATATCCTTCTCCTCCAACAGATATGTCTCCAGATTGAGAGACTCCTCACCAAAGGCCCAAAGCTTTAAATGAAAAAATTAAAAAAATAAAAACGAGGCCCTCCAGAGGAAAAAAGGAGGCACCTTCAAAAGATCAGAAATAAAAATTGCTTTTACTTTCTAAAAGCAACATAAGCAGCTGTTAAAAAGAAGGATCTCTTACCCTTTGAGATAGCATAGAGGGACCTGGAGAGTATTATGCTAAGTGAAATAAGCCAGTCAGAGAAAGACAATTATCCATGATCTCACTTATATGTGGAATCCAATGAACAAAATAAACAGATGAACAAAATAGATCCAGAGACCTAGAAGCATGGAACACAGTAATGGATCTCAGAGGAAAAATCAGAAGGGGGGGGAGGGCAGGGAGAGGGTGAGAAGATATTAACCAAAGAAGTTATGTGCACATATGCATAACCTATGGTGTAGTAAAGGCCTGGGGCATGGGAAAAGGGAGAGGGAGAAAAAAAAGGGGGGCATCTTTAATACTTTCAACAATAAAGATTAAAATAAATAAATAAATAAATAAATAAATAAATAAATAAATAAATAAATGCAACATAAAAAATATCTATTCTAGTAGTCTACATCCAAACACAATACCAACTATATATAAAAATAAAATAAGGGCATTTAAAAAATGTTATATATCAAAAAAAGTTACCTTTTGTACTCTGTTTCTCTGGAAGATATACTAAACCAAGAAGAAAAAGGCATTTGGATTAGAAAACAAATGTGAAATGGGGAGGTGCAAATTGGAGAAAGGTAAAAGAAATTCCTAGGACAGTGGTTCTCAACCTTTCTAATGCCGCGACCCTTTAATACAGTTCCTCATGTTGTGGTGACCCCCAACCATAAAATTATTTTTGTTGCTACTTCATAACTGTAATTTTGCTACTGTTAATGAATTGTAATGTAAATATCTGTGTTTTCCAATGGTCTTAAGCTCAACCTGTGGGTCGTGACCTGTGGCTCTACAGCAGCAGTTCTCAACCTGTGGCTCTACAGCAGTAGTTCTCAACCTGTGGGTTGCAACCCACAGGTTGAGAACCACTAGCAGGGTCACCTAAGACCATTGGAAAACACAGATATTTACATTACAATTCATAACAGTAGCAAAATTACAGTTATGAAGTAGCAACGAAAATAATTTTATGCTTGGGGGTCACCACAACATGAAGAACTGTGTTAAAGGGTCGAGGCATTAGAAAGGTTGAGAACCACTGTCTTAGGAGATAGCAGAATGTCCAAATAGCTTCCTTCATACAGAGAAAAGCCAGTCCAGCTTGGACAGAAGACCCAGCAGGGTTGTTTCCAGAGGAAATCAAGGTAAAGGAGAAATTGATATATTAACAGAGAGTTATAACTGCATGAGAACTTGAATGAGGCAATATTTTATATAGCTATTAGAAGGTGTACGATGACTTAGCCATAATTTTAAAGCAAACTAAGGAACCAGAAAAAAAGTTGTGATTATTAATTCCAGGGAAAAATTCTATAAGGATCTATACTAATAATAGAGGAATAAGCAAATTGTCCAGGACACCATCACAGTAACGACTGAACAGCAGGCTGCGTGGGGCGACCAGGCCGGCAGGGGGGTTAGTGACCAAATGACTGAACAGCAGGCTACGTGGGGCTACCAGGTCAGCAGGGGGGGGGGGGCAGTTGGGGGCAACCACACTGGCAGGGGGGTAGTTGGGGATGACCAGACCATTGTGGGGGGGGCAGTTGGGGGTGACTAAGCCAGCAGGGGGGCAGTTGGGGGCAACCAGGCTGGCAGGGGAGCAGTTGGGGATGACCAGACCAGCAGGGGGGGACAGTTGGGGGTGACTAAGCCAGCAGGGGGGCAGTTAAGGGTGACCAGGCTGGCAGGGAGGCAACTGGGGGAGACCAGGCTGGCAGGGGGGCAGTTGGGTGCAACTAGGCCAGCGGGGGGGGGGACAGTTTGGGGCAACCAGGACAGTGGGGGAGCAGTAAGGGGCAACCAGGCTGTCAGGGGGGCAGTTGGGGGTGACCAGGCTGGTGGTGGGGGGCAGTTAGGCATGACCAGGCTGGTGGGGGGGAGCAATTGGGGGTGACCAGGTTGGCAGGGGGGCCAGTTAGGGGCAATCAGGCTGGCAGGCAGAGGTGGTTAGGGGTGATCAGGCTGGCAGGGGGGGCAGTTAGGGGCGATCAGGCAGGCAGGCAGGTGAGCAGTTAGGCGCAAGTGCTCCCAGATTGTGAGAGGGATGTCAGACTGCCAGTTTAGGCCCGATCCCCAAGGGGTCCCAGATTGGAGAGGGTGCAGGCTGGACTTAGGGTATTCCCCACCCCCCACCCCCCGCCATGCACGAATTTCATGCACTGGGCCTCTAGTACAATATAAATAGAGCATGCTACCTGGCTCAATAATGAATAGTATTTGCATTAGTCATGATAATGATAACTTTGGCTATGGATTTATCCCCAGATTGTGGTAGAGTTGGAAAATGTTTTAAAGTTAATAATCAAAATAAAGCGATACTATACAGTGTTAGGAATGAAGAGTTAAGTACCAGAAGACGTAAGAGAGATGAGACCCTCCCAAAGGAAGATGGCTATGGTGAGGGGCTAGTGGCGCAATGAAGGGAGGAAAGGGGCACTGCTATCAGCCTTTCAGCAATGGCTCACTTTTGAAAATATGCAATCATAATTAAAATTAATTTATAAAACAGTTATGATTTCAACAACAACAACAAAAACAAACTAATAAAACCTGATTTCTAAACATGCACTCAGGTACCAGACTCTGAACCTCATTAAAATACAGATACCTGGGAAGTCCTACTTGAAACAGCCCACTAGCTCTCCTTCATTAATCTGAATTTTGTTGTTATGCACTCACCATGTCACTGAAGGCTAGGCAGGAAATGAAACAGAAAATGTCCTTGCCCTCGTGCAATTTATATCTTCCTATAACATATTAGATATAAAACTTCAGTTCTAATTTGGGGAGGTAGAAGGAGAGGAAGAGATTAAGCTATTTGAAGGGGAGTAAGGGACTGATGGAACAAAGGAGCTGCATGCAAAGTATTTTTAAGGTCTAAATAATCCCTTAAAGTTGAACAAAGTTTTTAAATGAATAATACAGAAATATCCAAGTTTTTAAAGAAAGCATGTTTCTTTAAGAATATACCACATCAATTCCACAGTAAATGCACTGGGGAAGAAAACAAGAACTCAAGGTGTTTCTAAAAAATTGGACATGAAGTGTAAACACTATTCTGTTAAACACTGTGGGACAGCCATTCTCTAACCTTGACCCTAATCCAATTGAATTGTCTTTGAAGAGGAAAGAGATAACAATCAAAGTACTAATGTGTCAATATATTAAGGCTTATTTATTAAAGCCTATGCCAAAATTATATTTAATACTGCACCCTTCTTACATAAACGAGATGAATTGAAATTCATGTGCACATCAACAAACAAGTTCTATTATCAGAGGACTTCTGCTCCCAGGCTCTCTATCTTACATTACCATTCATTGTGTACACTATGCAACAATGATGGTATGGCAAGGTTGTCAATGAGAAATTTTCATTTCACTTTTTGTTCATCTGCTTAGCAGTTATGGAATGCTAAAATGTGCCAGGCACTATTCACAGGCCGAAGACATGTGGTGACAGAACAAAACTCACAAAGAGGAGGAAACAAATGATCAACAAGTAAATTCTCCAAAAACCTTCAGAGTTGGCCACTATAAATAAAATACAACACAGAGAACAGAGGTGTTTATTTAAATGGTGTGAGAAGAAAAAGGAGGAGGAGGAGGAGGAGGAGGAGGAGGAGAAGGAGGAGGAGGAGGAGGAGGAGGAGGAGGAGGAGGAGCTCAGAGTAATGGATCACCCTGTAATCTCACTTGGCCTGGTAACACCACTCATAGGTTCCATGACCTTGGCCAAAGAATTTCTTTTTTTTTCCACCTAGTAAGCAGTTTGACAAATTATCATTTTATCCCTATGGTCCAACATAGAAAGCATTTCTTGGCCTGTTCTCTGGACTTTCTCCTCTGAGAGTTTGAACTGCTGACTCTCAACTTCCTTTCATCTAGACCTTATTTTTGCCACATTCTTTACCTAGACAGCAACCTCCTGATTTTTGACCCAGCTCACATGTGATTTGATTCTTGCAAAATCCCTTTTGGAACTCAACTTGTTTAATGACCTGGAATTGTGTTTCTGTATAGCTGAAAAGAACTGTTTTCTGAATGGAACTCTAATATTTCTCTTATTGCAGAGTGAAGGAGTGTTTTTTCTGCTGCTTCCTTTTGTTGGTTCAGAACACTCCAAACTTTCCATGTGGTATTTGACCCTTTTCAGCATGCAGGATTATATGGCTTAAGTTTTATTGGACTTTAATTCCCAAAGGACTTGAAAGTATTTGAAAATCCATTTTACTAGCAAAATTAATGTTATTTATTTCTGTGAGTTTTATAACATTGATGCTCAATTTAATTAAAAGTGAAGAAATCCATCCTGGCCAGTGTGGCTGTTGGTTGAACATCATCCCATGGACTGAAAGGTCACCAGTTCAATTCCTGGTCAGGACACATGCCAGGGTTGTGGGTTCGATCCCCAGTTAGGAGGCAACTGATTGATATCTCTCTCACATCAATGCTTTTCTCTCTCTCTCTCTCTCTCTCTCTCTCTTTCTTCTCTCTCTAAAATCAATAAAAACATATTAAGAAAAAATCAATCATTTAAAAAAGTGAAGAAATCCTATAATTCTTGCTGGTTGTTAATTTTATGTTTCTATGTAATTTCTATAGTCTAATAAAAAACTAGTTGTCTGAAACATTGGAAAATAAGATTGCAGCATAAATAATTTTCTATACAAAAGATGCTAAACAATGAACATTTAGAGCTTTATATGCTACCCACATATACAGAACCTACCACAAGTGGTCAGGCATGGCTAAGTACTGCTCCTGGGCATGTCATCCACAAATGAGCTTCCTAACCCCAAATTCTTCTCTGTGGTTCTACAAGGAAAGTGGTCATGATCTCATTTAGGTCTCCCTGTAGTGTCTTTGCCACAAACCATAATCTTTCCCCAGCCTGGGTTCTTTTCAAAATGCAAGCCACCACATACTTTCTTTTTCCAAGTTGGATCTCAGGTCTGAAATGTTATCTCCTGCTGTGTTGAACATCTATCTGTTCAGTCTTACTTTTTTCCCCCCACTTGTTTTCACACTAATTATTTCCCACATCAAAATTACTTAACAAAATGGGGTTAGCAACATTAGTTTGCATACTTTGGGGACCCAGGTCTTTCACATTTTACAATATCTTACAGAATAGAGAATAGCATTCTATACATATTATAGTTCAATCATTATCTGTTGAAGGAAGAAATGGAAGGATGGATGGCTTCTTTATGTAAATCTCATAAGTGACATTTAACAGATGGGACTCTCCCCCCTTTCTTAAATAAAATGTTTAGGCTCCATTACCATATATGTATATGATATGTATATTATATATATATATATATATACATATATATATATATATATATATATATATATATATATACACACACACACACACACACACACACACACATACATACATACACTAGTGGCCTGGTGCATGAATTCGTGCACATTTAAAGGAAATTAATTATTATAAATATTTTAATATCACTATTCTCCCTTTCTCTATAATAGAGTGTCAACCAAATTCACAATCAACAATGACAGATCGAAATACACGTGTGTGAATGGCAGGGAGAGCTTTATATGTATTGCACATGCGCGAGTCAACGTAGCTTTTTATATATATAGAATAAACTTTCTTAATTAGACTTGTTTTCTGATATAGCTAAACTTTTTCCAGCCCAGTGAAGCACCCCAACTTCTCTTTCAGGTAATTGTCATCAACACAGCAGTAAATAACAACATGAAGCAGATTATTACTGTAGATCACACAGGGAAAACAAAGGGTAAAATATTTAACTACAGCAGTGTTTAACTATATTCTACGCAGTGAGAAAACCTGAAGTCATTTTCAAGGTCCACCATTTCTTACTTCTTTTCAGTCGAGTCAAGTTTCTTAGCTTTCTTTTTTTAAAAAAACATTTATTTTTTTATTTTTTATTGATTTTTTACAGAGAGGAAGGGAGAAAGATAGAGAGTTAGAAACAGTGATGAGAGTGAAACATCGATCAGCTGCTTCCTGCACACCTCCTACTGGGATGTGCCTGCAATCAAGGTACATGCCCTTGAACAGAACTGAACCTGAGACCTTTCAGTCCACAGGCCGACACTCTTTCCACTGAGCCAAACCGGTTAGGGCAAGTTTCTAAGCTTTCTAAATCTCCATTTTCCAGCTAATGAAAAGAAAATAGGATTCCACCAAGTCTCCTATTTACCTACTCCAGGACTTCTGTGAGGATCAAATGAGATGAGGCATGGGAAAACGCTTCACAGACATTTGGTTAAAGTATAAGATGTTTGCACCTGGCTGTAAAGCAAGTCCTGTTCCTGGGCTGAAGAAACACCAAGGAGGCTAGTCACTAGGGAAAGGAGGAAGCCAGGTTTTGCTATGTGACCTCATTACCCAGCACCCACAGCCACTGTTTCCGGGCTGGGCTGGGCTGTGGGCCATATTTTGCGCCATGGGGTCTCAGTAGTGTTGGCTGTGATTTGGTGTGCTGTCGCTCTGGGGTGGTGGCAGGGTCTGTGCCCCACTTGGGGGAAGCCAACTGTTGCTTTGTTGACACCAGGTCCACGGTCCATTTCTCTTGGCCAGTGTGCCTCATGGCAACTCCTGCATTGAGTGTCTGCCCCAGGTGGTCAGTGCACGTAATAGCAACAGGTCAGATAGTCAGACACTTACCTTACTAGTATATCCTATATAATAAAAGGCTAATATGCAAATCGACCGAACAGCTGAACAAGTGGTCACTATGATGTGCACTGACTACCAGGTGGCAGATGTTCAACACAGGAGCTGCCCCCTGGTTGTCAGTGTGCTCCCACAGGGGGAGCACCACTCAGCCAGAAGCCGGGCTCATGGCTGGCAAGTGCAACGGCGGCGGCGGGAGCCTCTCCCACCTCCATGGCAGTGCTAAGGATGTTTAACTGATGACTTAGGCCCGCTCCCCATGGGGAGCGGGCCTAAGCCAGCAGTCAGACATCCCCTGAGGGCTCCCAGACTGCGAGAGGGCACAGGCCAGACTGAAGGATCCTCCCGAGTGCATGAATTTCATGAACCAGGCCTCTAGTATATAGATAATATTAACAGAAGTGGGGTTTGGGAGTGCCTTGATTAATTATGTCTGCTTATTCATAGCAATGGAAAGGGAAAAGCATAATGAGCAGGGAGACAAAGATATGTTGAGCAAAGATAAACTGTACTGATTTTACATCCCAAGGAAATATCAAAAAGTGTTTTAAGCAGAATGATAGAAAGTACAAAAATAGGAAGGAAAGCTATAAGTCTTTTAAACAAGCAAAATTAAACCAAACATTGTTCAGTATGATGGTGAATGGGTTTTATAGTTGCAGTACAGGGAGAATCTAGAAATCACTGAAGGAGTTATAAATTGGGGGAGGGGGGATCTTCTTAAATAAGAAATATAATCAACACTAGAGGCCTGGTGCACGAAAATTCGTGCACTCAGGAGGGGTCCCTGGCTTGCACCCTCTCAGAGTCTGGGCCCCCTTGGGGGATGTCCACCTGTGGGCTTAGGCTCACTACCCGGGGGATCGGGCCTAAGCTGGCAGTCAGACATCCCTCTAGCAGCCCGGGAGCCCTCAGGAGATGTCTGCAGTCGGTAGTTGGACATCCCTCTCACAATCTGGGACTGCTGCCTCCTAACCACTCGCCTGCCTGCCTGATTGCCCCTAACCACTCCCCTGCCAACCTGATTGACGCCTAACTCCTCCCCTGCCAGCATGATTGACACCTAACTGCTCCCCTGCTGGCCCGATCACCCCCAACTGCCCTCCCCTGCAGGCCTGGTCGCCCCCAGCTGCCCTCCCCTGCCAGCCATCTTGTGACAATGTGGGGGTGGCCATCTTGTGATGCGTGGGCATGAGGGTCAATTTGCATATTACTTCTTTATTATATAGGATAATATTTTTGTCATATTCAGGATGCAGAGCAGGTATACCCTTAGTAATGTATAAAAGGATGGGAGGACTCTAACAACCCTTTGGACCACACCTATATTTCCATTTGCAAAGTGAGACATGGAGAGTTTTTCCTCTATTCAAGCTTTCCTTTATAATTCCTGAACATAAAATGTGAGAATTAGATTCGAAATAACTATTACCAAGGAAACCCAGATTAAATTTTTTTCCTAATCTGTGCCTAAAACACCTTTAAAAATTGCTCATCTTTAAAAAAAAATTGTTGTTAGAATAAATTTACACACTAAATATCTAGACCTGACCACTAGTGTCAGTCAGGAATTCCAAAGGCACCCTTTCTTCATTACTTGACAATGGACAAGCTGCATTGAAGTCAGCAAAAAAAGCTGCACTTAAATCCAAATTCCTTGCCACTGGCCCAGTAGCTCAATTGATTTGAGGGTCATCTCAGTACACCAAGGTTGAGGGTTCAGTCCCCAGTCAGAGAACATATAAGAATTAACCAATGAATGCATAAATAAGTGAACAAGAAATAAATGTTTCCCTCTCTCTCTCTCTCTCTCTCTCTCTCTCTCTCTCTCTCTCTCTCTCCCTTTCTCTTTCTCTCTCTAAAATCAATACTTAAAAATAAAATCCCCATGTTATGGGTGAGTCTTTCCACCCAACAGGAGTTTTTACAAATTTGCAGGAATTCCTTAGGTTTCCAGTAGCTGAGCTGTAATCTCTGGCACCTAACCTGCTAGTGGCTGAGTCCAGAATGTTTAGAACTTCATTTCAAACATTTACACATGTCATTTTATATAACTGTAGTGTATTTTCAAAATCAGGAAACTGATATTGACATAATACAATTACCAAAACATCACTAATTATTCCTTGATCAGTTTCCTAGAAAGGCAACCTGACAGTGGGTCCCCTCAAGCCAGGGATCTATGTCCCTTGACCCTGTTCTGAAGTTTTTCTGACACAAAGAAGCAGAGTAATGGGAATTGTGAGGTAATTTAATGCCCCCAGGGCAGTTCTTGGCCACTGGGAGACAGAAGCTACTGGGAGACAGAAGCCAATGGGTAAACATTTTCCTGTTTTTCCTTTGAGTGGATTATCCTGAGATGTGTGTCTTATAGATTATCAGGATGACTCATACTATTGAGTGTCTTCCCAGCCTTAGAAATGGCCAAGTGGAAAACTCATCCTGGGTCATTTCCCTTCTCTCCATGTACCTCACTGCTTGCCCCTTGTTCCTGCTGCTGTGGAATCACACTTCCAAATATGATACTCAAACATCAATCTTTGCCTGCAGCATTTTTAGGGGAAACCAGGGTACAACAGCTGCCCTGTGGGCCCTGGTGTGCTTCTCTGTGGGATGATGTCGGTGTGTGCCTCCTCTCGCCAACCTCTGCTTGTAGGTTTCTGGAGTAAAACCCCATGCTGTGTGTGCTTGTATAATTTGCCCCCCATTCTCCTCATATCTTTGTTCCATTGACTGTTATAGAAAAATTCCAATAAGCCATTTTTGCTTTTCCAAGGCTTTTAACTAATGTGTTGGTCTCCAAAAAGGTGTATAGATGTAAATGTAGGAGGCTGTATATGTGAATATATTTGCAGACTCCTCTTGGGGTTGGTTTGTTTGAAAATGATGTTAAATTTCACCAACTAGTAAAGTTGAACTACTAAAGCATGGTGAGAGGGCATGTTCCTTTTTAAACCCTGACACATCTGTAAACCACACATGCTATCTCTGGCATCTTTCGTACACTTCACTTTCATAATAAACTTACCAAATTAGATAGCATATAAAGTAAATAACACAATGTGAAGCCCACAATAAGTCTTTGTTAAATTTTGGTTTTCTTTCCCTACTACCACAGGAATTTATATTTCCTTTCTCCAACTCTGTGGCCATGAACTGAAAAATAGAACTTCCTATATATGACAAATGTTCAGAAGCTTGCGTTACATTTTTGGTAACACTATTAATGTTAATGAGCTTCTTCAGAAACCTGTATTGATGCCATTTTAATATTTGAAATGGTTCATTTGGTGAATGCAAACAGCACCAAGCAGTTAGATTCTGTGGCCTTTTGCCTGGATAATGGATGTAGAACTAGGTCCTAATTGAATTTTCTTGTTCTTTCGTTCTTTCTTAAAATGCAGATCATACATCAGGAAAAAAACAAAACAAACAAACAAACAAAAAAACTGCTAAGGTCTCTGTCATAGTCAGTATCTATCATCTTCAGGGACAAAGAATGCCCTGAAGCCCAAGCTGCAAATTCCTTAGAAACTTCCTGTCACTTTCTCCTTTCCTCCAACTTGTCCCTCATCACCCAGGAACTATCTTCCTCTGCTAAAATCTGTTGGGAGCTGGAGACAAACCTTTACTCTAAGACTTTAAAACTTGATGGTGCATCCTGGCCAGGTGGCTCAGTTGGTTGGAGCATTGTCCTGCAGTTGGGTTTGATTCTGGTCAGGGTGCAGAGGGGAGGCAATCTATTCATGTTTCTCACCTCTCTCTCTCTCTCTCTCTCTCTCTCTCTCTCTCTTTCTCTCTCCCTCTCTCCTCCCCTCTTCCTCTCTCTCTCTCAAATCAATAAAAACATATCCTTCGGTGAGGATTAAAAACACACACACACAAATTGATGGTGCATGGATTTATGTCCTCTCTGCCTTTCCCTACCTAGAACCTAGAATTTGTTTACATTCCTCTAAATGGCCTGTTTACATTGTCATGTTCATGAGGACATGTATAGTATTTTACTCTTTGCTTGTAATTAGGTTGATTCTCCCCTATGATTTCTGGAATGTATAAGACCATGGAAAGTAATATAAAATTACTGTGTGTGTGTGTGTGTGTGTGTGTGTGTGTGTAATTTCTACTTAGACCATCATTTCAAATTGAAGATGATATCTACTGGTTGACATCTAGCATTCCTTCATAATTAACTTTTCTGTGTGGGGAAATATGTTAAGATTGAATGAATGTCTTCAGGAAGCTCACTGGTTGCCTCTTACCCTTCAAAAGAGCATGGGCTTTACCTCCTGTACTGTGCAAACCACTCTTTCATAATGATAACAGCTCTAGACACTTGACAGAAAAAAAAATGCTTTATTATATACAATGATGCTGTTTAGAATAAATTCAGTTCTGAAGCCAAAATAGCTACAGTGAGGTACATTTCTATTCCACAATAATGAACATGATTACGGTACATGGTTAGAATGAGAGTTCAGCATTGTGAGTACTCCCTAAAGCCGTATTCTTTAGGAAGTCTTTGGAACACAAAAGAACGTTGCCTTCAATAAATCAGCCTATTTTTTCCAGTGTATATGAACATTAGCTGATTGCTATTGTTTTTCTGATAATATGTTTTACTATCTATATTTCCCTATGAATTATATTACTTAAGAGAAGGAAATGCACCTTACACATTTAAAAATTTATACCTTTGAGTGTATACCACAACATTTTAAATGAATTATTGATTTGATGAATTTGGTTTGGTCTTAGTGACACAACTTATAATGTTAATACAATATGGTACAATTTCCCAAACTGAATTTTCCAAAGATCATATACACCTCCAAAGTTGAAAATAATCTATAACTTTATTAAGTTTAAGATTCCTATACCTATTAATCAGCACAGATTCTCCTTTATCAATTAGTATTTTTCAAAATGTATCCTAGGAATAAAGTCATTTAGGGGTGATTGTTAAACATCGCTGCAGGTTACTTATATTTCAAATCTTCTGATCAGAATCCCTGGGGCTAGAAGCCAGGAATTTGCATTTTTAATAAATTCCCTGGTTGGTTCTTTAAAATACTAAAGTATGAGACCTACTCATCTGAAAGCTTAAATAACAGAACCTTAAAATTCTACTTTGGTGATAGGAAGCTGTCTGTTTTCCACACTGAGTCTGTTGCACTAAGATACTCCACAAGATGAGAATCAGCACTTTTTTTTTTCCTTGCTGAGTATGACGCCTTCTATTTCCTAAAGTAAATAATAGCAAAATTAAGAATGAGCTATAAATTATAGTAAATGCTGATAACTTGAAATCTCCAAAATGGAATAAATTACTGACTATTGCACTTTAAATGGGCATTAAGAGTGTTCCAAATTACCAATATTTTCCATTTTGATAAATTGGTTTTAATTTTTTATCAGACTATGTATAAGTATCCCCTGTAGCATGTGCCAGACAGTTCCATTAGGCATTCTCAATTGCATTTATTTTCTTTAATGTATGAACTGTATAAACTAAAGATAGTTTGGAGAGCCTCATGCCCAACTCCATCATGCTGCTTGGAGTAGTGCCCCTGGGTTTGGGGCTGTGTTCACACTGAACCCTAGGAAAAAACTATGAAATTGCAGAGGAATGTAAGTTAGAGTGTCATTATTTTTTATTTGATTTTGCAAACATTGCTCATAAATGCAAAAATAAAAATAAAAATTCTGGTTAAAATGAAACAATTTGATGAGCAATGAGAAGAGATTTGTTCCATTTTATGCAAAAGATGGGGGGTAAGTATAATAAAGGCACTCAAGTCCTGGGAGTCTAAGAGAGCATAATTAACTCCTTGGCACCATGAGATAAACTCTCCCTGCATGTGGTTCATTGCCAGTAAAGGACATGCCTGGAACCGCTGGCCAAGAAGAATTACAGGCATTCGCTGTTACTTTAAAATATTCATGTTTCAGCTACAACACTGCATATTTTAAATTGACAGATAAGGAAAAAAATAAACCTCCTATTTTACTTCCTTTCCTGGCATAAGAACCCTACATTATTAACTCTTTCATGGAACAAAACTGATAGTTTTCATTACCACTATGAACTTAGAGCTCTCATATTTTGAAATCAACTCATCAACCTTTTTTTTAAATAGTAGCAAATTTTGGAGAATTTATTTACCCACTAAGATCTGACTGATGCATATTTATGCATTTTGACTGAAAACTGAACACAATATTGCAAGCCATGGCAATGGTAATTTAAACAGTGGTCCTTCACCCTGAACCGGAAATAAAAAATGCACAAAAACCAGTGGGCAGAACTTCGAAGGCTGAGCAAGTTTAAGAACAAACAGCCTGCTGACAAATAGATCCTAAAAACAAAGAACGTGTTCTGAAGCAAAATGAAGAGGACTATATGGAAATTATACACACTTAAGCAAAAATCATTTTTAAATTTGTTCTTCTTTCAATTCTCTCTCTATTGAAAGGAATTCCTTCCTATTTTGCATAAAAATGAAAATAGTTGCACAAGAGCCAATTAATATACCCCTAAGACTCAGCATTAAGGAAGAAAAGAAGAAAGTTATGAATGGCTTTTCTATTAAGTTACTAATGCATCCTTTTTTATACCAGGTGCTTTATGTATTGAGAACCAAAAAGCAAAGATCACTGCTTGCTGAGTGAACTCTAGATTTGAAGAGTGGGCTTTTGATTAAAACTCAGTATTGCCTCTGAAATAGGTATATACTGGTATGGATAATATTCCACTGTTTTTATTTGTGTGGTTGTTTTTGTGTTTTCTATAAAGCTCTCTATATTATTCTCTGAATTTTTACCTTCATCTCATTCTCAGGTCAATTACCTGTGACCTATTATTCAAATGTCTCTGCAAATAAGCCCCTCCCTGACACCACCAAATCTCATATAAAACAACCCAATAGTAGATATATAACCACATTCTCTGTGTGGCTCAGAAGCCAGCACAGGGCCTTACACGTGGCAGGTGCTTTCCATATGAAGGTTGATTTGAAATTAAATATATCCTTTCTGGCCCTAGCCATTTAGCTCAGTGGATAGAGTGTCCTGGGTTCGATTCTGGTCAAGGGCACATTCCTCTGTTGCAGGCTCTACTGGAGACCTGGTTGGGACATGTGCAGGAGGCAATCAGTCAATATGTCTCTCTCACATTAATGTTTCTCCCTCTCGCCTCTCCTCCCAACTCCACTCTCTCTTTAAAAAATATCAATGGAAAAATATCCTTTGGTGAGGATTAACAAGCAGAAAATGAATAAATGTATCCTTTGTGCAGAAATCTTCCATGTTAAACTATTATAATTTCTAAAATCCCCTTTTCCTATACAGCAGATTCTTTATCAGCTTGGTTTATAATATTCTCTTAGACCTTTAAGAAAACTCACATTTATTATGAATTGTTTTTGTCACTAAACCATACTTAATAATGTGCTTCATTGTTGTTAAAAATGGTAATTCAGGAAACATTTCATTTGTTTTCTAATTTACATTGGTATTACTTGTTTTCAATAAGTACCACGTGCTTTAAATTCAAAGTGTGGTATTGGTCACTTAAAGAACTTAATCCAAATGATCAACTGGACATTTTGACAGAACTTGACAGTTTTCAAGGCTTCCAGGAAATACTTCCTCTGATGTTCATAATGGTTACTTGTAAAATATACAACACTAACTTCATCTCCATTAAAAGAGGAAATCAAACATCCCAATGAACTATACAGTCACGGTATATCATCTCTGAATTCATCTCTATTTTAACTACATGTGACACTGGATTCTTCATAAGAACTTTGTATTTCTGTGTGTGTGTGTGTGTGTGTGTGTGTGTGTGTGTGTGTTTAAGGGAGAGGGTCCACACCTTACACATTATTTACTTTATTACCGCAAATAATTGGGCTAAATTAATTTTTGTATGCAGGAAGAATAATATAAAACTCTATTGACATGATTTTTAGTAATGGTTAGCCCAGGTTTTTTCTTATTGAAGATTTGCAAACACTGGAAATTGAGGACATTTTTTAAAGAGGAGTGATGGGATATGAGTTCTGCAAAAACTTTTTAATTTTAGATTTCCATTTCAATGGAAAACTTTAAAAATAATTTTGTAGCTATAAACTAATATTTCCTTATTTGAAAAAGGAAATTACAATTTAAAGCTTCAGTCTCAGTCAGCTTGGGCTGCCATAACAAAAAGCATAGACTGGGTGGCTTAAACAACAGACATTTATTTTCTCATAGTTCTAGAGGCTAGAACTTCAAAATTAAGGTAGTGGCTAAATGATTTTATTTCTAGAGAGAGCTTTTCTCCTTACTTACAGATGGTCACTGTTAGGGTCACCAAAGGAGGTACGCACAAGGCCAAAGTGGTAAGGGATTATAAATTTACTAGGGGCCCGGTGCATGAAATTCATGCACGGGGTGTGTGTTCCTCATCCCAGCCTGCACCCTCTCCAATCTGGGAACCCTCGAGGGATGTCTGACTGCCCGTTAATCCTGGTGGGATTGGTCCTAAATGGGCAGTTGGACATCCCTCTCACAATCCAGGACTGCTGGCTCCCAACTGCTCGCCTGCCGGCCTTCCTGATTGCCCCTAACCGCTTCTGCCTGCCAGCCTGATCACCCCCTAACCACTCCCCTGCCAGCCTGATTGATGCCTAACTGCTCCCCTGCCAGCCTGTTTGCCCCCAACTGCCCTCTCCTGCAGGCCTGGTCACCCCTAACTGCCTTCCCTTGCAGGCCTGGTCCCTCCCAACTGCCCTCCCCTGCTGGCCATCTTGTGGTGGCCATCTTGTGTCCACATGGGGGCAGCCATCTTTGACCACATGGGGGCAGCCATCTTGTGTGTTGGAGTGATGGTCAATTTGCATATTACTCTTTTATTAGATAGATTAGGTCATCTGGATACCAAATGGGCTGAGCCCCCAAATGATGTCAGCACCTAGGGATGGGGAGTCAGAAATTTTAAAGGACTCTATCTAGGCAGGCTTTTTCTGGGTGGAGAATTCTCTGGGAGAATCTGGATCCTGAGAAAGTTAGAAGAAGGATAATGGTCTTAGCAAGTAGAATATGGTCTAAGTCAGTGGTCGGCAAACTCATTAGTCAACAGAGCCAAATATCAACAGTACAACGATTGAAATTTCTTTTGAGAGCCGAAAACCAACTTCTGCGCATGGGCCACAAAGTTTTAATTGCACTGTACGTGCGCTCCCACATGTAGTATTTTGTGGAAGAGCCACACTCAAGGGGCCAAAGAGCCTCATGTGGCTCGTGAGCCACAGTTTGCCGACCACTGGTCTAAGTGAAAGGGAATGTCTGTTGTGAAGTTGTCTAAAGGTCAGTTCCCAGGGGAGGGGGTATTGATTCAATTATTTGATCAGACCTAACATTCCAGCCTTTTTGTTTATAGAATAAGGACAGAGGTCATATCTTCTGTAGTTACTTCCTGCTGAGGAGGGGGGGTGGGATGTCGAGATCATAAGGGGATGGACTTGGATTATAGTTGGCTGGAACACTATATAGATTCCTCATAGTTGAGGAGAGGGCTTACAGCAGCATGACTTCCCCAAGAGAATGGTTGGTGAAGGCTCTAAAGTGGTCCTGAAGGAAAGATGAAAAATGGCGCAGAATACATGGGCCAAAAACGAGGATGAGGAATTGGAATGTTAATGGTCCTATGAAGGGAAGTAGCCAGGTATACCAATTTATATTATTTAGCCTGTAATCCCATGAATTTGATTGATGTTCTCTAATCTTTGCAGCCCTTTCTGTTAATTTTTGGGTGGCATCCCTGACTAGGCCAGACTGATTGACATAAAAACAACATTCTTTCTCCAGAAAGAGACATAGACCCCCTTTCTCTGCATTTAGGAGGTCTAGTCCTCTCTGATTTTGGAAAGTGACAGCCCCTCGTGAGTCTATCTGATCCTGAATTTGAACTAAACTTTTGGCAATATCATCTAGGCTTTCTTGTAGATCCTGAGACAGGATTTCGAACTATGATAGAGCGTTGGTTGAGCCCCTTATGCCAGTCCTAACACCTGCTGAAATACTGAGGGTTATGAGGAAAGGGATTATCTGGGCTGCTCTTTTGTATTGGATCAGATGATTTACAGGGATGGGTAAAGACTGATTATTAGGGGCTACATATATTGGGTGAGAGATAGATAAGAGTACAATTTCCTGTTCATTTGGTTGGGAAGCAGATGTATGTGTTTTCCCCACAGAAGACAAAAAAACCCTGATCATGGAGACAAGCTGAAAGGTATAAGGAGAAGAGGTGGACTAAAGGATATGGGGTTCCTTTTTCAGGTTCCAAGCTCCAAATCAAAAGGATAGTCACCATGGCACTACTGATAAGAGGTGACAGATGAGTGGTTAAGATTCTATTGCAGTGAAAGTGGGTGGGAACAGTAGAATGGGCTACTGTATTATCCAAAGGAAAAGCAAAAGAGGAGGAAATGAAAAGTTGAAGCCTTGATCCTGGATGGTTGGATAAGAAGTAAAATGGACCGGCTGTAGGAAATAACCATTGGCTTCCAGGGATACCAGTAGAGTTATTTGAGGTATGAAAGCAGGTCCATTATCTAATCTGATTGTAATGAGGTGGGTAGGCTCAATCTGGGAATGATACACTGAATGAGAGTTTGAGTGACCTCAATGGACTTTTCAGATGTAGTGGGGAATGCTTCTATCCAGCCTGAGAAGGTATCTACTAGGTTTAAGAGATATTTGGTTCTTTTAATATGGGGCATGTGAACAAAGTCAGTGTCCAGGGATTTGGCACCTTGCCTGATGAGTAGGTAAAGAAGAAGGTCTAACCTGTCCTTGGGGAGATACTGAGATAGTGAAAGTGACTGGGTAGAAGACTCAAGATGAGGGAAGTTGTGGAATGTCACTCACCTAGGGAAGATTGGTTGGTGTGGATGGAGGATAAACAATAGAGAATGAGAAGTTCCCCATCCAGAGTCCTCCTTGGCTGTTTTGTGAGGGCCTACAGGCCTACAGGGAGAAAGGCTTAATCGAGGCTGGTGATCGTGTCATCCGAGTAGGAGTCAGAGGTAAGCCCAGGACAAGCTGCTGCTGCTGTGTACTGCTCTCTACATAGCAAACTCGGAGTGACTGAAGCTGGGGCAATGGCTCTCCTTCCCCATGGAACAAACTCTCCCGGCTTCCGGCACCAAATGTTAGGGTCACCAAAGTAGGAACACACAAGCCAAAGTGGTAAGAGATTATACATTTATTAGGTCACCTGTATGCCAGATGGGCTGAGCCCCAAAATGGCACCAGACCCCAGGGACAGGGAGTCAGAGTTTTAAAGGACTCTAGGTGGGCTTTTTCTGGGGTAGAATTGTCTGGGTGGATCTGGATCCTGGGAAAATTAGCAGGAGAAGGATAATGGTCTCAGCAAGTGAAATGTGGTCTAAGCAAAAGGGAATGTCAGTTGTAAAGAGGTCTAAAGGTCAGTTCCTAGGGAAGGGGGTATCGATTCAATTATTTTGACCAGACCTAACAGTCATCTTCTCCCTGTAACCTCACATGACCTTTTCTCTGTGCATTTAATTCCTTCCTTTGAGACCTCATCTCCAAATATGGCCACATTGGAAGTTGAAGCTTCAATAGATGACGTAGGAAGGAGGGGGTAGAGGATGGACATGCAAACATTTGTACATAACAGCTTCTCCCACAAGTCTTAAAGGTCTTAAAGTCATTGCTTCTAAAAATGGAGATTCTCATGCAATTTTTTCATCTAATAAGAGTTTTGTACATTATTTAACTTTGATATGAACTGAATTATCATATTGAGTCATTCAAGGTATGAATTATAGTATAGTGGTTAAAATTACAGACTCTTAGAGTCTGCCCATCTGTTTTTGAATACTAGCTCTGTCTTTTCCCTTGTGTTGTGGGCAATTTACCTAATTATCTTGCTTCATTTTCTTCATCTATAAAATAAGAATAAAAGAAATAATCTATACTAAATTCATTGTAAGTATTAAATGAAATAAATCCCCAAAATGCTTTAGCAAAGTGCCTTGGCATAATACACACTATTGATAATATTTTCAAAATGATAATACACCTGTGCTAAACGCACAGCACTAGGTTTGTAGTACACAGGCATGGTCACCTCAATTGGTCACATTTTTATTTTTACCCTTTCTGTAATTAAATTTTCACTTTTCATTGATTCTCCATTGGAAATTATTTTTCATTAATTTCATCCATAGGATGGTTATCTTAAATAATGGCTCCTCTTGGTAAATAAAGGTATTCCTTATTTATATAAATACATTCTGCCCTAGATATTATTTTTATCTTGATATCTGGCTTTTCAAACATATCCATATTAAGAATGACTGGCCCAACCGGTGTGGCTCAGTGGTTGAGTGTTGACCCATGAACCAGGAGGTCATGGTTCATTTCCCAGTCAGGGCACATCCTTGGGGTTGTAGGAGTGGGGGTTGCAAGAGGCAGACCAATCAATGGTTCTCTCTCATCATTGATGTTGTTGTCTCTCTCTCACTCTCCCTTCCTCTCTGAAATCAATAAAAACATACTTTTTAAAAAGAGATTGATTGGACATTTTCCCAAGAGCTTATGGAGTGACTTGAAGATTCCTAGTCTATAAGGAGCAAACGTACACTAGAACACATGAAAACCTTACTGGCTTTGGCATCACGTAAAGAAGCCTTCCGTTTGGGGAGTCTCAGGGAAATATTGCAGGCACTCAGTAAGAACATTCAAGCACTGACTACTTTAAAAGATTACTGACATTGGTTCTCCCAAATTAAAGGTTGAGAATGACTTTGTGTGGTAACCATGCCTTAGTCTAAGTGTTTTAATCAATGTTTTGTTTAGCCTGTGGATATTCTTAGCAAATCAAGGGCATCAACAGCACAATACTTTGACTCTTGAGTCTTCTTTCTCTAAAAATGGATCTACCTATCTGCTCATCCAGCTCAGTTTCTCTCCTTATCTGTCTCCTAGCTATCACTATAATATGAAGATAAGTGATTCAGATCTTAGGGGATAGCTTTGGGATACTTATATTAAAAAGTCCAGTAGGTGTATGTCTATTATGCTAATGCTAATGCAGTGTTGAATGTTATCTTCTCTCTTTGCCTAGGAGATAGAATGATTGGTGATTTCTCCTTATGCACTATATACTTAATGTTCACAATCATCTTTTTTTTTCTAACACTTTCTTCAACTTCCATGTGAAAATCTTACAGGAAATGTTGTCAATAACTTGTTCTCTGACCAGGCTTCCCATGTATGCTTGCTTCACTACAGTCCAGCATGTAAATGTGCAGTACAGGATGCACCCAAGCTCGATCAGGTGAAAGAATGTGAACAAGAGACCATAAAATCTGTATCTCTGTATTTAATCTAGTCAGATTACACTAGTATTTAATATTAGAAGGACTTCCTCATTTATCTAATATTTAAATTTCCTTTAATTTTGTGAAAATTACCTTTTAGGTTTTCTGCAACCTGAACAAACTACCATAAACTTTCTATCAGTTATTTTGTTATTGTTGTTGTTGTTATTGTTGTTTGTTTTTGTTTGGTGTGTATGAATTTCTCATCTGCTATCTTCTTCCCCTTCTTGGCCCCTCTGCTGCTTAAGATTTCCTAGTCTTTCTAGCATACTGCTCTGAAGATATTTCTGTATGCCAAAGACCTGGGTTCCATTTTCCTCTCCCATTTTTTAAAAATCTTTATTGTTGAGAATCTTACAGATATCCCCTTTTTCTTCCCTTTATCCATCTCTACCCAGTTCCTGCCCCTCCCCAGGCCTTCACCACCCTACTGTCTGTGTCCATAAATAAGATCTTTGGTTAATCTCTTCCCACTCCCCTCTCCCTCTTCCCTCTGAGATTCGTCAGTCTGGTCCATGCTTCCATACCTCTGATTCTATTTTATTTACCAGTTTATTTTGTTCATTACATTTCTTGTTCATTTATTTTGATTTTTAGGTTCAATTGTTGATAGATATGTATTTTTTGCCGTTTTATTTTTAATCATTTTATTTCTTCTTCTTCTTCTTCTTCTTCTTCTTCTTCTTCTTCTTCTTCTTCTTCTTCTTCTCCTCCTCCTCCTCCTCCTCCTCCTCCTCCTCCTCCTCCTCCTCCTCCTCCTCCTTCTTCTCTTCTTCTTCTCCTTCATTTAATTCTCCTAATTCTTCTTTTTCTTCTACTTCTTCCTCTTAAATAATACCCTTCAACATTTCATGTAATACTGGTTTGGTGATGATGAACTCCTTTAGCTTTTTCTTATTTGTGAATCTCTTTATCTGACACTCAATTATAAATGAGAGATTTGCTGGGTAGAGTGATGTTGGCTGTAGGTCCTTATTAGTCATCACTTTGAATATTTCTTGCCACTCTATTCTGGCCTGCAAAGTTTCTGTTGGAAAATCAACTGACAGTTGTATGGGCACTCCTTTGTAGGTAACTGATTTTCTCTTACTGCTTTTAAGATTCTTACTTTGTCTTAAACCCTTGGCATTTCAATTATGATGTGTCTTGGTGTGGCCTTTTTGTGTTCCTCTTGTTTGGGATTCTCTGTACTTCCTGAACTTGTAATTCTATTTCTTTCTCCAGGAAGGGGGAGTTTTCTATCATTATTTCTTCAAATAGGTTGTCAACATCTTGCTCTCTCTCTTCTCCTTCTAGCACCCCCATAATGTGAATGTTAGTACCCTTGAAATTGTCCCAGAGGCTCCTTACATGACCTTCTTTTTTTTATTATTCTTTTTTCTTTTCTGATTATGTGTTTGTTGCTTCCTCATATTCCAAATTGATTTGATTCCCAGGATTCTCTACTCTACTGTTGAATCCCTGAAAATTATTCTCTATTTCAGTTAGTGTATGCTTAATTTCTGATAAGTTCTTTTTCATATCTTTGATATTCTCACTAAGATCCTTGAAAGTCTCATGAAGATCCTTCAGTAACCTTATCCTTATAACCATGGTTTTGAACTTGTATCCAGTAGTTTGCTTGGTTCCATTTCATTCACTTGTGACATTCTTTGTCTCTATATTTTGACTGCTTCCCTGTGTTTGTTTCTATGTATTACCGTGTTTCCCCGAAAATAAGACAGTGTCTTATATTAATTTTTGCCCCCAAAGACACGCTAGGTCTTATTTTCAGGGGATGTCTTATTTTTCCATGAAGCAGACACTGTCTTCTTCAATACGGTACACATTTATTGTTAAATGAAAATAAAGGAAATGTATTACCTATATACGGTACGGTAGTACGGTAGTTGTCAACACAAACCAGACAAACTGTGAATTCTACAGTATCAAGAATTTACTCACTTATTCAATGACAATCATGTCATCATCTTCTGGAACATCATCATAACAATCCAATTCCTGAATTTCCTGGTGAATTTCTTGTGACTCCATTTCTTTCAGAATCAGTGGACCAAATCTCTCATGTTTAGCAATAGCACTGTCTTTAAATGAGTACTTCTTGTCAAGGTAGCCTGCTCGCAGTGCATTTGCAATGCAACTGTCAGCGATTTTCTCCCATGAATTCTTCACCCAAGTCACAACTTCTTGCAGTTTAGGTTTCACAAAGTTTCCACGCTGATTTCTCTCCATTCTATTTTCAATGTAGTCATTAATTTCCATGCGCAAATTGTCTTTGAATGGCTTGTTTATTGCAATATCAAGAGTCTGGAGATAGGCCGTCATTCCTGCGGGAACATTATCTGATCTATTTTTCTTTCGTGCAGAAATGTCTTCATGTCTTTAGCGCGGTGAGTGCTGGCTGCATCCCAGACTAGCAGACCTCTTTGGCTCCCTCGCATAACAAGTGGCAGCATTAAATTGACCCACTTCCTTATAACTGCTTGTGTGGCCCAGGCTTTTTCAGTTTCAAGAATAAAAACGCCCAAAACACATTCAATCTTTTCCTTCTTGCCCTTAGAAATGATTAAAGGTGGGATTTTAGTGCCATCCAGATGAATTGCCAAAATACAGGAAACACGTGCACTTTCGTAAGCAGTGGAGGGAATGTACGCTAAGGAGGCACCCCGCTGTTCAATTGTTGTTTGAGATGATTGGCCCATAAACACTGCAGTTTTATCGATAGCAATCATGTTGGAAAGACTGTATTTAGAGAAGTCAGCATCATCAATAAAGGACTTGAATGCAAGTGCTTGCTTAATAACTTGAGTATCTTCCAACCTAAACAATGTTGTAGATCTTCTTAAAGACAGTTCACTTCGCTGAAGGAAATTATCCAGCCAGTGTTGTGATGCTTTGAAGTCTTCAGGGGCTATGTCAAACTGTGGTGCCATTGCAAGGACAAATTCTTGAATCTGAGCCCTATTCACAACCAAAGCCTTTGCTCTCCTGTCAACAACCCATTCACAGATCAGGTCTTCCAGCTTGGAAAATAATGGTTGCCGACCTGATCCACACTTGCACTTTTTAGCATTTCCCTTGTCCACTTGTTCAATGAGGTTACCATACTCTGCTCACCATTTTTGGACCAATCGGATACTCAACATCTTCTCTTTGCAGAAAGCAGTAAGATTTTGGCCCCAAGAGTCTTCCATGATTCCTTTCTTGTACTCCACGGAGTAGCTTTTTCTTTTTGCGCTCATTTCTAGGGGTAAAAAAAAAAAAGGAATTGGGGTATCAAGGTGGGGGGAGGGGATCACTCAAAATGACACAGGGGGGATCAGAGGGGGGAATCAAAATGGCACAGGAGAATCAGAGGGGGTATTACCATTTTAGTAACCCCTTTTGATCCTCCTGTGTCATTTTGATTGTCCCCTCTGATCCTCCTGTGTCATTTTGATTGCCCCCTCTGATCCTCCTGTGTCATTTTAAGTGATCCCCTTCCCCCCACACCTGTGCCACTGAACACCTTCACCAGACATCCCCCCTACCCCTTTATCAGACATTTACCCCCTGGGGCCTGCCTGGGGACGGTCACTGGGCTTGCTGGGGCCTGGATCTGGGCTGGAGCAGGGTCTGCCACTGACTGAGAACCTTCAGTCATCATGAAGGTGGCCGCGAGCATCAGGTAGTGTCACCAGAGACAGACCAGCACTCACCACCTTCGCCGCGTCCTGTCCGCTCTAATCCTCCTGTTCTTCTACACGCATCTGCGAAAGTCTCCTCCTCTCTCCCGCCCTGCGCTCACCGCTCACTCCGACCTCCGTTCCACCTCCACACAGCAGTGATGTGAGGACTCCGCGTAACATCACTGGTGGCTAGACGCCAGTTGGGGCAGCCCTAGCGACCAGTTTACGGTAAATTAATTTTCATTCTGAGACAGAGCCCCGGGGCCTTATTTTCGGGGGATGCCTTATATTTCACTCAGAAGGAAACCTGTAAGTAGGTCTTATTTTCAGAGGATGTTTTATTTTTGGGGAAACACGGTAGGTAGAGCTGCTATGTCTTCTGGAATTGTTGGAGTGGCCTTGTGTAGTAGGTGTCCTGTAGGACCCAGTGGCTCAGCCTCCCCAGTCACCTGAGTTGGACACTGTAGGTGTACCCCAGTGTGGGCTGAGTGCACAGTCTTATAGTTAAGCCTTGACTGCTGTTGTTATCACTGGGAGGAGTTGACCTCTAGTCCAATTGGGTGTGAGGACCAGCTGTGACTACAGTGGGAGAGCTGCTGTGCAGGAAACAGGACTTGCTTCAGTGGGGCTTTGGTGCTCACTGAGTCTGCCTCTTGACTGTGTTGCTTATGGATGTGTAGAGTTGTAACCTGGTATGGTCTGAAATTGTCCACTGGATGCACTGGCTCTGGAGCCTCCAGGGAGGAGCAAATTCAGCCACTGCGTGGGACCACCCAGCAGGAGATACAGAGAGATCTTCAGATAGCTGCTATTTGCTATTTGTTTCGGTCTTAGAGGTGCCCAGGTAAGGCCCAGCTGTGAAGCAAGGCAGACTGGTGCTAGTGCTGAGTCTTGAGCCTTTTTGATACGTTTGGGGCACCCTGTAACCAGCTGCAGCTTATTTGAGAGGTTTTAGGAAAGTCTGAAGCCTGAGCCAGGACAGGCCATTTATATGGAAAAGCTGCTGCAAACAACATTGGTAGGGCTGCAAATTGGATGGGGCAGGGTCTCAGGGAATCACCAGAGTGTGGCAAATATTTTGCCCCAGGCTGATGAAGACTGCCAGTCAGCCCTGCAACAGGGGAGGTCCCAGCATAGGAACAACAACCCCTGTGAGCACCCTAGTCTGGAAGAAAGCCACCCCCAAATTTCTGCCTGGATGCCAGACAATCCAATTCCTCCCCATATGTATCTGGGTCCCCAAAAACTGCCTGGTGCTGGGATTTGGAGTAAGATCATGTACCAGCCCTTTAAAGGGAACACCTGGGTCTCCAGTAGTCTCCATGTTCCTCAGCCACAATCCCCACTGGTTTTTACAGCCCATAGTTGTGGGGATTTCTCTTCCCAGCTCTGGAACCCTGGGCTGTGGGTCTGGTGTGGGGCTAGGACCCCTTGCTCCTTATGGACAGACTCTACAGAGTTGATCTCCCTCCTGCTGAAAAAAAACAGCACTTGTGGGTGTTGGACCAGACAGTTTGCACCTCCATGCCTCCTAGAAGTCTCAATGTGCTTTCTTCTTTATTTTTCTAGTTGTAGGACTTTTATTCAGCCAGCTTTCAGGTGGTTCTGAATGATGGTTGTTCTGTATTTTAGTTGTCATTTTGATGTGGTTGTGGGAGGTGGTGAGTACAGGTGTTTACCTACACTGCCATCTTGATTCTCCTCTCCTTTCCCATTTTTTATTGTTATGTGATTTTGGGTAAATTATTCAATATAATTAGACCTTTGTTATGATTTGCATCATCTGGTTTTCCAAATAAATAGTGACCTGAACCTCCATATGAAAAGATTAGGTATTTATACAGATATGAGAAATTGTTTCTTCTCCTAGAGAAGCCTGCACTCTACTTGAAGGTAAATTCTAAACATTTTTTTAACATATAAATATCAGTACAAAGTAGCATGTGATTTGTCCCAATTAATGATATTGCAACATATGCCTTTAGACTTCAGAGGGCTAGACTGAGGTGGTGGGTTATGAGTTAGACATACAAGGTATGGAATGATTTAGAAAAATTAACAGAAATTATGAGCTTATGCCTGGCTAGGAAAACAGTCACAACAAAGGTCAGAAACAGAAAGATAGGAGTACTTTGCTGGTTTGGCTGGAGTGTCATGGTTATAGGAAAGTGATGCAGATGCACTGTATAATAGGTTAGACTTGGGCTGTCCACTACAGTGGCACTAGCTGCATATGACTATGTAATTTAAATTTTAATTAATTAAACTTAAATAAAATTTAAAATTTGCACCCTCAGTCATTTTAGCCACATTTCAATTGCGCAAGAACTATATGACTAGTGGCTACCATATTGGACAATGAAGATGGAAAACATTTCCATCACCACAGAAAGTTCTGTTGGACACAAGCAACTTTTCTTTCCAATGAACAGTGATCACTCTTTATCTGTAAGGCTAGGCCAGTGGTCGGCAAACTGCAGCTCGCGAGCCGAGGTTTGCCGCTCTGTTGACTAATGAGTTTGCCAACCACTGGATAGGGGCTAAATCACAAGGAACAACAACAGCCTGTAATTATTGGAATCAAGAGTCTAGGACTAGGCTAAGTAATTTTCAAATTGCTTGTAAAGGTCCCAAACCTGTAGTGTAAAGCCTCCTTTGGGAGTATTTACCTTACACATATCCTGTCTTTGAAAATTCTCATTTGTCTTACTCAAAGATATCCTTGCATTACAGGATCATATAAATCCATTTTTCTATTGTTTAGGGAAATAGAAATGGATACCTGGCCCCTGGCTAATCAGATGAACTGTCCTAAGGATTTGACATTGTGACAATTAGACATGTGACAGTTGTGGGCACTAGGTCTGGGGCAGGGCAATTCTTAAACAAGTCCACCCTTTCTCTATTTGTACAAAGATTAAAAAGAAAGACAGTAAATAGTAGCACTTCTTAATCTGAGCCCAGGTATCCCTGATCAAGAATTCAGGGAGCTCATGAATTGAAAAGGAAAAACAAATTACATAGATTTTCACCAGTCCCTAATTATATTATAAATTTAGGCAAAACTACAGTAGTACTAGCAATACCTATGATTTTTATTTGCAGTAGAAATGACAGATAGTTTCAAGTCAAACTCCCCTCCGCAAATTTATACATTATTTTAGAATTTAGGGATTATTAACACACTAACAGATTTTATTGACTATATTATAAAGAAGCACATATATTGATATGCTGTACATTTTTAATTAAAAAATAAAACTTAAAATTAGAATTTTATCATTGTGTTTTGAAACATTTGGTTTCCTTTTTAATCCTACATAATGTACTTTATGGATTGAAAGCATTTCTGAGAAGGGTTTCCTAGTTTTCCTGAATGATCCAAGGGTATCCACAGTCTAAAAATGCTGGTAACCCTTAGTTCACAAAGAAAGGAACGATGAGGTAGATGTTAGCAAGAAGCAGAAATGAAATCCATTATACCTCTGGAGAGAGGATCCTGATGAATTTCTACTTTCCATTTTCAATATGGTTCCCATTTTGGTTTAGCAAGGCTGAATCCAACTTTAAGATACCTTTATACCACCATTGTCAGCTGACAGCATAATTAGCCCAGTTAGTTCATTGTTGCCCAAAGAACATGTTTATCAAGCAAGAGAGATGAATCCATTCAGATAAAGCCAGGCACAGATTAGACTTCCAAGCCATTATAGCTCTTCCAAGACTAAATAGTAAATCATCACTTCTTAAGTAATCCCAACTCTTTTTAGACTAGTTCCTTAGGGTATAAAAACAACTCCCTAGAGAAAATAAATGCACTGGAGTAGGCCAAAGGCCAAGATCCATTATGCTTGCTGAAATGCAGAGCTGCTCCAAGTTTCCCTGGTTTCACTTGTACCAAATAAGCCTATAGAAGTGGATTGAATTTTATAGACTTCTTTCCTTGTTTTATATACATCATTCTCCTCTCTCCTCTTATACCATGGCTGACTTTTCCGACAAGTACAGAATCTCACCACCATTTTCTATGAACAAAAATTGCTTGTGATGTTTTTCTATTCACTCATAAATATTCATTTAATTTTTTATTTGTTGGGGAGCACAGGAGACTTGGTTGGAAAGGTTGTAAGGAGGACATTCTGAGAAAAGGGAAGTGTGTGGAAGGCTGCCTGCCCTGTTTATTGGAATTTCAACTTAGGGGAAACTTAGGGGAGTGTCAAAGGCAGCACCCCTAATTATTCCTTGACCTTTCCAAACATGTCTGTGCATAAGCAGACCCCCAGGTGTTTACTGGAATCCCTATGCTTAATTCCTGGATGCCCTTGCCTAGAGGACAATGTAAACACATGTGTCCTCCCAAGATTACTCAGCCTATTGATTGTATCTAGGACATAAACTTTATCTCAAACTGCTGTTACAATAAAAGGCTAACGAGGCAGGCAACTGAGGCTGCCTGGCTCCTTCAGCCAGGCCATCCCTTAGCCCTCTCTTTCACAATGAAGCTGTGTCAGAGTAATCGGTTCATCCATCACTCAGGGTCTGCTGGTCAGCCCTGGCATTTATTTTTCTTCTAAAATAGCCCAGCCATCAATTGTCTACTACCTAGACTATAGTCTAAAAGGCATTAGACTTTACAAATGAGTCAGAGTTGACTATCTAGCTCTCTAGAAAAAACCATTCTTGGAAAATTAGGAGAGAAAAAATGAGAAGGGGTAGAAACAATTCAAAATTTTATTTGGGTATACTTAAATATTTAATGCTACTTTCTTGTATTAGCACATAATTTTCAGTAAGGAGTGCCCTGTCCTAAATTAATCTGTCACATACCCCTGCTTAAGCTGGCACAGTACTTTTGAACTGCCTGCACCTTTTATAATAAGCATGTCTGCTCTCTCTTTTCTCTCTTCTTCTAGGAAACGGAACACACTACTGGAGGTTCTCCTTTTTCAGGATTTAGCCTCATTTCTACTGAGCCTGAAAAAGAGTCTTGATGGTGACGACTAAGGCAAAATGTGGAGATGCACACATGATCATACCTACTTTAGCACCAGCTGCAGTATAATTTGGGTTCATAAGCTTGCCTTTTAAACAAGAAAATTTGCATTTTTTTAAACCATGGTCTTAACAAGTTTTATTGGTAAAGTTCAAGACTCTAAGGACATTCATTGTATTAGTGTTAATAGGTTAAAAAGATTTGATGGGGAAGGGTGAGTATAGAAGAGAAAGGGTGTGAAGGAAGGGGAGGGAAGATGCAGAAATAGAGCAAGGATGCTGACTGTCTGGGGGATAAGAGATAAACACAAGAAAAGATTGAGGGGGAAATGTGGATAGGCAAATTTTATTTAGTTTGAAAGTTTACCAAGGACTTTGTTGGCAGAACATGTATACTGTTACAAAAGAAGTGATTTACTAATTTGGAATATTGCCATTTTGTGCCAAGATAGTCCTGCTCTTCTGCCTGGAGGAGGAGGGGAAGCAGCATAAGTCCAGATCCAAATCTGAGTTAATCACCTTTGATATGCACACAGAGCATAGGTCTGGGCATAGTGTGAGTGCTCTGATACTGACTAAATGAGGACCTTTCTCCTCTTTGTTACTTTGACACTAGTG